>NW_012267219.1:32048672-32083005 GCF_000151885.1 Dipodomys ordii | reverse complement strand
ACTGCAGGATGAAGATGTCCGCTCCTTGTCGGTTCTTGCTGGTGTTGAGTAGAATCCGCTCGCTGCGTCTGGCTCCTTCGTCCCAGACTCTCTGTGTGAGCGCTCAGGTATGGCCTCGGCTGCGTTCTCTGCCGTGACCCTGCTGCTGCCGCTGCTGCGGTGGCTGCTGGCAAGCGCTCAGATGTGTCTTTTTGCTTTGGCTTCCCCTCTCTTGTCTCTCTGTCCTGTGATGGCACACTTGGTGTGATTCTCTGGCTTAGGACTGTTCACTGGAACTCTAAAACTGCTTTCTATGTGAGAGCTTATTCAGATTCCAGCTTCTCCTCCGCCATCTTCCCGGAACTCCTTAAATAATACTTTGTGTCAGGCAGTGTTTTAGTATATTAACTCAATCATATCTCATGACTCTCATAGAAATTGGGTAATCTTTTTTCTGTAGATAGGAAAATACAAAAAAGATAAATTAATAATAGTCTACCCCTTAAAGACAGAACTGAGGTTCAAATCTGGTGCTAGAGTAAATGTTCATGACCATTTTTCTGCCTTGCTCATTTTTTTTTTTCTGAAACAGGTTCCTGTGTTGTCCAGGCTGTCCTGCCTTATCTTCCCAAGTGCTGGGATTGCAGACATAAACTAGCACACCTAGCTTGCTCTACTCACTTCCATTAAATAGTCCTATCTTCCTTTTCCATAGCCTTATTTACTACAGGAAATAATATTGATCTCTTGTTTACTTAGTTATTATCTTTTCTCTTCTTTCTAGAATCTAGCTAGAGTAGTTGAGTCTTTTTTTTTACTAATAAGTTTTTTTATTGTGAAAATACTGTACAGAGGGATTACAGTTACATGAGTAAGGTATTGAGTGCATTTCCTATCGAGCAGTTTTACCTCCTCCTTTGTTTTTCCCCTACCATCTCTTTCTTCCCCACCTCCCCAACTCCTCCCCCGCCTCCGACTCCCCGCTCCACCCCGGCCAAAATTGTAAAGTTCATTTTCAACATAGTGTCTTGTATATCTCATTGTTACAATGGGTCAACCTGTATCCTTCTTTAAGCATTTTGTTATTTCCCTTCCACTCCCCAAATATACAAGATTCAGGGCACCAGAATCAAATACAGTGAAAACAGGGTTATACTGTGGGGAAAGAGCATATCAAAGAAACAAAAACATTACATAGTATATTATAAATACGTTAAAAACAGTAGCAAGAAAGAAAAAAAACACTTGTGTCCCTATCTTGAGGTTCATTTCACTTAACATCATCTTATATAGTCATATGTGCATAGCTTTTGACCTTTTCGGCTAGTCCTAGATATATACTACTTATTGCAAATAAAGGAAACCATGGGACCTATGTTTCTTTGGGCCTGGCTTACTTCACTTACTATATTTTTTTCCAAATCCTTCTATTTCCTAACAAATGGGGCAATGTCATTCTTTCTGATGGAGGCGTAGAATTCATATAGATAGATAGATAGATAGATATAGATATATGTATATATATCACATTTTCTTGATCCATTCATCTCCTGAGGGTCATCTGGGTAGGTTCTATATCTTAGCTATGGTAAATAAATGCTGCTATGAATATAGTTGTGCTGGTAGCTTTAGTATAGCCTTGTTTATGATCCTTTGGGTAAATGCCCCAAAATGGGATTGCTGGATCATAGGGGAGCTCTATGTGTAATCTTTTGAGGAACTTCCATACTGCTTTCCAAAGTGGTTGAACAAATTTACACTCTAGGTGAGTCTTTGATGCATTTTAAGCACTAAAGTTAGATTGAGTAAAATTGATTACTAGTATTAATGCTGAACCTTTCACTTAACTGTGAAACTGAACCTTTTTGTGTTAGTTTTCTTCTTGGTAGAATTACATTAACAATGACTAGATCTTCCCTGTAGTGTGATACTATATGTAAGTGATTGTCATAGTATCTGATATATAATTATTACTCAATAACTATTAATAACTATTACTAATAATTGAAACAATCATAAGAAGTAAAATTTTCTGTAGTCTAGTATTCATTCAATGATCATTTATTGTTTATCTGCCATGTACCAGAAGCAATCTTATCAGACAGGAAAGATAGAACATGATTTATAAAGACAAATGGTATGTGGACCCCAGAAAGGGCTCTGAGTATGTACTTATTATTCAACCAGATTTTAGCTCCAGATTTTAAATCCTAAAATGGTAGGGAGGACAAGTATTTTGAAACTTACCTTTAGGAAAATGCTTCTTGGCTTTAGTTAGAGCACTAAGTATTTTTTATGATTAAATTGTTAAATTTGCAGTAGATAGAAATATGATTTATTTTTATATTGAAACCAAGAGAAGTTATAAATCTAATTTCAAAGCCCCTTGCCTTCTCTTCACTCTGACACTGATTACCAGGGAATAGAATAAGAACTCACATTTACTGCCAACAGGTCTTTGCTAGTACCATCTAAAATGTGTGGAGCAATTGTCATCATCAGGATATTTTCAGGTGTGACCTTTAAACAGAGCCAAAAGTCTAACTTTTGAACAGTTAAAATGGTTTCCAGTCGCATGTTGCTATGATTTTCAAATGCAATATGTCATTTCTACTGTTCACCAAAACTTTTGGAATAGACTGAGATTTAATAAGAATATAGAAGGACATTGGTGATCACTTCACATTAAAATTAAAACTTCTAATTTTAAAAGTAAAACCTTTACAGTAGACAGTCATCTACCTGAACAGTAGTGCTTCATTATCTTACAGATTTTTTATACATGATATTTAATTAAAAAGCCTTGTCTAAAGACAAGGCCACATGGTATACATTGAAAGGGAATGGACAAGTCAGTTTCATTGTTTACTCTCTGAAAAGGAGAAATCGTATCTACTCTTTGGGTATTTGTATTAATAAGTGAGCTAAGTACTATTGAATGTACTCTGTAAACTATGAATACAAATATTCTTCATATTCTTATCTAATATTTTATTTTTCTTCTTTAATGACAGTAGTATTTGAACTCTATGATTGTTTTGTGAAAGAGAGCTCTCTGTAAGCCCATGTTTCTTACTTAAGGTAACTTTGCTTTCCTTGACAAAGAAGTATAATCTAAATGAAGCGATCTATCCACAGTTCCTTTTTATAAATGATTTCTTGCACAAAGAATTAATCTTGACAAAAATGGCATTTAAAAGAGCAAAGACTAACCTCAGAATTAATTGCATGCTTCAAAATACTAAGTGAATCAATGGATTTATTATAACAGAGAGCTATTTAGAAAGCATCTTGAATGGTGATTAAAGTTTCAACTTAGGAATTGTCATAAAAGGTGGTTAAAGAGGAAGAGCTTTGGTGTTCGACAGACAGGGAAATGATATAAACAGAACATTTTAAATGCATTTAACTGGAAATATTAGTTTTATGATATGGTATGAAAATGAGAAATGTGGTAAGACTGGAGGTAGGGAGACACAGTGGCAACAGCAATGGAATAGTGCCATAGATGGAGACAAGAGAGAGTAATTAATAGGTGCTGGTAACAGACCAGACAAAGGAGAAGTGCTTAAAGAAAGTACTAAAGTTTCTGGCTTAAGCAGATTAATCAAATGTTACTGCTACTCCTTGAAATGTGAAATATTTATTTGTAAGTGAGAAGACAGGATGGAAAATATATTACGTAAAGCCTAACTAGTCATTTTTAAAGAACTCTGGCTTTTATTCACAATGAAAGGTGTGGGAGTCCACTCAGATCTCTCAGAAAAAGAGGAGTCTGGTGATGTAACTTCTGTATTATCAGGATACCTCTGACTTTTGCATTGAGAGTGGACTAGAAGGCAAGAATGAAAGTGGAAGCTGGAAGATTAGTTAGGATGGCAACACTGCAAAAACAGAGGAGGAAGCAATACATGAAAAGAGAAATAGAAGGACATATCTTTAAGGTAGATGTAATAGGATTTCATGTTGAAGTATATGTGGTTCATGAGGAAGAGAATGATTACCTATGCCTCCAAGATTTTTGTCATAAAAGAACTCTAGGAATGGATTCCCTATTGTCTGATGGCGAAGAAACTGTGGGAAAAGTACTTTTGGTGAACAGAGTGAAATATCAGGATTTAATTTTAAATCCCAGACACCTATTAGATAACTGAAAGCATGAGTGGAGTAAGCAGCTGAAGGTTCCTTCTGAAGATACGGATGTGAGTATCATTATATAGCAGATGTGAGCTATGGACCAAAAACTGAGCAAGGTAGAGGAGGGGAAAGAAAGCAATACCAGCAAAACAAAAACAAGAACAAAAACAAAGCTAGAGAGATATTTCATTTTGCTTTGGTTTATCCCCTGTTGTCACTGCTTTTGATTTTGATACCCTGTGTTTTGTATATATGTTTATCTGATTTGGGGAAGGGAAGGAGAACAACAAAATGGTGAGACAAAGGACAAAGGGTGAACCAATACAACAGCAATGCTCACAAGACTCTGTGTTGGAAATGAACTTTACAACTCAGGAGAAGGGGTTTCAGGGAAGGAGAGGGAAAGTGGGAGAAAACAAGGGAGAGGGTAACAGTGTTCAACAAGAAATATACTTATTACCTTATTTATGTAACTGTAACCCCTCTGTACATCACCTTTACAATAAAGTAAAAAAAATTAAAAGAGACTGGGGAGGAACTACCTGTGTGGTAAGAGGAAATCTGCTGAGTGCCATGTTCTGGACTCAGGTGAACAAAGTTATAATAAAGTAGTGGTCACCTCGGTCAAATGTAGCTGCTACATGGAGCAGGTTGAGGATTCCTGGATTTAATACTGGGGAGGTCACTGGTGAACTGACACCAACAACTTGGTTAGAATTAAGATAAATTTTCCAAGAGGAAGTCTTTTTCTTTGTTTAGTGCCAGTATTGAGGATTGAACTCAGGAACTAGGCACTATCACTTAGCTTTATCTTCTTAAATAGCTATTTTATTTATTTTTATTGTAAAGGTGGTATACAGAGGGATTACAGTTACATAGGTCAGGTACATTTCTTTTTGAACAGTGTCACCTCTTTCCTTGTTTCCTCCCAGTTTTTCCCTGTCCCCCATAAGTTGTGTAGTTTATTTTCAACATGGTGTCTAGTGAGTTACCCTGGCTATATTTTTCACCTTTTGTCTCACCATAGCTTTTTCCACTAGACTGGTGCTTTCTACTTGAGACACATCTCTACTTCTGGTGATTTTTGCTGTTAAATTGGGGATAAAGAGTCTCACAGAGTTTCCTACCTGGGCTGGCTTCAAACTGTGATAACTGTGATCCTTAGTTCTCAGTCTCCTGAGTAACTAGGATTACAGGAGTGAGCCACCAGACCTGCAAGAGGAAGTTTTTAAGTTATAGCAAAGGAAGAGAATCATGAACAAGTTCTATGAACCAAGTGGCAAGTTTGGTCTAAGGTGGGCACACATTTCTGGCAGGCAGGATGTGTTTGGATGTGGATACAAATGGTGGCAGAGCATCCATGTGGTGGAAATCTGTGGGAAAATAAAATAGTTTCCATTTTTCTCTATAATATAGAAAAGCAGCAACTCCAGTTAAGAATGGAGATGGAAGTGGCTTAGATTATGAGAAAGGAGAATAGCAAATCATTCCTGAAGCGACAATAAATAGGTAAAGGCCACTTATTTAAGACTCACTCAGTATTCATGTTTATGAGTTTAAAATGAGTTAAACCAGTGCAATTCTATTTTTCTCCAGTCAAGGGGACACAGGTACAGAAAATTTGGGAGAGTTGATTTTCTATAGGTTGTGGTTTTGTAAAATGGGTATACTGAAAGAAAGAAACATGGATACAAGAAAGTGAGTATAAAATTTTGATAGAAAAATAAAAGAAGAAAAGAACAAAAGGACCGTGACAGTGAAAAATCCATAGGACTATTAGGTTGGAGATTTCAGTAGGGCTAGGTGGAGTCAAAACTAAAGAAGAGGACCAGAGTGAAAGATAAAAGTCTGTGAACAGGAAGCAAATGAAAGCAGGACTGACTGCAATTATTGATAATCACAAAGCCTTACAATCATGGGTCTGAGCAGTTAAGTTTGTCTGTCTGCACACAACATGCTTAATTAGGTCAGTACAACAATTTCCTGGAAATACAAATCTACTTCTACATTAGTCACCATTCATAATACTTAAAATTAACTTTTCATTTGTTTAACAAATTGTGGTATGGATTAAATTCACATCTACTCTTTGTCACACTTTTCCTTGAGGTATCAAGACCCCTCATGCTATTACTTAGACCCCAAAGTTTCCCTAAGAGGGGGTTCATTTTAGTTTATTCTTCTAAGGGGTCCTCTCTGTACCTGCACACTCAGCATCCCATTCTTAAATGAAATGTGATACTTTCAATGGTTGTCAGTGTATTACTCCCCTCTCCTCCATGCAAATAAGTTGGTAATAGGTTTTTGTTTTGTCTCACTTTGTGGTTTTTTTCCCTTAAAATAGAGATGGTGATGGAATTTGATCTATTTTAAAGTTAGAGCCAACATTTTTAAAGGAATGGATGGTAGGATATGGTAGAATGGAAGAGATCAAATATGTGATTAAAGGAGCTTGGTCCTTTTGAATCACTGGAAGGATGGGGTTGATAGTCACTGGGATGGGAAACTCAATTTTGGACATTTTAATTTGGAACTTGATTGAATATCTAAGGCATTATGTTGAGTAGATAGTTGAGATAATGGTTTTCAGTAGGGACGGGCAGCATGGTAAGAATCTATGTGATATTTTCATATTCATCAAAAATGATGGTATCAGTTATAAAAGTAATAATAGCTATGCCTACAAGGAGAGGCTTCTGAGTTCTGAGTTCTTCTGTGACAATGTCCTAGGTCAGTATGTTGTGAATCTCTGGAATAGAAGATGCTAAGAATAAAACTAATAACAGATTCTCCCTTTTTATGGACAGCTGTCGCCTGAAAGCTCTCTATGAATGATTTTGTGAGTTAGCAGCTTTTCCAGTATACCTACCAAGCAAGTCAACCATACCCTTTGTACCTGATTACTTCCAGTTATGTTAGTAATTCCAAAGCATCTACCTCCTGCTGGAGAAAACTCATGGGAGGAGGAATATTTTTTTTAAGACCAGAAAAAAGTGCATATTTCCAGATGGAAGAAAAACAAAAATAAAAGTCAGGAGGTGCTCAGCAGCAGAGGATGTTTTTCTGCAAAGGAGAATTGCTACAGGGGAGGTACAATTAGAGGGAAGAGGGTGACATAGAGTTCTCAGGCTGATCCGGGATTACCAGAAAGGCAAATGAAGGCCTTCCTTTTAATTAGTTCAGATGGACTTAAATAGACCTCCTGAAAATGAGAACTCATGATTACCATAGCACTGGACACAGTGAGCTGAAGGAAGCTTTAGCCTCTAGCATACATGAAGGCCAAAGTCAGGTTCCTGAAACAATTGTGTAACTCTGAGCCAAGATTCTGGGTAAACTGATAAGGGAAATGTTAAAGGTCCTGAGAATGATACACAATTTTATCTGTGGGACTTACTTCCTTACAAATTAGTTAAATTATCATGATTAAATTCAGTACTTTAAATAGATCAGAATTTTAGTTATCCAAAGAAAAAGTAAATTGTCAAATGCCAAAATAATAAAATATATTCTTAGTTCTTAATAAGGCATGAATGCCTCTCACATTTTTTCCTCTATTGTGATGCGCTTTTTTCCAGCACACACACAGATGGTAAGACTTAGGGTACTAGATGCTTGACAAAGAAAAGTGGATTGTTTTTCAATACTTAAAAATATAAAAAGGGGCTAGATACAAATGGTTCATACATGTAATTCTGGCTACTTAGCAAGCTGAAATCTGAGGATTGTAGTTCAAAGCCAACCTGGGCAAGAAAGTCTGTGGGACTCTCTTCTCCAATGAACCACCAAAAAGTAAGAAGTGGGGATGTGGATCAATTGAATGAGATCATCCTTGAGTAAAAATGCTTAAGGACAGTGCCCATCTACTACTGAGTTTAAGCCCTAGTACTGGCACAAAAAATAAATTAAAAATAAAAGTATATGAAATGTAAATTAGTGCAAGCAATCATGTGGGAACTTATTTCAAGTGAGATATAAATATATATATGTATATATACTAATATAAGACTATTGGTTTATGAGGACAATCTCAAATAAATAGGTCTACTTTGTGTGCCATCATAAGGAAGTCCAAGGTAAGTGAGAGAATCTAAGAAATGATTGAGATTGTCCGAGGAAAGAGTAAGGCTCTGAGAGACAAGCAATGAGAAAGTAACTAGGTTACGGTGGGAAGGAAAGATTATTCTTCAAAGAAGGACTACGTCTTTAAGAATAATTCCATGAAATAGAAGTTAACATGCATATACAGGTCAGAGAGAAAGATTGAGACCACAGAGGGAATAAAAGCTGATCATGCAAAGCCTGGGTTTTGTTTTATCCTAAGAGCAAGAAGAAGTCATTGGCTGGGAAGTGAAGAGAGATAATCCAATTTGCATTTTACTGTCTGAAAGGATCTTGTTTTTCTCTGTGAACTAAAATCAAGGGTGTTCTTGGAGGGACCAAAGAAAGCAAAGACCAGATATTTGGGGAAAGTCAAGAGTCTGAGTTTCCTTTTTGCTTAGACTCCTGACCCATGGTTAGTATGTGTGACGCCGGTCAGCATAGCCTAAGGGGTACCAGAGTCTGAAGATGCCCCTACTATGTAGCCTGCAGGTCATACATTTATGCCATTAATGCCCAAACTCCTCTGACCAGGGCTTGTGCTTTTTTTTGGCTGGCTCACTCACTCTTACTGGTGAAGGAGTTGCTCTGAATTTCTACCAGGCCTGCTATCCATCTACCCTCACACTACAGTCACCTCTCCTTTTGCTAAACTGAGGCGGCCCTCTTCTGGAAGTCATGAGAACCTCTGGGTTTCATTCATAATTCATTCATGATTAAGGCAAATAAGAGTTCATAAAATTTATCCTCAAGATCTTGCTGTTCCCTACCTTGTAGAACTGTTAAATTTATCAGGATGTGATCATGCCTAGAATCTATGTGGGATTTTGAAGCCAGATTCCCTCTTTCCTTATGTTTTCCAGTACTGATTTTGTTTTGCTACATCCTTTGAGAGTCTAAGCCCAGAAAAAAGTATTTAGACACACATGTTGAACTATTTCCCTTATCTATCTCATCCAGACTTTTCCTTTTAAATATTCCTCAGGAGCTGGTTATATCCTTCCTCTGACAGGCTGCCTTTTCAGAGATTCCAACGAAACACAATTTAAAGATGGAAATAAATCAGTTTCTAGAATCATTTCTTTGTGGAGATTCCTTTTACATAAAGATAGAATCACTAAATAAAAAGTGTATGAATATAACATATGCTTTATTAATAAAAACATAATTGCTTAATAAATATGAGCATTATTTTTTTCTATTTCTATTACTATAGCTACAGTCAGTAAGTACAGCTTTAATGTTATGATTTTAGTACAAATGTAGAGAGTCCAGCCAGGTATCAGAATTCTCAAACCCATAAAATTGCTAAGAACAAGCAAGTCAATCTGCTCATGAGCAGGGCTGGAATTCTATTGGCTCCATGTCCCAAATGAATACGTCCTGAGTTGGGAGGGCAGCAAAAGCTGGATAAGTGGCATTGTTGGTGATAGCCAATGTTCCACAGGTGCTAAGCCATCCAAAATTATAGCAGAGGCAAAGGGCAACAGTTCCAAAAAGGTTTTCTGTTAAAATATATTTTTAATTTAATCTCTTATTGACTCAATTTTTGCTCATTTTTCACCCTCTGTTGATGTATGTGAAAAAAAATGCTTCTTTAGCTGGAATTTTCTTTGAGATTCAAATCCACTGCTGCATACATCTTCTCTGTAATTACCCTGTCTACTTCAATTTGCTAAAGAGTTTTCCTCCTTTGCTTTTCTCTAACAGATTGTATATAGAATTTGAAAAATCACCTCGCTTATCAGTTATATTTATGCAATATATGTGTGATCATTATAACTAAAGGTGAAATTGAAGGAGAAATAGAGATGTTTTAAAAGAAAGGAGAGGTGCGAGGAAAGAAAGACTATTGGTATTTCCAGTCTGTGCTATAGAGACATCCCCTCTCAACATCTAATTAAAACATTTTCAGATTTCTAGGCCTTTTTTATTTATTCACATCCTCTGTTGCCTCAGTTTTCTCTTGGATTATCATTTTCTCATTTGCTCCTTTACATCTCTGTTGGGGGGTGCTTTGTGTGATTACCTTGGCCTGGCCCTTTCAACAAAGCAGGCTACACGTTTATGTGTCTTGCCCTAGAAGGCCTGTGACAGAACTTCCTCCAGTTATTCTGAGTAACTTTCTACATACTCGATGGCCAACTGCTCCTTTGTCTCTCAAGTGCTCTCAAGTCTATCCAGTTTGACTCTAATGACTTCAATTCTTCTACCTTACTTTCAGCATCGATGATAGATAGAATTCAAAGAAGGACCCATTATTCCTACTCTCTGAACCATGTTTTTGTGCAATATTCTTTTGGAGTGTGAGTGTGTGTGTGTGTGTGTGTGTGTGTGTGTGTGTGTGCACGTTACTATAATGTGCCATTAGCCAATAACAAAGGTGATGGAATATATTTCCCTCATTATACATTTTATGGCAAAAAGATTTTGCAGAAATAATTAAATTCTCCATCTTTGAGTGTAAGATACTCAAATGAGAGTCTCTTGGTGATCCTGTATAAATCAAATGATCCTTTAAACAACAAGAAGTAGTCTTTATGTCTATGCTGCTGGCTTTGGGGAATAAGCCATATGAGTATTACTACAAAGGAGTAAATCCTGCCAATTACATGTGAGTAGGAGGAGACCCTGAACATCAAATGAGACTACAGTCTTGGCCAGTGTCTGGATTGAAACCCAGTGAGATCTTGTGCATGTAAGGCACGGCCAGACTCATGTGAGTTGTGAGATACTGAGGGTTGTTGTAAGACTGTTCATTATGATTTATTATGCAGAAGTAAAAAGTTACACTGTCCCATGTTCTCTATATTTGGGAGAGAAGTCTCTCTCCACCTGCCCTGGGTCAAGATACCTTTCAGAGTAACACTAAGTCTTAGTATTATCAAAATCACACAACTGAGAATGGAAGATGTGAAATTTTTCTTCTTTATATGGTATCCCAAGACCACCTCAGTTAATCACTTAGAGACTTTTTTTTTATCAGATCACCTCCCCATTATTATGAACTCTTAAGATTTAACTATGTATTAAGGATAATCCAGACTAGAAATCTCAAAATTGCTGATGATTTTCACCTAAGAGTCCTATCTCCAGGACTTTGCTATTTATCAAAACTAGCAGAATTTTAATTTTTTCCAAGTATCTATTTGATATGTCATTGTACTGTTAAGAGCTCTTTTTGCCTTGTTAGTATTTAAGAACATATACATGAGCATGTACAACTAACATGATTCTTGTTAATCTGGGTCTAACTATCTCTGCTTCTTACCACAATTCCAATATTTTGTGTACCCTAAGACCATCATTCTTAGAGTTTATGGTTCTTTGATCTATCAACGTGGAATGCCTTCCCCATCCCACATGACAAGCTTCAATTCTTATATGAAATTTGGTTAAAGGCAGCTACCTTAGTCTTTTGATGCTGCTGTAGCAAAACATCACAGCTTTTAAACCACAGAAATTACTTTCTTACAAATCTTGGTGTTGAGAAGTCAAGGCTGGTTAGGACCAGCTTTCTGATTCTTAGATTCAATATTCTCTCTGCTTCCTCACATGGCAAAAGGCACAAATGAATTCCCTCTGGCCTCTTCTATTGGGGCTGTAACCCCATTCTTGAGCATTTCTCTTGGATGACTTCTTCAAGTTCCAACTTCCTAAGACCATCACTTCGGCTTCAACATAATAATGTTAGGGGAGACAAATGAAAAGTCCAGAACCGTAGCCCTTTTGTGAAGGCTTCCCCACTCCATCAGTCCTTGTATCCATTTGGTACACAGAACTCTACATTTTTCTGCTATTATATCTTTCACACAAATGTGTTTACATGTCTATGAGCTCCTTTAGTGCAGCTCCATGTCTCAAATGGAATGTATAACTATTACCTAGAGAGGTAGAGCTTGTATTAGATGCTCCCTAAATGATAAATAGTTGAAAAAAGTGAATGAATATTTGCTGTTTTGGAATTCTACTATTTATTATGAGTCTATTTCAATCTTTATAGTAGGATAAGATTAGCGTTTTTATTAACTACATTGCTTCCTTTTGAGCCATGGAGACCATTTTTCATTGTTTATTTCATAAATGCCTCAGAGAGATGTCATTTTCTATATAAATTCTTGTTACGTAATTGATCTGATCATACAGATGAAAAGATTGAAGTTATTTACATGGGAAAGATTTCTGTTTTCCCTGACAATTATTAAGTAGTTGACCCACTGGAGACATATTTTCCCAAAATTATTACTGTCACTCTAGAAGGTGTAACGTACCTTTTAATGTGTACTAATTTCTAATTTTTGTTCCTTTTTCATTTGAGTGTATTGCTGGCTAAATCTTAGTTTTAAAAGTAATTGTGAAATGGTGATATCTATTCGTTCACAAGGTCAAAGCGATGGCTCTTTTTTCTTTGCCAGAACTGATCTGTTTTATGTATTGTTTTTGCTACTTTGTGCATTTGTGTGGTATGAAATTGGGAATATTGTGTTAGGTCCTTGAACCTTAAAGAGAATGCCTTTTAACATATTAGAATCAATATGCACAATGACTACACTGATAGAACATTCCAACTCACAGGAGCTATGAATCTGTATGTGGTCTTTCTAGAACATGGTTCTCCTTGCTTAGAAAGCTAATGAACTGTGTTAGGAAGGCAATTATGCTATCAAGAGTCAACATTTATTCCACAGTTAAAGATATAATTTTTGTAATTTGCAGTGGTTGGTTCTCTATCAGTTCTATTGCTTGTTCTCCCTATTAGCACAGATGTCTGTGTTATCTTTTATTAACTCACATAATCAGGAGTTGACTATCTAAAGCTAATTATAGATTTCAAATTTCCTTCTAGAAAGCATATAAGCATACATAAAAGGAAGTATTATTAACTAAACAAATCTCTCAGTTCCCTAGTGATTAGCATTTTGACTAGCTGTTGTCTTAAATGAAGGATTTAGATATTATATTACATAAGTTCAACGTATTTTTCCTGATTTGAGTACTAATAAATAGTAATCATTTTCATTTTAATTTGAATGAAACCTCGGACCTATTTGAGTTTCCCTAGCACGTGTTCTAGTCCATTGATGTGCTGTAGACCATTAATTTGCAGCTGGGCTTTGTTTCTACTATTAATTACAATCTTCTGGAATAGGATAACATTACAATAACGATGCCAGGTTCTTTTAGTTAAGTATTTTGCTCTTGACTACCAATATATTTCATTCCTGATGTTGTCATATAGAAAACTGAAGCTAGAGCTGGGCACTGGCGGTTCACAACTGTAACCCTAGCTACTTAGGAGGCTGAGATCTGAGGATCATGGTTCAAAGCCAGCCCGGGCATGAAAGTTCGTGAGACTTTTTTTTTTTAGTTGGTCATGGGGCTTGAACTCTGGGCCTGAGCTCTGTCCCTCAGCTCTTCAGCTCAAGGCGAGCACTCTACCACTTGAGCTACAGCGCCACTTCCTCCGTGAGACTCTTATCTCCAATAAACCACCAGAAAATGGGAAGTGGCACTGTGGCTCAAGTGGTAGATCACTCGCCTTGAGCTGAAGAGCACAAGGATAGCACCCAAGTCTAGAGTTCAAGCCCCACAACTGACAAAAAGAAAAGGAAAAAGAAAAAGAAAACTAAAGCTAGAATATTAAATTCAAAATTATTTTCTTATATCCATATTTGATACATTCTCTTGTAGACAAAATTTTGTACCTTAAAATCTATCTTTAATCTAGATTATCTGTCTTACCTAAAATCAGATCTCTTATTGGATTGGAGCTGGTATCATATGCTTATAAAACTATCTTAGCAACCCCAAGCATATGAATTACTGTGGTTGAGGCCTTAATTTTGTTTTATTATAAACAAAATGTAAGAGTTTATAAATACTAATAAAAATCATATTAAGATAGTTTCTGGAAATGATAAGAGTACATTCATTTTTTAATTAGTACTTGTAAAATGTTAATACCCAGGGAAGATTCTGAAGCTGCTCTAATGACATGCTTCCTTCCTCCTAAATCTTTGAGGTAAGCAAATAATTAATGCTGTTATGATAAGTATAATATAAATAGAGAGAATCAAATGAATAAGACTAGAATAGTCACAGACAGCTTCACTGAACAAATAACGCTTTTCTCAGGTCTCTCAAAAGGAAAGAGGTAGAGGAAATAAAGCTTTGAAATCAGAGAAATGCATATAAGCCTTTATTTTTCTACTTACCCAGTCTTAAGGTAAATACCGTTCAGATTTTTTTTAAGTTTCTTTTGAAAGAATAAGGATATCAGCACTTAGAAAGAACTCAGGGCATAACAGGTGGTCAATAAATATAGTTCTTTCTCCTCACTTTGTTTGAGCCTTGTGACAAACTTGTAAGTAGACAGCATAAATAGTAGTATTAACATTTTAAAGACTAAGCTCACAGTGGTTAGAAAATTTGCTTAAGGTCACACAACTAGCAAATCAGTGGCAGAAACAGAACTAGAACTCTTCCTCCTGTGCAGCAACACAGTATAGTGTTTTCTAGCTTTTCCATTCATTTATTTATTCAATCAACAAGTATTTCCTAGCATCTGCTAAGTGTCAGACACATTACTGTATGCAGATGATACATTGGGAAACCAAATCTCTCATATATTTGAGGTGAAAGTGTGCTAGCCTTCACAGCAGCAATTTCAGTAAATCCTAAATTTATTGAATTGTGCAAGGGCACATTTAGGTCCTGGGGAAGTGTGAGAGAAGAAGACATATTCTAATTGAGGGAATCTGGGAAGTCCTGAGGGAAGAAGGAAAGTTTCTGCCAAGACCTGGAGAGTGCACAGGAATTATGTGGACAGAGAGGAGTGAAGAGTGTTCCAAACAGTGGGAGGTTTGGCAAAGAGGTAAACGTGAACACGATAATATGTTCCAAGCACTGAAACCAATCCAGGAGAGTGGGATCTGAGAGCCAGAGTAAAAGAATGGCAAGATGTATCTATCCACAGAGATCTGCAGGGACCAGCTTGTAGAGGCTTTTAGAATCTGGTCTTAAAAAAAAAAGAAGCCTGGGTTTTAAGGGTAAAAAGCTGAGGCAGGAAGAAAGCACAAAAAGCTGGACCGTAGAGTAAATAGTCTAAAACATAGCTTATTTCCACTTATTCTATATTAGCAAGTGATTACCTTTTTTTCCTCCCAATCCTGGGGCTTGAACTCAGGACCTGGGCATTGTCCCTAAGCTTTTGCTCAAGGCTAGCACTCTACCACTTGAGCCACAGCGCCACTTCTTGCCTTTTCTGTTTATATGGTATTGAGGAATCAAACCCAGGGTTTCATGTGTGTGCTAAGCAAGCACTCTACCACTAAGCCACATTCCCAGTCCAAGTGGTTACATTTTAAACCAATTTCTCTTGTAGGTTTGAGGTAGCCTGATGTACTCCTATGTTGCCAACACAAACACAGCTGGTTTGCATTGTCTTATGTTTACCCTAGCTGTATGGCAACTTCTTTCTTTTAGTGGGTCTAAGATAGGAAGCGAGGCAGTTTGGCCTAGGTGAGTCAGTGGCAGCTTAGATCAGGGTGCAGCTCTACAGCAGGAGAAATGTTTAAGGTACTGAGTTT
The DNA here is from genome assembly GCF_000151885.1 of Dipodomys ordii. Lineage (NCBI taxonomy): Eukaryota > Metazoa > Chordata > Mammalia > Rodentia > Heteromyidae > Dipodomys > Dipodomys ordii. Next base: position 32,067,199 of record NW_012267219.1, on the reverse strand, counting down.
GTAGGACACAAATCATCTGCTGTGGAAGTTAGAGGGGAAGGAGGTGGGAGGAGGCAGCAATAGCCTTTGCTGTCCTGGCTTGAGGAGGAAACCATAAGAGCCTCAGGTACTATTTTTAAAGCTTTAATGTTGAGAAAAAAAAAGCTACTGTGGTTATTCCATGATTGGACAAGAGGGTACAATAAAAACAATTCAATGTCCTTTGGGACCAGCAGGCCTGACTTTATAAAGATAGTTCCATCTTCCTTTCTCTTCCCTTTGTCCTCCTCCTTTTCCTTCTACCATACTTCATCCCTCTCTTCCTTTCACCCCTCCTTACTTTCTCTGGTGGAAATGTTACTTCCTTTTGATATTTTCATCTTACTGCTTAGGTCTCTGTATATTTCCATCTGGTTAAATTTGTTCTACAGAGACATTAGTTGTTACCTGACTTTAGTTTTTATTTAAAAGGGGAAAACCTGTAATCATGAAGAAAATTAGACATGTGGGCACCTGATTCATTTCCCTGGTTGGCATTGTGACTCACCCTCATTAAAGTGGCTTTGCTCTTGACGCCTGATGCCTTATCAGGTTTGAATTTTCTCTTCCCTGTATGTGAACAATAAGATAAGTTTCTCTCATGGGTCATTCAATGTGCTTCATCTCTACTGTGAGTCAGATGTTTTGCATTTCAAAACATTATCCTGCCTACAATTTCCCTCTTTATAAATTATGCAGAAAATGTCTACCAACAACAGATTCTAAACTGATTTAGATTTCTATCTGTAAAACATATTCTGTTGTTTCACTATAAATTAATAAGTAGTTTTATGGCCTACAATCATTATAATGATACACTCTTTTATCATCATTATCTAAACATCAAGTCACCTCACTAGATAAGAGCACAGTCATCTGTAAGTAAATGACCTTTTGATGATCCTTTGTCTGCTTCTAGTTCTAGAGGATTTCTTCAACTGCATATCCTATATACAGCATTGTTTTTACTTCCTGGTCTTTCTTTGATAACTTTTAATCACCCCCTCAAAATGGTTCCATGACTTATCAGACTGATCTCTTCCTAAGAACATCGGACCAAATCTTTACCTTACCTGGGCAAGCTGCTCTATTTAAAACCTTAGGATATGCACTACAGGAGGCTTTGAGACATTTCTTTCTTCATGGCTCCTTCTACCTTTTTCCTTCCCTTTGTCATCAACCTCTGGGTACATCTATTTTCTGCACATCCCTATAAGGTTGTTCTTTAGAATTCTTGACCACACCTTTTTGTGTGTGGGGGGGGAGGGTTACAATTACATGGGCAAGATAACAAGTACATTTCTTATCAAGCATTGTTGCCTCCTCCTTTGTTTCCCCTTCCCATTCCTTCCCATTACCCTTCCCCACCCGATCCTCCCCCCCCCAACCAAAGTTGTAAAGTTCATTTTTCAACATAATGACTTATACATCTCATTGTTGCAATGGGTCCACTTGTATCCCTATTTAAACGATTTGTTTTTTCCCTTCCCCTCCACAAATTATACCAATATCAAATACAGTAAAAGAAGGGGTTATACCATGGGGGAGGGACATACAAAGCAACAAAGAAATCATCTTATAAATATGTTAGAAACAATTGCATGAAAGAAAAAAACATTTCAATACTTAACTTGGGGTTCATTTCCCTATTATCAACTTATCCCCTCCAGCATTTGTTGTTATTAGATTTCTTGATTATACCCATTCTAACTGGGATAGGGAGAATCTCAATATTGTTTTGATTTGCATTTCTTTTATGACTAGAGAAGATGAGCATTTCTTCATGTGTCTATTGGCCATTTTATTTCCTCTTCAGTGAAGTCTTTCTTTAAGTCTCTAGCCCACTTATTAATCAGGCAGTTGTTTCTTTGAGGATTTGTTGTGGGGGAATTTAATTTTCAGGGTTCTAAGCATATTTTACATATGAGGCCCTTGTCCATTATATGGCTCCCAATCTGTGGGCTTTCTATTGATCTTGCTCACTATGTACTTTGCCATGCAGAAGCTCTGCAGTTTCATGTAATCCCACTTGTCTAACCTTTCCTTGAATTGTTGTGTTTCTAGGTCTCTATTAAGAAATTTTCAGCCTGTGTCAGGAAGCCCTAGCGTTTCTCCTGTTCATTCCTGTAATGTTTTCAGGGTGTCTACTTTGACTTCGAGATCTTTCCATTTGGAGTTGATTCTAGTGCAGGGTGATATATAAGGATCTAGCTTTAGTTTTCTACAAGTATTTAATCAATTTTTCCAGCCCCATTTACTGAAGAGGCTGTCTTTCTTCCATTCTATTGTTTTTTTTGCTCCCTTATCGAAGATAAGGTGGCTATAGGTCTGTGGGTTCTTTTCTGGGTCTTCAGTTCTATTCCATTGGTCCTCTGTTCTGTTCTTGTGCCAGTATCAAGCTGTTTTGATTATTATGGCTTTGTAGTAGTGTTTGAAATTTGGTATTGATATTCCTCCAGCACTGTTCTTTCTGCTAAGAATTCTTTTTGCTATTCATGATCTTTTATTGTTCTGTATGAATTATTGGATTGCTTCTTCTATTTCATTGAAGAATGAGGTTGGGATATTGATAGGTATTGCCATTTTCAAATTGTTAATCCTCCCAATCCAGGAGCATGGGAGGTTTTTCCTCTTCCTTAGTTCTGCTTTAATTTCCTCTTCCAGGTTTTTAAAGTTTTCATCATAGAGGTCCTTCACTTCTTTAGTTAACTCCTACATATTTTATTTTTTTAATATATTTTATTGTAAAGATAATGCTCAGAGGGGTTTCAGTTACATGAGCAAGATAATGAGTACATTTCCTATGGAGCATTGTTACACCCTCCTTTGTTTTTCCCTACCATCCCTTTCCTCCAAACCTCCCCAACTCCTCCCTCCCACCCCCCACATAGTTGTAAAATTTGTTTCAACTAGTGTCTTGTATATCTCATTGTTACAATGAGTCATCCTGTATCCTTATGTCAGCATTTTGTTATTTCCCTTCCCCTCTCCAATTTAGAAATATCTATGTACAAGATGCAGGATACTGGAATCAAATACAGTGACAACAGGGGTTGTACGTAGGGGAAGAATATACAAAGAAACAAAAAAATATACCACATAGTACCTTATAAATACATTAAAAAGAGCAACAAGAAAGATAAAAATCTCTTAAGTCCCTATCTTTGGGTTCATTTTTCTTAGCATATGTACATAGCTTTTGACCACTACTGCTTGTCCTAGACATATACAAATAAGGGAAACCTTGGGTTCTATGTTTCTTTGAGTCTGATTTATTTCACTTAATATAATTTTTTCCAAGTCTTTCCATTTCCTAACAAATGGGGCAGTGTCATTCTTTCTAATGAAGGCATAGAATTCCATTATATATATACATATATATGGATATGTATATATATATATATATATGTCACATTTTCTTGATCTATTCATCTACTGAGAAGCATCTGGGTTGGTTCTGTATCTTAGCTATGGTGAATAATGTTGCAATAAACATAGTTGTGCTGGTAGCTTTAGTGTGGCCTTGTTTGTGATTGTTTGGGTAAATGCCCAAAAATGTGATTGCTGGGTCATAGGGGAGCTCTATGTTGAGTCTTTTGAGGAACCTCCATACTGCTTTCCAAAGTGGTTCAACAAGGTTATATTCCCCCAACAATGCAGTAGGATTCCCTTTTGGCCACATCCCCTCCAGCATCTATTGTTACTAGAGTTCTTGATTATAGCCATTCTAACTGGGCTGAGGTGGAATTTCAATGTTGTTTTGATTTGCATTTCTTTTATGGCTAAAAAGTTGAGCAATTTTTTCATGTGTCTATTGGCCATTCTTATTTCCTCTTCAGAGACGTTTCTCTTTTTTTTTTGGGTCCGGTCGTGGGCCTGAACTCTGGGCCTGGGCACTGTCCCTCAGCTCTTCAGCTCAAGGCTAGTGCTCTACCACTTGAGCCACAGCACCACTTCTGGCTTTTTTCTTTTTGCTTATGTGGTGCTGAGGAATCAAACCCAGGGCCTCAGGCATGCAAGGCAAGTGCTCTACCACTGAGCCACCTTCCCAGCCCCAAGAGAAGTTTCTCTTTAAGTCTTTAGCCCACTTATTAATCGGGCAGTTGTTTCTTTGAGAATTTCTTGTGAGGGATTTAATTTTTTGAGTTCCGAGTATATTTTAGATATGAGACCCTTGTCCATTGTATGGCTAGTGAAGATCTTCTCCCAATCCATGGGCTTTCTATTGATCTTGCTAGCTATGTCCTTTGCCATGAAGATGCTCTGCAGTTTCATGTAATCCCATTTGTCTAACCTTTCCTTGAATTATTGTGTTTCTGGAACTTTATTAAGAAAATTTCAACCCATGCCAAGGAGCCCTAGAATTTCTCCTATTCCTTCCTGCAACGTTTTCAGGGTATCTGCTTTGACTTCCAAGTTTTTGATCCATTTGGAGTTGATTCTGTGCAGGGTGGTATATGGGGATCTAGCTTTAGTTTTCTACAGTCCATTCACCAATTTTGCCAGCAGAATTTACCGAGGAGGCTGTCTTGCTTCCATTCTAATTTTTTAGCTCGCTTATCGAAGATGAGGTGGCTATATGTCTGTGCGTTCATTTCTGGGTTTTCAATTCTATTCCATTGGTCCTCAGGTCTGTTCTTGGGCCAGTACCAAGCTGTTTTGATTATTATGACTTTGTGTAGAGTTTGAAGTTTGATATTGATATTCCTCCCGCACTGTTCTTTCTGCTAAGTATTGTTTTTGCTATTTGGGGTCTTTTATTGTTCCATATGAATTTTTGGATGGTTTCTTCTATTTCATTGAAAAATGAGGTTGGAATATTGATAGGTATCACATTGAACTTGTAGATAGCCTTGTAGATAGCAATATCACCATTTTCATGATGTTAATCCTCCCAGTCCAGGAGCATGGGAAGTTTTTCCACTTCCTTAGTTCTGCTTTAGTTTTCTTTTTCAGGATTTCAGAGTTTTCATCATAGAGGTCCTTCACTTTAGTTAACTCCTAGGTATTTTATTATTTTTGGAGCTATTTCTGATTTCAGCTGGGCTCTTCTTGTTATTGGCATACAGGAAAGCTATTGGTTTTTGAGGGCAAATTTTATACCCTGCTACTTTGCCCAAGTTTCGAATCAGCTTGAGTAACCTGGGAGTGGAGTACATAGGGTTCTTTAAATACATGATCATGTCATCTCCAAAGAGGGCGAGTTTTACTGCATCTTTCCCTATTTGGATCCCCTTCATGTCTGCATCTTGTCTTATTGCTCTAGCTAGGCATTCTAATACTAAATTGAAGAGGAGTGGAGAGAGTGGACATCCTTGTCTTGTTCCTGAGTTTAGAGGAAATGGCTTTAGCTTTTCACCATTAAATATAATGCTGGCTCTAGGTTTGTCATACACAGCCTTTATTATATTGAGGAATGTTCTATGGATTCCTAGCTTTTCCAGAGCTTTCATCATAAAGCGGTGTTGGATCTTGTCAAATTATTTTTCTGGATCTATGGAGATAATCATGTGGTTCTTATCCTTGCTTTTGTTGATGTGATGAATTATATTAATTCATTTATGTATATTGAACCATCTTTGCATCCCTGAAATGAATCCTGTTTGATCATAGTGTATAATTTTTTTGATGAGTTATTGAAGTTGATTGGCAAAAATTGTGTTGAGAAGTTTTGCATCAATGTTCATCAAAGAAATGGGTCTATAGTTCTCTTAGTTTGATGAGTCCCTGCCTGGTTTTGGGATGAGGGTTATGATAGCTTCATAGAAAGAGTTTGGTAGGTGAACTTTCACTTTCAATTTTTTGTATGGTTTTTATTTTAAAAATATTGTACAGAGGGGTTACAGTTACATGAGCAAGGTCATGAGTACATTTCCTATCAAGCATTGTTGCCTCCTCCTTTGTCTCTACCATCCCTTCCCTCCCACCTCCACAACTATGCCCCCCACCAAAGTTGTAAAGTTTATTTTCAACAGTGTCTTGTATATCTCATTGTTACATTGGGTCAACCTGTATCCCTATTTAAACATTTTGTTTTTTCCATTCCCCTCCCCGAATTAGAGAAGTGAATATACAAGATGCAGGGCACTGACATCAAATACAATGAAGAAAAGTTGGACAAATGGGATTGCATGAAGGTGCAGAGCACCTGCATGGCAAAGGACATAGTAAGATCAGTAGAAATCCTACAGACTTGAAGATCTTCAGTAGCCATAAAACAGATAAGGGTCTCATATCTAAAATACACTTGGAATGCAAAAAAATTAAATTCCCCTCACAACAAATCCTCAAAGAAAAACTGCCCAATAAATAAGTGGGCTAAAGACTTAAAGAGAAACCTCACTGAAGAGAAAATAAGAATGGCCAATGTCCACATGAAGAAATGCTCAACCTCTCTAGCCATAAAAGAAATGCAAATCACTTTCAATTTCATTGGAGTATTGGTGTGAGTTCTGCTTTGAAGGCCTTGTAGAATTCAGCTGTAAATCTATTCAGTCTAGTCTTTTCTTGGTGGGAGGTCTCTTATTGCTGTTTTTATTTCAGTGCTTAATATGGGTCTGTTAAGTTGGTTTAAATCATCTTGGTTGTCAATATTTGCTAGAAATTCATCCATTTCTTCCAGATTCTCAAACTTATTAGCATAAAGGTTTGAGAAGTATTCCTTTATAATGTTCTGAATCTTGGTTGTTTCTGTGGTGATGTTTCCATTCTAGTTTCTGAGTTTGGTAGTTTGGGTTTGTTCTCTTGTTTTTCTGATAAGATTTGCTAAGGGTGTGTCAATTTTTTAAATTTTTTTCAAAGAACCCACTCTTTGTTTTGTTGATTCTTTCTATGGTTTTTGTTTTCGGACTCTTAATTCATTTAATTCTGTTTTAAATTTAATTATTTGTTTTCAGCTACTGGATTGGTGCTTAGCTTGTTATTCTTTTTCAAGGAGTTTCAGGTGCCTCATTAAATTGTTGGTTTCATGCCTCTGCAATTTGTTGATGTAGGAACTCAGAGCTAAAAACTTTCCTCTCAATACTGCCTTTGCTGTGTCCCAGAGGAGCTGGTAATTTGTGTGTCCATTTTTGTTAAATATCATGAACATTTGAATTTACTTTCTGATGTCTTCCATGACCCACTGGTAGTTCAACTGTGGTTTTTCAGCCTCTTTGTGTTACAGGATTTCCTTTGGTGGCTTTTGGTGTTGAATTCTAATTTTATTCCTTTGTGGTCTGAGAGAATGCAGGACACAATTTCAATATTTCTGAATTTGGACAAATTTCCTTTGTCACCTAAACTGTAGTCTATTTTGGAGAATGTTCTGTGTGCTGCTGACAAGAACCTGTATTCTGATGCTGCTAGGTGAAATATTTGGTGGATATCTATTAAGTCTAGTTGATCTTTGTGGTTGTTTAGATCCAAGGTTTCTCTGTTGAGTTTTTGCTGGGTTGATCTATCTAGCGGGGATAGTGGTGTTAAAGTCTCCAGCAATTAATGTCTTTAGAACTATGTGAGATTTTAGGGAAAGTAGTGTTTCTTGGATGAATTTGTGTTCTCCTTTATTAGGTGAATAGATATTTAGAATTGTATTAACCTCCTGAAGGAGAGATCCCTTAATTAGTATGTAATGACCTTGTTTATCTTTTCTCACTAATTTTCATTTGAATTCTATTTTATCAGATATTAGGATTGCAACTCCCTTCTGTTTATGGGGGCCATTTACTTGGTAGATTTTATTCCAGCCATTCACTTTCAGAATATGTTTGCTTTTGTGGGCAAAGTGTGTCTTGAAGGCAGAAGATAGAAGGATCTTGCTTTTTGATCCAACTAGACAATCTATGTTGCTTAATTGGAGCATTAAGTCCATTAATATTGAGAGTTAGGACTGAGAGGTGTTTGGTAGTTCCTTTGATGTTATCCACCTTCTTGGGGCCTATGCCAACTTGGTTCTTCCTATAATTCTTGGACTCTCTGTTTGGGGGCTGTTTCTTGGTCTTTATTGTGCTCTTGTTGGTTTTTTATTTGTAGGACATCTTTAAGTATCTTTAGTTTTTTGTCTTTAGTGCGTGGCATACATATTTCCAGGCTCTTCTTGCTTTCATTGTCTCTGCCCAGATATCTGAAGTTATTCTGATTGGTTTTTCTTTATAGATGATTAATCTTTTCTCCTTGACAACTTTAAGAATCCTTTCCTTGGTCTCAATTGATCCTGTGCAGATTACAATGGGATGGTGGGATATCCTGTTGTTATCTGGTCTATTTGGGGATTTAAAGGAATCTTGTATCTGAATGGGCCTATCTTTTTGCACGTTTGGAAAGTTCTCTGCTAGGATCCTGCTAAATAAATTTTCTAGTCTTTTCACTTCTGTCTCTAGGCCCTCCTCTATACCCATTAGCCTTAAATTAGGCCTTCTGATGATGTCCTCTAAATGTTGAATAGATCTATCATATTTCCTGGATTTGTCTTGAATACTTGTCTCTTCTTTCTCTATAATGTCTAGGCTGTCTTCAATCCAAGAGATTCAGTCTTCTGCATGGTCTAACCTACTGTCAAGACTTTCTAGCTTGTTTTTTTATTTCCTTTCTTTCTATTTGGTCAGATTTGATGGATTCAAATTATTTGATGGAGTTTTGTTTTAGATCTTGTATGACCTTCTTACCTCCTTAATTTGGTTTTCAGTGTTCGTTCTCCCATCCCTTAGTTGATTGGTTATAATTTCATTGGACTCCCTTTCCATCTGTTGGGTTTCATTCAACATTCCCTTTCTGGCCTCCATGGATTCCTCCATCTTTCTGTTTGTGGATGTACAAGACACTATGTTGAAAAATGAACTTTGCAATTTAGGTGCGGCGGGGGGAGGGAGTGCAGTTGTAGAGGTGGGAGGGAAGGGACGGTAGGGGAAAAACAAAGGAGGAGGCAACAATGCTTGATAGGAAATGTACCCATGACCTTGCTTGTGTAACTGTAACCCCTCTGTACAGTATTTTTACAATAAAAAACTTATTAAAAATTAAAAATGAAGCACTTAAAATTATATAAATATAAAGGAATAACACTATTATTAAGGGAGTTAAGGCTGAGAGTTTGTGAATTGAGTAATCAATATCTGAATAAAGTATGTATACAATGAAGGATAATGTCTAATATCCAAAGACAGGTATATATCTGAAGATGAGCAGAACAGCAATTAAGTAAAACAAAAAAACAAAAAGGACCAAAGGAGAAAAGAGTAAAAAGAGAAAAAAAACCCATAAAATAAAATTGATGAAAGAAAAAAGAAAACAATTTTTTTAATTAAAATATTAAGTAGAAAAAAAAGTTCTTCAAATTTTGTTGGCAGGGAGGGGATCTTGTGTCTCTCCCATGTCCATAACCAGTCTCTTGGTGGAGTCTCTGGTTTGCTTATGGTGTTTGGTTTTCCTTTGGCTTGATTGGTTTCTTAAATCAATTTGTTTGAGCAGACAAATGAAGCTCTGCCTTACCAGGGGTTTTTTGAGCTTCCTCCAGGCTTTTTCAGTGGGAGGGTGATCTGCTTTGAGTATCACAAACTGGGAGATGGCTGTTTCTCTAACTTGGAGTTGCTGTGATGGAGCTAGGTTGTTGGGAGGAGTGAGGCCTGTCAGCAATCAGTAGCTTTTCCCTGGGGGGCTAGCTCCTGAGTTACTCACAGAATCCAGCCTGGAGCCATTCTCAGAATTTATGTTTACTGAGGTTCCAATTGTTTATCTTTTATCCTGGGTCAGCTGTGTCTGTTGCTTGTGTTACAGTGGGGTGAGGCAGCCTCTGGCTCTGTTTCCCCAGTGAAGAAAGTCACTTCTCCATGGGTGGAGCATCCTCTGCCTGGGAAGGGCAGCTTTCTCCTGGGGTGGCACTGAGCCCTGCAGGTCAGGTTCCTTTGCTCTGTTGAATGGCTCCTAATGTCATCTTCCAAGGCCTGAGTTCCATGCTAGCTGCTCTGGTCCAGTCTTTGTCAGTATCAAAGATGAAGTTCTTCTCTGGTGGTTGGGGAGGGGCTACCTTCCCACCACTATTCTGTGAAAAGGAGTGAAGATGTCTTGTGTGGTACTCACACCTTTTCCTTGGTTTCTAGGCAATCCACAGTCTGGGTCTGTCTGTGGTCAGCAGGATAAAAATTTCTGTTCCTTGTCTGTTCTTGCTGGTGGTGAGTAGAATCAGCTCACACCTCGCCTTTGGCACCTTTGTTCTGGGCTCTCTCTGTTGATATGGCAGCTGCAATAGCAGCCACTGCTGCCACTGCCGTCAACACCAACAAGTGTTTGAATCTGTCTACTTAACCAAGCTGACTGAATTTTACCTGTCCAGTCAAACTCTCTGTACTATGATAGCAGACTTGGTGTGACTCTCTAGCCTTGGACTTTTCACTGGACACTAAAACTGGTTTCTGTGCGAGAGTTTGTTTAGCCCTCAGCTTCTCCTCCTCCATCTTCTTCCAGAGTCTGCACCATGTTTATTAATAAAAAAGTATCATTATTGATATAACAAGATATAGAATTCTTCCCAAGTATTTTTGTAATGGTATTTCTTGTCCTCCAAAAAATAAGGATACGCAATTTATAAATTTATATTATCCTAATTACCAAAAAGAAAAATGAAAATTCTTATTTGCATCCTAACAAAAGGTTTTTAGAACTCAGTCTAATTAAAAATGGAAGTTTCACTTGTAATTTATGTATCAGTTGGCTTTGCAAAACAGTTAGGCTTTTGTACATATATTGTTGGTTGATCATGAAAGATCTGATCTAACATTTAGGCAACCAAGAAATTAAAGATCATACATGAAGGGTTGTGTCTACTTTAGCTACATCATTAAATTCTCCTAAGAGAAGACCCCTGTGTTGGCAATTATTGAAAGTGTCCTTTGTTCAACTAAATCAGATTAGGTCAGTTAGGTGTTGATGAGGAGTGAAGTAGAAGTGCCTCATTTTCCCACAGCATTCATTATGTAGGCAAATACAAATTACTCCAGGGAACTAATTGTGTTCTCTGCAAAAAGCAAGTCCTCAAAAGAAATTCTAAGTCTTGATATTTTGCTCTATTGTGCATTTGTGCTACTTAATGGTATTAAATTCACACAACTTTCAGAACAGATAATTATAATATTCACTAATTAAGCAGAAAAATTCAATGAAATCAGATACAGTTAGAAAACTGTCTTTGACCATAACCCAGTGGATCTGGGTAGATTTATTGTGATTAAATTATCCAAAGTAGACACTAGAATTCACAGCTAGTATTTGTTATTATTTATCTATTTTTAGTTAATTTTGACAAACTTTAGAAGATTCTAGCTTTATTGTGTTGAGGAAGTGGTCTCTAGGTACTTATGTAACCATTTCTAAAGGTTTAGGTAGCAATTTGCTTCACTGAACATTTTTTTTAATTCCCAGAAATTTTAGAGTACTTGAAACAGTTTCCCTCTTTTTCAATAATGAAAGTTGTTATTGTTAATTAAATTTTGTAGATAAACCTTCTCTATTAAAATTGTTGCACTTAGTTTGTACATGTTAACTATTTTTATCCTTAGAATAAAGTAGGTACTGTTGTCTTGTTGACTTACAGATGGGAAAATAAGTCACAGAGGACTTGTCTGACTTGTTCATGTTCATATAGCTAGAAGAAGATAGAGCTAGGCTTAGATGCTGTATTAATTACCCTTCTCATTACTGTGGAAAAATACAGACGAGAACAACTAAGGGAAGAAAGGTATATTTTGGCTTATGGGTTCAGTGGAGTCAGTCCATGGTCACATACTTCTGTGTTTCTAAGCTCATTCTGAGGCAGAGGATCATAGAGGCCAGAGCCTGTGATAGAGGAAGCCAAGAAAAGGGTAGTACAAGAAGGGGCCAGAGCAAAACATTGCAACCAAGGCCATGTCCAATGACCTACTTCCTCCAGATGAATTCTATTTTTCACCTTTTATCACCTTCAAATATGCACTCTTATTATAAATCCATCAAGGAATTAATCCATTCATTAGATAAGAGCTCTCCTGATCTGTTTCTATAAAAACCCTTAGATCTATGCTTTACTAATCTATAGGCTTCTCAAGCCTGTCAACTTGGCAATAAAGATTACTTATCACAGATGCCTTATGTTCTAACTTAGGACCGATACCTTTGACAGCCACATTAGCTTGTCTCTCATAATTTTGTTAGATTCTATTATAATATTCTTTAGGAACTATATACTGTTTCTGCTTTTTATGGTGGTTTTTAATATATACACATTTGGGAGTGCAAGAGGATCTAGAGAAGCACATCTTTTTTTGTTATCTGATTCCCCCAAATACTGGCCACGTGTACATAAGTTTAGGGAGCAGCTGCTTTGTTACAGAACCACTTTTCCCTTTATTCAGTCCATATTTATGCACTTTCTATTCTTCAGTCACTTTAAGTGCCAGAAATACAAACATAAAAGTTTCAGTCCTTATCGCAAAAGAAGAAACAACTTGATAATAAAGGAAAGAAATTCTTTTTCTCTCTTTCTGTCTCTTTCTCTCTAGTATGGACTTTGAACTCAAAGCCTCAAATTTGTCATGCAGCTGCTCTACTAATGAATGCTTTAGTTACTTTTCAGATAAGGTCTCCCATTTTTTTCTGGCTTTGATCCTCTCATTTATGCCACTCTCTTCCCCCAGGACTGGTATTACAGGCATGACCTACCATGCCAAGTCCAAGAAATTTCTAGTTGTTTAGAGAAAGAAATAAAAATGGGGGGGGGACAGATTTCAAAAAAAAGTTGCTGCTTCTGTGCATCTCCCTGTGCACCATCCTGGATTCTATTATTTTCTGCATATAGCCATCACTATGGTTGGTGAGCCTGTAGACTCTAAACTGAGTTAGACACTTTTACATCAAATACCACATAGTAGTCTTTCTCCTATAATAACTCACTTCCTTTGAACTTTTATTAATTATTCCTAATTAACATCTGGAAGACAGAAGAATTAGGTAGCTCTCTAATCCATAGTACTGAATGATTTTTAAAACTGCATTCAAACCTATTTTGACCTCATAATTAGAGATTCTGTGACTGCTAACTGATTTAAGCCAAGCTTACATTTTTCAGGCTCTAAACCGATGCTGTTAGCCATCACAGTGTCCTTTAATCCTCAACTGAAAGGAATTTTGTCCTGAAGGAATACTTGATAAATGAGGGTACATGTAGAGGTAATATGTGTAAGAGATGATGGATGCCTTAGATTAAGTGGATAGTTAATCTCCTTTCATCAAAATAACCAATGGATCCTTGATCTAGTAACCATCCAGCTCAGAGCTAGACTGGGATTCAGAAGACTATATTTCCTGAACAAACTACAACTGACAGTAACATTTCTTTAAAACATTTGCAACTCCATTTTAATTTGATGAAAAAGTGGAGATTGAAGTGCTAACAAGAAATATTTGTTGAATATCTTACAAGGCATCCTTGTGAAATTTAGTAATAAAGCAATATTAATCATGGCTTGGCATATAGTGAGAGTGGTACACCACTAGAGCCATGCAATTTACTTTCTTAGAGATTATTTTCAACATTATTCACTGTGATCTGAACTCTCAATTGACTTCTTTCGGAAGGACCCTGTTCCTGATAAATAAGTTGATTGACTTATAAGTACAGTGATAATCAGGTTTCCTCTCCTCAGCAGCCTCCTAACAAAATACTTGAGCTTTTTATATCTTAGCCTGTCCATAGTCTCCCAAATAAAAGTACTATCTAAACATACTTAGTTGAAATGAAGTTGATAATTAAAGAGCCTAAACAACTGTCCTATAGAACACCCATTTGTTTATGGCTAACAAATGAATAACAATTTCTGGTATACACTCACCTGAATGAGTGTACCAGAATGCAAGAGTAAAGCACATAAAATCCCCATATGGATGAATTTTGTGGTTAGGAATGTAAATCTGCATTTTAAATGTCACTTTACTCATGCATTTTTCTTCAACTTCAAAGGTTGGCATGAAATTATGTTTTCATATGCATTAAGTTCTGACGCCTGTCTGAGGTCATAATTGAGTTAAAAAAGAGATTTTTTTTTCAGTCAAGCAAAATGCTGAAGTTCATTGCTGGGGGCTGGAGAGTCACTCCCATAATCCTAGCTATTCAGGAGGCTGAGATCTGAGGATTGAAGCCAACCCAGGCAGGAAAGCTCCTGATAGTCTTATCTCCAATGAACTACCAAAAAGCTGATGGTGGAACTGAGGCTCAAGTGATACAGTGCTAGCCTTGAGCAAAGAAAAGCTCAGAACAGTGCCCAGGTCCTGGGTTCAATCCTCAGGACTTGCACAAAACAAAACAAAACAAAAAAACATGATGAAGTTCAGAAGTTTATTTTTGTGAAGCAACTGGTTTGTACTCAACTGTCATTTATTTTGTGTGTGAAAAGATTGGAAATGCTCATGTGCAAAATTCCTTCATTTCAATTTTTACTATTGTTATACTTATGTTAGTTCCAGGTAACAGTATTCCACATTGCAATAACTCACTTTCATAGTCTCTTTCTCTATGAATAGCTAAGAATATGTAAAAAGAAGGAAGAGAAAATAAAAGTATTCATCTTAGGACCAGAGCTTTGGATACATACTTCTTGTTTATTTTATTTCTCCAATCTATCCTTTTCATGTAAGGAAAGCAAAATTATTCCAAGCATTTTACTGAAAGTAGTTTCATTTAAAGAGTTAGTTTTAAGTTTGCTTTGTCCTATTTAGGAATTGTAGCTAGAAATTACTTTTCTTATTTTTTTTTACTTGTTTTGAAGTTTTAGGTAAGTATAACTTTGATAAACAATGCAAGCATAAATTTGCTTAGTCATAACTTGTAGGTCAGATTTTTGGCTTTGGATTTAGGAGTTATGATAGTTTTGTTATTGATAGCAATGATTAATGATTAATTTTATTACATTTTCACTATAGGAAAGTCATCAAACTAAGTTTATTGTCTTATCTAATCTCTCCAAGAATCCTAGGAGATAAACCATTCAAAAAATCAATTTTTCCCAGATAAGGAAAATGAGCAACTTTCCCAAACCAAGCACAAGGGAAAAAAAGCCAAACTACATTTTTTCAGGCTCTAAACTAATGCTGTTTGCCACAACAGTGTCCCCTACTTTTCAACTGAAAGGAATTTTGTCCTCATCTCTGAAGGCGTACTTAATAAATGAGGGAGTTTGCTATTGGCATCTGGATATACAGGTCAGCAATGCTGAAAACTACAGTGTAGTCATCTATAACAAGAGTTATTTAGCTCTGAAATTCAAGTGGCCAAGGTTAAGGACCCTAATACTTTCCTGGATCAATGAATGGATTATTCGTGGTTTTACCACATAGTTTAATATGAAGCTACCTCAAAATCTATCATAGAGATCAACTTGGTTCTGGAAAACAGTATGGGAAGAACGTATCTTTAATGACAACACAAAGTCTACTTTTAGAAATCAATAAACATGAGTTACAGTTTAATCTAGGTCAAGAATTCAAGTCAAATTTTTCTAAATTCACTTTGAGTTAGGCATAATGGGACATACTATTATCCCAGCACTCAGGACACTAAGGCAGAAGAATCTGGAGATCACGGGCAGTCTGAGAGAGACTGAGAGACCTCAGAAAAATCCTTTGAAAGCCACAAACAACAAAACTTAGCATATCAGAAACACAAAGAAGTGGTGTGAATTTAGGGACCTAGTTCTTTTCAAATAAATACAAGAAACTTTCCATAGCTATATTTTTTTTCAGCTACAGAAAATCATATACTTTCCTTGGATTTATATTTTTTCTGGGACTTCTATATTCATAGAAACCATCTAAATTCTAGATACTACAACAAAAGGGGTCAATGAGCATGTTCTTTGGATTAAGAACTCCAATCTTCATCAGTTACTCAAACTGAAAAGCTATAGGGAAAGGGGAGTTTTCCATGGGAAATCATGATGTTGTTGCTTAGGTGAAGGAGGAGTCAAATCAATTAAAAACAACAGATTCCACCACACTGGCCTTTTTCTTTTTCTCTCCCAAGTGTGTCGAAAGCCTGAGGATATGTTTTTGCCTCTGCCTCTTTCAACTGGCATACTCTGCTTCTTGATGCTTCTATTGCTTCTTTCCTCTCATGGGCCCATAATTGCCTATTCTTTCCCTTTCCCTGTACTATCCAATAGTGATTTATTTTCCTTATTAGTGGTAAATCCCAGTATTAGCTCCTCTACAATATGATACATTTGTAAAAAGTTGTATAATGAGAGTGAACCTACAACTCTAACTTAGTAATTGTCTTATTAGATAAGTTGGAGAAAATATTTTGATGGTATCTCAAAATACCATTCTACTGTTAGATCTATGACTGATTTTAATGTCAATCCAGAAACAGAAGTATTATAAATAGGAAGAAGAGTTTAGTTAAACATAATTTAGAAGGCACACATAAGGATTTATGTATGTATGTATGTATGTATGTATGTATGTATGTATGTGTTTATTGTAGTATCTCAATGAGACATGTTATTAAATTTCAAACGAGTTGCTAAGATGAAAAAACTGAAGGAAGTCTCCATGCATCTGAAGTCTTAACAATGGAAACAGGGTAGAAATTCAAAGAGCTAAAAACACTTGACATTGTTTTGGCAGTAACATCTTATACGGAGCCCCAAACTGGCATATATAGAAATAATGTATACTTGTATAGGAATGTGTGCGTGCAACTATGGGAGGAAGGATGGGGAAGAAAACTAACTCAGAGCAGTTTTCTAGTGTGTGATAAAGCCCTATTTAGCAATCTTGTTTAGGACTTGAAATGAAGATGGAAAAACATAAAACATCATTAACAAAAGAAAGGAATTTTTTAAGAGCAGAGATAATGAAACATTTCCTCTTTATAAACATCTTATTCGTCCCTGAAATCACTACCAGCTGCAGTATATTCTGACTAATTACAACTGAATCATAAGAAACACAGCGTGATAAGAACCCTAAGTGGTATCAGTATGGGGCAAGTTGATTTTAAGCCCTGAAGTTCTATGTAATTTGTGTTTTATTCACACTTGGGTCATTACGTAAAAAAAAAAAAAAAAAACTTTTGTTGTATAGAACAGTTTTTATCCACAGCAAAATATTATCTGTCCCCATATATGAAGAGTCTCCCCCATTATCAAAACCACCCCCACACCACCAGAGCGGTACAATAGTACAACTGATAAGCATAGTCCCATTGGGTTCTTTCTTGGTGCTGGCAAATCTTCAACTGTGATTCTCCTGATCTCCCCTCTGGAGTAGATGGGATTATGAGACACTACACCTGGTGAGGAAGTAACTGACTATGTTTAGGCAACAATTTAGCAACAAAGATCTGCCCTTTATATGAAATGGTAACACTGAAGAATTGGGAATGTCCTTACCATAAGATGATAGATTGTATTAGACATCCTCAGTGACAAAGAACCAGTAAGGGGATTTTATATATCTAGATAGACTTATAGATATAGATATATAGAGAAATATATAGATATAAATATATATAGATATATGTGTATGTATGTATGTATCATATATGTATGTGTATATATATATATAGAGAGAGAGAGACAGACACAGAGAAAGAGAAAGACATGTTTAAAGTTATTGGTTCTGGGCTGGGAAGGTGGCTCAGTGGTAGAGCGTTTGCCTTGCATGCTCGAGGCCCTGGGTTCGATTCCTCAGCACCACATAAGCAAAAAGAAAAAAGCCGGAAGTGGCGCTGTGGCTCAAGTGGTAGAGTGCTAGCCTTGAGCTGAAGAGCTGAGGGACAGCGCCCAGGCCCAGAGTTCAGGCCCCACGACCGGACCCAAAAAAAAAAAAAAGTTATTGGTTCTTTAAATGACTAATGTGATTATGAGAGCTGCTAAGTTTATGTTCTGTAGGGTAGGCCAGAAGGCTGGAGATCAAAGAAAAAGCTGATGTAATTTAAGTCCAAAGGCAATTTGGCAGAACAATTCCTTCTTCCTTACAAGACAAAACTACAGCTTCAACTAGGCATTGGTGGTTCACACCTATAATCCTAGCTATTCAAGAGCTGAGATCTGAGGACCGGGGTTTGAAGCTAGCCAGACAGGAAAAGCCCTTAAGATTCTTATTTTTAATTAGCCACAACAAAGTCAGAAGTGGATCTGTGGTTCAAGTGGTAGAATGCTAGCTCTAGTTGAGCAAAAAAGTTTAGAACTGTCCAGGACCCAAGGTCAAGTCCCAGTACTGATAAAGCCAGCTTCATGGCCCTTTTCACTTAAGACTTTCAACTGATTGGATGAAGCCTGTTAGCATTATGGAACATAATCTATAGTACTTATGTCTACAGATTAAATGTGAATCACACTTTCAAAGAAACAAACAGGACCATACTAAAGGTACCAGTCCAACTATGTTTATTGCAGCATTTTTTGCCATAGCTAAGATATGGAACCAACCCAGATGGCCCTCACTAGATGAATGGATCAAGAAAATGTGGTATATATACACAATGGAATTCTATGCCTCCA
>NW_012267219.1:32038094-32039897 GCF_000151885.1 Dipodomys ordii | reverse complement strand
CTCACGGTCTCTCCTGCCCGGGCTGGCTTTGAACCGCGATCCTCAGATCTCAGCCTCCTGAGTAGCTAGGATTACAGGTGTGAGCCACCAGCGCCCGGCTATTTTAAGTACTTTTTGTACTTAGAGTATAGTTTAAAATATAAAATAGCCATAAAATATAATCAAAATACTGCCTTAAACTCACTAGAAATAATTTTCTGCCTCAGATTGCTAAATTAGTGTTGCCTTTATTTTCTCTTAAATTTTACAGTTTAACTTTTCTATTTAAAATTTTATTTATATGCTTCTAAAGTCAAAATTATATAAAATGATGAACTTAGAAAATTGCTTTTCTATGCCCTACTTTATTCCTGCCACTCAGAACTACTACATTACCACTTTTAAGAGTCTTCTTTCCATAGCATATAAACATGCACAAACACATACATTAGAACCTCAAAACCCACCAGGTTCCAAGACCCTAGTGGGGAGCAAAATTCACAAATGTTCAAGACTCTTAGGTAAAATGGGAATAGTATTCATATATACCCTATAAATATATGCCTATATATTAACATTATATTTAGATTACTTAGAATATTTAATAGAATGTAAACATTCAAGAATTGTTACCCGGTTTCCTTAAGAAACTGACAAAAAGGTCTTGTATCAACCTTTTCAAAATATTTTGGCTTTTCAAAACATGCTTGGCTCTGCAGATTTGGAGGGCCGACTGTTCGCAACTTAACAATACATTGTATTGTTACAGTACTTAATAATACACTGTAGGGTTGGAAGTGAAGAGGTAGTAGAGGGCCTGCCTTGTAAGCATGAGGCTCTGTGTTTATCTCCAGTACCAACCAAAAGCTGAAACAAAGTAATGCATTGTAAACCTGAAGGATAACTTTGCTGGTGTATGTGACATTCTGTCTTCCACCATTGCTGTTGATAGACTTCCAGATTTCTTTGTCTTCTACAGAAATAAATTACCTTGCACAAATGCTGAATTGAATTTGTATAGCTGTAGCTCTTTCAAAAGATTTCCACAAGAGTTCCAGGTCAAAGGAAAATACAAAAGTAACTTTTTACATATTTATAAATTCTCCTTCAGAAAGTCATGCCATTTTGTGCTCCTATCAGAGTATGGCTCACAGGATGGTTTCAGATGTTTGGATATTGACCAATATAAGTAAGAATTTAATTTATGTTTTCCTTCTCACGGATGAGTGCAGGCAAATTTTTATATGATCTAGGACTGTTTTTCATTTCCTTTAAAAAAAATCAAGAGTCCATATCTTTTTGGCCCAATTTTCTGTTGGGGTTTTGAATTTTCTTTTTATTAGTTCAAGCTCTTTTAATATGGAACAGTGGTTCTGAGTTGAGAATTATTTTACTTCCCCCTCTGTACCTTTCTGTAGGCTATTTGGCAGTATTAAGAAGCATTTTTGGTTGTCACACTTGGCAAGGGGTGGTATTGGCATCTTGTGGGTAGAGATCAAAAATGCTGCCACACATCCTATAATGAAAGTACAACCCCTGTAATGAGGAACTATCTATTGTGAAGTGTCAATATAATCATTTTTAGAAACACTGTATTAAAAGTTTATGTGCTATTAGTAGCATATATTTTCTTCCAGTTTGTTATCTATCCTATTTTTAATAATAGCTTCTCTTTTTTGCCACATACACATCATTTCTTTGAGTTGTCAACCCTTTCTATTCTTGCATCTGTATTTGGAATTATAGTCCAAAAGGCTCTTTCCTCTCTCAGTTTATAATAGAATTCAGTGTGTTTTCTTCTAGAATTTATGTGCTTTTTTTTTT
>NW_012267219.1:32032937-32038044 GCF_000151885.1 Dipodomys ordii | reverse complement strand
TTGCTTTGTATGTCCCTCCCCCACAGTCTAACCCCTGCTTTCACTGTATTTGATGTTGGTATAATTTGTGGAGGGGAAGGGAAAAAACAAATCATTTAAATAGGGATTCAGGTGAACCCATTGCAACAATGAGATGTATAAGTCATTATGTCGAAAAACAAACTTTACAACATTGGCTGGGGCGGGGGGCGTTGTGGGGGGAATGGAAAGGGATGGGAAGGAGAAACAAAGGAGGAGGCAACAATGCTTGATAAGAAATGTACTCATTATCTTGCCCATGTAATTGTAACCCATCTATATGGTATTTTCACAATTAAAAAAAAAGAATTAACTGTAATCCAGTGCATTATTTCCATAGGTTCTCCCCAGTTTCTATTCCAAGATTGTGATAAATTATGTTTGTTTTTAAAAGTAATAAAATGTCATGAGACAATGATCTTAGCTACAGTTCTAACAGGTAATTAAATTCCAAGCCTGTGAAAATTTTAACTAGTCAATTAAAATAATATTTCCTTTTCACCCTTAAACTACTCTACATGGCAAAGCTGGGAACTCATTAACAAACCATTACTTTCTGCCCAGAGGGCAAAAACCATAAACTAGGCAAGTATTCCCCAACTATATAATTTTAAATACACTCATGGAATGTCTGTTGCCTGTCTCTAAGAGAGTCTCAGAGTTCATTTGAAGCTATTCTGCTTCCTAGGTTTCTGTCTAGTTCTTTTACATCCTTTGCCTAAATTTCAGCCTAAATCTTTTCTGTACATCTGTCTTCCTAAAACATTTGCTTCCATTCTGGATTCCATGATGTTGTACTCATCACTGTGTTCTGTATTTATAACATGTTTAGCTGGCTAGGTCCTGCCTTACCAACATCCTAATCCTATATCCTACCTGTTTTTGAAAACCATAACCAGGCAATGTTAGCTCTGAAAACCTTTGTCCAATTAGCTCTCTCATAAGCAGCAATGGCTGAGACAGTTCCATTAGTGCCTTTTTACCCATAGAAGGTAGACCAAGTTCAGCTGTCTGTGATTAAGTTTTGGTGCTTCTATGACAGTTTTAACTACATTTTTATTAACATTTCCAGTCAAGAATGGTGAAAGAAAGACTAGAGTGTGAGTAATGGAAAAAATAGTACTTAACCTCTATTTAACTACTTGTATTTGACAGTTGACATTTACCATATTTGCTCTGCCTGTGTATCTGTCCACCCATCTGTTCATCCATCCATCCATCCATCCATTCATCCATCCTTCCATCCTTCCATCCTCTTCAGCAATCTTGAAAATTTTGAAGAAGTGTTACTCTGAAACATTTTACTGTGGGGAAAGAGAATTCCCTTATCCATAATTTTTCAAATCTAAGAAAATTAATAAATTTTAATCAACTGATGTTTACTTGATCTATCTAATCAATCTAATTTATCCAGTTTTTCACTAGATAATTTTAAAGATATTTTCAAATAAAGCTCACATATTTGTTTTGATTATTAAATCACTTTTAAGCTTATTTTAGTCTAGATCAGTCCACTGTTATTTTTCTTAATACATATTTATTGTAAAGATACTGTACAGAGGAGTTATAGTTACATGAATAAGATAATGAGTCCATTTGATATCAAGCATTGTTACACCCTCCTTTATTTTTCCCCATCACTTTCGTCCCCACTCCTCAACTCTTCCCTCTCCTCTCCTATCTCCCCTACCACAAAGTTGTAAAGTTAGTTTTCAAAGTAATGTCTTGTACATCTCATTGTTACAATGGGTCATCCTGTATCCTTATTTCAGCATTTTGTTATTTTCCTTCCCCTCCCCAAATTAGAAAAATGTATACACAAGATGCAGTACACCGGACTCAAATACAATTGTTGTACCATGGGGGAAGAACATACAAAGACACAAAAAAAATCACATAATACATTTTAAGTATATTAAAAAAGAACAGCCACAAAGATAAAACCTCTTGTGTCCCTATCGTGGGGTTCATTTTGCTTAGTATCAGGTTATATGGTCATATGTACATAGCTTTTGACCTCTTCTGCTTGTCTTAGACATATACTAGTTATTGTAGATAAGGGAAACTGTGGAACCTATGTTTCCTTGAGTCTGGCTTACTTCACTTTATGATTTTTTTTTCAAGTCTTTCCATTTCTTAATGAATGGGGCAATGTCATTCTTTCTGATGGAAGCATAGAATTCCATTGTGTATATATACCAATTTTCTTGATCCATTCATCTACTGAGGGGCATCTGGGTTGGTTCCATATCTTAGCTATGATGAATAATGCTACAATAAACATAGTTTTGCTGGTAGTGTTAGTATGGCCTTGTTTGTGATCGTTTGGGTAAAGGTCTAAGAGTAGGATTGCTGGGTCATAGGGGAGCTCTATGTGGAGTCTATTGAGGAACCTCCATACTTCTTTCCAAAGTGGTTGAACAAATTTACACTCCCACCAACAATGTAGTAGGGTTTCCTTCTGGCCACATCCCCTCCAATATCTGTTGTTATTAGAGGTCTTGATTATAGCCATTCTAACTGAGGTAGGGGGAATCTCAGTGTTGTTTTGATTTGCATTTCTTTTATGGCTAGAGAAGTTGAGCATTTATTCATGTGTCTATTGGCCATTCTTATTTCCTCTTCAGAGAACTCTCTCTTTAAGTCTCTAGCCCACTTATTTATTGGACAGTTGTTTCTTTGAGTACTTGTTGTTGGGGGATTTAATTTTTTGAGTTCCAGGTATATTTTAGGTATGAGACCTTGTCCGTTATATGTGAAGATGTTCTCCCAATTCATGCGCTTTCTATTGATCTTGCTAGCTATGTCCTTTGCCGTGTAGATGCTCTGCAGTTTCATGAAATCTCATTTTCCAACCTTTCTTTGATTTCTTGTGTTTCTGGGTCTCTATCATAAAGAAAATTTTGACCTGTACCAAGGGCCTCTAGAGTTTCTCCTAAACCATCCTGTAATGTCTGCTTTGACTTGGAGGTCTTTGATCCATCTGGAGTTGATTCTGGTACAGGGTGATATATGGGGATCTAACTTTAGTTTTCTACAAGTGTTTAACCAATTTTGCCAACACCATTTACTGAAGAGGCTGTCTTTCTTCCATTCTATTTTTTTGGCTCCCTTATCAAAGATGAGGTGACTCTAGGTCTGTGGGTCATTTCTGGGTCTTCAGTTCTATTCCATTGGTTCTCAGGTCTGTTCTCGTGCCAATACCAAACTGTTTTGATTACTATAGCTTTGTAGTAGAGTTTGAAGTTTGGTATTGCTATTCCTTTAGCACTGTTCTTTCTGCTAAGGATTTTTTTTTGCTATTCGTAATCTTTTATTGTTACATATGGATTTTTGGATTCTTCTATTATTTCCTTAAAGACTGAGGTTGGGATATTGATAGGTATCACATTGCATTTGTAGATAGACTTTGGCAGTATTTCCATTTTCAGGATGTTGATCTTTCCAATCCAGGAGCATGGGAGGTTTTTCTACTTCCTAAGTTCTGCTTTAATTTCTTTTTTTTTAGGATTTTAAAGTTTTCATCATAGAGGTCCTTCACTTCTTTAGTTAACTCCTAGGTATTTTATTTTTTGTGGGACTATACAAAAGGAGTTGCTTTCCTGATTTCAGCTGGGCTCTTCTCATTTTTGAGAGTAAGTTTTATACCCTGCCACTTTGCCATGAATCAGGTCGAGTAACTTGGGAGTGGAGTCCATGGGGTTCTTTAAATACAAGATCATGTCACCTGAAAAAAGGGAGAGTTTTACTTCATCTTTACCTATTTGGATACTCTTTATGCTTGCATCTTATCTTACTGCTCTAGCTAGGCATTCTAATACTAAATTGAAGAGAGGT
This sequence comes from Dipodomys ordii, assembly GCF_000151885.1. Taxonomy (NCBI): domain Eukaryota; kingdom Metazoa; phylum Chordata; class Mammalia; order Rodentia; family Heteromyidae; genus Dipodomys; species Dipodomys ordii. The sequence goes on along the minus strand of NW_012267219.1, from coordinate 32,034,189 downwards.
GGAGAGAGTTCAGTTCACTGTTTTAACATGATTTTGACTTTTTAATGAGATTATAAGCATTGTCTTATAAAATAAATTGAGGCATATAAGATCATTTTTCCCCTCTCTTGGTCATTCTGAATTAATAACTTTTAAGGTAGTGACCACTCAAACTCTGTTTGCTCCCTTTGCAATGATCACGTAAACTGTGGATTGATTATTGAAAGTAGTACCAGGCATCCTTGGTGACTCTTCACATAAAATCATTCTTCCGTGCTCCTGGATGGGGCTACTATTTCACTGGCTCACAAACCTGTGATTGTTTAATAATGCTATTGCTTCTATATTATTAACATCTAAACTTTTGTAGAGATCTCTATAATGAAGCAGGCGTGGGTAAAGTTCACCCCTAAAGAGAAATGTTCTTGTTTTCTTTAATTATCAGCTTTTTGAGTACAAAGCTGGTTTACTCGTGACTTCTGGTAGTGCTGATCCCTTCCCCATCTTCATATTTGCAAATCTCTCCCCCTCCTTCACTTTCTCTCTTAGAAAACTATGACATTGTGAATTTTTGTATATTTAGTATTTCACAGTCAATACAGTGAATAGTGCCAGAAAAAGGCATACTACATGCATATATATAATATTTATTTCATATGGGTGTTTTTATGCTTTGCTGTTAATTTATTTTTTATTTTTTATTGTGTAAATACTGTACAGAGAGGTTACAATTACATGGGCAAGATAATGAGTACATTTCTTATCGAGCATTGTAGCCTCCTCTTTTGTTTCCCTTCCCATCCTCCTCCTGTCCCCCCACCCAATCCCCCCCGCTCCCCCCCTCACCAAAGTTGTAAAGTTCATTTTCGACATAACGACTTGTACATCTCATTGTTGCAATGGGTCCACCTGTATCCCTATTTAAACGATTTGTTTTTCCCCTTCCCCTCCACAAATTATACCAACATCAAATACAGTGAAAGCAGGGGTTATACTGTGGGGGAGGGACATACAATGCAACAATAAATCATCTTATAAATGTGCTAGAAACAATTGCATGAAAGAAAAAAACATTTGAATACATATCTTAGGGTTCATTTCCCTAACCTCACCTTATCTGACCTTTTCTGTTTGACTCAGACATATACTAGATATTGCACATAAGGGAAACCATGGGATCTATATTTCTTTGGGCCTGGCTTACTTCACTTAATATAATTTTTTCCAAGTCTTTCCATTTCCTAACAAATGGGGCAATGTCATTCTTTCTGAT
>NW_012267219.1:32017274-32027492 GCF_000151885.1 Dipodomys ordii | reverse complement strand
CATACAAAGCAACAAAGAAATAATCTTATAAATATGTTAGAAACAATTGCATGAAAGCAAAAACATTTGAATCCTTATCTTGGGGTTCATTTCACCTAATATCAACTTATCTGACCTTTTCTGTTTGTCTCAGACATATACTAGTTATTGCAAATAAGGGAAAACATTTTTACATTTATATAAAATTAATCTTAGAAGTAGTCTTAAAGTAATGTCTACTGTAGGATTCAATTATTTTTTTTTTGAAATGGCTAGCAAGCTGTACCAATACCATTTATTCTAAAGGTCATCTTTCCCCCAGTGATTTGAGAGACCAACTTAATCATACACAGAATTTCCATATATTCCTGAGTCTATTTCTGGACTTTATATTTATTTCATTGTTCAGTTTGTTTATGGGCCAGTACTACACTGTTTTAACTATAGAGTCTTTACAATGAAAGGGACACCAGACAAAGGAATAGTTACACAGATGATAGAAGAGTTGAAAAACCAGTTGGATGACATAGAGTCTGGCTGAAGCTGGAAGTCATCAGCAGTACTAGGCTTCAAGAACAAAGGCCAAGAATTCTAGGATTTTGTGCAATCAGAAAGAGGAAGAGAACTACCCATAATCATCCCTTCCCTAACATTACCGCTGTCAAGGACTGCTAATTGAATGTTCAAATCCATACAGGGGAGTCAGCTGATTTGACAGCCTCAGATAATGCAGTCCACAGGAGCCAGTCCCTGATGGAGAGAACAGAAGAGGCTGAATTTTTGGGTCAAGGAACTCCTAATCCAGCAACCCAATTTTCTTAGCTCAAGGGTTTCTTCTATTAATAAGTGAAAACAAAATTTAAATTGTTTTCTTCTTTGCTTGATTTTTGTTAGTGTCTTCATTTTAAAACAATTTTGTTTTAATATGATCTTTCTTTTAAGAAATTTATATTTCTCCTTTATAATCAAACCTCCAAGAAACACGTATATGACCTAAACTGCTTCCTTCTCTATCAGGAGAGATACCTGTCAGGGACCACCACTTCAATATCTTATCCACTAAGTTCCTTCTTAACAGTACCCCCACTCCAGCACTCTAATTCCTTAATTTCAGGCCTATTTTGATTATTTTCTCACTTTGAATTGGACCCAGAACTACTACCTACCCTTAGACCTAGGCGACTATGATCCTAGCTTCAGACTTTGTGCTTCACGACCCTGGCCCCCTTTACTCATCATTAAGGTTCTCTGGAACCATCTGCTGACCTGGAATCATCCATGTGCTGCTTGACAAGAATTTTGGGACTCATATTTTTCTGGGTTGTCTCAGGATCCCATGGTTAGCCCTGGCTCTGGAAGGGTAAACTTCACTCTTCCTTTTCATTATTTCTTTTCTAGGATCACAATTATGGGTGACCAAGGTAGTGCTGACATGTTGATTTGAGTGATACCGGGTAAATTTTAGAGCTCTGGGCCACCACCTATTGGTTACTGACTCTTAGGCTACAGCTGTAAGCCTGTATATTAGCATCCACTTAGGTATGTCTGTCCATTGTGCTGCCTCCAGTCTACAGTGCTGTGGGCATAAGGAACTTTACAAAGTATTATTGACTCTACAGAGTCACATCCATAGGCATCAAGAATGCTGTTCTGGCTCCATGCCACAGGTCAAGCAATGCTTTGGAGATGACTCAGTCTTTTCTAAGACTGTTTGTTTTTGTTTGTACTACTAGAGATTAAACTTAGAGTCAAACACATACTCTACCAATTAATTAAGCTATGTCCTTAGCCCATCCTTTGAGACTTTCCAAGGCTATTTCTCAGCATTACCAATGGATCCTTCAGATCATTGTTCTCCAGTTTATCAGTAATTGTGCCTGGGAGGGTGGGGAGGGAAGAGGGAGGGAAACAAGTGCAGTTCTCAGCCACATTGAATGAAGAATGGATGCTCCTTTCCCTCAAGTAGAGAATCCCTTTGCCACTGGTTATAAACCCTTTGTCTATCTTCTACACTGATGTTAGTTTGTGGAGGGAAGGAATACAGCCCACATCAAAAGCAATCACATTTTTTAGGAATATTATGATATTGACTTAAAATGTTCGAGAGAAACTTGGCAGGAAAATTAATGAAATCTATGCTATCAAATTACAACCAGTAAACTTAACATGACCAGAAAGCAAACTGGTATTCACATTTCCTAAAATACTGTGGGGATGACTTTCCATTTGTGGTTATTATTGAAACACCAGGTTGTCTTTTGGGAAGTCACTAAAGTCAGGATACACAGGTGGCTTTATAAATGATACCGTGTGATGAGCAATCAGATAACAAGCATTAAGTGAATGGTATTATGGAACTACAGGTTTAAAATTGTATTCAAATAGACTCAGGCTCTAAAGAGTCATACCAAAAACATAAGCAAAAATGTATTGCTGCCTTTTTCTCATGGTGAGTGATAAGAAATTAATTACAAACAGTACTTAAATCAATAGAGAACATGAAGATAATGGCTTCAGGATTTGAATAAGAGCCAATGTCCACCTACTACAAAATATATATTTATATACATATTTATATATATGCACTGACTATACATTATATAAATTGCAAATATATGTGTCATAAAAAGCAAAACAAAATATTTGCATATTTTCCCAGAGTATCTCCCACATCTTAAGGGCAATCCAAATTGGACTCTTTTATTTTAATGAAGGGATATTTGCAGAACTTAATTTACATTTAAGTAAGAGAAGTGTTTATCTGAGACCACTAAAGTTATCTCCACTGCTCTCACTTGTTGAGAAGGAGATTTTAATCTATACTGCTAATAGGCCTCATTTTCCATTTACACATGTAAAGTCTCCTGCTTTTCACAGGTAAGGGCTCTAGAACTGTGTTTGGTAGCCTCAAATAAAGATTTCTCCTGAATATGTATAAATTTGACTTCTTTCTCCAAGTTACTCACAGATGTGAGATAAGATGATTTTATTTGTGCTACTGGTTTGCTCTGAAAGATTCATTAAGTAGGGACAGAAATGTAGGCATCTTACGTTATTTTGTCAGAACTGAAATTCAAGGACAAATTTAAGTTTTATGGGGCCCTGAAACTTATACAATGTAAGGTCCAGTATATTAAAAAGAGAATATATTACTAGGCACAGGCTCTGGAAGCTGTCATTGTAAGCTTCTGCTCCATGAACTTTATGGTAAAAATTACCTCTGCTGGAATGCAAGATTTTACTTTCACTTCTAGTGCAGAATATTGTCTTTGTCACTTCTAAATTTCACCTTGTTAAATTTGGGGGGATTGCATCTGTTGTATACTTTGTTTATTCCTCTTGGTTTCATGTCATTTGAAAATTATAGCATTTTATCTGTAACTTCATTTAAGTCACTGGTCAGATAATAAATTGATTTTACTCTATAGGTCCTATAGAAATACTTGTATCTAGGGAAAATAATATTTCCCTTCTTTTTCCATCTAGTTTGTACTTTCTTTGTTAACGTGAGGCTCTTCTATCTTATTACTTTATTAAAATTGGAAATTGGAAAGTCTGCTAAATATCAATTACCTAAGCATTATTTACAGCTACATGAAGGAAAGGTCTTTTATCAGTATTGGTCATAATTTATGACATCATTAGATAAGAGAGCAATTCCTTTAATCATTGCAAAATATTTAGCTATTTAAGAGCATATTTGTAACAATTTTCTAAGTTCTATTAATTTCCAAACATCACTAAGATGTGCAGTTTGTTCCTAATGGAACTTATAATTATCCAGTCTAAGATCAACTTGCTTTGGGTATTCATCTCACAATTCCTAAAACAGCCAAATATGAATGCAATTACAAAGAAACCTTAGGAGTTAATTAATTATTCTCATGTTCCTATACCCCTGCTGGGATAAAATATAACCTTCAGAGGTTCATAGAAATTAACAAATTAGTTGGTCTTATTAAGTTGCAGGACCATAAAAGTTACTCTGAAGCTTGGTAGGTAAAAATACATACTACAGGAATAAAATTCCAAGAACTTTATAGAAGTATTTTAGTAAATATATAATATATAATGTGTTAAAAGAGCATGGTCAATATTTAAGTTCTTGATCAATTTCTGAATCTATTTAACTATGGACATTACATATAGATTTTTTTTGTTTGTTTTTTGTTTTTGAATCCGGTCGTGGGGCCTGAACTCTGGGCCTGGGCGCTGTTTCTCAGCTCTTCAGCTCAAAGCTAGCAATCGACCACTTGAGCCATAGCACCACTTCCGGCTTTTTTCTTTTTGCTTATGTGGTGCTGAGGAATCGAACCCAGGGCCTTATGCATGCAAGGCAAGCGCTCTACCACTGAGCCACCTTCCCAACCCCGACATATAGTATTTCTATATCAGGCTTATGACTTTAAAGGACTTAAAAATTGTCTATTCACTAAGATCTTCTTTAACATGAAGAGTTCAAATTCACAAATCAATTTTTTTTATTTTTTATTTTTTGTCCATCGTGGGTCTTAAACTCTAGGCCTGTGCACTGTCCCTCAGCTCTGCAGCTCAAGGAAAGGGCTCTAACACTCCTGCCACATAGCCACTTCCGGTCTTCTGGTAGTTTATTGGAGATAAGAGTCTCGTGGACTTTCCTGCCCAGGCTGGCTTTGAACTGTGATCCTCAGATCTCAGCCTCCTGAGCAGTTAGGATTACAGGCATGAGCCACTGGCATCCAGCTACAAAATCACATTTAAAAAAAAATATTTGTTATTGTAAAGATACTGTACAGAGGGGTTACAGTTACATGAGTAGGGTAATGAGTACATTTCCTACCCCCTCCTTTATTTTTCCCCTACTATCCCTTCCCTCCCCATCTTCCCACTACCTCCCTCCTCCCCCTCCCCAAAGTTGTAAAGTTTTTCAACATAGTGTCTTGTATGTCTCATTGCTTTAATGGGTTAACCTGTATCCTTGTTCCAGCATTTTGTTATTTCTCACAAATTAGATTTCCTGAACTTTAGCTTCTTACCTTGGGAAAGGTATTTTATTTTCCCTGTCTGTACTGAAAGGATAACAATAGCCCCTATGTCATAGATTTTTAGTGAAATTGGGTGAATAAGGTATATAGAGATAATGATCAATTCTTATCAGGGAGACTGGCAAGTATTTAGAGCTCATCCAGTCTTTGCAAGATTTAATCTAAATCTTGTTAAGTTATTCCCATGTGTAGATAGAACTGCTAAGGCTATGGCAACCATAAAGTACTTGCCACTTTTGAACAGGTCAGTATGTTTTAGCCATATGTCATTTTATTTCATTTCATTGAGCAGTACAATCCATATCTTTGTGATGCTGTAGGGTACTGCCTATAGTTGTATTGACTATTAATATTTTTCCTAATTATTCCAGATTTATACTTTTAGAAAACATGGGATTGTCATCATCCTTAAAGAGTACACACATTTTGCATCACTTTCCTCCCCCTGGCATTTAGAATTTATGTAAAAGCTTTTGCATATTAATGTAAGTTACTTAGTCATCTTCTTGATTATAGAGGAAATTGAATATAAAATGCAGAACACAATTTAAAATTAACATTCCTTTAAAAGAAAAATGAAGTCAAATGTTTAGCATTGCCCCACCTTTTCAGTTACAAAGCATAAATGTACCACCAATTATCTTAACAATTATGAACTTTAAAGATTTTAATAATAAATATCATCTAGTTAATAAGAAAGCTTCATATAGATACTTAAATTTGACCATTCAAGCAGACAAAATTCACTAAATGTTTATTAAATCTAATTTGTTAACCAAGTTATATTGATGACATATTGACAATAATGTTATGTTATAGAACCAAAACTGTCCATCTGTTTCTATGATTAACATGTACTTATTGAGAGATAGTTTCAGGAAGATATTATTAGGTTTTCCTTTCATTCCTTCTTTTCTATGTCTTATTTTTAGCTGATGTAGTACAATGCTAGGCATCCAGGAACAAAAAAAAAGCCCTGATAATAATTATATTAAGTGAAGTAAGCCAGGCCCAAAGAAACATAGGTCCCATGGTCTCCTTATTTGTAAAACTAGTACATGTCTAGGACAAGCAAAGAAGGTCAAAAGCTATGTACATATGACCATATAAGATGATGTTAAGCAAAATGAACCCCAAGACAGGGACACAAGTGGTTTTTGTCTTGCTTGCTATTGTTTTTAATGTACTTATAATGCACTATGTGATTCTTTTGTTTCTTTGATATGTTCTTCCCCCACTGTATAACCTGTTTTCACTGTATCTGATTCTGGTGTCCTGCATCTTGGATATACATTTTTGTAATTTGGGGAGGGAAAGGGATATAACAAAATGCTTAAATAAAGATACAGATTGACCCATTGTAACAATGAGATGTACAAGACACTATGTTCAAAACAAACTTTACAATTTTGGGGGGAGGGGGCGGAGTTAGGGAGGTAGGGAGGGAAGGGATGGTAGGGGAAAAACAAAGGAGGTGGTAACAATGCATTCCCTTAAATTTGACCATTCAAGCAGACAAAATTCACTAAATATTTATTAAATCTAATTTAATTAGGAAATAATAAGCTAATTAGGAAATATGCATTACCCTACTCATGTAATTGTAACCTCTCTGTACAGTATTTTTATAATAAAAAATATATGTGGAAAAAAGGAAAGCCCTGATAATAAGGAGTTGCTCAATAAAGTGTTTGGAATAAGACTTTTAAAAATAATTGCCTTTTATTAGTTTAACAGAAAGTTACTTGATTAGTCAACTTTCTCTGTGACAGCAAACAACAAAATCTTAATAGCCTACAACCATTATTTCTTGCTCACAGGTTTATAAGTTGGATGGACTTTAGGTTTAGTTGGACTTGGGTCAGTTTTACTCTACATGTCTTTTCACTCAAAGAAAACCTCTATGAGGCCTGTTGTGCTTATGGCAGAGAGTATAATCCCAAGAGTAAGGAAAGCATCGGTGCTTCTCAGAATCTCTCCTTGTAATATGCACTGTCCTTCTACAACCTTCTACAAGCCAAGCTCAAAATCAGTGGGTATGGAATTATACTTTGTCTATAGGAAAGCTGTGCTGACGGTTGAGAGGAACAATTGTGAGCATATATGGCATCTTCTCTAGTATATTATTTAGTAGAAGACATTATTCCTTCAGAAACAATCATACTTAGATAATTTGATCTTTTTATGTTCTAGAATAGAGTGACTTCAAAGAGTCTATAATCCTATTGCCTCATTTTATAGATAAATTAGCATGGTCTAAAGATATTAAGGGACTTTTACCCATGATTGAATTTTGTTACCAGCAAAGATGGATGTGAAGCCCAGCTTTACAATGAGTACATTAATTTTTCACTGGTTAATTATTTATTCTAGACTAAGTATTTTCTCAGAAATACTAAAAATTTCAATTCAGAGTAGAGACATTAATGGTTTACTAAAGCTTTCTTCTTAGCCTAGAAATATTTAATAATTCAAATTCAGTTCTGCTAAATGTAATTGACCATTTAAAGTGAAATAGATTCTGCATGAAGCTTTACAAGTAAAATATAACACTTCTTCTAAATCACTGAAAACAGTAATCACTAGATGGGAAAAATATAAACCTATATTTATATGAGTATCTAGATATATAAAATAAATGAAAGTAATGAAAAGTAAGTTAAGCTAAGATACATCTATACACAACCTTAAAACTACATAAAAATCAATGAATTAATTTTGAAGTTGTACATTTGGTCAGAATGGTTAATGACATCATATTTTGCATTCCCATCTCAGGAGCTTTTTTTTTTCTGGTCATGGGTCTTGAACTCTGGGCCTGGACGCTGTCCTTGAACCTCTTTGTGCTCAAGTCTAGCACTCTACCAACTTAAGCCAAAACACCTCTTCCAGCTTTTTCTGATTAGTTTATTAGAGATATGAGTTTCACAAACTTTCTGCCCAATCTGGCTCCAAACCATGATCCTTAGATCTTCACCTTCTGAGTAGGGTTGCAAGTGTGAGCCACTGGCGCCTGGCTAGAAAAGTTTTTAAAAGTTATAATAGTTGGATATATATAAAGAAACAATTCATTTAAAATGCTTTTTAACCTCTCTTTTACCAATGAACTTCAGCATTTCTATATAAAGAATAATTGTGACTTTTTCATACTCTTGCCACACTTTACTACAAATATTGTTCAATACTTTAAAAACATCTATAAGAGAAAGGCAGGGAAGAATTATGGATTAGAAACATCATGGTTTTAACTTCATGAATGAGAGGAATCAGTTAACACAGGTGAGACTATATTCTGAAGAGAGCAAGAGAGAAAGGCTAACTGGAATATGAAAGAAGATAGCAAGACAGTGGAAAAGCACAGAAAACCTGGCAGCAAAATAAAGCAGCAAGCTGTTCCAAGGAGTGGAAATGAAGAAGACATCTCAACACAGAGAGGCCTCATGACAAATTAGCAATCGTACCTGCAAGATAAGTCCACCTACAATACTTAAACCCAAAGAAAGCAATTTGTGAGACAGTGTCTGCTCCAGTATGGAAGGGTAGCTTCAGTGAAGAAAGATATTCTGTTGCTCTTTTCATCCCTGAGGGTGATAGCAAGACAGGATCTTGAGAGAGGCCCTACTGTTCAAAACTAAGATACTCTAGGGGTCTGAAAACAAGGAAGGTGACAGTCTGGGTGGAAGATCATCTTGAAAGGTGGTCGGGGAGATAGTAAGAGGATTCCAGGTAGTCCTGTAGAGACATATAAGTGATGGAGAACTCTACTGGCAATGAAGGGCATGGTTCAAGGCTCTACTTTCCTGGTAAGAAGTGAGTTCTATTTCCTGAGGCTTCTGCAGAAACAAAAAACTGATCCTGTGTTTGGATTTTATTGAAATCCACATAATGGAATTCATAAATCCTGTTTGAAAAGGAGGAAGGTGGCTAGAGGATTTAAAAGTACATAATAGAGCCAACCTTATTCAAAGTACACTTATAGAATTATACAAAACCTCCTTGTGCTATTAATATATGCTAATAAAAATAATAATTACCTATGACTTATGCATGTCACCTGGGAAGCAAGCAATAAATCCTAGGGAATAATATGTATTAGATTATTTACTTGTATAGCACTTTCAGCTAGGTATAACCAGAAGAGAAAGATATGAAAAAAGGAGCTAGTGTGAAGTTTATGGATAAATACTATATAGAGCAGTAATGCATTAGTTTATATCTAATGCCTGTTATAGAGGAAAGGCAGGAATATAGATAATAGAGAAATATTTCAACATTAGCCCCCAAAATGAATCAGAAACTAGCTTATCAAAGCTATTTGATAAAAGAATAAAAATATTTAAGGAAACCTTATAAACAGCAATTTCTTCATTTAACAAATGTTTTGACTTTTCCTGAATAATTATCTCCATGGTAAATACCCTCTAGGTGTTAGATTGCATTTCATTTTCTGTGGCAAGCTTTCTTTCACCCTCAGGTATGGAGGAGAGTTGCCTGCTTGCACATCCAATACCACCTCTACGTTCTTTTGCCTTCATGAAGAACCTATATTGATTCCTACACAGGCTAGGAGAGCACTCTACCTGATCCACACCCCAGCCCCCAGTCTTTTTTTTTAATTGTGAAAATACTGTACAGAGGGGTTACAATTACATGAGCAAGGTAATGAGTATATTTCTTATCAAGCATTGTTGCCTCCTCCTTTGTTTCCCCTTCCCATCCTTTCCCATCTCCCCTCCCACCCTCGCTCCCCCCTTTTCACCCCCCCATTCCCCTGCCAAAGTTGTAAAGGTCCTTTTTCAACATAATGTCTTGTGCATCTCATTTTTGCAATGGGTCCACCTGTATCCCTATTTAAACAATTTGTTTTTTCCCTTCCCCTCCATAAATTATACCAACATCAAATACAGTGAAAACAGGGGTTATACCGTGGGGGAGGGACATACAAAGCAACAAAGAAATTATCATATAAGTATGTTAGAAACAATCGCAAGAAAGAAAAACCATTTGAGTCCTTATCTTGGGGTTCATTTTGCCTAATATCAACTTATCTGACCATTTCTGCTTGACTCAGAGATATACTAGTAATTGCAAATAAGGGAAACCATGAGACCTATATTTCTTTTTTTTTAATTTAATTTTATTTGTGAACATACTGTACAGAGGGGTTACAATTACATGGGCAGGATAATGCGTACATTTCTTACCAAGCATTGCA
>NW_012267219.1:32015855-32017224 GCF_000151885.1 Dipodomys ordii | reverse complement strand
CTGTTGAGGAGTGTTTTTGCTATTCGAGGTCTTTTATTGTTCCATATGAATTTTTGGATCGCCCCTTCTATTTCCTTGAAGAATGAAGTTGGAATTTTGATGGGTATCACTCTGAATTTGTAGATAGCCTTGGGAGTATTGCCATTTTCAGGATATTGATCTTTCCAATCCAGGAGCATGGGAATTTTTGCCACTTTCTAACTTCTGTTTTGATTTCCTTTTTCAAGTTTTTAAAGTTTTCATCATAGAGGTCCTTCACTTCTTTGGTTAAGTTAATTCCTAGGTATTTTATTTTTTGTGGGGATATTACAAATGTAGATGCTTTCCTAATTTCAACCACACTTTTTTCATTGTTGGCATACAGAAAAGCCATTAATTTTGGGGGGTTAATTTTATACCCTGCTACTTTGCCAAAGTTTTGAATCAGCTTGAGTAATTTGGGAGTGGAGTCTATGGGATTTTTTAAATACAAGATCATGTCATCTGCAAACAGGGAGAGTTTTACTTCTTTCCCTATTTGGGTCCCCTTTATGCTTGCATCTTGTCTTATTTCTTTAGGTAGGCATTCTAATACTAGATTAAAGAGAAGTGAAGAGAGTGGACATCCTTGTCTTGTTCCTGAGTTAAGAGGAAATGGCTTTAGTTTTTCACCATTAAGTATAATGCTGGCTGTAGGTTTGTCATATACAGCCTTTATTATATTGAGGAATGTTCCATGGATTCCTAATTTTTCCAAGACCTTCATCATAAAAGGGGTGTTGAATCTTGTCAAATGTTTTTTCTGCATATATTGAGATAACCATGTGGTTCTTATCCTTGCTCCTGTTGATGTGATGAATTATATTAATTGATTTGCATATATTGAACCAGCTTTGCATCCCTGAAATGAATCCTGTTTGATCGTGGTTTATGATTTTTTTGATGGATTGTTGAAGTCGATTGGCCTAAATTTTGTTGAGAAGTTTTCATCAATGTTCATCAAAGAAATAGGTCTATAGTTCTCTTTCTTTGATGAGTCCCTGCCTGGTTTTGGGATGAGGGTTATGATGGCTTCATAGAATATGTTCGGTAGTTAACTTTCTCTTTCAATTTCATTGAAGAGTTGGAGTAGTATTGGTGTGAGCTCTGCTTTGAAGGCCTTCTAGAATTCCCCTGTAAAACCATCTGGTCCTGGACTTTTCTTAGATGGGACATCTCTTATTTCTGTTTCTATTTCAATGCTTGATATGGGCTTTTTAAGATAGTTTAAGTCATCTTGGTTTAGTTTTGGTATGTCAATATTTGCTAGGAAAAGGTCCATTTCTGTCAAGTTCTCAAACTTATTAGCATAAAGTTTTGAGAAGTATTCCCTTATAATGTTCTGAATCTT
>NW_012267219.1:31976221-32012129 GCF_000151885.1 Dipodomys ordii | reverse complement strand
AACTTGTGAGACCTATATTTCTTTGGGCCTGGATTACTTCATTTAATATAATTTTTTCCAAGTCTTTCCATTTCCTAACAAATGGGGCAATATAATTCATTCTGATGGAGGCATAGAATTCCATTGTGTATATATACCACATTTTCTTGATCCATTCATCTACTGAAGGGCATCTGGGTTGGTTCCGTATTTTAGCTATGGTAAATAATGCTGCAATAAACATAGTTATGCTGGTAGCTTTAGTATGGTCTTCTTTGTGATCATTTGGGTAAATGCCCAAAAGTGGGATTGCTGGGTCATAGGGAAGCTTTATGTGGGGTCTTTTGAGGAACCTCCATACTGCTTTCCAAAGTAGTTGAACAAGTTTACACTTCCACCAACAATGCAGTAAGGTTCCCTTCTGTCCACATCCCCTCCAGCATCTGTTGTTAATTAGAATTCTTGGGAGAAAGCAAAGGAAGGGGTAGCACTAATCAAAAAGAATTGTACTCATTATCTGTTTTAGGTAAGTATAACCCCTCTGTATATCACCTTTACAATAATGATAAAAATTATGTTTAATATATTAAGAATAAAAGGAGTTCTTAATACATAGTTGGAAAACATCTATGACAATAGGAAACTGGGTAAAGTCAATAGATATTCTGAAGAACATATTCATTTGGATAAACATTTTCACCTACTCAATAACTAGATTCAAACTAAAGCAGCAATGTAAGTTTTCTTGATGATGATGGTGGTGGTGATGATGATGAAGTAGTTGTACAAAGAGGTTACAATTCCATAAGTCAGGTTGTAAGTACAATGCTTCTAGGTCAATGTTCTTCATTGTTCTCTCCAATTTTCCCCTCCTTTCTCTACCCTTGAGTAGTTCAATGTTTGCATAGCATTCATTAAACTTAATGACTACATTTGTTCAATCTTCCTCCTTTCATTCTCCACCCCCCCTTTGCTTTCTCCCCCAAAACATGTTTCTACTTCCTGGTATTCATATTGATAAATAGTACTTTATTGGTTCACAAGAGTTAGGCTTTTGGATTGCTCCCTTGAGTTTACCCTTCCTTTAGTCAATTTGTTTGTGTTTTAAGGTATTGGGCCTTATATATGTTTTCATGGATAGTTTATGAGAGAAAACATATGCCATTTGTCTCCCTGAGCCTAGCTTACTTCACTTAACATGAATTTTTTTAGATCCATCCATTATTATTCTTTTTAATGGATAAGTAAAATTCCATTGTGTGTATGTACCACATTTCCTCAATACTGTCATTTGTTGCAGGGCATTTGGGCTGTTTCCATAACTTGACTATGATGAATAATGCAGCAACGAATGTGCATGTGCAAATGTCTGCATCCTGACTTGTGGTGATGCTCTGGGTGGATACCCAGGAGTGGTATGGACTGATGATAGGATAGGTTATGTTTGATTTAAAATTAGAAACTTTAAATATGTAATAATGTTCTTTAAGAGTAGACTATGAAGAAGATTTTTATCCTATGCTGTAGTTAGAAAGTGAATTACTAATTTTCTGAATTGTATCAAAATTCTTAAAAGTGTTATAGTCTTTGGTCTAGAAAATCCACTTGTAGGAACTCATTCATCCTATCATAAATTAACAGCTTTCTTTGTAAACAGAGGAATTTTTCATGCTATTTGTGTGTGTATGTGTTTATGTATTTGTTGCTAGAGATCAAATCTAGCACATCATGCATTTCATACAAAAGCTCTCCACTAAACTTCACCCCAGCCCTCATATAATGAAATAAATAAAGAACTTCATTAAATGTTAGGGATGTTCAGGATGTAACAGCAAACAAAATAATCAAGGCTCTTACATCTCAGAGGAACATAGAGACAAATAAACAGATAAGTATGATAGCTAATATTTAATGGTTTAATTTTCAATTGCTGCTGAAGATAATTTCTCTGTATTAAGCTTTATTTGACCTTCCCAGCCTCCAGAGGATGTAGGTAGTATCATAATCTCATTGAATGATAAGTGATGTTCCCTCAAGGTCACTGGTCCCATTAAATCTCTAGTAATAACTATGATGCAGAAGTTGATACAATGCACAGTACATTATCTGAAAGGCAAACAATTTGTCCAACAATACTAAAGTGTTAAGAATATTAAGCTATATTTTAAATATATTTTTATTGTAAAGATACTATACAGAGGGGTTACAGTTACATGAGTAAGGTAATGAGTACATTTCCTATCAAGCATTGTTACCCCTCCTTTGTTTTTCCCCTACTATCCCTTCCCTCCACACCTCCCCAACTTCTCCCCCCCACAAGTTGTAAAGTTTGTTTTCAACATAGTGTCTAGTACTTCTCATTGTTACAGTAGGTCAACCTGTATCCATATTTCAGCATTTTGTTATTTTCCTTCCCCTCTCCAAATTAGAAAAATGTGTATACAAGATGCAGGGAACCAGAATCAAATACAGTGAAAAACATATATTTTTAAGTGGTAGGGTTATATTCAGCCATTAGTAATATAAGTTTCTACAAACTGCTAATGGCATGGGAAATATTTAGAAAATAATGTTCAATAAACTTAATGGCAAACCAGTTTAATAAACTCAGTTAAATAAACTCAATTTTATTAAAATATTATAGACATGTATCCTATACATATTTGTGTGTGTGTGTATATATATATATATATATATATACATACATATATAGTTAGCATGCTTTTTTCACTAGATCCTGAATTGATGAATTGGTATTTCATTGGCTTAGTGCATTTATTTAGTAATTCCTACTGCTTAGACCTTGTAGGTGTTAAGTAAGTTTAAATTGAAAAAATAAAGGAGTGTAGAGCAGAGGTAGGAAATATCTAGGTGTAGGTTCTATAAGGCCTTTAAAATCATTTGGAATACATGACTGGACAGAACATGCTTCTCATATGCTTCTTGTTGGCACCTCACAGCTGTCTGTCTATATTAATAATTCTGTATGATTCACAAGCAAGGTTATAAATAACCAAATAGACTTTATCATAAAAGAAGGCTCTCCACCCCTGGCCTAGAAGAAGATACAGTAGCCACCTCTTTTCCATGGTTTCAATTTCCATGTTTTCAGTGACCTACATTTAACCATAGTCCAAAAATATTAACTGGAGAATTCCAGAAATTGAAAAGTATTGTGCCACCATACTAAGAGCAGTGGAATGAAATCTCATATCAACCCATTCCAACTCTTCCAAGGACATGAAAATCTCTTTGTTCACTGTATCCATGCTATATAGCTGACCCAACCATTAGTCACTGAGTAGACATCTGGGTTATTAGAACTACTGTGGAAGAATTGCTGAGATTCTGTTCAAATAACCCTCCCATAACAGCCTAATACTAGATTACAAGGCTAATGTCATTCACCTCACTTCATCTTATCACATAGGCATTAATCATGCCACATTGTCAAAAGGGTGGAGAACTCTATATAATTAGATATTTGACATTACATTTACACAACTTTTATTACAGTATACTGTTATATTGTATACAATATATTGTTATAATACTACTATAATGGTATTTTACTTTATTGTTACTGTTATAATCACTTATTTTCCTTAATCTATGAAATAAACTTCATCATATATATATATATATATGGAAAATATTTATATAGGATTTTATATAGCTTGTTGTTTCAGACATCCCCTGATGCCTAAACACATATTCACTGCCAATATAGGAAGTCTTAGACATACCCAAATGATTTCTCTAAACCTTGGAACCATAGGTTATTTTATTTTCTTGTTGTAATTTTTCAGTATTTACAAAATTCTCTGCAGTAAACATGTAAAGATTTAATTAACTTACATTTTTAAAGAGTGCAGTAGGTTCTAAAGCTAACCTATATTTAAACAGAATCAGCAACTATCTGCCTTAAATAGCTTAGACATCAATCTGCTGAGAAACAGAAATTAAGCCAGATGATCTTCCAAGGCTTCTGCTAGGGATAGGTTACCTGGTGCCAATGTATAGTCTCTCAGCTATAAACGTATGCTCTGTTTCATGTTCTGAAAAAGTGGAGATGAGTGCTATCAGTATTTTCCTTTGCCAGGGTGTAAGCTAGGTTTGTTGTGGACACACAGGAGAAAGGGCTTTTCCTTGCAGGTTCTAACAGTGTGAGCAGCTATTAGACTGCAGGCCCTGCCTCCTCCAGCATTCTCCTTGGGCAGCTTCATAGTGCAGAGACTTGAATGACAAACCACTCTATAAACAGTGTTCTCAACCCAGCGATGGTGGCTCATACCTGTAATCCTAGCTACTCAGGAGGCTAAGCTCAGAGGATCACCATTTAAATCCAGCCCAGGCAGAAAACGCTGTGAGACTCTATCTCCAATTAACCACCAAAAAATCCAGAAGTGGCAGAGTGCTAGCCTTGAGCTGAAGAGCTGAGGGACAGAGCCCAGGCCCAGTGTTGAAGCCCCATGACCACCACCACCACCACCAGCAGCACTGTGTTCTCTGATGTCTTGGAAAGCAAGTTCTGGAGGGCAGAACATCAACAACTTACTCTGGCACATCTTATACATTATCTGCCAATCCATGAACCATAGCTGTGCTCTCAGTGTGATCAGGATCTCAGCCTTGAGAATGCAGGGACATCTTTGGTTTCTGTTTCAATTCCAGTGTAGGGCCTTCTGATGTTTAGTATTTCTATAGTTTCAAAGAGTTCCCTTTACTCCTTATTGAATAATCCCTTCATGTTTCCATCTTCTGTAACAGATAGTTTGTTTTTCCTGTAGTTATTTGAGCTCAGACTTTTTGTACTTGCTAAGTAAGTGACATACCTTCAGCCTTTTGTGAAGGTATGAGACATACCTTCGGCCTTTTTTTTGCTTTAGGTTATTTTTTTAGATTAGGTCTTGCTTTTTGCTCAAGGCTGGCCTCTAATCACAATCCTCATACTGCATCGATCGTCCTGTATAGCTGCGATGGCAATTTTATACCACTGTGTCCTGCTTATTGATTGAGATGGAATCTCATTAACTTTTTTCCTGGACTGGTCTCAAACTATGACCCATCTAATATCCATTTCTGGAGAAGCTGGGCTAGTAGGCATAAAACATTTGCCCAGTTATTAAAAATCTTTATGTATTAGACTTTTCCTGTTCAGATTAGTGTGTTTTCCTCTCACAGTTGCACTCTAATATCCCTAAACTTAATTAATTTAAATAATTTTATTAAATTTTTCCCTTTACTAAGGAAAAGTGAAATATATAGGTAAAATATTACAAGGGGTGTGTTTGTCACAGAGCTCAAGAAACATAATTATTCCAATATGGAAAGAAACTAAAGCCTCTTCGAAGCATATAAAATTCCACATAAATGAACAGGTACGTTGTATAAGCTGAGTAAATATAATCTCAAACAGGGAAAGAGTAAATGTAAAATACTAAGGAAAAACATTCCCTCTCCAATGCCAAATAGCATAAACTCAGAGGTATTAGCAAACAAGGCCTTAAAGGGGGCTGATTGTCAGAAGACAAAATGATGAATGTTAATAAGAAATGAAATTTCAGTGTTCATGTAGAAGCTACCGAATCAAAAAGCACAGCAAACAGAAGTCACCAACTTCCTTTACTTTGCTTATATAATTGATTTTGTAACCTAAATCCACTGTCGAATTCTATCCACATTAATATTGTGAGCAGTTAGCCAGTCTAAGTAAGACTCAAGGTCTTTTCAGTATTTTGTATGTTAGCTTTCACTCACAGTTTGGTGATAATAATGGATTTGATACCATTTTGTTTGGATAGTCATGTGAAGCATAGATAAGTGGTTCATTTAATGAATGTACACATGTGTAGAACACCATACATACATAAACTCACTGTTCATCATGAAGACAGGCTCAGAGAGTTTCAATGTCACATAAAAAGAAAGGAATACAGGCAATCTTGGAATCTAGACTTTCTTTGATGCACATAGTTTCCCCACTATATTTTTGTTTCTGGTACATCCCAAGCACACAAAATCATTTTTTATGTGTTTTCTAGGCTTTACTCAACAGTGTCTGAAGCAGAACCCATAAATCTGTCTTTGAGAAGAGCTTCAAATTCCTTGATATTCCATGTCAACAGAAAAGGGTGTAGGGCTCATATCAGACCCCTGTGACTGATATATTACTGAAGATATCAATATTGGTTATTTGTTAATACTCTTCAAGTATATTTCATTGTGTTATTATTTATTTTTACTCTTTCCATTCCTAAGATTTTGGGGTTACCTCTATTATATGTATGAAGCAGGAAAGAATCTAGTATGCCAATAAGAAGCTTAGCTGAAATCAAGATCCTTTTCATAAACATAGGTTATCTTTTCTCTGAACCGTAATCCTAGGAACATCAATAGCAAATAATGTTTGGTATTTACTAACAGCCTCTCTCCAGTGTAAAATGGATGTACATTGTAGAAAGAGGAGCAAGCTCTTACAGATAAAGTGAGAATGCCTGGTAGACAGACTCCATCCATTTCCTTCTTCCTCTTGAGAGCAGGTACTAACTACTAGTGAAGAAAGCAATGAGTGTCATTAAGGGAATGTTCCACAGAGGAAATGGGTAAGTCATAAGCTGAAGCCATAAGGAATGGTAATATTCTGAGCATACATATGAAGCAAGCAAAGTGAAGGAAAAGAATAATGACAACATTCAGGAACTGATAATGCTGAGTAAAAGACATCAAAGGGAAACTAGCCTGACCAGAATTATGGTCTAATGATCTGACATCCTAGGAATGGAGATGGTATTTGGGCCTTCTGGCCCTTCGGTATGGCAAACTGTGTTAATGGTATGGCCCAAGGAACATATTCTGGTTTTTAGTATGAAGTCATAGGAAAGAGCTAGAATGTGTTACAACATACTATCAATAGTCACTGCTGTTTATTATGTGGCTAACATATGTCAGAGTTTTTACAGACAATATAGGCAGTTACTGTCCTCCATAAAAAGATTGGTATTATCTGCTTTACTCAAGGAGACTGAGGATTAAGGGGTATAAGAGAATTTATAGGTAAAATAAAGCATATCCATAATTTCTCCCATTTATGTCTGCTTCATCTGAGATTGATTTGGTGTCTTTGTAACCCAGGAGTAGTGAAGGATAAACAAACCTAACATTATGACAACAACATTAAGTAAATTTTGAAGATAATTGAGAATATTTAATTCTATCCGAAATGTGCTCTATAACTTAGACTATTTCAAGAATAGTATGTATTCTTAAACAAAATCATTGGGAGTCAATGTACAAAAATATTTGCCAGTGAGAGCTGAGTAATTCAATGCCTGAGCCTTTTCGGTGAAAAATTATTTGATTTGTAGTATCTCTCTAAGATTTTTATATATGGTATGGGGCTATATTTTTTGTCTTTTGCCTGATGGAGATGGCCTCAAAGATACCTTGATGTCTTGATAATCATTTTATATTATATGTAGTACAGACTACAAGCACAGTCAAATACAGAGATCCCAGATCTCGGACCTTAAAATATATTAATTTGTCCATACTTACAAAACCTGTAAGTTCTTGGCTTAGAATTCAAATCCAGGTTTTAATGGTTTTTAACATGTTTTTTACTACCAGATATTAAAATGAGAAAAATTTAAACAAAATTAAAAACTAAAAATATTTGCCAAAAAACAGGAAAGAATTTGAGGACAGCATTTGTTAAAAGTTTAATTTGTAATTATAAGAAAAGAGTCAGTACTGAAGATTAAGTTAAAACAGGCCTCACCTTTGAGAATTCTATATCATAAAATTAGAAGACCCATTTCAAAATCCCAAGGAAATGTGGCGTTTCTACAACCAATTTTCCTTTCTTCTTGTGATGCCTATTTTCTGTAGCAGCAGACTTACAAATCAGAGAGCATCAATATTTCTCCACAATACTTGAATCTAGAGTCTTTTTAACAGATAGGGATACAGCCCTGGAATTTTGAAAATGATTCATAAACTTAGATTACTGTAAGGGGAGACATTTCCCAGAATGAAATGAGATTTCCTTAGAGAAAAGAGGAAACAGCTGATAGATGCTATTGAGACGATTAGGTTTAGAGTGATAGCTCTTAAGACAGACAGGAAACAAATGAAGAACTAAGTGAACATAACCAAATGTACAAGACATGATGTGACTCAATCTTCCTGAGAATTATCAACATAAACGAACATTTACACTACATCTTTGGAGCTTGTTTAATTGGTATTTACTTTTAAGTCAGATGATGTATTCACAAGTTGAAAGTACTAAATTATCTTAGAATTCTCTATTTTAAAAGAGCAATATTCTTTCCATCACTGTGGCTCACACTAGTGACTAGCTACTAGGATGCTGAGAATGGGAGGATAACAGTTCGAAGCCAGCCACGACAGAAAAATGTTTGAGGTCCACTTCTGAACCCAAAAGTGTTACAATGATGTGTGTTTGTAATCGCAAGCTAGATGGTAGGTTGATAACTAGGAGAATCACAATGCCAAGTCATAATAGCATGGGCAGAAAAGGTCACAAGACCCATCTCTAGGAAAGAAGCTAGGCAGCATGGTACATTGCTATGATTTGACCAACAATTTGCTCAACAACAGTAAGCAGATCTGGACTCAGGCGCATGCCCATATGGGAAATGCGACCCTATCCTAAAACAGAGAAGGTAAACAATGAGAAATAAGGCTGGAGACATGGCTTGAGAGGTGGAACGCCAGTCTGGAAAGCCTGAGTCCTTGAATTCAAAACCCAATACAATAAAAAAGTAATATACATCCACACCCGAATCATTTCTTTTTCCCACTGAATCCTTTTCTGCATTTCCCACTTGTCTTTAATTCTTGTTATAATTTTCCTGGAGGACTGTTACTTTTCAGCAGCTTCTTTTATCTTGTTCTCTCCTGCCTGTGCTATAGGATTGCTCAATTTGACGTGTGTTGGCTTTACGTTTAGGAATTTGGTATTGACTTCTTACATAGTTTTCATTTCTTTTGAAGCCTCCTTTTCTTGTGTGTTTGCATAGGGAAGAAGTGTTTTATTATAATGAAATGCACATGACATGAAATCTATAATTCTAACTATTTAAAAATATACAAATCAGTGCTACTTAGTAAACTTCACAGCTTTATGCAGCTGTCACCAGTGTATAGCTCCAGAGCATGTTCTATATTTGTCAAGTCTATTGGCTTAAAGAGCCATTGGAAGCCTCCATTTCCTTAATCACCTTCCATTAGTCTATCCATTATTCAAAGTGAGATACTGAAATCTCCTGTGATTATCATAGCACTATTTATTCTGTCTTCATTTCTGTCTATTCTTGCCTTGTATATTTTGGGCCCCTATTGTTAGGTGTATGTATATTTATAAATTCCAGGATGGACTGACCTTCCTAGCATTATATAATGTCCTTATTTCATTCTTACAACAAGTTTTGATGTATTATATTTTATATGAAATGAGTATAGCCACTCCATCTGTCTTGTTGCTACTCTTCTTCTGAGGGGAATATCTTATTCCATTCTAGTTCCAAACTATGTGTGTGTTTGTATCTGAAGTGGAGTTCATGTAAACAGCATATTGTTAGATCATTTTAAAAACTGTTTATTCGAATCTCTGCCTTTTAATTGGGTCATATAATTTTTAGGTGAAGTAAGTACTGAGAAGGGAGGACTTTGCCATTTTGCTATTTGTTTTCTGTACATGTTATCTTTTCTATTCTTAATTCTTCCATTACTGCCTTCATGGTTTCGCTTTTTGCACTCAAGTCAATGTAACTAACTTTTGCTTTTCTTCTCATTTATCTTTGTACATCTTCTACTTATTTTCTTAAAATGGTTACTCTAGTAATTACAGTTAACATCATAAATGTATAAGCAATCTAGTCTGAGTTAATACAAACTTAGCTTCAATAGTATGCAAAACTCTTAACTGGTTTGTTACAAATCATATGTTTATATATTGTCTACCCCTTAATACAGATTCAAAACTACTGCTTGAGGAATTTATTTATTTAATTATGCAGGAAAAAGGAGTCCAAATAAAAATTCATCAATCTCACTTTTTATATTCACCTGTGCAGTTACTTTCACTAGTGATTTTCACTTAATCAAATAGCTACAGAGCTGGGAGTTGGTGTGAAAGACTCCATTTACCATTTCTTGTAAATCTATTAATGACAACTCATTCAACTTTTGTTTATTTTGAAGTGTCTGGATTTCTCCTTCAGTTTTAAAAGATAGTCTTGCCTAACATGGAATTTTTTTATTGTTTTTTATCTTTCAAAACTGTATTTACCCTCACAAATTCTATTTCACTAATTTTAATATATATATTTTATTGTAAAGATACTGTACGGGGAGGTTACAGTTACATGAGTAAGGTAATGAATACATTTCCTATCTAAACTCCAATCTGGATTGGAAGCTTCCTACCTTCTTTATCAAAGCCAATCCTCCTCTTCCAAACTCAGTTCCTCCCATGAGCTAATGTGTCCTGCTGGGTCCCTCTGGAACCCACATGTCTAACTGCTGTGCAGTTTCTGGCTCATCTCGTTTCCCAACTTCTGGTACACATGCAGCCCAGTTGGCTGCTCTCATAGATGTCTAAGACCATACTTCCTTTTGGGCTTCTTTCCCTTGCATAGCATTGCTCAACCTTATATCTCTTCCTCCAAATCTTCCTCCCTGTTTCCTCAGTGTCTTGCATATTTTGTTGCCATAACAAATATCTGAGGCTGGAGAATTTATAAAGAATAGAGGTTCATTTAGATTACAGTTCTGGACACCTGAAAATTTAAAAAGCTTGACACAAATAGCTATTTGACATCTAGAAAGAGTCTTTTTATTGCATAATAACTTGATAGAGGGCATCACATAGAGAGACATAGCCTTTCAGAGCACTAAAATAAAGCATTCTGCTTTTTTGAGGGCCTTATGATTTAAACTAGTAGTTCTTTTGTACCAGGGTTTAAATTCAGGGCCTCACACTCACACTCTCATCTGGTTTGCTTCCTCATGGTTTTTTGCTAATGAATTGGAGGTGGAATCTCAACTGTCCTGAGTTTTTGTGCTCAAGGCTGGCACTTTACCACTTTGAGCCATACTTCTACTTCCAGTTTTCTGGTGATTAATTGAAGATGAGAGTCTCACAGCCTTTCCTGCCTGTACTGGTTTTGAACCCTCAGATTTCAGTCTCCTGAGTAGCTAGGATTATGAAAAGAGCCACCAGCACCTGGCTTATATGAATTCATATATATATATATATGAAAGTGTATCAAAATGTAAAAGCTCATAAAAGTAAACTTATGGAATACATGTAATATATCCCAAACAGCACTGTAGATACTATTTCCTAAAGCAAATATGCAATAAAGAAAGGATAATAGATTGGAAGGAAAATCTCCTCCGAAGGAAAATTACAATTGAGTTTTGTAGCATATTGGATCTAAGAGTGATCTCAAAAGTAATAACAAGAGCCCAATTTTACAAACCTTCTGTAGCTCTTAGGACATTTCCACCCAGGAGCTATTGAAAAGGTGCAAAGTAATTTAAAAACAAACATGAACTACTTTTGTGAAGGTTATCCATGCACAAAGAGAAATTTTACGAAGAACATTTTTCTGGCTTAGCCCAAGTACCAACCAAAGTATTTGGTTCAGCTCTGCAGGTGATGCCAGATGTTTTTTTTAAAGAAAGGTCTGCATACCTTTTTAAAGGATTTGTGTTTCTGGATCAGAATGAAAGAGACCCACTTCCTTTCTTCCCCATCCACATCCACATCATAGGAACCCAAGACACTATTTTCACGAACTCTCTGTAAAACTGGGGCCAAGTGATTTAACCTTCTGAAAGGTTAGTTTCCTCCTCTTGAAAAATGAAAGTTTGGAACTATAATAATGTACCTCTAAAGTCCTTTAAATGCCTCAAGTTCTGTGATTCTTTCTGACACAGCTTAGAATCTTCTGTTCTCTTTATCTATATTTAACATCTGGAACCTCACCTCATAAACTATATGACCATTCCATTTCAGTGTTCCTTTTCGAACCATCACTTGTATCACAACCTATTTCCTAAGCTAATTTGTTTTCCTTCCAACTAACATGACCTTGGCTAGAAGAATCGCCCCACATCTGCTGTTCTTATTGGAGGTTAATCGTATAGGGGTAGGGGCTAGAGAGAAAGGGAGTTATTTCTCAGGTCCCCACTTCATATCCATTGATTCATAGAACAGTAGCAACGTGATTGTACCCCAACCACTGTCTCTGTTTTCTACCACCTTTACGATAAGAGTTAGGATCATCTTATTTGTCACCTAAAATTATTTTGTTTTAATCACCTTTAAAGTTGTTAAAACTATTTGTTCTAAATGCAGAAGTTTCCAGGTTCTCTTTTTTCCAGACTTGGAAAGGACCTGGTCCATAACCACAGCCAACAAATGTCAAAATAAATAGTTTCATCTGTTGTAAGAATTAGCTTAAATGCTTTTCTTCTTTTTTAAGCCATTGAAAACAGCAGTGATTGCCATGAGAAAAAAATGCTGCCTATTTACAAGGTAATTATAAGGATATAAAATTGACAAGAAAATTGGTGTTCTCAGTTGTTTTTCTTAAATCATATTAGCACTTCCACAGTGGACTGGATAAATCTCTTTCCTATTGCATTTTGCCAATTAAAATATTAATACATTTGGCATACAAAATAGGACGTATATGCAAAGATTATTTGCAAAAGATAAATTCATTATGTATAGAAAATCACCTCTAAGAAAATTAGAATCAAAGGATTTAGCTGGTCTATGTAGCTGTTCCCCAAAAGTAATCTTTAAAACCAGTGGTAAGCAAGAGTTTATTTTTAAGCAAGTTATAAATCTTTAATAGGTAGGGTTTAACTAAAGGAAAACAAAACAATTGAAAATGTGTTATTCTTTTTCAGAACCTAATGTTCTTTTTTTACTTTCTTTTTTATTGTAATAATGTTGTACAGAAGGGTTAGAGTTACATGAGTAGGGTAATGAGTACATTTCATAGCGAGCATTGTTACCTCCTCCTTTATTTTCCCCCTACCATCACTTCCACCTCCCCAACTCCTCCCACTCCCACTCCACCCCAACATTGAAAAGTTTGTTTTCAACATAGTGTCCTGTACATCTTGTCATCACAATAGGTCAGCCTGAATCCTCATTTAAGTGTTCTACAATATCCCTTCCTCTCCCCAAATTACAAAAATATATATACAAGGTGCAAGAACCAGCATCAAATCTAGTGAAAACAGGGGTTGTACCATGGGGGAATAACATACAATAGAAACAAAAGAATCACATACTGTATTGTAAGTACATTAAAAACACTAGCTAGAAAGAAAAAAAACCCTTGTGTCCCTGACTTTTGCTTAATATTATCTCATATGGTCATATGTAGATAGCCTTTAACCTACTCAGCTTGTCCTAGACATGTACTAGTCACTGCAAACAAGGGAAACCATGGGACCTATATTTCTTTGGGCCTGGCTGGCTTCACTTAATATGATTTTTTCCCAAGTCTTTCCATTTCCTAATGAATGGGGCGATGTCATTCTGATGGAGGCAAAGAATTCATGTGTGAGTGTGTGTGTTTGTGTGTGTGTTTGTGTGTGTGTGTGTGTGTGTGTGTGTGTATCACATTTTCTTGAGCCATTCATCTACTGAAGGGCATCTGGCTTGGTTCCATATCTTAGCTATGGTAAATAATGCTACAATCAACATGGTTGTGCTGGTAGCTTTGGTATGACCTTGTTTGTGATCCTTTGGGTAAATGCCCAAAAGTGGGATTTCTGGATCATAAGGGAGCTCTATGTGGAGTCTTTTGAGGAACCTCCATACTGCTTTCCAGAGTGGTTGAACAAGTTTACACTCCTACCAACAATGCAGTAGGGTACCCTTTTGGCCACATCCCCTCCAGCATCTGTTGTTATTAGATTTCTTGATTATAGCCATTCTAACTGGGGTGAGATGGAATCTCAGCATTGTCTTGATCTGCATTTCCTTTATAGCTAGAGAGGTTGAGTATTTCTTCATGTGTCCATTGGCCATTCTTATTTCCTCTTCAGAGAAGTCTCTGTTTAAGTCTTTAGCCCATTTGTTAATCAGGCAGTTGTTGGGGGATTTAGGTTTTTGAGTTCTAAGTATATTTTAGATATGAGACTCTTGTCCATTGTATGGCTAGTGAAGATCTTCTCTCAGTCCGTGGGCTTTCTGTTGATCTTGCTGGCTATGTTCTTTGCCTTGCAGAAGCTCTGCAGTTTCATGTAGTCCCATTTGTCCAACCTTTCTTTGATTTGTTGTGCTTCTGGGTTTCTGTTAAGAAAATTTCTGCCTGTGCCAAGAAGCCCTAGAGTTTCTCCTATTCCTTCCTGTAATGTTTTCATGGAGTCTGCTTTTATTTTGAGGTCTTTTATCCATTTGGGTTGATTCTGGGGTAGGGTGATATATATGGATCTAGTTTTAGTTTTCTACAAGTGTTCAACCAATATTGCCAGCAGCACCATTTACTGAAAAGACTGTCTTTCTTCCATTCTATTTCTTTAGCTCCCTTGTCAAAGATTAGGTGGCTGTAGGTCTGGGGGTTCCTCCAGCTCTCTTCTTTCTACTAAGGATCATTTTGCTATTTGGGGTCTTTTTATTGTTCTATATGAAATTTTGGATTGCTTCCTCTATTTCATTGAATGAGGTTGGAAAATCATTATGGACCACAGGATTTTGAATTTATTCCCAATGAGTCACAGCATTTTTAATTAAATGTGGTTTTTGCTTATTCCTGAATGTGTTTGAGTAATAGTAGGACATTTCATTATTAGTCTTAGAAATACACAGGTAAATTAATATATGATTCTAGTTATTACTTTGAAATATATAATAATGCAAATCTTTGAAAAGTTGAATTTGATTCTGGTTGAGTAATTTTGAATAATGGTTGTACTGTAAATAGATGGAATTTAAAACTTTCTCTTTTGAAAGAAATAGAGCATTCTGATATTTTTGCATTTGATTAAAATATATCAAGAACAGATCAGAGTATTCTTAATGTGCTTTGTGTGTTTTGAAAAGGAGCTTAAGGCAAAATTCTAAAAATTTTTGTTCATTCATCATGATAAAATGTTATTTCAAAAGCCATATAAAGGAGAAAACAAAGAACCATGTATTTCATTTTGTTTATACTGAGTTATTTTGTTAGTCTTGTCCATTTTATTTTCAGATGTTAAATAGTTGACTCCATCCTACTTTATTCCTTGTAAAATGTATGGCATTCACAAATGTGATTTATTCTAAAATGGTTAATGTAAACAATCAATATCTATAATGAGTTTGGAATAGTTTATTATTGGGCTTTATTTTCTTTTCTAAATGTGCAGAGATATGCTGTCAGCATAAAATGGAAGCTTAAAGGGTATCATAATTACCTCCCACTGTGTATACAGGCATTCACTGATTGTTTAGTTTCTATTGTTTTAGCCTTTCCCAAGGCTTACTATCCATGATCTAGCCACACTGAACTTTCTTCAATCTCATATCTTTCTATTAACCTTGAGGTCTTGTCACACTCAACTTATTTTATGTGTCTACAATATTCACTTTCCAGAACCCATCCCTTAATCTGCCTAATACTACTTCTCTTAAAGGTCTCTATGATTTAAGATGCTTACTGAGAAAAAACCCTCTTAGCCTGCCTGTCCCCAAGACTAGCTTAAATCTCTCATTTAAATAATCTTTTCTTTCCATATATCTTTCTATTTGTGTTTAAAGAATTTATAAGCTTTTAACTTAAAGGTTCTCTAGCTTTAAATATTATACTCCACAATTTCAGTATCTATGTCTTTTGTTTATCACTTCATACCTAGTGCCCTAAACGTGTCAGTACTCTTATTGAATTGACATTCAATAAAATATTTTGAATGAAGGAATGAAGAATGGCATCTAGCATTTGATCTTGAAAATACTGAATCAGGAAGAACTCTCTTTGCGCAGAAACTTACATTCATTTAGAGAGAAATCATGTGAATAAGTAATCATTAAGTAGCAGCTACAGGGAAACATTGGATCAGAACACATGGGAAAAAATCATGGCTTCCTCCTCTAATAACTTTATTATTAATAAAAGAGCATATTCTACCTAAAGCTCAGTTTTCTTATCTGTAAAATTGAGGAAATTATAGTTCCTGTAGAAGGCACTGCATATTGGCATATCATTATTTGGTCCAATTCTATTGTATCTCACATTCCTGTCATTGAGTCTGAAAGATTAAATAAAACAACAATTCATTTCTAATTTACCTTGAAACTAAAATTTCACTTGCAATTTGGATTCTGTGAACAGAGCTAGAAGCAAAAGAGAACTGGGAAGGCAGCAGCAATATTGACAAGCATGGTAGAAGAGATATTTGACTCTGTGGGATAATTTCAATGAAATCATTTAAATCTAGGCATAGATACTGATCCTCATAGATGAAACCAATAGCTAGGTCTTTTTAAATCATCTGGTAGTGTCAATGGGTATCTCTTCTGCTGCCTTTGGATGCCAAATGTGGTTCAATAGCCTTTCCAGACAATCTCTGGAGCTACTTGATAGCTAGAATTACTTACTTCATTTTAAATAGCTAATGGAAAATCTGTGGCTTACAGCAGTAAAATCTGCAAGACTGATTTTCAAATAATGTGTTGAGAGGGTTAATCTAAGTAGAAGGTCCTATCTTGAGATCTAAACACAATGACTAGCCAATAAAGCTATATAATCAGTACTATATTTGAAAAACAACCTAATGTTGCTTTCTCTTATTTTGTATCAGTAACATCTTTCCCTAAAATTCCTTGGGAGCAAAATTTTTTTATATATAAGCATACATAAAGTTTTCCAAGTACTCAACTCAGTTTCTACTTTATAAAATAACACACTGAGATAAAACTAAAAGAATACACTGCTAAATTATATTGCAATGTCTCCTTACTTTCATGTTTATCTTAATTTTATTTTTCTTAGAAATAAATGCATATTACTTAATAACTATATCTTTTAAGAAGATAATTCTTTCAGCAATGAGAATCTCTGCATTTATGTGGTGTTTTGCATTTTTAAAAAAGATATCATGGGGAGCTGGGAAGATGGCTCAGTGGTAGAGCACGTGCCTTGCATGCCTGAGGCCCTGGGTTCGATTCCTCAGCACCACATAAGCAAGATGAAAAAAGCCAGAAGTGGCGCTGTGGCTCCAGTGGTAGAACGCTAGCCTTGAGCTGAAGAGCTGAGGAACAGCGCCCAGGCCCAGAGTTTAGGCCCCATGACCGGAACCCCCCAAAAATAATAATAAATAAATAAAAAATAAAAAGATATCATGTGCTTTAATCTCATGACAGTACTGTAAGGCACTGGAAAATATTGCCATTATCCAATAAGTAACCTGAAGCTAAAAGAAACCAGTGACTGTCAGTCAAGACTCAAATGCACATCTTTTGGTTCTGCATCATGTGCTTTATTTCTTTACTACACCTGATTAACAGTTCCATAGATCAATTCTCTAGAAAATAAAATACATTTTTGATTATCAAGAATCAAATGAAAGCTTTGAACTGGAGCCCAAATTAAACTATTGATTACATTTGCAATTTGAGGCAAACTAATAAATCTTTTATCAATTTGTTTCTATCTATAAAATGAAGATACTGTAAACTTCTGGTCAAGATTACCTCAGTAGTTCACGATATACAGCAAATAGAAATAAATTGTAAGACTAAAAATCTAAAAGACAAAGTCAAATTTGAAAACCAGACAAACATTTCAGTGTACCTGAAATTCAATGAGAACCCAAATTAGTAAACAGGACTGGGTGAGAGGACTCTGAGGTTGATTCAGAAGCTCCAGTTCTGTGTACAGAGGAACTAAAAGTATTCTGTTACATTTAGAAGTGGAGATTGGATCCAGGCTAACTATCAGAAGCCAGAGTCAGAGACAAGCTGTGGGTCTGAAAACCAAAATTCAAGAATATGTTAAGAATTTAAAATCAAAAAGTACATCCAACAAAATCTGATTCCTTCAAGATGAGATTAATTTTACAGAACACCCTAACAGATGAAAAATAAGAGGCTAAAGAATTACATCAAGAAGACAAGAAATTACTGATCAAAACCAGGAAGAAATCAACAGTAAATAGGTAAAAGGAATTCGAACTCTTAGTGAAAACAAAAATGTTTGCTGGATTGGTCTAACGATATTGCTGCATGAGATTACAACATGAAGGATCATTATGAGGACTGATAAAGATTATGTAAGCCTATGTTTGGAGAATGAAAATACTCCATGCCATGAAGTAGGGTAAAATAATGGTTGACAAGGTTCCACAGTAGGATAAGGAGCCAGAGAGTGATGAACTTGAAGAGAAGACAAGTCTATCATAATAAAAGAAGGCATATTGACCTGAATTTTATTTCTTCCTCTGAACAGAGATCACTCTTGCGTATCAGTTTGCCTTGGTCCCTACATGAAAGAGGAAGGGGTTTGTACCTTATGTTGCCCACAATAGTCCACTCCTATTTCTTTTTAGAGGAAAGAGAATGTGAAAACTTTTCATCATCTTAATTATCATCATCACCACAATCTGGAAAGTTAAACATCTGAGCATCGAGTTTATGCTTTTTCGAACATACATTTCTTTATTGGTATGTATTTGAAATGAACATGAAAACCTCAGTTTGTGTGTGGTATATTTTCATGCAAATTTATACATGCATATCTTAATGCTTGTTCTGTTCTACTCAAAAGTGGGTAGAGATATGAATATTATTGAGCAATATACTTTTCATACAAGCATTGTGTGGGCAGCTTCCATTCTGGCTAAGCAATCTTAACAAAAAATGAAAACCTCAGATAAAAACAGTAGGATTTTTCTAAGTGTTAATATTATAGCATGAATGTTTCTAATTACTCTCTAAGCCTGGTGTATCTTGAATTAGAAAGAATAGAATCACCCTTTACCAGAAGACAAATTTCATGTGGTGTAAACTGATATATAATAATAGATATACACTTGTACTTCCTCTCTTTGTAAGGTGTGTCCATATCTTTTTTAGAGGAGAAAGTGGCTGTTTGGAATACTATATATTGGAAGCCAGGCCAAGCATGATGCTTGACCCAAAATTATAAATATTCTGTAATGTGAAACTAGAACACTAGCTAGGCCTTTCCAAAGGAATTCAGAACAGTAACACCAACAATAAAGCTATGTAGCCCCAAATCACAAAAAAACCCAAAACAGTTTAGTAACAGTTGAGGTAAATGAAATGTGATTGTACCTGCCCTACAACTGTTGTAAAGAAACTGAGAACTGGAAATGAAATTTAGTCTCCCTATGACCTCACTGAAATAATAGAAAGTGAAGACCATTGTCTTGAAGATAAAAAAAAAAACAAAGAAACTTCCCTAGACATATATTCAGGGTTGGGAAATAACCAAACCGAAGTGGAAGACATTCTATTCTGGGTTTGGATGAGATCAAGACACCCAGAAGTGTCCATTCAGAATTGAAATATGGAGCTGCAGGTAGATCAACAGGAGCTTTTCTCCTTGGTGACCCAAAGAATTTTAAGAGCCTTTCATACATTAATTGGTAGACAAGTACTAGCTATATTAGGATGTGAAAATAACAGTGTTTATAAAGATCTGATTTATGTGTAAAATTGTACCATCCTAAAATGAGTACTGAAACTGTGCTTATAATTATGCACCTGCTTCTTGAATCTATCCTTTAATTTCTATTCTTGGAGTCATCAGGTTCTATTACATCTTGCCTGAATTATTGCAGTAACCTTCTAACTGGCCTTCTGCCTTTAATCTTTTCTCACTCTAAAGCACTGTCTTGCTCAAAATTTTTCAACGGCTCCCCATGGCCTACTAAGCACAAAACATGACAATTAGTATACTCTGTGATCTGGATCCAAGACGACAATACCAGCGTTATCTGCCATTGCTTTTCTCTATGTACTCTATGCTTCTGCCAACTTGGCTAACCACCATTCCCCAAACATCCACCAATGTGATGTTTCTAAATCACAAACATGATTCTGCTGTTGCCCTACTTAAAACTCTTCAGTGGCTTTGTGTGCTGTAGAATTGACCCAAAATGCTTAGTCTACACATCTTCTAAACCTGGCTCTTCTAACTTATCTCTGCCACTAGCCCACATCCACCTCTTCAAGACCTATATAGTCCAGCCATATAGAACCACTCTACATTAACTGAATAGGCCTTTTGGTTTCTTGTGCCTTTGTTAGAATTGTTCTTTCTGCCTTTAACACCTTTCTTGTCTCTTCTTGATCATCCTACCCTCCATGCTCCATGCCCACTTGAAAAAATGTGGGAGGCAATCTTATTTCTCACCCCTCCCCAGACTCAACTCAAAGCTAGGAGCTGGTGAGTTATGTTTATAATCATGGCTACTGAGGAATGTGATTTGAAGCCTGTCTTGGAAGAAAAGTACTCAAGATTCCATCTTCAACAAACGAGGAAACAAAACAAAACAAAACAAAAAAACCTGGGTTAGAGATTTGCCTCAAATGGCTCAAATGGTAGAGCACCCACTGTGATCAAACAAGCTAAGTTACAGCACAAGGCCTTGAGTACAAGCCCTGGCGCTTGCGCGCGCGCGCACACACACACACACACACACACACACACACACACACACACTCCAGACTATCACCTTTTCAGAAACCTCTCCATTTCTGTGAAACTTGATCACCACCATTCTTAACCCCCATCGAATGCTCATTCTTCCAGTAACCTCAGTGCCAAATATATCTTCTGAACATTAAAAGTATGAAGTTTTCATTACCCATTTCTTAATATAACTAATATATATCTGGCTTTTTTAAGCGGCAAGGACATTGTCTCATTTGTCTTTGTGAAATGCTGAGCATTTCATACAATGCAGCTCAATAAATAATAGCAAAGTGCCAGCTTCTTGAATATAAGGACTATGAGGTTCTTGTTGTACTTACAGAATTTGTGTAGAAAAAATAAATAGAAGATGCATGCCATTGTCTTCAAATGTAAGAGTAAATCTCTCTTTCAGACAACACTTCCTGTATGTTGCAGGGCAAAGCTCGTCACATGACCATGCCTATGAGTCATCTACAGGTCTTAGGAAAAAGGTATCATTTGATGCCTTTGGGTTGGAACCATGATTCCATATTTCCAATAAGCTAATAGACGATGCCAATGTTGCTGGTCCTCATATCACACTCAGAGTAAAAACTTCTGCAGAAATACTGTACTAAAGTAAGTATTCTTCATGAGAGGCCCAAGAAGGGCCAAATAGTAAAAGGAACTCAATAGAAGGGTCGACTACTTAAGGGTACCTGCCCACTATGAATATATCTAGGCAAACCTTTTGTTGAGGCTGTGCTAGGGCTACGTTTTTTCTTTACTGCCTTTATTTTCCTTAAATGTAGCCCCCCAGAGTCAGGTTTTCCTCCTATTTACTCCCTCCAGTATCATTCAGGCTTTATGATTTTTTCTCTATAGAAAAGCTCCCCAGATTCCATTTTTAAACTAACCTGAAGCTGTTCTTCTTGTCTGTTTCCCATAAATTTAAGTAGCCTCTTGCTTCGTTGCCCAAACCCTGGAAATCCAATCTTTCTAGTTTTCAGAAGCCTTTCCATCTGTCTGAATTGTTTTGCCTCCATTTTAATCTGAAACTGCTTTTCTTTTTCCAGTGAACAAACCAGCTTCACCTTTGCTAAGGCCATTTTCCAAGCAACTGCTGCCGTGATTGATAAGTACAGATCTCATTCTAAGAGACTTGCTGCTCTCCCAGCCCTGCTTTCAAAGGAACATGAAATAGTCAGGATTTTAAACTGCAGAGTGCTCATATTGTTGATTGATCAAATGTCATGCAGAAAAAGCAAACGTAGGAGAGAGAGACAGAGACAGGGACACAGAGACAGAAAACAAAGACAAAGACAGAGAAAGAGGAATATGCTGGAGATTTGGCTGGCAGCTGCAGGAGCCTGAGAATGCATGTAATATCATAGTGTCAATTTATAAATAGAGATGCCATTTTAAGGGGAATTTTGACATTTACTGCTACCAGTTGACTTTTTCAGTAATATCTACCCCCGTGTTATAGTACCATATTTTTTTTCCTGAAACTTAAGTAAACCCAGAGGAATTAGGTTTAATCCAGAAAGCCATAGGCATGATATGTCTTAAATTATATGCCATTACTATCACAAACACATACAAACATAAACATATACATGATTATAATTTAAATATAGTGATACAATTTATAAAAACTAGAAGTTCAAAATTGTGTTGCGAATAAAGGTAAATAGTTTCAAAATCTATACATTGTTTAACCACATTCAAATTCCTGAAAATTATGTATTTAAGGAATGTTAAATCACACCCTCCAGCACTCTCCAAAACTATCAGTAGAAGCAGTGTATCTTTAATATCTGTGAAACACCTGCAGCCATCTTTGTGCACCATGGTCTCTTCAGTCTGTCTTCTCAACTTGAGGAGCTCACAACTCCTCCTGGGTTTCTTCTTACTGAGCCACAGCGCGGATGCCCTGTCAAGGCAGTGTGCTAGGACAAGTTCAGGATTCTTTGCTATTTCTCAGAGATTTCTTCCCTTCACTTCCTGTTGCCCAGTGCCTGTCAAATCATTTCACATATTTTGTCTTTATTTTTTTTATCTTCTCTTAGTTCAGGGGAAAATTGGATTGTGTTACTCATTCATGTCTAGAAGTGAAGCCAATACCTTTAGGATGTTTCTAATTTCCTGAAACATTTTTAAACTTTGACTCATCTGTATATGGTTTCAAGAACTTTATCACACAGAAAATATAAGCATATAAATAATTGCAAATTAGTTCAAGAACCAATATGAGAAAAACACTAGCACATGAATATGCATGAACATTAAGAAAAGAAAGTAATATCAAAATAATAGTAATAATGCTGCTCCATGGATTATGAATAATTTGTATTCATTTTCTAAGTATCTTCTACCATGAAAATATATTAATTTTACTAAAAATAAATGTTATCTGTTATATAAATATACACATAACTTCCGAAAAAAAATTAGTTCCACTTTGCTGTAAAATAATATAATAGTAAATTAAGACTAAGTGGCTGATATACACATACACAAATATCTATAAAACATACCTCATTTCATCGAGAAATTAAGTGTACTTACTGTAAATAAAATGACCAATGGAAGTAGTAGGTTCATCTTACTAGAACCTTTCTCCAAAAAGCCAAATAGCCCACATTTAGAGACATGAGAAGGACATCTCATGCTTGATGGTGGGACTAGATACAACACTTGTAACTCTAAATTTGTGGACATGCTATTTCTTTTGAAATAACCTGAATGATAATAAATTTAAATTCTAAGGACACACTTGTTCCCTTGACAAGAGGTAATTTTGTTCAACCTCTGTCATCAAGAATAAATGATTCCTGTGGAACTATCAGATAAAGCAATTGCTGAGAATGTAGTGAAATTGACATCTACATTTGTGCACAACTAGGCTAAGTGAGCAATTTTATATGATTATGAGGAAATGAAAGATAGTAAAAAAGCTAAAAATCATAACGTAAGACAGATTCTATCGGAAAAGAACATATAAAGCTAAGTAGCTATGTAAGTACACTTTAGGAACTCAAAAAGAGCAGAAAGAGCATCGTATGGGAAAGACCATGAGCATCTTTTAGTCCATCATTTCTTGAGTACATTACAACCTGCCCAAGTTCTATTACTTAAAAGCTGTATGACTGAATGAGTTCTTAAGCTCTATATACCACAACTTGCCATCAGGAATAAAGTGGTGTAGGGAAGATTATATATGAATTAATGCAAGTAAAGAGCTTAGGATAGCATCTGGCAATGGTAAGCTTTAAACAAATACTAGTTATTGTTTTTGGGGTATTCTAGATACTAAATATGTCTACATATTTAATGTGCATTAGAAATGCATAACTAGGGCTGGGAAGGTGGCTCAGTGGTAGCCCTTGCTTTGCATGCATGAGGCCCTGGGTTCGATCCCCCAGCACCATAAGCAAAAAGAAAAAAAGCCAGAAGTGGTTCTGTGGCTCAAGTGGTAGAGCACTAGCCTTGAGCTGAAGAGCTGAGGGACAGCACCCAGGCCCAAAGTTCAAGCCCCATGACCGGACCCCCCCCAAAAAAAGAAATGCATAACTAATATAATTATAAAGATATATTTGTGCTGATGACATAAAGCTGAAAATATTAATTTTCTATTTTAATTAAGCATATACCAACATGTGTGTTGTATGTGTATGCACATTGCAAAAATTATATTGGCAGTATACGAAAAACCTTAAGTTTACTCCTTTCACTTAACAAATAAAGAAAATGAGGCAAAGAAGAAAATGATTATACAAGAAGTTAAAATCAAAAAAATATTAAGGTCTAACTAACTTGATTTTTAGGCCTGCTTTTAGATTTATTTCCCTAAGGCTTTATCCTTCTTCTTACACCTTAGATTCTGCTTTTGTAGAGAGAAAGTCAATGGCTTATTCACAGTATGAGTAATATAAGATGGAGAGAAATGAACTCTAAATTAACTAATTTAGTTTGTCTAAATGTGACAAATATGGCAGACAATAATGAATAAAGTTTAAAATATAAAGCAAGGGCCATATTTAAATAAATATGGAAACAAATAGCTCTTATTCAATATACTTCATGCATGGAAGCATTCATCATAACTACAGTTGAGCCCTAGCTGAAGATAAGAAAAAAAAACGATGTCAGGATCCTGTGCTTTCCACTAGAATACAATTTAAGAACTTAAAAAAATATTGGTAATTATATTCACTCTCAATAGTAAAATGATGGAAAAGAAATATGGCCATGTAAACGTCAGGCAAGGATTAATTATAGGGTATACATATTTCATTCAAGGATCTCTATCTAGTACAAGCAAATATATATCACAGTAGAATGATTGTTACTGTAATAGAAATAGGTAAGGCTCAAATGAAGCATAATGAAGGAAAAACATACTTCTGCCAGAAGGTAATAGAGGTTATATAGGTGAGCTGATACTTGAATTGAATCTTAAAGAAATAGAATCTTTGTGCTGTGCAATATAAAGAAAACACAACCTAAACTGAGAGGAAGACTGGTGTAATTAGTGAAAACGGTATCTATCCTTAGTGCACACAGATCATTTGTTTCAGTTGTATCATAGAAAGCCAGCTCACAGCAGGGAAAGGCAAGATATAACTAAGTAGGAATTGATGTGAATAAATTTGTAGAAACTTTAGGATTTTTGAAGTTCTTTTAAAAATTATCTTCAAATAGTTATATGAAGGAATTTTAATGTAATATGTCCATTTAAGCGTAAATTTTAAAAGTTCTGTTTGGAAACGTTGAAATTCAAAACAAACAGTATAGATTTGTCCAATACTAAATGGATGCTGAAGACCATCTTATATGGAGACTCATCAATCATAATTACTGTTGACTTTATGGTAAAAACTATTCATTTATCTATTTATTAGGCTAATCATCATGTTCTGCCTCTTTTTCAAAGCATTAGTTCATTCGGTGTTAATTCAAGATAGGAAAGTGCCTTAGTTGAAGGACTGAGAAATGTAAATTTGGTCTGTGTAATCATTTTGAAATTGCACCACACAAGCTGACTTTAAGTTCTCTCTATAACTTAGAACAGAATGACCTAAAAGCAGATATTCTAAAACAAGTATACATCTATTTTACCACTTTACACGTAGGTCCTCTCAGAGCCCCTTGTTCTGAGCAATTCTACAAGGACTACAAGTAATAATAGTAGCACTTTTCTATTATAAAATGGAAAGAACAATGTTTCCAATTACCTGGAAGTCCCTAAAAGGTGCCAGTGCTTTTTTAATTAACCAAGTTTGATCAGTCATTTTTTTTAAGGACAAAGCCCTAATAGACTGTCCTTTGTACAGCCGGGTACATCCTTTACAGGAAGGCCGATCTCACTGCCCAAGATATGACTAATTTAAAGTACATATCCTTCTGCCTAGAAAGTTGGAATAATCATTCCTACCATTCATTTCTATGCCATTGTCAAAATCTATCATTAAAATTCTACCAAATGCTCCACATGAATACTCAATAAAATTCATTATTATACCTTTTTCATTTTTTCCTGTAGAGGGAAATTGAATAGCATAGTTTTCTTTGAGGGAAAAATAACACTAAAATTTCAAACTCGCCAAAAAGGAATCATTCATTTCTGTCATTCTATTTAAATGTATACCTCTTCCACACTATAAAAAATTAAATATATTTAACAATAGAAAATACTATGCTCCTCTTTCCGCTTCATTTTATTCTTATTTTGGTATGATTCCAGCTATTTTAATGTATTTTATTTTAAAAATAATTTTTGATTATAAAATCTAATGAAAAATTTCTGAATATTTTTGACCATTTAAAACTATCTGGCACTTAAAAGGAACATGGGAAAATTATTAATCCAGTATCCTGGTTACTTTCCAGTTTCAATAATTACGTTCCACCTACATAGGTTCCCCCTGGTAGTTTTGCATACAGAAGTATTCTTGGCTTCTGGTACTGAGTTTTAGTAGTGTTAACTTCTTTACTGGTACCTAGGGCATCAGTCTTGCCTCATACCCAGCAGCACTTGTGAAACTGAGGCAGAACAGTATTTGAAGCCAGTTTTTGGAAAGTGAGCAAGACCTTGTCACAAAATAAAATAAACAACAAACAAACAAACAGCAACCCAATGATGTTTGACCAAATATCTAGCCCAAATACTGGAACAGCTGTCTAACCAGTTTGAGGCCCTAGGTTCAACCCATAGTACTACATGGGAAAAATAATACTAAGGGGTAGAGCTGTAATTTTAACATAGGTGATCTGGCTATAGAGTTTATTCTTTTTTATTGCCAGTCCTAGGCTTGAACTCAGGGCCTGGGCACTGTTGCTGAGCTTTTTTTGCTCAAGAATAGCAATCTACCACTTGAG
Organism: Dipodomys ordii; assembly: GCF_000151885.1. Lineage (NCBI taxonomy): Eukaryota > Metazoa > Chordata > Mammalia > Rodentia > Heteromyidae > Dipodomys > Dipodomys ordii. The sequence goes on along the minus strand of NW_012267219.1, from coordinate 31,985,088 downwards.
CCACAGTACCACATCTGGCTTTTTCTGTTTATGTGGTACTGAGGAATTGAACCCAGGACTTCATACAGGCTAGGCACTAAGCCACATTCCCAGCCCAAGAGTTTATTCTTATATTAGGATTTTCCAGGGAAAATAGAACCACTGGAATATGATGGATGGATGAAATTATTTTAATGAGTTGACTTACACAATTACAAAGAAAGTCAAAGTTAAATATCTGTAAGATGAATAGCAAACTAGAGGAGACCAGGATAGCCAAAAATTTAGTTTCTGCCTTAATCTGAAGCCTGAGAACCAGGTAAGCCAGTGGTGTAGTTTCTGTACAAAGGTAAGATAGGTTGAGAACTACAAAGAACTAATATTTCACTTTGACTCCAAAAGCAGAAAGACAACTATTATCCTAATGCAAATGAGTAAAGCAGGAAAAAACATCCCTATTGAGAGAAGACCAGTCTTTTTGTACAATTAAAGCCTTCAACCAAAAAGAGGAGGTCTACTAGAAAGAGGCACTGTACTATACTAAGTCCCCCAATTCAAATCTTACTCTCATCTAAAATACCAGCACTGACACATAAACTGTGATGTTTGACCAAATACTGGGCACCCAGTTGCCCGATCAAGTTGATAATTTAAGTTATCATTAAGAATTAGTAATAAGGGCTGGGAAGGTGGCTCAGTGGTAGAGTGCTTGCCTTGCATCCATAAGGCCCTGGGTTTGATTCCTCAGCACCACATAAGCAGAAAAAGCTGGAAGTGGTGTAGTGGCTCAAGTGGTAGACCACTAGCCTTGAGCTGAAGATCTGAGGGACAGTGCCAGGCCCAGAGTTCAGGCCCCATGACCAACCAAGAAAAAAAAGAATTAGTAATAATTGTTATCAATAACAGTTATTTTCTTAACCATGTTTTTTATTAATTCACAGTTATGTGGCATCCCAATAATGAAAGGTAATATATCGTGTCCTGCTTCCAAACCTAAGTTCATTATGTGTAATAACTTCTTAAAGGGAGATTGGTCACAAAATGTAAATTTTGATTATCCAGATTTTTTGGAAGCCAATTTATTTATGTCCAAATTATCTTAAGCCAGTTTCAAGATACATACTTCTATGACCAAACAAGGTAAGAAGCTTGGTTTTTCAGTTGTTTAAGTGCTAAGGAGCCATGTTCCCTAGCAACACTGTGAATTCACATGAGGAAATTTCAAATACCATTTATAGTAGGTTCTTTTTCCCCCTACATTGCCACTTCACTCCAAACTCGTGATTACTAAAGAGAAAATGAGCTTCAGAGATTTTGAAGTAATGTTCTTAAGAGGACATCATAGTGTTTAATCAAAAACAAAAAAACGTTGCTCATAGTATTGCTTATACTTAATTAAAAGTCTGTAGAATCTCACTTTAGTGTGCCCTTATTGCTATACTGATTATAATAGATGGCTGTTGAATAGTTATTAAAATTGAATGTTACTAACCATGAAAACTTTAGTGATTGTCCTCAGATAAAATGGACAAAGTCGAAGTTCCTTTTTTTCTATTTCTTGTATTATATTTTTGTTTAAAGTACCTAGTATTATAGTATTTATATCTAATTGACTATACATATGTGCCTATGTAAATTTATATGGATATTGTGCACACAAAACACTTAATTTAACATACATTGCTTGGTATGTGCCACAGTTCATATCTGTAACCCAGCTATGTGGGAAGTAGATATTGGGAGGCTTGCAGTCTGAGGCTAGCCTGGGAAAAAAATGTGAGACCCTATCTAAGAACTATTGAAGGCATAAACAGAATGGGAGTCTCACTCAAGTGAAGCAGGTACCTAGCAAACACAAGGCCATGAGTTTATTCTCCAGCCTACCAGAAAAGGACATGTATTGCCACTTGATCTCTAATGGCAAGACACACACTTTGTGATTTGTGTTTTGAAAATTCTATGACAAGCAGGACATTCAGCTGATTACATGAGCATTTGAGGACCATAAAAGGTATGAGAATACAGTAATATTTCAGTATGTAGAAAAATATTGATCTTAACAAATTATAGGGAAAATATCTCAGGTGCTTAAAATGCATTTGATAAGATTTCACACTCAAAAGATTGAGATTAGTTAACTATAACTAGATAATATCTTTAAACAGATAAGTATCTATCTAAAACATATCAAACATATATTATCACTTATATTAAAATATATTGGAGTCCCAACCATACAATAAGATAAGAAGTAACCTCCAATAATTAAGTGGGCTAAAGACTTAAAGAGAAACTTCTCTGAAGAAGAAAGAAGGATGGTCAATAGACACATGAAGAAATGCTCAACCTCCCTCGCCATAAAAGAAATGCAAATCAAAACAACATTAAGATACCACCTCACCCCAGTTAGAATGGCAAAAATCAAGAACTCTAATAACAACAGATGCTGGAGGGGATGTAGTCAGAAGGGAACCTTACTTCATTGTTGGTGGGATTGTAAACTTGTTCAACCACTTTGGAAAGCAGTATGGAGGTTCCTCAAAAGACTCCACATACAACTCTCCTATGACCCAGCAATCCCACTTTTGGGCATTTACCCAAATGTTTACAAACAAGATCACACTAAAGCTACCAGCACAACTATGTTTATTGCAGCATTATTTACTATAGCTAAGATATGGAACCAACCCAGATGCCCCTCTGTAGATGAATGGATCAAGAAAATGTGGTATATATACACAATGGAATTCTATGCCTCCATCAGAAAGAATGACATTGCCCCATTTGTTAGGAAATGGAAAGACTTGGAAAAAAATATATTAAGTGAAGTAAGCCAAGCCCAAAGAAACATAGGTCCCATGGTTTCCCTTATATGCAATATCTAGTATATGTATGAGTCAAGCAGAAAAGGTCAGATAATGTGATGTTAGGAAAATGAATCCTAAGATATGTATTCAAATGTTTGTTTTTTTCTTTCATGCATTTGTTTCTAATGTATTTATAGATTATTTCTTTGTTGCTTTGTATGTCCCTCCCCCACAGTATAATCCCTGCTTCACTGTATTTGATGTCGGTATAATTTGTGGAGGGGAAGGGGAAAAACAAGTCGTTTAAATAAGAATACAGGTGGACCCGTTGCAACAATGAGAAGTACAAGTTGTCATGTTGAAAACGAACTTTACAACTTTGGTCAGGGATGGGGGTGGGTGGGGAGACAGGGGGGGGAGGCTGGGAAGGGATGGGAATGGGAAGGGGAAACAAAGGAGGAGGCTACAATGCTTGATAAGAAATGTACTCATTATCTTGCCCATGTAATTGTAACCCCTCTGTACAGTATTTTCACAATAAAAAATAAATAAAAATTTTAAAAAGATAAGAAGTAATGAAAGACATGATGGTTGAAAAGGGAGACACAAACTGAAATTGTATGTGACCTATGAGGTTGTAGAAATTAAAAAGTAACCCAAAAAGGGAATTTATGAACATATCTAGAAATAAGATATTGGAAAATTGCTAACATTCTGTATGTACTTGTAGTTTTAATGCTATAGTACATAAAGTGCACATATGGCAAAAATGTTATATACACATAGTACACATAAATAGAATCCTTTCATCATAAAGGCAACAGAACCTGTCTTACCAGCATATAGGACTTACCATGAAACTATTAGTAACTAACATTATGTAGAATTGATGCAGAAATAGACCATGTTTAAAAGACATGCTAGAAGTAAACCAATGCTTGAACAGAAATTTAAGGACAAACAGGTGTGTATCAGTGTCTATGCAGTTTCATACTTGAAGTAGTTTCATTTTTCTTTTTAAAAAAATCTCTAAAGCTTCACCAGTGTTATCCATAGAACAGGATAAACAACTTTAGGGATCAAATAGAGGAAATATATTAGAGAATGTTACATTAGGAGTCTCAAATATCTCTACAATAGGCTGTCTTTTTTCTTTTTATTCTTTTTTTTTTTTTTTTGGTCAGTCATGGGGCTTGAACTCTGGGCCTGGGCACTGTCCCTCAGCTCTTTAGCTCAAGGCAAGTGCTCTATCACCATTTTTGGTTGTCTGGTGGTTTATTGGAGATAAGAGTCTCACAGACTTTCCTGCCCAGGCTGGCTTTGAACTGCAATCCTCAGATCTTGGCCTCCTGAGTAACTAGGATTGCAGACATGAGCCACCAGTACCCAGCTTATGTTATGTCTTAAATAACACAAAGCAGCTTCTTAAAGTTGTATAGTAACTTCACTGATTCTGTTCTCTGTACTTCCTATAGAGTTATAATATTCAAAACTGTTCTTATAAAAGTTCATAGAAAGCATATCAAATAAGTATTTCTATGTCTAGATATGGTTAAATAAGCCACAATTAATTGTTTGTTTAGGCACCCTTTCATTAAATATATAGTCACCAGAAGCTGAAGTAAAGAGACACCAAGGAAGCTTTATTCGATGTTGAGCTGGTTTTAACTACTAGTCACAGAATTTCCTCATAAGAAAATAACCCTCCATGGGAAAGGGCTACACAGATCCAAAGAATGGTTGGTTTCCAAGATGACCATTGTATTGTGTTTTTCAAATGTGTAGATGCTATAAACTTTTAAAAGGAGTAATGGTTAATATGATAGATGAGAAAATCAGATGCAGAATGATGTTCAGAGGCTGGACAAAAGCTATTAGTATTAAATATGCTACAGATAAATCTAAAGATCTACTTGAGGTTAAAATATTACTTGTATTAGAGAAGATCATAGGATATTAGCCTAGAAAATTGATCATGAAAATGATGTAGAATATTTGAGTGACCTAATTTGCAATCAGATGCAAAATGCTTATAAAATTATATTGCACTGGGAACAAAGTGATCAGATCTCCAGGAGTCACATTTTCTTTGTCCTTGATTAGGTGGCACTGATTTAAGAGTGTTTGAATATCGCTTATATGTTAACATACAATGAGTGAAAACTGAGATAATCTAAACCGTGTCATGTAATGTAATGTAGTAAAAAACATTATCATCCAATTAGATTCCATGGAGAACTACAAAGACCTGTATGTGTTGTTTAACCAATAGGGTATTTAATAGCAAAAGTTAGGGAATGGAGGGATTCATAAGAAAATATTTTCTAGTAGTTCAGCTTTGTTATGAGTGATAGTGAAGAAGTAGTAGTACTGATATCTTTAAGCCTAGAGACCCAGGGATAGCTGAAGGCTATCTTTTCAGTCCTGCTTACCCACTTGCACTTGTTAGGTTGCTAAGGAAGCCACATGTGGAACAATAGCAAGACTGAAATTAAAGTTTAATTAATTAAAGACTGAAATATCAAGAGTTGCATAAGACTAGTTGGTAAAGAGCTTGAGGAAATTCTGGATTGAAACATAATACTAAGACCTCTTCTACCTGCCTTTTCCCATCATGTTATTCCCTCAAATTAACAAGCTCCCAAATTCAAAATGTTATACAAAAGCAAAAAGAGTCCCCTAAAGTGTGCCTTCGTTTCTGTTATGGAAATAGATGGAAAGAAATCATTTTCAACTAAATGAACATTTTGTTCATTTGACCAATAGTGTAAACATCCATCAAAGGATCACTTCCTTTAGGAATAAACTAAATTTTTAGCATTGTCATCTAAATATGGTGCAGAGGAAAATTGCCTGGTGACTTTTCTCAACAAGTTGAACCAGAAGACTTTTTTTAAATCATCCCTTTCTACCCAAGCTTATTTGATTTTGGGAATCCTTCCTTGACCTAGGAAGATTTCATGACCACTTCTGTGTATAGGGCAAATTCCCAAGATAGAAGTCAGACTCCTAATTTTAGCTGCACAGTGCCACTTAACTTCTCAAGAAGAATGTTGATGACACGAGATTCCTTAGTATGTCTATATTTCCAAAGATTCTCAGTCTCTTTTCTTTTTAAGAGCCTTTCTTTGCTCCCATAACTACTTCTTTCAATATTAAGATAGTCCCACAGCTTTGGTCCTGTAGGGTACATCACTATCCTAGGAAAACAATACTTTGAATCTGTTACATTTTCCCAAGTTTTTGTCACTTAGTGATAGACCTTGTTAAATGAGTCAGAGCATAAAAAACAATTTAATTTCATTTAAATTAGTAATAGAAAACATAATATATAACATTGATACATTACCATTCTATTAATTTGAGGAAATATCAAAGTACAAACTTACTGGTAATGATTCTAAGATGACTTCCTAGAAAACTCGGGGTGAATAAACTAGAATGAACTACAAAACTATAACATGTAATTTATTGTAAATGACCAAAGTCAGCCTTACCTTAGACTAAGTCTACAATTCATTGAAATCACTTAGAAAACCAAGTCATTCTCAATTATCTACTGTCATTTGAGCTCAAAATGGCATAGAAAATGTATACAATCAGAATTCTAGAATCTAGCTTTATCCATTATTGTCAGCCTCCTTTGCAACCACATCTCTTTATAGAGCTGTCAGCAGGAACAGAACTGTCACTTACCTGACATTCTCTGAAAGGCGAACTTTAATAGAAATAAACAGTAGAAAGGAGAGAGAAAAGCTAAGAATCAGCAGTGCACAGCAAAGTACTTGGCTATAAGTTATGAAATACAGAAGTGGTGGTATGTACCTGTAATCCTCGCCAATCAGAGGCAGTTATTAGGAAGACTGAGTTTGAGGCCAGTCCTGGGAAAATTTTACTCTGATACATCTTCACCAACAAGCTGGGCTTGATAGCGCACAAACCCTAAGCTATTCAGGAAAATAAGATAGGAGAACCCAGGTCTGAGGCTAGCCCCAAGCCAAAATGGAAGACCTTTTCTGAAAAATAAATTGATTTTTCATGACATAATTTAATCAGTACTGTAATTATATGATTTTAAAAAATTGTCTACTGCAGAATGAGTACAGGCACTTCATTGTATTCAATATTAAAATTCTAGGATTTTGGCATATAATATGTTTGTTTTAGATAAATACATGATGATTCATAGGTCAGTTTTCTGATAGGTCAATCAGAACCCAACAGGAAAAGCTGACTAAGATTCAGAATCAATTATTTTTCTCCAGAAACAGAAAAGTGATACTAGGAAGATGACCAACTGACTGACTAATCCCATATTTCATCTGTGATGGGTTTACAAATGTAGATGTTGGAGTGGGAAGATGGCTCAGTGCTAGAAGGCTTGCCTTGCATGTATGAGGCCCTATGTTCGATTCCTCAGCACCACATAAGCAGAAAAAGCTGAAAGTGGTGCTGTGGCTCAAGTGGTAGAACACTAGCCTTGAGCTGAAGAGCTGAGGGACAGCGCCCAGGCCCAGAGTTCAGGCCCCACTACTGACCAAAAAAAACCAACAAACAAAAACAAATGTAGATGTTGAAGTAAGTTCATGACTTACATAATATACATACTTCCCCAAGTCGATGAGATTTTAAAAGTCAGCAGTAACTGAAGTGCACATTTCCAATAGTGTGACTCTATTAGGATTTGTTTTATTACCATATGCAAGTATTATGTGACTTTAATTCACGTAGGACCATTCTGACCAGTTATACATCCATTAAGATTACTTAATCATCAAATGCAATTGCTAAGAATGAAATGACCTTTGGGCACATTTCATGAAAGCCAGCATTTGAACCCAATTAGCCTAAAAAAAAACATGATAACTAATCTTTGGACCTATTATGGCACTATTTTTTTTTTTTGTCTGAGACTGGGACTCAAACTTAGTATCTAGTGCCTTTGCTCATTGATTGGCGCTCTATTACTTGAGCCATGTCTCCAATCCTGGCACTCAATTTTAAGTCTTTTATGAACTGAAACATTATATTCATATTTTAATGTAATTTCTAGCATGTTTTGGATTACATAGAATGTGTTTTATTTATTAGATGACAAGGATTAAAGAAAACCAAACTAGTTTGTATTCATGGCTTTATTTCTTTTGTAGAAGAAAAGCCAAATCAGTATTGCCTAATATAATTTTTTACATTAGAAATATTTATTTGAAATACTTAATAGATGGGAAAGCCATAAAATGAAGATGTTATAGAGATCCTTAAAAATTGTCTTCTTTTAATGTCCTATAGTAATTTATATGCCTAGTATATCTCTAAAACACAATGTCATATTAGCCTTTCATTCTTTAGCTGCCTAAAAATATCTTTAAAACATAGTCCCTATTGAACTCTAAGATTATTTTGAAGGTGAATCAGTGTTTGTTCAACTCTGAAAAATAATCTACTTGAATTGAGCCCTTTTCTCATTAATAGCTAAATAAAATTATTTTCATCTATGTAGCCTCTTGGTGGTGGATTACTTTATTCTACTATCCCATTGAAAAGAGAATTTCTCCATCTACAAATATTTGTGACTGTCTCCTTTTTTTTTTTTTTTTTGTTTTGGTCGGTTGTGGGGCTTGAACTCTGGGTTTGGGCACTGTCCCTGCGCTGTTCAACTCAAGGGAAGCGCTCTACCCTTTGAGCCACAGTGCCACTTCCAGCTTTTTAGTGGTGAATTGGAGATAAGAGTCTCACGGACTTTTCTGCCCAGGCTGGCTTTGAACCGTGATCCTCAGATCTCAGCCTCCTCAGTAACTAGGATTACAGGTGTGAGCCACGGGTGCCTGGCCTGTGACTGACTTCTTAGAAACTGAGGCAGAAGTAGGAGCTGGTAACATTCACCACATTTGTCCCTGTGTCTGCTGAGAGTATCTTTCAGCACATATGTTTCTACCAAGAATTGCTTGATCTTCCTAATGATTTCTTCCCACACCACTTGAATAAATTGGAGGAATATCAATACCAAATTTCAAACTCTACTATAAAGCCATAGTAATCAAAACAGCTTGGTATTGGCATAAGAACAGACCTCAGGACCAA
>NW_012267219.1:31958629-31974831 GCF_000151885.1 Dipodomys ordii | reverse complement strand
ATGCTTGATAAGAAATGTACACATTATCCTGCCCATGTAATTGTAACCCCTCTGTATAGTATGTTCACAAAAAAAATTAAATTAAAAAAAATTTTTTTGAACTCTCCCCATTTGATCATATTTCCCAAAGCATTCCTAGTGGTTTATTCCTTTTTTATCCTATACTTTATATTTTATAGGAGTATTAACAAATATTTGTAATTATGCTTATGAATTTTGACATTTCTTGTTAATATAGTTATGGGTTTTCATGTGTGCTCAAATTTTAGTACCCCAATTATTTGTCTATTTCTCCACCTAACTAAACTCCATACAAGTAAAATCAAGTCTGTTTAGTTCACTCAGCACCTGGCAAATAGACTATATTCAATGTTTTTAATCAACCAGTTAATGATCATAGAATTTCCCATGCCAGATTCCTTTTCCATACACCACAATGGTACACTTATTGTATTATAATAGAATTTCTGCTATGTATCACTTTATTTCTTACAGTGCAGGAGGTTTTTGGTGTTGTCATAGTTAATTTTAAATGTCAATTTGACAAAGCTAAGGGATACCCCAATAGCTAATAAAACATTATTCCAGGGGGTCTGAATGGGTGTTTTATGGAAAAGATTAGCATTTGAATCAGACTAAATAAAAAAGACCTACCCTCACCAATATGGGCCAGTATCATCCAATCCATTTAGGGCCCAAATAGAACAGCGAAAACAACAAAAACAAAAGTCATGGGAAAAAAAGATAACTTTCATCTTGAGCTGGGACATTGATCACTTCCTGTCATTGGACATTAAAACACTTGATTCCTGATTCTTGGGGGTTTTTGACTCTGAAATTTATAGCATTAGCTCCCCTGGTTCTCAGAACTTGAGACTCAAACTGGATTATACAACTTTACTGGGTCTCCACCATGTCAATGGCTTATCATGGGACTTCTAAACTCCTATAGTTTTGTGATTGAATTCCCACAATAAATTTTCTCTTTTATATCCAGACACATCCTGTTAGTTCTGTTTCTCTGGAGAAACTTAACAAATACATCTGGTCATCAAGTAGCATTCTTATTTTTTCCAGGACAAAACCAGGCCACAACTAATTCATTAAAAGAACAAGCAAAAGTAAAACTATATACATTTTACCTGTCTTTTACACACCTACTTCATTAAGAACACAACATTTTGCCTGCTATAATTTTGCCTAGTGTCTTTTTATTGAGAAAATGATTTCAAAATATGTAAACAAAGCAATTGTGCTGTAACAAAATTGTAGATGTTTCATCGAGTGTAATATAATGGGTTTTGATCTATGTGGTTTTTTTCATTTGCAAATCTGAACCTCAGTGATATTCAAACTTAGTAGATGGTCAACAAGTCTTATGGGAGAAAACAAAAGGCCCAATATATCATTTACATCACATTGTGTTATAATGACAATTCACCTATAATTATCTGTAATCTGTGTCCTCCTAAAAGGATAATGAGCTGAATTTGGTACTACTTAGTAACCACTCATTAGATGATGTTTAAGTCTACCCAAAGGCTTTTGGACATCATTCATATATCATCCTTTACTTAATTCTTGGGGATTTTTCATATCACTGATTAGGGTTTTTACTTATTTTAGTATTTTTACTTCCTAAAAAATTTATTAGAACATTTTTATTTCTCTTAAGCATGTTAATTATATGGCAGCAGCACAGATTCCATCATCAGGCTTTTAGCATTCACTGCAGCCCATCTAAGAGTTCATTTGATTACTGCCATCTGTATTGACCAGAAATGCAAATTCAATAAACAGTTTGAAGGAACTGTGATTTGCCCACCAAAGAGGGGAATAGAAATAGTTTCAGATCATTCATTGTGTTTCCCTTTGCAGGAGAGGTAAAGAAATCAATAAACTAAGTACTCATCTTTGGAACTGTATAGGCACAGAGGATGTCAAAAATAAAATACAACTTGCTTAACAAAAAGGAAATATGAAGAAAATTTTTAAATTTTTACTTTATTTTTATTTTTTGTCAGTCATGGGGCTTCACCTCTGGGCCTGGGTACTCTCCCTCTGCTCTTCAGTTCAAGGCAAGCAGTCTACCACTTGAGCCACAGCATCACTTCTGATTTTCTGGTGGTTAATTAGAGATAAGAGTCTCACAGACTTTCCTGCGAGGCTGGCTTTGAACCATGATCCTCAGATCTCAGCTTCCTGAGTAGCTAGGATTACAGATGTGAGCCACTGGTGCCTGCTTGAAGAGATTTAAAAAAATACTTTGAAATTTTTTGTCAGTCAATTGCTTTTTCCTAAGTATGGGCGTGCATATAGATCTGTCTTAAATACTACTGTCAAGAGTATTGTTAGGTTTTTAAAAAGAGGTTACCGAGTAAGAACTGCACCAGCACGCATGTGGTATTCAGGTAAGGGGTAGGTTTATTCAGTAGACCTGATGGGACCAGGTAAGGTTGGCACTCCACGTGGCTGGGAAAGGAAAGAGGAAAGAAAGGAGAGAGAGAGAAAAGAGCTAGAAAAGGGAGAGAGAGCAGAGAGCTAGAAACGAACAGAGAGAGGAAGAGAGAGTCTGGGCCTGGGCTAGGCCTTTTGTAGGGTATGGGCGGGGAAAGGTGTGGCCACATCAAATTCAGATGTGACCTCAGCGGATGCAGCGGATGCAGATGTGACCTCTTCCAGGTGTCCCAGTTGCCTAGGTAACGCAGGTACTGGGTGGAGACTTTGCTGCGAGGAGGGTGGAGTCTGCTAGCCATCCAGGAGCAGACCAAGTAGGCAGAGAGAATCCTCGCCCTATTTCATGATTATTAAAAGGCTGGAATGTAAGGTCCGCCCCTGGATGGCAAGCAGACTCCACCCTCCTCGCAGCAAAGTCTCCACCCAGTACCTGAGTTACCTAGGCAACTGGGACACCTGGAAGAGGTCACATCTGCATCCGCTGAGGTCACATCTGAATTTGATGTGGCCACACCTTTCCCCGCCCATACCCTACATAAGGCCTAGCCCAGGCCCAGATGCTCCTCTTGCTCTTGCTCTTCTTTTCTAGCTCTCTCTGCTCTTTCTCTGCTCTAGCTCTTTCCTCTCTTTCCCAGCCACGTGGAGTGCCAACCTTGCCTGGTCCCAGCAGGTCTACTGAATAAACCTACCCCTTACCTGAATACCACGTGCATGCTGGTGCAGTTCTTACTCAGCTCAACCTCTTTTTAAAAACCTAACAAGTATGATCTTTATAAAATTGGGTAGTGTTTTCTATGAAAGCTAGCACCTGGACTTTAAGGTAACATGGGGAAGATGCTCAAAAAACAGCAAAATAGAAAGAAGCTTAAGGACCAAAGTGAGTGTATTTGTATTTAATGCTTGCTTGATTGCTTGCTTTTTCTCGTTCTTTCTTTCCTTCTTTCTTTCTTTCTTCCTTTTGTTCTTTCATATTTCTGTTGGTTATGGGGCTTGACTTCAGGGTCTGGGTGCTCTATCACTTCGAGCCACAGTGCCACTTCCTTCATGCTTATTTCTAATGTAGTTTGGAAGGAGTAAACAAAAAGAAAAAGAGAAAGAATAAGGTAATTTATAGAAAAATTTACCATGAAAAGCATACATCTATTTCATAGGCTACTGACATTTTTATATTAGGCATTAACTTGCAAGCTCTTCTAGCTCTTGAGAAGCTCCAAGCATGAACTAGAATAAATAGCTTATGGACAAAATTGTAAAAATAATGGAAAGGTCAGCTATAGCTTAATGTTTCCAAATCCACAGAGGCGGAAATTTTCTACTCACAGCTTGTTTTTAAAAACAGAAATGTCTATGAAGGCAGACAATGAACAAGTTTTGTCTTATTGCCTTGGTTACAAAAAGACTGGTAAATGGGGCTACATAGTATACACACACTAAGCACAGTTTTTGATATTAATATTTTCTAACCTAAAAGTATACAATTACATTAATATGGTAACTAAATAGACAGACCATGCCCACTAGCTTGTAGCTAGGGTAGAAATTTGGTGAGCTAAATGAAATAAAGATCTCAAGTAAGGGAGATAGTTCAGTGAATAAAATTCTTTTTACTCCTTTATGGAGATCTTCAGATAACCTTGGGTTTTATATTTGTTGTTGCATGAACTTCTTAAGGACTCATACATTTGAAACATGGACAGGACTCAATTATAAATAATTTTTTTGATTACACAAGCAAGCACAATAATAAAATATTTTCTAATTGCTGCTTCTGCTCATCAGAACCAGGCAGACAAAGTTATGCTGAAATCCTAGTCTCTATACTTAATTGATTTAAACTGTCCAAATAATTTATCCTTTCTCAGCCTTTTTGGTAAAACGAAGCAGTAAAATATCCCTGCCTTATAGGAGGGCTTTTATATCTCAGTTCCTGCCACACAGGAAGCATTCAATGAATGCTAACAACTGTAATGATAGTTAGCATTAGCACTAATCCTGACAACTTTAGCTCTAGAATTCCTGGAAGATGCAGGTAGAGTAGGTGGAAAGAGGACATTCAAGGAGAAGAAAGAAAAAAGACAAACAAATGCACACACACACACACATAAACATACATACACATGTGTTAAATTATCTATGATCATTAAAATGTGGATTCATTCAAAACAAAGAAAACAAAACAGTCTAAACCAAGGAAGCCCAGTTAAAAATCTGGAGATTTAGATTGATCGTGGAGAGTTATTTTTAAGTATGATTACCATGTTGCCAGTGGGAAGTGCTTCTTAGAATAATCAGGTCTGACTTAGGTAATAATAGAATACTAGATCTGTGCTTGCCTGTGAGTCACTTGGCTGAGGAAGGGGAAAGCTAGGCCTACCGTGAGCTTTAGATATTGAATGGAGACCATCGGACGTGAGCTTTAGATATTGAATGGAGACCATCTGAGGGCCAAAGGGAACAGAACCGGAAAGAGTCATTTTCATGATTTTTCAGTCCTTTCAGTTATGTTTTGTCTTTCCAGCAATAGAAATGATAAACTCTGTGGCTTCTAGAAGGATTGGATCTATGTCTTTATTTATTTTTTATGTCCATGACCTAGCACAGCTCCTACCATGTGGCTACTGTGGAAGTTTGGTGAGCTAAATGAATTAAAGTTTCAAGCAAGAGAAATCACTCCGTGAATAAAATTCTATTTTCAGAGATCTTCAGATAGCCTTGAGTTTTATGATTGTTGTTGCATGAACTTCTTAAGGACTCATACATTTGTACCATAGATAGGACTCAATAAGTAGATTGGTTTTGGTTACTTTACACAAGTAAACACAATAATAAAATACTTTCTAATTACTCCCTCCGCAAATCAGAACTCTGGTTAATTCCTTTCCTTTTTTAAATCAAATATAATCTTGGAAATACCTAATTGTTCATAGCTCTGAAACTCTGCTTTTCATCTGTAATGTCTGGGGAAAGGTTTTATTTGTTCAGATTTATTCACTTTCCTAATGTGATTAAAGATAACTTACAGGCTTCTGAAATACTGCTAACATCACAAATGAGCCATATTGTGAAGTGTTGTTTTTAAAAATCTATATTTCTATAATCTATTGTAGCAAACATAACTGGAAACCTTATGTAACATTTAGGTCTCCACAATATGCCCAGAAAAAAATGATCATTTTATACATGAGCAAATATGTCCTTGTTAATATATACTTATATGCTAGTTCAACATTAGAGACATGTTTATCAGTCAAAAATTCAATGTATTTTCTACAAAATTAAGGTGAGTAGAGGAGGAATGGATAAGAATGTTGAAAGGGGTGACATTGATCAAGATGCACTGTACCATAAACTGTGTTAAATGACAACTCCTTTATATGACAACTTAAAAACATTGTTTGTCAAATGGTCAATGGAACATTTAACAAATATAGAGTGTTTTATGGGCCTTTTTATTTATTTTTTTGGTGGTGATACTGAGGTTTGAACTCAGGGCCTCGCAAATTCTAGACAGGTACTCTGCCACCTGAGGTAATATGCTTAGGAAAGGCACTTTTGGGTGTCAGATATACAGAAAAAGGCAAGCAAGAACTCCATATTATAACTTACATTCTCAGTTTGGATCTATAGATAAATAACTAATAAACAAATGGACAAGATTAATTTCAAATGTTAATTAATGCCATAAAGCCAACAAAGTTGAATGTTTTGAAGTAGAGATAAAGAGAATTAACTTCTGAGGCTGTTACCTTTGAGCTGAAATTAGCATGGAACAAAGGACCCAGCCACAGGGAGACTCATGTAAAGATAAACAAAACAAACAGACCAAAAAATACAAAGCCTTTTAATTTTCAGAGGCCAGAGCATATGTTAATCCCATAAAAATTCTAGGGGGGGGGGAATTCTAGCAGGCTTCTGTAGAAATGTGAGTCTCAAATTCATGTGAAAATAGGAAGGATGTAAAACAACAACAATAATATAATTCTTTGAAACATTTGTAAGTTGTCAGATTTACAACAGCTGACTTAAAGATTTACTACCAGAGTCACAGTATCTAAGATGAGGTGCTATCAGTGAAAAGATAAATAGATCAGTGGAATAAAATACTGAAAGGAAATTAACCCCAGAATACCACAAGGACAAAGTCACTTGGAGCAAAAGCTTTATTGCCATCAGAGCTGACAAGGCTAAGTTCCCACAAGAGAGGGAGGAAAATGGCACCAGTCTGTCTCCCAGGAGGACCTTTATACAGCCAGGAAACTGGAGATGGGAGGTCTGCCCAGCAGGTACCACCATCAAGGGCAGAGCTTAGGTCTGAGGCGTTCTGCTGACTTACAAATACTATGTTCAGAAACAGACCTACATTATGTCTGATTAATTTAAAACAAAGATGCAGTCCACTGAAGAAAGGAAAGCCTTTTCAGCAAATATTCATGGGAGAATTATATCTCATTTTCAAAAGAAAAAAACTATACCTTATACTGTATAAAAATTAATTTAAATGGATTATAAAATACAGTGCCTTTAACTATAAAATGTTTAAAAGAAAACACAGGAAAAAGTGCTTGTGATCTTGATTAGGAAAGAGTTCTTTAAAATGACATTGAAAAGATAATCAATGAAAGACAATTTTGATAAATTTGAATCTAATAACAAAATAAGAGCATCGGATTTTTTTAATACTGAAAATCATCAGACAAGTCACAAACTGGAAGACTATATTTCTATTATATCTGATAAATAACTTGATCTGGAATATGTAAAAACAAATTCAATAATCAGAAACATAATCTTTACTAAAAAATGAATACATACTAGCTATTCAGGAGGCTGAGATCTCGAGGATCGTGGTTCCCAGCCAGCCCAGGCAGGAAAGTCATGAGACTCTTATCTCCAATTATCCACCAGAAAACCAGAAGTGGCACTGTGGCTCAAGTGGTAGAGCACTAACCTTGAGCTAAAGAGCTCAGAGACAGCACCCAAGCCCAGAGTTCAAGCCCCATGACTGACCAAAAGAAAAATGAACACATGTCCCTCCACAGATGATAATACAGATATCAAATAAACATAGGGAAAAAACACTCAATATGATTAACCATTTGGTCTAACACATGCCTATTACAATGATTAAAGTTCAAAAGACTGACCATACTAAATGCTGGTGAGAATATAGAGCAACATATCTTCATATATTGCTAGTAGGAATGTAAAATGGTATAATCATCTTGAATAAAAATGACAATTTCTTAAAAGTTAAACATATTCAAAGCACATATCCTAGTCTTTTATTCCTTAGTATTTACTAAACAATAAATGAAAGCACATATCCATGCAATGATTTGCATACAAATGTTTATGAAAGTATTATTTCTAGCATCTCAAAACTAGAAGCAACTCACCTTTACAACATGTAAATGGATAAACAAATTCTTCTATATTCATACAATTGAATGCTATTGGCATTAATTAAAAGCAATATATTATTAATATAAATAATAACACAAACCTCTAAACAACTATATAGAAGGGTTCAACATGAAGTCAGTAAGTAAGGGCTGGCTCACACACGCACTTAAAGACCACAGGGAGAGTTTAAACTTTCAGGTGCAATGAATAACCAATGGAAGATTTCAAGTAAAAGAGTGGTTTGGTTTGATTTACATTTTAGAAGGATCTTTCCAACTGTTATATAGAGAATTGATTACAGGAAAATCACAGAAGTAACCGACTGGTTAAAATGCTTTTGCAATTATCCTGACAAAAGAAGACAATGTTTTAGACTAAGCTAGCTGGAGAGGGAATAGAGGGAAAAAAGATATTAGGAAATAACATCTTTCTAAAGTGAATGGCTTTCTGGATTAAGAAATCATTTTTTTAAGCAGACAGCCAGTGGTTCATGTCTGTAATCCTAGCTACTCAGGAGGCTGAGATCTTAGAATCATGGTTCAAAGCCAGCCCAGGCAAGAAAGTCCATGAAACTCTTATCTCCAATTAACTACCAAAAAGCCAGAAGTGGAACAATGGCTTAAGTGGTAGAGTACTAGCCTTGAGCAAAAAAGCTCAAGGACAGTGCCCAGGCCCTGAGTTCAAGCCCCAGGACTGGGGAAAAAGTGCAAGAAGTTGTAGTTTAGAGTATTTCTTGCAAAGCACCATATAATTTAGTTCTCAAGGTACAAGATACACCCAGTTATTGTTATTGTCATTGTTATTGTTGTGGTTTGATACTTTATAGTTTACCTTCTTTGAACCTTGAAGTACTAGCAACAGCATTAAGCACTTTCCTTCTCTCATTATTGCTGCTCAATTCTTTTCACACCAGGAATCTAACAAAACTGAAATTTAAACTGAGGCTGGAGATATGGAAATCCATGCTACAGATCAGAATACTGACTAAGATTTTCTATAGACTAAATTTTGATGTTACTCTAAGATTTGCCTCTTCTTTATGAAAATTGTCCCTACCTCAGGATTCTTGTCAAAAACCAAAAAGAAGAAAACAAACAAACAAACACTCCTTCCCCTTGGTAATCCAGAGTTTATGTAGAATTATTTGGAAGGGGGGCTGGGAAGGTGGCTCAGTGGTAGAGTCCTTGCCTTGCATGCCTGAGGCCCTGGGTTCAATTCCTCAGCACCACATAAGCAAAAAGAAAAAAGCCAGAAGTGGCGCTGTGGCTCAGGTGGTAGAGTGCTAGCCTTGAGCTGAAGAGCTGAGGGACAGCGCCCAGGCCCAGAGTTCAGGCCCCATGACAGACAAAAATAAAAAAAATAATAATAAAATGAAATAAAATTAACTTAAAAAAAAAGAATTATTTGGAAGGTTTCTAATCTCAGCTCAGATCATATATTCATGTATTAATGCAGTCATTTGTTTAGTTTTTTTCATTCATTCTTTCAGTAAGTATTCAGAGGTATATGTTGAAAGCATAGAAATGAAATAAAAGCAAGAGTCTATGGCAGAGTATTATTTCAGCTACCCCTGATTTACTCAGAAACATTTTCTTTAGTCTTCCTAAGTAAAGTTTCTTTTTTTTCCAGAGCTAAAAGAAACCACATTTGCATCAAAGAAAGCCTAGACTTTCTTCAGATGATCTCGAATCACTACAAGGTGTCTAGCTACAACAATAGGCTTTAACAGCTGCAGTGAAAGGTCTACTTAACTCAGCTATTTATGTACAGGTAGTTCTTCCATACCACTGAACAAAGTCTCTAAAATTAAATTATTTGGTGAGAGGATAGATTTTGAGGTAATGATACACTAATGCTAGCCAACAGATAAAGAACCCATTGCCCATCTATCTTCCTAGCCCCAAATTAGTGATCACTTATCCTTTAATCCTTAGCTGACTCTCAAAACATAAGAGAGAAAAGAACAAAGGCAAATACCTAATAATGGACTACATGAATGAATAATGCATTAATTAATAATTGAGTAATAAGGCTATTCTGTAGCCAACACCATAAAATTACAGGATTCATATTTGAATATTTAAATATATTTGAACAAAAATCATAGAAGGAGGCAATATGCAATATTTCACCAGAGGTCAAGTATAACATGTATTGAAGACCTTGAAGATCTAGCCTTTGGTTTCTAACGCAATCTCTTTTTAGCCTTTCCTATGAACCAGGAATTACTTTCTGCATTTTTCATTAGGGATACTGAAATTTAGGAGATCACTTATGAATGGAGACTGGAATTCAAACCGTAACAAATCTGACTTCATCAGTAGTTCGTTCCCTGTCTCTTTTTAAATTTTCTTTTCTTTTTTTTGCCCTTCTAAACTCCAGAATGCTCTATCATCCCTATCTCTGTTTATATCACAACCGTAAAGTTTATTTTCTTATTCTGACTTGGACCTTGGTAACTTTTGTAATCAGCTGTCTGATTATAGCTTTCTACTTGACTGCTTGACATCTTTACTTGAATTTCTACTATGCATCTCAAGCTTTACAGATTCTAAGCTAAACTCCTTTTTCTCCACCACAGTTTTCCCCATCTCAGTTAATGACAACCTCCACCTTTCTACTTGCTTACAAATCAGGGAGACTGGGCTGGGAAGGTGGCTCAGTGGTACAGCGCTTGCCTTGCATTCATGAGGCCCTGGGTTCCATTCCTCAGCACCACATAAGCAAAAAGAAAAGAAGTGGCACTGTGGCTCAAGTGGTAGAGCACTAGCCTTGAGCTGAAGAGCTGAGGGACAGCGCCCAGGCCCAGAGTTCAGGCCCCACAACCGGACCCCCCCCCAAAAATCAGGGAGACGCCTTACTTTTTAATACTCCATGTTCTGTGTATCAGTAAATCTTCTTACTTCCACCTTTATAAAATTACAAGGTCCAATCATGTCTCACTAGTTGAAAGACTATGAACCATGCCATAATCACCAAGAATACTAGAATTGCCCTTTAAACTGGTCTCCTGCTTCCACCTTGTCTTCCTTACAGTCTGCTCTCAACAGATTAACCAGAATGATAATTTGTTGTATATATAACTTCTCCCCACAAACCCTCCAAGCTTCTTTGTCTTATATTACCAATCTTTATAAAGCATTTTTTTAATTTGTGTTGGTACTGGGACTTGAACTCAGGGCCTGGGCACTGTCCCTGAGCTTCTTTGGATCAAGGCTAGCACTCTACCACTTGAGCCACAGCGCCACTTCTGATTTTCTTGTGGTTAATTGGAGATAAGAGTCTCTGGGACTTTCCTGTCCAGGCTGGCTTTAAACCACCATCCTCAGATCTCACCCTCCTGAGTAGCTAAGATTACAGACATAAGCCTAAAATGTATTTTCAATAAAACATTTGATTAACTGGTAAGTGAATTAATCCTTTTTCAGTCTATTTCTAAAGTCTGTTGTCTGCGCCTTTTATAGTTCTGCTTCTCTATTAATGAAGTTGCACTGGCAAAGTATTTCCTACTTTTCACAAGGTCTTTTATTTGCTCAGCATTACAAAGTTCAGTATATTAGTCACTAGTTACTGACATGTGTATAACTATAAAGTAACAATAACATGTCTATGCCAGCTAATTATTTTGGAATTGCCGACAAACTGTTCTTTGTCTATTAAGAAGAGCCAGACTTAATGAAGTTAGGTTGCTTGCGTTGGACTCATGGCTTTCACATGAATCAGGACACTAGCCATGACAAAGCACCCCCTTCCCATCATAACTTTGTCCTCTTACGCTTTTTGTTTAGAGTTAGTGAACTCTTCATTTATTTTATTGTAGAGTTGATATAAGAGGGCTTACAGTTACATAAGCAAGGAACTGAGTACATTTCTTTTCGAACGGTATTCCCCCTCCTTTGTTTTCTCTCATTGCAAAAGTAAAGGTATTCATTCCACAGATCTATTAATTTTTATTCATGTTTCAACTTGGAATGGATTTTCCTTCACTTCCATAAAAATCTAGCCTGTGACATGTGCTCTAGCTGCCCTAACAGATAAATACTTGAATCTAGTTAGTGTTTATAATGATTGTGTTTTCCATGAACAGCATGATCTATGCTGACTTCTCAGGCATGTTTCTCATAATGCTTATTTTTCATGCAAGTTGATAGCTGAGTATAGTTCTTATCACTCTTTTTTTTAAGGACCCAGACAGCTGCCATTTTGTGGCCCCCACCTTTCCCTATATTTATAGACTTCCTCATTTACTCCGTAAATAAGAAAATAAGAATCCTCAGAGGGAGGATTTCTGGACTTAGCTATTTATTAGTCAGAGATCTCCAGAAAAGCAAAACCAATGAAATGGTGTGTGTTGTTTCTAAGCAATATAGAGAGTTGTGCAAAAGTCTCATCTTATTCCTATTTTAGTTAATTTTAAGAACACAATTTACAACATTTAACTGAATTTTAAAAAGATAATCAGCATTTGTCAATAGATAACACTCCTATTTAAAAAACAACTTCTAAGTTACATGATTCTTTTTATATGAAGTATCCAGAATAAGTGAAGCTGTAGAGATAGAAACATAGGTCCCATGGTTTCCCTTATTTGCAATAAGTAGTATATGTCTGAGTCAAGCAGAAAAGGTCAGATAAGTTGATGTTAGGGGAATGAACCCCAAGATAAGTATTCAAATGGTTTTTTTTTGTTTTTTTTCCCTTTCATGCAGTTGTTTCTATCATATTTATAAGATGATTTTTATGTTGCTTTGTATGTCCCTCCCCCACAGTATAACCCATACTTTCACTGTTTTTGATGTTGTATATTTGTGGAGGGGAAGGGAAAAAAACAAATTGTTTAACTAGGGATACAGGTGGACCCATTCCAACAATGAGATGTACAAGTCGTTATGTCGAAAAACGAACTTAAAAACTTTGGTGGGGGGATGGGAGGAATGACCGGGTGGGGGGGAGGGGAGGAGTATGGGAAGGGGAAACAAGGAGGAGGCAACAAAGCTTGATAAGAAATGTATTCGTTATCTTGCCCATGTAATTGTAACTCCTCTGGACAATATTCTCAAAATTCCCAGCCTAGGGCTGGGAATGGGAAAGTGTGAATTAAGAGTGGTAACTATAAGATTTCATTTGCTGAAGATGGAAAAATTAGTTTTTGGGGATAGTTCCACAATTCTTGGTGCTAAAATTCATTGGATAGATTACTTTAAGTAGAGGAGGTTTATAGTTCCTGCATTGTATCTGAATGAACTTTTTCTTACAATAAAACTAATCTACTTCAGTTAACTTTTCTTTTAGACAAAAGCTTTGATTTTGCTTCTTGATTCTATCAGATAGTCATTAAGTCAATCAATGGGCAGCTATTGAGAATCTATATCAGTTCCAGGTCAGTATTGGTAGGTAGAAATAGAAAAAAAGAAGATTGTGACCTCTGTTTTTAAAATTTAACTTCTAATGACTTCATCATTACACTGAAGTATGAAGTATAGAGCTATACTTTGGTGCTATAATTTAGGATAAGAACTACAAAGCAACAAAAAGGCTGGTAGTACACACACTTACTATTTAGTGCAGTTGTATTTTCCATGATGAGAAAAGACTTTTACTTCCTTATTTGCAAGAGTGTTTATAATTTCCACATTTGTGCTTGAAGTATTCACTTTTCCTCATCTATTTTAGTACTTTATAAACTAATTTACTAAATGTTTATCAAATAAGTTGTTAGCTATTGGGAGATGGTTATCTACACAAAAGATTATAATCATTATAAATAATTACAATATTAATATAATTTCAAATATAATTAAGATAAAACTCATTATTATTCCATATTTAACTCATGTCAAAGAAGCCCCAGAGACTTCTTGGAAGACCTGAAATCTCAGAGAATAAGCAAAATCAAAGTGGGAGAAGATCAGAGGAGGGTATACAAATATTTTTGCATACTTCCTTCTCTCTGTGCCTCACTATACATTGGTTAGTATAAATATTAGCTGGGGGGAAAGATACACTCCGAATATTTCAGTGGCTAACATAGGAGCAAGATTTGACCCCCTCCTCCTTCTCTTCCTTCTCCTCATCTTCCTTTTTCGCCTTCCTCCTTTTCCTTCCTTCCTTCCTTCCTTCTTTCCTTCTTCCTCCTCCTCCTCATCTTCCTCCTCCTTCCCCCCTCCTCCTCCACTTCCTCCTCCCACTGTCTGAGTGAAAGGGCTTGAGAAGTTCTTTCAGAGACTCTGCAAGATTCAACATGTGACCAGCGTCACCCTGGGTGTTGATATCTAGCCAGCAGAGAAGAGAATGGAGGATTACATAAGAGGTTTCCATAGGCCAGGCCCAGATGTGAGGTTTATCACTTCTGGCTGCCTTCTCCTGGCCAGATCTATCATAAAGCTCCACTTAAATTCAGGAAAAAAAAAAGAGAAATATAATTCCTGGATAAGCAACTGCTTCCTGACATCATTAAAGCTGTACAAAACATGTCTTTGATGGACAGTTTGATAGCTGACATTCTCATGTCAATAGTTTTCTTTATGTCACAAAGTGTAAAACTACACTATTGATATAATTCACTTTCTCAATTTGCTTACAAGTAAATTTAGTGAGAATAATCACAGAGTATGTCAAAATTCTCATTGAGTAGGAAAGACAAACATCCACTCTTCAGGCTACCAGATGAGACCTGTTCAAGAACAGGCCCTAGGGCAAAACTTCACCATGGTCTGTTCCACCTCATAAAATGTGTATTCCATCTTAAAAAGATCCGAAATCTACTTCTTTATCTATCTGAGTTCCCACAGGGCCCAAAGAGTGACTCATACTAATTTGAAGTCATTAAGTATCTTGAACTAGATCCTTATTGCCTGGAGTATGGTTTTGCTTCCCAAGCTTTTGAATAAAACTGAAAATTCAAAGATCTTCTGTTTCCAGGTGGACCCATTCCAACAATGAGATGTACAAGTCGTTATGTCGAAAAATGAACTTAAAAACTTTGGTGGGGGGTGTGGGGGAAGTACCACTTCTGGAAAGTGTCATAAGTTAAGGGAAGAACTCTTTACTAACCTAATATTGCACATTTTATGCATATAACTTGTGAAACTCATATTTTATTATATTATCTCCATTAAACAATATTATTTAAATTCCTAAAACTCTTCTGCTGGTAAAATTGGAATTTCCTTAGATTCTTAGCCACCATTTTACTTTGTGCCATCAAAACAGCTTTTGTAAGTCTATGAGAGAATTCAGTCATTTAGCTTTTGCTTTTAATTATGCTCATGGTAATGGTAAATAGAGGTGATCTTCTTGTAATTGGCTACTTTTCTAAGAAGTAAACAGAATTAAAAATTAAAATAAGGCTTTTCCATTTATTGAGACATATGGCAAATGATGAATGAAGGGCTTGTTAGTCTGAGCCATCACCATCTTTTTATTTTCTATGAACCAAGAGCTTTTTACATGCTAAATGTTTATGTGTTCTACCATTGAGTTACACCTCCCAACTCCAACGCCATTTTTAACACATCTTGTCTTAATCCTAATGTAACATGTCTAATATTGTTAAGAGTAGAATATTGGAATCTCAACCTATTATTGTACAACTGTTTCGGTTTCATTCTGTCAATCTTTACATATTTTTGTTTCATTATTATTAATTATTTTATTTTTTATTGTGAAAATACCTTACAGAGTGGTTACAATTACATGGGCAAGGTAATGAGTATATTTCTTATCAAGCATTGTTGCCTTCTCCTTTGTTTCCCCTTCCCATCCTTTCCATCTTTCCCCCACCTCTGCTTCCCCCTCCCCCCCCCATCCCCTGGCCAAAGTTGTAAAGTTTGTTTTTCAGCATAACTGTCTTATATATCTCATTGTTGCAATGGGTCCACCTGTATCCCTATTTAAACAATTTGTTTTTTCCCTTCCCCTCCACAAAGTATACCAACATCAAATACAGTAAAAACAGGGGTTATACCATGGGGGAGGGACATACAAAGCAACAAAGAAATAATCTTATAAATATGTTAGAAACAATCACAAGAGAGAAAAATCATTTGAATCCTTATCTTGGGGTTCATTTTACCTAACATCAACTTATCTGACTGTTTCTGCTTGTCTCAGACATATGCTAGTTATTGCAAATAAGGAAAACCATGGGACTTATATTTCTAAAATCTGTACATATTTATAGAAGTCTTTTCTTGTACATGTATCTATCTTCTTTCATAATGGACCATTTTAATATAAAATCTCTTTTTTAATTTAATTTTATTTGTGAACATACTGTACAGAGGGGTTACAATTACATGGGCAGGATAATGTGTACATTTCTTACCAAGCATTGCATCCTC
>NW_012267219.1:31889842-31956987 GCF_000151885.1 Dipodomys ordii | reverse complement strand
TATTGCCATTTTCACGATGTTAATCTTTCCAATCCAGGAGCATGGGAGGCTTTGCCATTTTTTTAGTTCTGTGTTGATTTCCTTTTTCAAGATATAAAATCTCTTTTATTTGAATGGAATGAACATATTCTTTCACTTTCAATATATATATATATATATATATCTTTAGACATAAAGTGAGTTTCTTGTCATAGTCATGTATTTTGATTATATTTATTCATTCATTCTGTCAGCTCTTGTCTTCTGATTTATAATAATTACAAATTCTCCTCAAGTTACAATATAGTTAATTTTGTCCCAACAAACACATTATGAGTTGAAAATGTAAGTAAAAACTTCACTTAATACACCTGATCTACTGAACATAATAGCATGGTATATTATAAAATATTAGTTGTTTACTATTATCATTTGATCATATCATAACTAGAAATTGCAGCTACCTGCAACTGCCCTGCATTGTGAGAGCACCTCATTACGTATTATTAGCCCAAGGAAAGGACCTAATTCCAAAGCAAGCATATTTCTACTAAATGAATATAGCTTTTGCTAGGTATAAAGTAAAATCATAAGTCACACCATGGTAAAATAAAGATTGTGTTGGTAATTAAAGACCTAATTGTATCATATACCATTTGTTTTCTCTGTATCTTATGGCTGTTTTATTTCTCATGTTATATGTTACTGTCTTTAGTTGAAGCATTCACATTTTCTTCCCTTTGTGTATAATCTCTAGCTGTTTTCTTTGTGTTTATCATAGAAGATTACAAATATCCTAAAATTAAAGCACATTAATTTGAATTTATAGCAGCTTAACTTGGATAATATACAAGAATACAGTACCTGGGTTTGGACTCAAGCTGTCACACTGCGTAGCCTGTTACTCAGCTGGCATTCAACACTCATGCCTCCAGTCCAGCTTTTCTTACTAGTTATTTTGGAGATGGAGTCTCATGGGGTTTTTTTTTCCTGTGTTGGCTTTGAACCTAGATCCTCTGGATCTCAACATCCTGAGTAATAAGGATTATCAACGTGAGCCACCAAATACCTAGCAAGGTACAAAAAACTTTGCTTTTTAATAATCATTCTCACTTATTTCACTTGTTCTTTTCACAAAATAGATCTTTATATATCCCATGACCAAAACCATAAATGGCTCCTAGCTCATTAGTCTCTTGGATATGTAGAAAATAATCCAAAGTCACATGAAGCCAGTTTTTACAGTTACCTTTGCTTAGTTCTTCTTGATCCAACTTCTAGTTGTCATCTAATATTCTTTCAATGGTATTTGCAGAATTCTTTTCAGTATTCAGGAAGTTTGGGGCCATTTCTTTGAAGTATTCTCTCTCTTTTGTTTCCTTATAGGACTCCTAAAAATCTTATTTTAATTCATTTTTCTACTGATTTCATAACTATTGTCCTGTGTTCAAATTCATTGATTTATTTTTTCCTTTTGCTGGGTCATTCCTGATACTAAATTCTCCAAGTAAATTTTTTTTTGGTTAGTAGTTTTTCTGATGCAGTATTTTCTTGTATTATTTTTATATTTTCTATTCCTTCATTGATATTTCCACTTTCTTCATATGTTATTTTCTATACTTTTCTCCTACGTGTTTCTTTAATCTTTTGGGCTTCTTTATAGTTCTAATAGATCTATCTACAGTTCATTTTTAGAAACAGTTTCTAGTCATTTATGCTTTCCTTTTTTAAGTAGGGCATATTTTTCTGTTTCTTTGCTATGTCTTGTGATTTTTGGTTACTATTGACACCTGGATATTTGCATCTAACAGTCTGGTAGCTCTGCTGTTGGTTTTGATTTTGTTGTATGGTGTTACCATATCTCTGTCCTGAAGATCAGCCTGAAACTGAAGATGTATAGTGGCATTTCAATTTTACTTGTATGTCCAATTGCTTTTGCATGTGTGTTGGTCTTCCATTTCTGGCTTCCAAAAGAGGAAAAAGGAAAGAAGAAATGAGAAACAAAACAATCTTTAAAAAAAATCTCTACAAAGCCATGTTAGTTTGGGGTATAGGGGAGATACTTGCAAAGTGCTGGGAGGTAAAATGACAGATATCACTGATCTTAGGAGAACAAAATTGCCTTTGCTCACCTGGGCTCCTGCCAGCTGTATGTGAGCTACTGAAGAACAGGTGCTTATTTGTCTATCGTGGTGCTAAAGTGTGGGGCATAGATGGCTGAAAAGAGATAGTTGAAATTCACTAGACTTAAGCAACTTATCAAATCTTCCACTGGAAGTTTTAAGCCATCAATAGACCACAGAGTTGAAAATAGTTTTTACCAGACAAGGCCTGCCAGTGCAATTGTCTAGTTGAGAAGACATTTTTCAGATGCTTACTATCTATCTTTACAGAATTAGCTATGTTAATATGTTATTTAATATGTTATTTCTCAAGCACTAACTAATCTGAAAATAGTGTCCTGTTTATATAGTTCTTTATCTATCATGTCTATCAAAGATGTAATCCCTGTGTTACCACTGTAAATAAAATTGGGCAATAGCTTCCTTTTGTAACTGCAATTATTTGTCATTATGTATGTCTAGAATAATCCCTACTGAATCCAAATATAGTATCTTGTCCAAAGAATACAATCGTTTTAAAATTTGTTGTGCCAGTCCTGGGGCTTGAACTCAGAGCCTTGAGCATTATTACTTAAAGTTAGTACTCTCCCACTCGAGCACTACCTCCATTTCCAGCTTTTTTGGTGATTAATTAGAGATAAGCATCTCACAGATTTTCCTGCCTGGAATGGCTTTGAACTGTGAGCCTCAGCTCTTCCTAAATTGCTAGGATTACAGATGTGAGCCACCAGCACCCAGCAGAATATGATCTTTTTAATGAACAAATTATCTCACATTAGGTTGTCTGGTTCCTAGTTTGTGTGTGTGTGTGTGTGTGTGTGTGTGCGCGCGCGCGTGCGTGCGTGCGTGCGCACGTGCACGCATGCGCTCGCGCATGTGCTCACATGTGCACACATGTGTGCCAGTCTGTCTGCGTCTGTCTTGGCGCTTGAACTCATGGCCTGTCCCTGAGTTTTTTCTGCTCAAGGCGAGCCCTCTACCACTTGAGCCACAGCTCCACTCTGGCTTTTTTGGTAGCTAATCAGAGATTAAAAAACAAAAACCAAAAAACAAAATATAACAAAAAATCCCTCATGAAGTTTCATGCCTGGTTTGGCTTTGAACCATGATACTCAAATCTCAACCTTCTGAGCAGCTAGGATTGCAGGTATGAGCCATCAGCATGCAGCCCTGGTTTCTATTTCTATTCTTTATTTCAATTCCAGTTACCATAGAAATGCTATCCCAGTCCTGCCAGCTATTTTTCCTAGCTCCTTTAAAGTGTTTCAAAGTAAACATTAATTATTCCTTCAGCCTCCCAATAGTCAGACAAAAAGCCCCAAATACTTGGAAGTTTTGGCTGATACATATGCTACTATAAGACTTCCCATTGCCATTCCCACAAAATTCTCTGATTTTTGAAGTATGGACTGTTATAACATCTCTGAAGAGATGTAACATTTCTAATCAAGATATATAACTATTACTTGTAGTCATTACCTAGCTCTTGCCTTACACATTCTTGGTTCAGCTTTGTTCCTTATTATCAAGTCCCAACATGCCCTGTAGCTAGGACCTTTTCATTCATCTCTTTGACCACTAGCTTTAAGTGCCTATACTTTCTTATTTAGTAAGTACTCAGTAAGTTTTTCATGACTCAATGAATGAATGAGTGAAAAGAATACTTTTTACTAGGAAGCATTGTGTGAAAACACAGTTATTGAACAAGTAATTATCATTGAATGGTTCTTCCTCTCAATATTTTTATGGTGCCCCTTTCAATAGTTAAATAACTATTTAATTGAACAACTTTTCACACGTTATAATTGAAGGTAAGAATACTAATTACAAGATGACATCAATCTTTATCTCAGAAATGTTCTTTTTAACAGGATGGATATACATAAATAATTGTATTTTAGTACAGTAGATTTTCAAAAGAATAAATGGGAAAGAAACAAAAAGAGTACCTAACCAAGGCTGAGTTCAGAGGAAACAGAAAGAAGGCTTCAAGAGGTTGGTGACCCATGATCCTAATTCTAAGGATGAGAAGAACTAAGCTGGTCAAAGGAACAAACCAGACATTTAAGGCACAGGAAATAACTGATTAAAACAGAAGGGTGGTGGATAGGGTGGTGAGTGGGAGAGCTGTAAGTAATTGATAATTTGAATTTGCTGACCTAAGTAGAAGACAAGAGGTAGTAGCTATTCTCCCAGAGAGTAGGGCAGGACTCTGAAATAAAAAACTAAGGTATTGGGCCTTGTTCTTTAGCTCAATACAATCAAAACTCATTGGAGGATATATTCACTGTTTTTTCTGTGCATGTAAATGGTTTTGTTTTTCTCATCTTATGCAATAATATCTGTGAAATCATAAACTTAAGTGGCACTTATTTAATTTATCAAACTAAATAAAAAGTAACTATTACATGTTCTCCCTGAACTACTTAAAAGGAATACTTTGGGTTATTCATTTGGGTAATGAGGACCCATGAAAAGCTTTGAGTAGTGGTATGATATAATTAGATTCATGTTACGAAGAACAGTGCAACACTGATGCAGAATTACTTAGACAAGGTATTATAAGGATGTGAATTAAGACAACATAGGTATTAGTTCAAGCATTTACCACACACCAGAGAAGAGTTGGGGTAGTTGGGATTCAGAAGCGAACTGATAAAGACATTGTCCCTATAACATTTTTTTTTTTTGGGTCCAGTCGTAGGGCCTGACCTCTGGGCCTGGGTGCTGTCCCTCAGCTCTTCAGCTAAAGGCTAGCGCTCTACCACTTGAGCCACAGCGCCACTTCCGGCTTTTTTTCTTTTTTGCTTATGTGGTGCTGGGGAATCGAACACAGGGCCTCATGCATGCAAGGCAAGCACTCTACCACTGAGCTACTTTCCCAGCCCCCTGTCCCTATAAAATTTATATTCCAGTGAGGAAAGAGATAAACAATAAGAAAACAAAGATAATTAATCTCTAGTAAATAAAATAAGAAAATCAGATAGAGGAAGAGGAAGTAAGCTATGAGGGTTAGAGGGTGTAAAGACTACAGGTGATTACTAAAATTAGGATCCAAATAGGTGATATTTGAGCTGAGATCTCAATAATCAGCAAGAACCAAGTATCAGTAGGAAAGAGAGAAACAGATTTTAGAGATACTTTAGAGATAAAAATCAGATAATCTAGTATATTAAATAGTAAAGCAGAATGAAAAGTCAAGAGTTGTTTAATTTAAAATTTATATTTTGTCTTCAAACTCCACTGATCAACACAATTGGTGTCTCTTCCAATCCAGACAGCCTACCTCACTTCCCTTCCAATCTCCATTAATCTACTAGACTCCTCTATTTGTTAGATGTTTGAATAATATAGCTATCTTTTTTTTTGCAAACACCAAGTCATCATTCTTTGGTGTTATGTCAAAAATCCTCATCTGAAATATCTCCCTATTTTTATCTCAAATAAAACAATGGCCCATTCAGTTATCAAGTGCATGCAGGTATCGCCTATGTGAAATATGCTTTTAAAAACCATGAACAAAGCTTTTGAATTTGTGGATTTAACTGTGACCAAAAAAAGAAATCTGATGACTTCATCCCAAATAAATTAATGAAAACCCCTAAGGATTTGCTTAATGCAATTGTATGCTAAATCTAGTTAATATTATGTTGGAGTGATAGCTTCCTTTAATAGAAGACTGTTGGAGACTGCATACAAGAAGTGTTTAATCATGAATGCCATAATTTGTTCAGTTGATGCCTCCTTTTTATCTTCAGACTATAGATAATTTTCTCTACATAAATGCAATCATGAAAATATTTAAAACATGAAAAATACGTTTGCTTGATATAAAGCAAGCACTGCATATTCAAAACTAACAACCCAAGTGACAAGTAAGCACCTTTTAAATTCAGACAGCAAAAATACCATTTGTTCACTTAGATTGGAATTAAAGGATGTATTTTTTATAAATAACTTGGGGGTTTTGTCTTCAATGGAAGCTGACATGAAATAGTATGACTATCCATATAGGCCAGACACTGGTGGCTCTCACCTATAATCCTAGCTACTCAGGAGGCTGAGATCTGAGGATCATGTCTCAAAGCCAGCCTAGGCAGGAAAGTTTGTGAGGCTCATATTTCTAGTTGACCACCAGGAAACCAGAAGAGAGCTATGGCTCAAAGTGGTAGAGTGCTAGCCTTGAGCGAAAGAGCCCAGGGATAGTGCCCAGGCCACAAGTTCAAAAACCATGACCTACAAAACAAAACAAAACAAAACAACAACAAAAAGCCTATCCATTTATATATTTCCAATGCTTTCCACAAACCATTATACAACACAACCAATGGCCCTTGATTTTATGTACAATGAATTAATTAGAAGCATAAGTTTTATTCTCCTCCCCAATTTAGATTTTATTTGACAGGCAGTGTCCATTGTCTCACCTAGGGGTGCCTTATGGAAAAGATAAAGAAAATGGAAAACAAATTTCAATCCACTTTATATTGTAGAAGTTGACACTTTTTTGGGGGGGTCCAGTTGTGGGGCCTGAACTCTGGGCCTGGGCGCTGTCCCTGAGCTCTTCAGCGCGAGGCTAGCACTCTACCACTTGAGCCACAGCGCCACTTCCGGTTTTTTTCATTTTGCTTATGTGGTGCTGAGGAGTCGAAGCCAGGGCCTCAGGCAAGCTCTCTACCACTGAGCCACCTTCCCAGCCCTAGATGTTGACACTTAAAATTTTTTTTCCTCCTTAACAGAGCATAAATTTGAGTTTTTCTTTAAATTTAGTATTTAAAGAGGGATTCTATTTTTCTATGACATTTCTCACTTGATTCCACTATCTGAATGTGGACCATTTTATGGCCATTATCTTAATCTCTAATTCTTCAAGATTCAGAGTCAGGCAGTGAATACCCACTGGAGCCACAAACTACAAGAGAGAACTCTGTGTAATGGCTGTCACAGAAGAGAACAAGGAGACACAGACACAGCTGCTGAATCAATTGCCTTCCATGTTGATGGAACTGAGACTTTATCTAGTTTGATGAACAGTCATCCAAGATTTCCATTTTCACTTACAATAAAGTGGACAGGGATAACCAACTGCTTAGCAATTCAGGGATTCCTGTACCTTTTGTCGAAGCTCATAATATTTATCTCATATTTCTGCTCTACATTCTGGTAGTGTGCAGACAGACTTTCAAATGACAATAAAGAGGTCACTGCCTACAGAGATTCTCCATCAGTTGCCTTAAAATGCTCATCTCCCAACTCTTAAATGAAAGAATGACATAGATGGCTTTCAAAAACAAGTCAAGAGTTTGTTTTATATTCTAATACCTGTTTTTATCAAGTCTTTGTTGCTGTTACATTAATATTTTGAATATAACATCAGGAAGATTGTTGGGCTATGGCTTAAAGAGATCCAATTCTACAGCAAGAGAACTTGAGTTTGAGCTTACTTCTATGGATAGCTTTGCTTAAATTACTTATTACCAACAAACATTGCAACCTTCCTCTGTGACTTTATGTCCTGTTGCCTTCCTATCCTGCTCCAGCCATCAGACAGTAATTACTCAGTCTTCTCATGGCCTCTGGGCTTTCCAGTCTCCTCATCTTGTTATATATTTGCTTGCAAAGCCTTTCACTCGTTTTACCTAAACCCTGCCTGTTCTCCAGTGCTTAGTACCCCACTCTATCCCAACAAGATTTGTTCCCATACTCTTCTGATCCCATGGATTTTTCTAATAGATGTACATTTTAGTGTATTTGTTTGCATGTTTATTAACTATAAGCTCCTTAATGGGATGGCTTGTGTTTGTTAAATTTTTATGACTTCAAGGTCACACATATATTTATTGCTGACTGCATGAATAAATAAATGAAATGAATGAATGCATGTTAGAGAGTTTTTGTTTTCTTATTGACAAATTGAATGATATAATCCTGAGTATTACATTGAATTAAATACTGTAGATGAATATCCTTATAAAAAATAATGTACTCTAGCAATGTAGAACTGAACTACAACTGACTTGTCTCTTACATAGTGAGTATTAGGAATAAAATTATTCCTCTGAACACAGAGTTAGACATATAGTCATCACTTAAAGTGTACTATATGGAAAATCAATTGCTTGAACATCTCTGAATCATTCATATTTAATTGGTCTAGATAGTTAAGTTTGACAGCTATTCTCAGTAGTGATGAACAATGGCAGTTTTATTAACGAGTTGAGTAAATTAGGCAAATTATTTAATGTCTCTAGTTTTGCTCATCACCTGCAAAATGGAAATTGTTGTCAACTTAAGTAAGACAATGAATATAAAACAATTACTATGATCTGGACCCTTACAAAGTAGAAACTCTACCCATTTCTCTTATATAAGGAATTCAAACTAAATAAGCATATGTTACTCCTCTTTAACATGGGAAGAATAGAACTGAGATCACAGGATTGTTTTGTGGATTAAATGAAATGATACATGTAGATGAACTCTATGGTATTGTATGAAAAGGTGTGGCATTAAGAAGGATATGGGTATTTCTCAGAAAAGTAGGAATTTGTATACTTTTCTGTTTCCTTTTTCTTTGTATGCATTCTGATGTGATATAATATACAACATAAATGTAAAATATAACAAAAAATATGAGAATAAGGTGGACATAGGTCCCATGGTTTCCCTTATTTGCAATAACTAGTAAATGTCTGGGACAAGCAAAAAAGGTCAGATAAGATGACGTTAAGCGAAATGAAACCCAAGATAGAGACACAAGTGGTTTTTTTCTTGCTTGTTATTATTTCTAGCTTATTTATAAGGTACCATGTGATTTTTTTTGTTGCTTTGTATGTCCCTCCCCCACAGTATAACCTCTGTTTTCACTGTATTTGATGTTGGTATAATTTGTGGAGGGGAAGGGAAAAAACAAATTGTTTAAATAGGGATACAGGTGGACCTATTGCAACAATGAGATGTACAAGATGCTGTGTTGAAAAATGAACTTTACAATTTAGGTGAGGAGGGGCTGGGGGTGGGAGGAAGGGGAGTATAGTTGAGGAGGTGAAAAGAAAGGGATGGTAGGAGAAAAACAAAGGAAGAGGCTACAATGCTTGATAATAAATGTACTCATTACCTTGCTCATGTAACTGTAACCCCTCTGTACAGTATTTTCACAATAAAAAAAACTTATTTTAAAAAAAGAAAAGGTGAAAAAATATGTCAGCATGAGAAATTAAGAACAGGTGGCATAATTATTTCAAAATTAAAAGGCAAAAAAACTAGATTGAAGATATATATACAAAATATATAATTCCTCATGTGTGAAGAAGAAAATAACTCATAAAGATAGCTCCTAGAATAGACTTCAACAGTGAAGGGCAGGAAGGAAAGAAATAACACAGGAGCAGTGAAGAGATATTTGATACTCCTCATCCCACTGAAAAGTAAACCAGCTTCCAGAGATCCACAAGAAAGGATCCTGTAACAGACTCACTCCTGTCTTACACTTAGGGGAGGCATTGTCACAGTTGCTTTGTAATGAGGACAACTGTGACAAGTAAAGAATGAGGACATTGCCCTAGTTAACTCCTGGAAGCTCAGTCAAATATAGAAAAGAAGCAGTAGAACAGAGAGAAAACCCCTCTTTAGTTCTAGCCTTCTCCTAACTGCAATCAGTAAACCAGCCATTCTCA
Source organism: Dipodomys ordii (assembly GCF_000151885.1). Classification (NCBI taxonomy): domain Eukaryota; kingdom Metazoa; phylum Chordata; class Mammalia; order Rodentia; family Heteromyidae; genus Dipodomys; species Dipodomys ordii. The sequence goes on along the minus strand of NW_012267219.1, from coordinate 31,947,209 downwards.
ATTCTTAGTGTGTATCAGAGTGATTTGGACAGTCAGTTTAAACAGAGTTTGCTAAGGCCCACCTCCAGATAGTCTAGGACAGGGCTTATGGATTTATGTGTGTGATAACACCCCTGTGAGAGTTACTGCTCTAGACCTATACTGTCCATCACAATAACCACTAGTGTACATGACTATTAACATATAATTTAAATTTTAAAAATTAAATGGAACTGAGAATCAATTATTGATTTGTACCAGCTCCACTTTAAATGCACAATGATGCATGCATGTGTGGCTAGTGGCTATTTCATTGAATAACACACATAAAATATATTTCTGTCATCACAGAGTATTCCATTAGATAGAATAATTAAACTATAAACTAACAAAATAAAACTGCAGGGAAAAGGACTACCCTCATACCCAAGTATGGAAGGTAGTTTTTGTAGTAGGTGACCAGAGGTCCCTGGATTTGTGCAATATGGCAGAATTGTCTGTTAGTATGAAAATTTTCCTTTCTTATGGATCCTGAAGTTGAAAAGGACTCTTTCAGTCTATAATAAAACTTATTTCAATTCCCCCAAAGAGACAAGCCAGACTTCCCTCTGCAAGATGGAGCAACTAGGGGAAAAACTAAATATATTAAATAATAATGCCCAAAAGAAAGCTTGACCTAAGAAATTAAAACAGTGTCATCCTATTAAATGAAATTATTCTTCACAAAAATACCAATGTCAGATGGAGCTCAACATTATTCAATAGACAGAGGCTGTGTGTAGTCAGAGTAAGCAGTTATGAAGAGTTGAAATATAGATTAAAAAGTCTTCATGTTGTTGAATAATATTCATGTAAAACTTAGAACTATAGTCAAAGTAAAAAATATATTGGGAAGCCCACTTAGTGAAGTGAAAGATTAACTCAAGCCAGTAATTAGACCAAAGAAATGTACAGAAAAAGAAAAATATAAAAGAATGTTAAAAACTGAGAAGAGATCAAAAAGATTTAATATGCATATGATAGGAAAATTGGAAGGAAGAAAATCAAATAAAGAATAAATCAATACTAGAAAATAGACTAAAACATTTATATTTACTATAAAGAATATATTAAATAATAAATCATAAATTACTGAATGTAGGCAAAGTTTCTGAAAGCCTCCGGGCAATTTTAAATCTTTATCATTTCAAGAGTAAGAAAATGCCCGGTAAATGTCTATGAGAAATTAACGTAACAGAAACAGTTACTTACAAAAGAATAAAACTTATCTGCTAGCAGACATACTTATCTGCTAGCAGACATTCAACTCTGAGGACTCAGAAGACATTGGAAAAATAAATACTGGTGTTTAAGGAAATCGATTAAGACCTAAGACTCAACAATTATATGCCTGGCCACATTTGTGAAAGATTTTAGGGAGTTATTTTAAGTTATGCATTTTGCAATACAACCTGTCTTTTAACTTGATTGTTCCAAGATATATTTCATGTGATCAAGGGATGAATAATAATACAATTCTCAAGAAGGAGCAAGAAATGTATTAGTATAAAATATTCTGGAATGAAAATTGAAAGCTGCAAGTCTAAAATATGTCTGCAAATAATTTTAACTATGATTTTAATGCTATATAAATGCAAAAAGACTAAAAGAGAAGATATAGAATATGTAATCATATAGTATAAGCACTCTATTTTAAAACTACAGATGAATATAAATTGGGCATTGGAATAGATAGGGCACTTGGGGAATACAGATGACATGTATGCTAATTTTCTCATTTTAGGAATGCAGATGGTTTAGCCGTCAAGAGCATCACCACCTCGTTCAAATGCTGCTCTGCCATTCAATAATTATGTAATAATGAGCAAATACTATCTGAGCATTAGGCTCTCACCTAGAAAATACTGTCATATCCAGATTTATGTAGGAATCAAAAACGCTGTAAGTGAACAAAGGACTTAAACAGATACTTCTCAGAAGAAAAAGTACAGATAGCCAATAAATCCATGAAAAAATACCCAACATCTCTGACCATAAAGGAAATGGAAATCAAAACAACATTGAGATACCATCTCACTCCATTAAGAATGGGCATTGTCAAAGATGTAAACAGTGAAAATGCTGGTAAGAACATGGGGAGGAAGATACACTAATACACCGGTAGGAGGATAACGTAGTACAGCCACTGTGGAACTCAGAATAGAGATTCCTCATAAAACAAAAGCTAGAGTTATCCTATGATCCAGTGATTCCATTCTTATGCATGTATCCAAAAGACCCCACATCAGATTACAACAAAGACACCTGGCAAATGCTCATTGCAATCTGGAATGATTAAAATTTGGGAATGTCAGGAGGAATAAACAAATGAAAATGAGAAGAAGAGCCAGAGAAGTAGGATGAAAACCACAAGAATGTAGTTACTGTGTGAGCAAAATGAAAACATTTCCTCTACAAGGAGCAATAATCTTTATTAATTACAAGGTAATGGGTTACATATAATGAAGATCTGTAACGTCCATGTTAGCAATGTGGACATCTTGTTGACATTGATGAGGATATATTGAGAAAGAGATATGGACTCAGAGCCTATTTGGAGTACATTTACACAAGTAGGAGAAGAAACAGGATTACTTCTCTTTTGCAGAACTGGAATACTGATTTTCATATTTTCTTGCTTTAAATGAGTATTTCCCTTTCTGTGTCAAAGTGGTAGAAATTGCAACTTGATTGCATTTCATCTTTTCCTATCCATGGAAAATTACATGATGCCCCCCCCAACCTGAAAATTGCTGTGAAGTATTTTGCTGAATGAATATGCCATTTACAAGCACTTCTCATAAAGTGGATCTCTACAGCTTCCATGATCATGAAAAACCTAACTAAATATGTAGATCCTGTATTGAGCTCTCTGATGCTATTTTCATCATATCTTCTTTAATTAGTTGAGATACCATGAAAAGGATAGTAATAAATAGAGAGATACTAATAAATGATCAGTTTTTTTTCCTTTTTTTTATTGTGAAAATACCATACAGAGGGGTTACAATCACATGGACTAAAGAGAAACGTCTCTGAAGAGGAAAGAAGAATGGCCAATAGACACATGAAGAAATGCTCAACCTCTCTAGCCAAAAAAAAAAAAAAAGATCAGTTTTCTAAGCCTTACTACAAACATTTAAAACACGTCAAATTAGTGGAGTTGAGCATCATTCATTGTTGTCTTGGTTACAGGACCAAACCCTTATAGAGAACTTTCTTACATTCAATATTCTTACCATAGCAACAGAGTGTTGACGTAAAACATAATTCACTAGATATAATTTTAATGTATTTGTATATTTTCTATGGTGTGTCTTGTTAATAGGAGTACACTTTTGATGACTCTCCAGCTCTTTTGAGCTGATATATCTCTTGGGATGCATGGGGAAACAATCTAGGCAGCTCATTGCTTACAGGAATAGAACACTCATAGGAAACATTTGAATGTATTACATTCTCAGAGCTTTAATTGAGGATAGTTAAGTGACTTTGAGCTCAAATTCAAGGTATGCCTCTTGAAAATTGAATAAGTAGATTATTCATTTTAGAGTAATTAAAAACCAAGTGCATCCTTTTAATATTGTGAAATTACTTTCATTTTATTTAAAGATGATAGCTCTACTTTTTCTGTTTGTTCTATTTCAACAGAAGTTTTTTTCCCCACATTCATAACCAGTTGGCCTAGTATAAAAATAGGTTTTTAAATAAAGTAAGCGGAAGAACCACCGCTCTTGGAAACAAACGGCAAACCTGTTATAAAGGGACTCCTTCCTCTCTTCTCCCAATACAGTCTCTTCTGTTTGGGAAAATACATGGTTATAGTGACTGCAGTATTACTAAGAAATACATTTTGGTGAGAGAAAAACAAAATCTCTTGGTTCCAAATGTAGTTATTCACTGTAGGCCATTTATTCATCTGGCTCCAGGCTATGGGAATTTCTCCTCACACAGAACTCCCTTTGAAATCGCTAACTCCCTATGGGGTAGAAGAGAGATGAGAAACTGCCCCCAGGAGCTTGGCTTAAATTGGGGGAACAAAGAGGTTAGTGGTTGATGGTAACAGCGTGGGAAGGGTGAGAGCAGCTCACTTCCTCTACTCCAACAGGAGCTTCTTTCAATGCAAAACACATGCCAAGATAGATCAGGCACTCTACCAAAAAGATACAATAATTTAGTAATACAGTCTGCCCAGGCAGCTGAGCAGCTGGAAATGAGGGAGCTTTGGGATTTGCTATAAACGGTGAGGAAATTGGCTGATAGCCTCTCTCCTACACTGAGCAAAGGGAGCAAGAGAAAAGAGTATAAATGTTTGAAATCAGAGCCAAACTGCATGGTCTGTTCTGGTCCAAGAGCTGCCAGGAGTCTAGCATCCTCTAGCTCCTGTATTAAAATGCTAAGTTTGGCAGAATGTGGGACTAAATGATCAGGAAACAATAGGTCTTACCTGAATGCATTTTCAGAAAGGTAGCTATTGATCTTATTATTTATAGGAGGGAAGGTTATTGTGTATTTATGGGGTGCCATTTAGCATTTACACATAGCTGCTATCTTTGGGCTTAATTGTGCAGTCAGAAAAAAAAATACCCAAGGGTCACTTCTAATACCTGAACAGGGGCCCAGGAGATGATTTTTAAACTTGGATGGCACACTGTGACATAGGAAGTTGTGGGATAAATGATAGATACAAAGCCTTGAAATAGAACATAAATAGAACAGAAAAGGCAGGCAGATTTGTAGCCTTTACCAGCAACTCTGTTCACTAGCTGTGAATCTTCAACAACTATGCCAATATCATAATGACACCACTTCAGAGCCTGATGTGAGGATTCGGTGAGATGGCTGGCCTTGAACATATAGAGCATAGAGTAAATGTTAATTTTCCCTTACCTAGAATGGACTCTTGGACTTTTTGTAATGCTTGAAATAAATTCTTTGGCAGGGAATTGGAATTCACTTAAATTAAGTTAGGAAACTTTAGTTCATGTTGATCTTAGTGAATTAAGGAAACGTAAATTCTATAGAGCTTCCTCTGTGGCTCATTTCTGTCTAAGTCATGTTTCTGTCTCACCATGAAGAGCTGAGAAAAAAAAAATTCTTAATAGTTGGTGAAAACGGACCATCAGAACACGTAAGTGCCATGGTTAGAAAGACAGGATAAAGAAACTGCAATCATATTCATGTAAGTTTACAATACAAATGAAAAAAGTAAGATAACATTTCTGCCTAATGTTTCTGATAAAAATCTAGCACTTTTAAAAGCCTGTTGAGATATGTGGTATGTAGACTATATTTTATTATAAAGGTTTAATTAATTCTTTGTTTCAGTCAAATAAAGTAGATATTATATTTATATATAAAACTGTGACCATTTTGCAAAATTTGCTTTTTTAATTTTATTGACTACCATAGTATTCTAAAAAGTTCCTACTTCTTCAAACTTCCTTAAATTTCACTTTTGTTCTCTATATTCTTTTTAGGGATATCTTATTTTAACAGAAATTTCCTCAGTTGTTTCCGTAATTGGAGTATAATTATCTTCATTTATACAATTTTAGAATAGTTTATTGATTTTATAAATCGAAACATATGCATATTAACCCGATTTTTTCTAAACTTCAACAGGTTGTGTAAGGATGTTGCAATTTAATGTGACCATCTAAATGTCCAATGCTTTCTGTGCAGTTACCTTTCCCATCCCCTCCCCCATCCTGTCTGTTCCCGCCCTCAGACACATTTTACACATTCCACTTCCTTTATTATGTATGTGCATTTGTATCTGGCTGTATTTGTTCCACATTCCCTTTTTCATTCATCTACCCTCCTTCTCATTACCCTCTTACACATTCTCATTTCAGTTTCTGATACTCATTTGTTAAACTATTGATTGTTCAAAACGTTTACTACATAAGGATTCACTTTTGTATATGCTATACTTTAGTCAATTAAATCATGTATATAAACATATGACTCTGTGTGTGATTTTATAGGAAGTTGTTATTTTGGATGAAAGAGCTACATATATGAGGAAATATACATGCTTTTTGTCATTCTGGGCCTGGCTTACTTTTCTCAGTATGATGTTTTCCAAATCTATCCCTATCCCTGAGACACAATTTTATTCTTTCTGATGGCTGCACACAATTCCATTGTGTTTATACCACATCTTTTGATCCATTCCATTGTTGGGCATCTTGGTCTATTTCTATAAGTTGGCTGTTGTGAACTGTGATGTAATGAGCATAGGTTTTCCAGGGGCCTTTGTTGTAACCTGGCACACAGTCTTTTGGATAAATGCCTAAGAATGGTATTGCTGGATCATAGGGTAACTCTAGGTTTTACCATTTTAGGCATCTCCATGCTGATTTTATGGTGATTGAAATAATTTTTATTCCCAACAGCGTATTAAGGTACCTTCCCTCAACATCCTTACCAGCATTTGTTGCTGTTCATATTTTTGAGGAAGGCCATTCTTACTGAACTGAGATGGAATCTCAATGTTGTTTTGAATTCCAGTTCCTCTATGACCAGAGATATTGAACATCTATTCATATGTTTATTAGCCATATGTACTTCTTCCTGAGAAATGTCTGTTTAGCTGCTTTGTCCAATTATTATTTCTGTTGTTGATTCTTTGAAGTTTTTTGAGCTCTTGTATATTCTGGTTATTAAAACTTTATCTGAGATTTCCCATTTGTAAGGTTTTATTTTAGAATAGAAACTATCTTGTGGAATTGCAAAACATATTACAATGTATAAGTTTATATGGCAGAGTAATCTATTGATGACTTTCCTTCAATGTGGCACACATCATTTAAAGAGTCACATCAAAAACTTTGGGATTCTAGTAGGCTAGGAAGGTGGCTCAATGGTAGAGTGCTTGTCTTGCATTGCATGAGCCCTAGGTTCTGTTCCTTAGCACCACAGAAGCAGAAAAGAAAAGCTGGAAGTGGAAGCCTTGAGCTGAAGAGCTGAGGGACAGCGCCCAGGCCCAGAGTACAGGCCCCACAACCGACAAAAGAACAAACAAACAAACTTTGGGATGCTAATAAATTTTGTATTTTCATATGAAACTTTTATGAATACACAATTTTACATTAACATTATTTTGCTTAAAGTATAATCCAATCTAAGGGCTGTAGGAGATCTTTTCACAGCAGCACAAAAATAAAACACCCTAAATAGGGTATCTTCTTTAAGACATTGTCTACTGTAACAACCCTTGCCCTCTAAAAACTATGATAGAAGACAAGAGGGTCAGTGTTGTTATGAGTTGAGATGTTAATAATAGCACTATTGTTTAGGACACTGTTCCCTGGGTCAGTGGTAATGTTGGACGACTGAGCCAAGACCATCCAGGGAATCTTAAAGGGATATAAATCATCTTTGCAGAAAACCTTCCCACAGATTGACAAACTTCCATAGATTAAAATCAGTATTTTAATAATAAATGATTTTTCTCATGAAGCACTAAGGATCAAATCCAGAGCTTTGTGCACACTAGCAAACACTCTAACACTGCATTGCATACCCAGCCCAAATGTGAATGATTTTGACCGCATTGAAAAGTAAACCAGCGAAAGTAGGCATCAGCAAAAATAACATGTACTTAGCCTCCAATGACTACATAGATATTGTTGCTGAAACAGGATATAGAACTGCTATGATATACACCAAATGTTTAACAGACTGTTTAATCATGAAGACAAATAAAGACAACAGCTAACAACAAATGGCAGACAAATCTGAAAAAAATATGGCACTGTAGATCTGAAAATTATAGCACTTGAAATTATTCTCAGCACTCTAAAACAAACAGGCCAACAAACAAACAGGCCAACAAAGATTATGTACAGATAAAGAACATTTTGATGAGCTAAGTGATAGATTAGAAGCTATTTAAATTTCTGTAACTCAAAGTATATCACAAAATGTCAAAAAGGTAGAAATATGGAAGATGTGAAGAGATATGAAGGATGAAATGAAAAACATTAAACTATTCATAGAGATTGGGGATAAAAGAATGAAGAAAATATAGAAGAAAAAATTTTTATCAATAGTGGCTGAGTCTTTTTCCTGACTTGATAAAAACAGAAGTTCGTATGTCTGGAAAATATACTATATTCCAAGAAGGAGAGATAAAAAGAAATCAATTTCAAGACACATTATTGTGAAATTGAAAGATATATGGAATAGTTTCAAAGAAAAGATTTTCAAAGAGAAAGGATGAATGACTCATAAGAAAAGCAGATACAATGGCAGCCGTGAGAAGGGAAGGTAGAGGCCACAGAAAAATATAAAGCCATTTGTAGTTGAAAACTGGGAATATTTTTTACCAGGCCAGTACCAAAGGAAAATCTCAAAGATTACTTTAAAAAAGAAAATGATCTCTGATTAATCTAAGAAAGAAATAGTAACTAAATAAAGTGGTAAACATGGATGCAAATTTTAATAAATGGTCTGAGTAAAGTAAGAGCTTCTGATTTATTAAGGTAGAAGAAAATTAAAACATAGCAGCAATATTTATTAGATAGGGTAATTCGATTTAAAGGACTATAAAATATTTAAATTATTTAGGAAGGGTGTAACTAAAATATTGTTTAAGTGTAGAATTTGTTAAACTAAAATTATATGGTAAAATATAGGTAAGAGTACCTTAAAAATACAAATAAAATATATAAATTTACAGCCATACATAAGAGGAAAAATACTAGCCTGGAGGAAGTTGGGGTGACAGTGTCAGAAGCTAGAAAATAGAGGAAGAAAAGGAGAGAGAGAGACAGAGACAGACAGAGAGACAGAGACAGACAGACAGAGAAAGACAGGGAGAGGCAAAGAGAGACGACAGAGACAGAGAGAGAGAGGAGAGAGAGGGAGGGAGGAAAAGAAAGGAAGGAAGGAAAAGAATATGAAACATAAAAAATTATATCTAGGGCTGGGGTGTAGCTAGGTGGCAAAGCACTTTCCTAGCAAGTACAACATCCTAGGTTCAATTCCCATTACCAAAAAGGAAAATATCAAAAACTAAAATGGAAGCAACTTTAAATATATAAATAATCAAAACATGCTGGTTATCAGTGGCTCACACCTGTAATTCTAGCTACTGAAGACACTGAGCCTCAGAAAATCACAGTTTGAAGCCAACCCAGGCAGAAAAGTCTGCAAAATTCTATCTCCAGACTGGAGGCCTAGCTTGAGTGGTAGTGTGGCAGCCATGAGCAAGAAAGCCAAGCAAGTATAAGGCCTTGAGTTCAACCCCAAACTGTCACAAAAATCAATCAATCATAAATTACCTAAATTCACTGATCAAAGGAGATTGTTAGGATGTTAAAAAAAACCAAATCCAGCTTTATGCTTTTGATAATAGATATACCTATAGATAATCACACACATACACACACACAAATATAAGCAAGAGATTATAGCTGAGAAGTCTAGACTGGAGGAAGCTGGGGTGACAATGTCAGAAGCCAGAAAAATAGACTTTAACCTTGAAGGCATATGAAGGATACTGCAAATTATGAAATTATGCAATGTTCAATTCACCAGAAAATAAAAACTTAAGCATATATGCATTTAAACTGAAATGTGTATATATGTTTAATACAACTATAGGGAAAATTTGTAAGTTCATTAAAATAGGAGATTTCAACATTCCTTAGTCAATGGAAGACCTTAACAGCACATTTAACAAAAAGTTGATAAAATGCATATAGCTTTGTAGCCAACATTCAGAGAATACATGGATCTCATGAAAGAGTGATAGAAATCAATATTGACTGTAAGGAGATTTTAGCATGTGTCAATAATGTACAATAATACTGTATTTTCTAAAAACAAGATAATTAAGTTAATTGATTGTCAGATATTTTCCCAATATTTTTAATTTAAATACACATTTCTAAATAAGTAGGAAAAGGATATAGTAAAGAGTAGAAATAAGTGGAAAAGAAAATAAATATGATAAAAATCTAGAAAGTCAGAAACAAAATTTTTGATGTAATTTAAAAATTGATGCATTTCTAGTAAAAAAAAAAAGTTCTTAAAAACCAAGATGTAAATAAGCTGTATCAAGAATGAAAAGGGATTTAATGATGATTTTTTTCAATTTTTTTATTGTGATTAAGTGGTTACATACTTTCCCAAATTTCACAGTATTGTGGGATAGTGAAGCTTAGTTAAAGTCACAAACACCTTCTAACTTTCATAGGAAAAATTGTCTATCATGGTCTATAACATTTATGGGTTCTATGAGCTTTGCAATACAGTTATTTCTTCCACATTGGGTGATATATACATTTCTTTTGTTTGCATAGCATCAGCTGTTCCCTCTTTCCCACTCATTCCCTCCCTCCCTTCGCTGCCATTGAGTTGCTTAGTTCATTTTGGTCAATGTCCAGGTGCAATTGATGGGTCCTGCTGTTGTATGTTTTTTCCTGATTCCCTCTAGTTCTGTGTCATCCTCCTGGTTTCCCTCCGGTGCGCACATATATACCATACATGTGATCAGCAGCATGGGGGTTATTTAGTAGTGATTCGACCAGATGGGTGGAAGTCCTTTGTTTCTTAAGTCCTGCTAATTTTGTTGTATAATGATGAATTTTTTAAGAATTCAAAAAATAAGGAAAAACATGAACTACCTAGCACTCATGATTTTTAATAATGAGAGAAATAGTGAAATCCTGGATAATGATAGCTAATTAAAACTTGGAAAACATAAAAACACAAGATCCCTACACCTATTAAATGACTAATTTAAAATCTTCCTTCAAAGAATATATTTTAATGTTAAATATAAAAGCTTTCAAGAAACAAGTAATTCCAAACTTATACAGAGAATTGGGGATTTTTCCCCGAATAATTCAAAATGGATGAGAATCTTTTCTATCAGAAATAAACAGTCAGGGCTGGGAAGGTGGCTTAGTGGTAGAGTGATTGCATTGTATGCATGAGGCCCTGGGTTTGATTCCTCAGCACCATATAAGCAGAGAAACCAGAAGTGGCGCTTTGGCTCAAGTGGTAGAGCACTAGCCTTGAGCTGGAGAGCTGAGAGACAGCGCCCAGGCCCAGAGTTCAGGCCCCATGACCAAAAACAAAAAACAAACAAACAAACAAAAAACTAAACAATCAGAAGAAAGGTAAAGCTGGAAACCTGCTTCATCCATGAAAGTAGATGTGCAAACCTGAAGGCACCAGCAAACTAAATGTACAAGGATATAAAAAGAAAATTTAAAAGTTCATTATGTCCACACTGTTTTTTCTGTTACTATCCCATTAATATTTAACGTTTAACATTTTAAAATTTATAAATGTCATTCACACTAACAGATTAAAGAATGAAAATTACATAACTAACAGGTGCAGAAAAACACTTGATATAAACTCCACATCTAATCATGATTAAAATTCACAGCAACCTTAGAAGAGAACACGTTTGACTTAATAAATGATACCTATCCAAAACTTAGACTAAACATTCCTTTGAAGTGGGACATTAGAGCCGTTCTGTTGGCATTCCTGTTAGATCTACTCAGATGACATTCCTGTTCTTAGTTCTTCACAATGTGGTGCAGGGATATAAGTGACATTTATATCCTCCATTTCCTTTAGGGTCCAACATAAGACATTGCTCTTTCAACAAGAAATGAAAGTATGTGAATTCCCCCAGTTAAGATATAGAAGCATCTCAAATTTCCAATATGGAAACACATCAGATAGACTCTGGACAACCCCACTATGCCTGAGATACTGAGAATGAAAAGGGCCAGTACTATTTCAGTATTAGTCTGAAAGATTGTGTTTAGCTTTTGGAAACCTGGAGACTTCAGGACTGGACTCCATGCTGGGAACTGTTACTTCCATGAACATTTCCTACTATCAAGAGCATTCTTCCACACCCCCAGAGCAACTAAATCAGAAAAATAACATTAATGCATTCCTAGTACCTCCTTCTCAGAACTCATTCAAGTTTCGTTAGCTTTACTTTATACATGATTAAAACAATGGAAGGATCCATTTCAGGGCATGTGTTACACTTAATCACAGTATCTTTTTAGTTTCCTCCTGCCTCACCTTGACGTTTCTGGCCTTCACCTTCACACTTTTGAAGATTAGAGGCCAGTTGTGGGGTAGACCATCCCACACACTTCCATTTCTTCATGACTGGACACAAGTTATATGTCATTGGCAGGAAAATCCAGAAATGATTCTATATTTTTTTCACTGAAGTTTATCAAGTGCTATATGCTTCTGGTATGTTCTTTTATCAATGATAAAATCTTGATTATTTGAGTAAGATTATTTGAGTGAGAAATCTGAGATTTCGCTATTGTATAGTTATTCTTTTTCTCTTTGCAATAAATAATATTTTGTGGCAAGCCAATCTGAACATTTGTGGGAGGTGTTCCCAGGTTGGAGGTTCAGAGCCCAAGAACACCTCCCAACCCTGGTTAGACTCCACCATGCTGTGCTGGTTTGCCTCCAAAAAATGATTGCTGTGCTCAGACTCTGCTACCCAACCCCAGGCCACTGCAAGCCCTCATCTCCACTTAGGTGTGGACAGTATCTCCTTCCTCCTCATCTAATGACATCAGGACAGAATTGTCATGGAACAAAAAGAGAATGGAATTGGATGGCCATCTCTTGTTTTAGTTCCATTACTTAAGACTCAAATTATCCTTTTAAGTTTTATAGTTCTAAGGTTAGAACTCACGGCCTTGTCCTTCCTAAGCCAGCACTCTACCACCTAAGCCACACCTCCAATCTTTTTGCTTTGGTTTGTTTTCTGGATAGCATCTCATGTTTTTGCCCATCCAATTTAGGGCCATGATATTTGATGTTTAGCTGTTTTAAAAGGATGACCCATCAGGTATTCTTCCTTTGCTATTATGTGGTCATTTTGTTTTTGTTATCTCACATATTTTTTTATGAGGGTGGGGGTGATTCTATTGGTTTATTTCATAAAGTCAGTAAACAAAAAGTATGGTCGATAATAAAAATTACTTTTTCTTACAACTTGTTTTTAATCCTAAACATGACATTTTGAATTTTGTTGTTATTTGGGTATTTACTTAGGTGGTAAGGATTATGGGTAAAGATGAGTAAGACATTGGACTGCTTACTACTGGATATTTTGAAATTTCTTTGAAATGTTAATGATGTTTCGAATAACCATTAGATTGGAATTCATGCAAATTTACTCCTTTACCTTGGCATGAAATATCCACTTATCAAGAGAGAAGTGTGAAATTAATTGAGGCAAGTAATGAAAACAGTATAATCTATATAGCATGCCTCCACTGCATCTAAAGAAATAGTAAGCAAACACAAATTCTTGCCAAAGCATATACTTTTCAAAGTATGAACAAAAACGAAAGAGTAAAACTCATATGATTACCCTGTCAGAATAACAATCATTAACAAATTAGATTATACATTTTTTATTTAAATGGAATAATCTAGATTTAAATTTTTGTTATATTTGTTATTCTATACAATAGTCACTGTTTCAACTGTTTTACTTTGCTATGATCCAAATGTTTGTATCCCCCATAAATTCATATGTTGAAATCCTAACCTGCAATGTGATGGTGTTAGGAGTGGGGACTTCATGGGTCTCTCATGGATGTGATTAGTGGCTCTTACAAAAGAAAATTGCTCACACCTAACCTTAACCATCAGAAGGATGAGATCTGGAGGAGCAAGGGTCAAAGCCAGCCTTGGCAGAAAAGTCTCTACTAGACCCCATCTTCAAAATAACTAACTAACAGCAGGGTTCAGGTGGTAGAGCTTCAGCTGAACAAGCAAACTGAGCAAGAACAAGGCTCTGAATTCAAATATTGTTCCAGGCCAAAAAAAAATAATAATAGGAGGAGGAAGAAGAATAAGAGGAAGAGAGCGCCAAACAGCTCCTTTATCCCATCAATCATGTTCAGGTAGTAATGCCTGTGAATTAGAAATCAGGTCCTCATATGACACCAAATCTGCTGGTGTCATGATCTTTGGGCCTCACAACTTCTAGAATTATGAGAAATAATGAAGAACTGTTGTTTATAAACTACCAAATTTATAACATTTGTTAGAGCAGCTCGTATGAACTAAGACACATGTATTACCTTATTTAATGTTCACAACTTTTAGATCTATACTATTATTCTCATGATTTTCCAGATGCAAAAGCATAAACATTACCAGCATTTCTTCTAAGGAATGTATTAATTAAGGAGAATTCAATTGAAGTAGTTGTTTATTGACACATAACAAATGACCTCAAACTTAAAATAAAAGCCCTTATTTTAGCTCCTGGTTCTGGGCATATTTTTTTTTCTTGTCTGGGCCAACTCAGCTCATCCTCGCATGCTCATTGATGTATCCTGGTCAGGAGACAGATCAGCCTAAGGTTGGTTGGTCTTACATTATTTCACTCACATATTTCTTGGTTCTGTTTATAAGCTGTGACATGTTGAAGCTTTGCTGATCCCGGAGGGACTGCCATTCATTGCCAGAAACAGTGAACAACTAACTCACTTGTAAGCATGCCTTCCATATGTGATCCTCCAATCCAGAGCACAAACCCCTAACTACCTTCTTTAACAGGTTCCATATTCTAGGCTATGATTCATCTACCCTGACTACCAAGGGCCAGTCTTTATGCTCCAGAATCCGCTGAAATTATTCACACTAATCTTAAATCTGCCTATCTCTGCTCTGTTTGGCTTTTCCCCCACAGAAACTACAATAAAGTCTCTTATCTAGTGGTCTCTCCTTACTCCCTCTGCCTCCCCTTTGCCCTAGCTTGTCACCTGGCTCCCTCCCACCATCCCCCACCAGCTCCCACTGCACTATGTGGTGAGCCTCTCTTTTTGGATTTTTGGGTAAAGCAGTCCATATTTTTCTTCAGTGACAGTTACCTCCTGATCTAGAGCTTCATCATACCTGAGAAATAATAAAACCTACATTTAAAACAACTGAGTATGCCAATCCAGCCTGGTTTGTTCACATATGGCAAGGTTCCAAGAACAAGGGATCAAATGCACAAGTGCCTTTCAAATATGATTTCTGCTGCCCCACTGAGAATTCTAGGCGTATGGCCATAGTGGGAGTTAGCAGGGAAAAGTAGATGCAGGGAAGAGTGTGGTACCATGGAGCCCTAAGCTACAATCTGCCTTCACACAAGCTTTTTAGGTTTATAACTTGTTTTCTTTGATTAAGCTTTACAATTTGGCCATTGAGAAAGGCAGGTCATAATTCACTGTCCTGGGTTATTCAAAACCCTAATAGGCTGACAATTAAATTCACTTTTGCATAGGTGAGTAACAACTTGTGACTACAGGACTTGGACAATATGAAGCATTTTCAGTTTGTAATTATGGTCATTTTTGTCAAAACATAGAGGAGGTCAGAACCTAATGATATTATTCACAGAAAATTTAAATAACATAAAATCCCTAAAATTCTCATTATTCTAGATAATGAATATGGTCAGAAACCCTCTTTTACATAGTTTTATTATCTTTAAGTACAGAAACCCTTTTTGATGGCTTTTTATTGCATCTTTTTTCATGATACTGAGATGACTTTCCTTTCAAACTCAAACTCAATCCCTTTACCCTTCAGCAATTTTCAAAGTGAAATTTTAAACTACCTTATTTCAGAATTCCTCCTTCCTGTTGTTGCTTACCATGCCTGCCATCCGTACCCACCTGTTCATGTTGTAAAGCACTATGGGTTATCCAGTCAACTAGGAAGAAGAAAGAAAATGCCTGATCTTATTTCCTATTCTGTTAGTGTAACTTTAGGGAGAACTACATATGCCAAACAAACAAAGCTCTAATGCTGTTGGCACACTTTTCCAAAATTCTGAAAATAATCACAAATAGGAGCTTCCTTACTTGTCCTCTTGGTAAATCAGTCCTAAATTGTTATTTTGTTTTGTTTTAGTAGTAATATAAATTCCAGGATAACAGATGTTAGAATACGATGTCTAAAGGTGTTAAACATTTTTGTGTGTGGATTTAATGGCCAATTGTACTTCTTTTGAGAACTTTCCAATTCACTTAACCATTCACTGATTGGGCAATTTTTTTCTTTTGAGTTTATTTTTTGAATGCTATATATTCTGGATATTAATCCCTTGCATGATAAATAGCTGGCAAAAATTTCTCTCCCATCCTCTAGGTTCTGTCTTCACTCTGGTAATTTTACTAAGCAATCTCACACGACACTTCTTGCCATTATTTCCTGAGCTGTTGGAGTCATATTCAGAAAGCCATCTGTTTGAAACTTGTAGGTCCTATTTCATCCATTTTTGAATGGATTTTTATATAGGGTGAGAGATAAGAATCTAGTTTCAGTCTTCTACATATAATACCAGTTTTCCCAACATCATTTGTTGAAAAGGCTGTTTATTCTTCCAATGTATGTTTTGGGTACCTTTGCCAAAAATTAGCTGGTTTTACTTGCATAGGTTTTTTTTTTTCTGGATTCTCTATCATTAGTCAGCATACTCTGTTTTAGTGCCAGTATCACGCTATTTTTTGTTACTATGGATCTATAACAATAATTTAAAATCAGATATTGTGATACCTCTAGCCCTACTTTGTTTGCTCACAATTGCTTTGGTTACTCTTGTTTTTGTTTTTTTTTTCTCTTTTTCTCCTTACATATAAATTTTAGGGATTTTTTTCCTAGTTATGTGAAGAATAACATTGGAATCTGATGGAGATTACATTGAATCTGTACATCACTTTTAGTAATAGAGCCATTTTTCACATCAGTTCTACTGATCTATTAACATAGAAAGTCTATGTCTTCTTCAATGTCTTTATTCAATATTTTATAGTTTTCATTGTAAAGGTCTTTCAACTCAGTTTGTTCCTAGTATTTTAGGCCATTTTAGATAGTACTGACTTCTAGATTTCATTCTCAGCATGTGAATTTGTCTATATAGAAAAAGCTGCTGGTTAATATATTATTTTGTATACTTTGATGAAAATGTTTCTCAGCAGTAAGGGGATCTGGTAGAGACTTTAGAATCTTTTAAGTATAGGATTATATAATATGCAAACGGGCAATTTAACTTCTTTCTTTCCTATTTATATCTCTTTTGTTTCTTTTTCTTGTCTCATTGCTCTGGCTATGAATTCAAGCACTATATTCAATAAAAGGAAAGATTGGACACCTTGTCCAATTTTAAAGGACATGTTTTTGCTTTCCCCCCTTTAGGATAATATTAACTATAGTTTTTTGTATATATCCTTCGTTATATTGAGATATAACCCTCTATTTCTAGGTTCTTTAGAGTTTTTCTTTATTATGAATGGATGTTGAATTTTGTCAGAGTTTTTGTATATATGGAGATGATCATGAGTTTTTCCCTTTGATTCTATTTATGTGTTTTATTTCTTAATTTGTACATGTTGAACCATTCCTCCTCTTATTCTAGAATGAAACTAACTAGATCATGATGTATCATCATCTTACTGTGTTGGTGAATTCAGTTTGTAAGTCTTACATTGAGAACATTTTTAATCTATGTTCATAAAGGAAAGTAGTCCATAATTTTCTCTTCTTATTGAGAGTATGCTTATCTGGTTTTGATATCAGGGTACTACTGGCCTCATAGAATGAGTGTAGTAATGTTCCTTCCTTTCTGTCTTACAGCATAGTTTAAGGTGTTAATTATTCTTGAATGTATTCTGAAGTGAATTATCTAGTCCTGGGATTTTTCTCTTTTATTGTAATACTTCAAGTTCATTGCTCATTGTAGATCTGTTTAGATTGTTTATATTATTTTGCTTCAATGGAAGATCATACAAATATAGAGGTTGATTCACTTTTTCAGGATTTTCCAATTTATTGGAATATATTTTCAAAATATTCCATAATGGATGTCTAGATCATATATATGTTGTAATATCCCTTTTCATCTCTAATTTTATTAATTTGGGTTTTCTCCCTTTTTGGTTAGTTGGGCTAAAACTTTATCAATCTTGTTTATCTTTCCTTTTTTTTACTAACCCTTCCTCATACTGCAGTCTTTATATTCTTTCACTTTTTGCTCCTTGATTTAGATAATTAAAATCTAACTTGATCTTTATTATTTTTTCTGTCTACTCATTAGGTTATTTATTTGAGATCTCTCTGGTTTATTTTTAATGCAAGCACTCATAACTTGAAATTTCCTTCTTAGAACGTCATTGCTGTGACCTGAAGTTCCTAGTAATTATGGTTTAATTTTACTTTCATTGTAAAAATTTTAAATTTTCTTTCCCAATTTCAACAATTCACTGATCATTGAGAACTGCAGTGTTCAATTTCCATATTTATATAGTTTCTTTTGCTATTGATTTCTAATTTTAGTCCATTGTGCTTCGAAAAAAATAAAGTTATTTCACTTTTCTGTACCTTTCTAAGACTTCCTTTATAGCCTAAAATGTGTTCTATTTTGGAGAAAGTTCTATGGGTTTCTGAAAAGTGTGTATTCCACAGTATAAAATATTAACAGACATCTATAAATTCTATGGACATGTAAATTCTATAGTTGCCTATTAATATTAATATTTGGTAGATGTCTATTAATTCTTTTGATCTATGGTGAAGTTTAATCTGAAGTTTCTTTGTTAAATTTCCACCTGGATGATGTATCTTTCTAAGATAGAAGAATATTACTGTTATTGTATCTGACCCTATCTGTCCTTTTATTACCAATGGTTGCTTTAATGCGATTAGGTGTACCAGTGTTCAATGCCTATGTTTGCAGTCATTATAACTCCTTAAAGGGTTGCTCCTTTGATTAATATGTAATGACTTAATCTTTTTCTAATTTTGGATCAAAGTCTCTTTTTTCAGATATGCATACAGTGCTGGTTTATTGATCATGAATTACTTACTTCAGTTTGTACTTTATCATGGAAACTATTTATTCATAGATGTTAAAGGAAACTTTGCTGGGAATAGTAGTCTTGATTGGCAGTTATTTTTACTCAGGGCCTGCAATAGATACATTCCTTGTTTTCTGGCTTTTAAGGTTTCTATTGTAATTTGTATTATCAACATTTTAACTATAACATGATGTGGATAATGAAAATGCGTCATCACTAGGGTGAGAATGACAATTATTTTTACTGTGGCAAAAGTTTTTATTGAAGCATAATGGGCTTACTCTTCAAAGGTATTGTTAAGTCCACTTACAGGAGAGAGAGTCAGCCTCAGATTTTGAGAAGTTTACTAAATTTCATTTGACCTCTAGTTCAAGATCTATTATTTCAGGAACTATTTGTTGATTCACCTTAGGCTGGGATGAATCCTTTCACCAATATTTAAGAGTACCCAAAAAAGAAAAGAACCCCCAAACCATCTTGTGGCATTCTATGACCTTTGTAAGCTATATCGTTTGGCTGGAAAGTTCTCTCTCAGAGACCTAGTGATCTCATGCTCCGTTTTTTCATTCCCAATTCATTTCTCCATCACCTGTGGCTACCTGCTACCTACCAACACCGCTTTGAGCTTTTTTATTTCTTGCTTTTCTAGATTATATTTTGTCCATTTTTTAGAGTACATGTCACTTTTGGCTTGTGTTCAGTTTTAATAGGGTCTCTTCTTAGTTGGCAGCCTTCTCTTGGAGTTACAATTTCCACTTCCACCCAGAGGACAGAAAGTGGGTGGCAATAAAAAATATTAAATATAAATCTAGTATTTCAAGCTAGTTTTAAAAAATGAAAGTATTAACTATAAGCAATAAGATTATAAAAGGAAGGAAGTAGAATACTTGTGTGATGAACTAGGAATTCAAAAATTATTAGGCCAAAGGTATTAGTAAATAATAAGATGGGCGATGGGGAAAGGAAACATGAAGAAGAAAGACAGGAAAGAGCAACTTCAAAGAGATGAAACTATAAGTAATAATAGAACAAAATAAAGTACTGAGAAAAACACAAAATAGTACAAAGGAAGGAGGGAGGGAGGGAAGGCATGAGAGAGGGAGGGAAAAATTGCTTGGTGAAGGAATAGGATAGATTCCCATCCCACCTCATCTCAGACTTTTTTTCACTTCATTTCCTACGAAGCCAGATGTTTTTCCTCTCTAAAATCCAAACAAGACTAGAAAGGACTATTTTTTTTTTTTTGTCGGTCGTGGGGCTTGAACTCTGGGCCTGGGTGCTGTCCCTCAGCTCTTCAGCTCAAGGCGAGTGCTCTACCACTTGAGCTACAGCGCCACTTCCAGTTTTCTGGTGGTTTATTGGAGATAGGAGTCTCACGGTCTTTCCTGCCCGGGCTGGCTTTGAACCGCGATCCTCAGATCTCAGCCTCCTGAGTAGCTAGGATTACAGGTGTGAGCCACCAGCGCCCTGCGAAAGGACTATTTTTGAATTGAGCTTAGTACTATCTTTCCTTCTAGATGATAAATTCTTATTAGTTTTTTTCCATATTCAAGCCTGATAATGGGGGGAGTTCAGAAGCTCCCCTCAAACTACTACCACCAACTTAGCCAGGAGACCTAAGGGAGCCAGGGGACATTTTCTCTGGTTTTCTAAGGAAATCAGAAAATAACTAATACTATTTAGGAGAAGAAAGGAAAGGGGAGAGCTTTGTATAATTCCTAAGCAGCAGCTATTGTCCACCAACATTCTCAGGCCCTTTAGAGAAGTACAAAGCAGTCAAACCAAGAAGTCAGGACAGGCTGAACTAGGCATGGGTTTCTGATTAACCCCACGCACACCAGAGTTCAGGCTACAGCTTCCCCAGTGTGTTTGCTGGTGGTTTCCCTTTGCAATGCAGTTCCTATCCAAATAGAATACGTGTGCATAAATCTAAGTCACAACATGGCAACCAATGTCCTGGGCCCACACTGATTCTCCAGTGGAGAGATCTTTGGGGTTGGAGATGTAAGCTTCAGGCTTCTCTGCTCTCTCCAGCCAGAAGGCTTTTCTAAGATTTCCTTCTAATACACCAGTAATCAAGCTAGGAAGGGCAGGGGCTCCTTCTCTAGAATATGCTTGCTCTGCTCCCTTCATCTTTACTTTTGCAGAGTGCCTATCCAGCTCCCTGATGTTTTCCTCTCTTCTTTTGCTTGCAGCTATTGCTGAGAAATGAGGAATTTCCCCTTCCCTACCATTTTGCTTAGTGCTCTATGTTAGGCTCTATTGTTCCTTTTATAAATCCAAAATTCAGTTATTTCTGGATTTCATCTGGCTTCTAACTGCCTTCTATTTACTGTTTCCCTGTCTTGCCTTTCTGCTCCACCCACCACTCCCTGGTGTTCAGTGTTCTGTAGACACAGGAAAATGCTAGCTGTCTTTTATCTACCATCTTCCTAATTGACCATTTTTAAAGACCCTCTTCCTTTCCAATTTATAGGGATTTTGATTTGTCTAGTATAATGCATTTTAAATCTCAGAGGAAAATTTATGTTTATCTCAGGAAAAAAAACCTAAAGCAATGAAAATGTTTTCTCTTCTTTGGGTTCTTTTCTACATTACAATTCCAAAGATCTAAAGAAATGAGAAAATAACTAATGCTATTTCAAGGAAGAAAGAAAATGATAGTTTTGTGTTAATAACTCAATATCAGTTTTACATAGCAGTCTTAATTTCTGATGATATTACAAATGCATTTTTTCTTGTTAAGTCTGAACAAACTCTTTTTGTTGAGATCGTAACATTGGCATAGAATTATTCTTAATTTTATGTTTAAAATAATACCATCAGGATTGCTAATATTAAATTACTTCTCATTGTACTTCTCTCAAGATTTGGGGGGGCTGGGAATGGGGCAAAAGGGGTACCATCATGTGCAATTTTGACTCATCTGGCTGATGCCTTACTATTCTGTAACGATCATGTACTATGGAGGCTTTTAATGTGACTATCCTACTTCATGGAGCATTAAGAATTCATTGAATGAACAAATAGGCTTTGACAAGGGAAAAGGTCATATAGTCACTCATTCAGATCTTTTGTAACTCAGGAAGATTTAAGTCACACCTATATACATTCATTTTGTATGCACAGCACTACAGAGTAAAGGCCATTCTCTAAAGTGAAAGTCTTGCAATGTAGCAATAAATCCAATGTCTGTATGTTGCTCACGTTCATACAGGTACTGTGTGTGTATGGTAGCTTTCGGAGTGCTATACAAACAAGTATCCTGACATCCTTTCTCCTTTTGCAGAGGACCCCTCTCAACAGGAAGCCAATGATCCCCCTAAAGAATATGATCCTGGGCAATTTGCAGGCCTTCTCCATGGATCCTCTCCAGCCTGTGAGTCCCCTGAAAATCCATTCCATCTGTATGGGAAAAGAGAGCAATGTGAAGAAGGACAAGATGAAAGCAGTTCGGCAAGCAGTCCTTTGCCTTTTAAGCAGACTGCAATAGAAAAGAGCTCAGAACCTTTGGTAAAGAAAATTAAACCCAAAGTGGTCAGTAGAACAATTTTTCACAAAAGAAGCAATCCACTAGAGAACCACACCATCGTTGGTACAAGAACAACCAGGAGTGGATCCCGGAGTGGGGACCAGTGGATTGTGAACACAGGGGGATTTGTGGAGAGAGCTTGCACTCTGGGGAGAATAAGGTCATTGCCCAAAGCCCTGATCGACATGCATTTATCCAAAAATGTCTCTAAATCCGATTCTGATCTCATCGCCTACCCTTCAAAGGAGAAAGCATCAAGAGTTAACTGGAGTGAATCTTCAACTGCGGAACACAGTTCTAAAGAGACTTCAGAAAGAACACCATCTTTCACATCTGAGTGGGAAGAAGTAAGGCCAGATATTCTTGCTATTTTTTTTAAAGACGTTGGAGTTGAGGGAGGTATGAGGGAATGATTTTCAGCTGTTTAAGTCTTTTAGAAGCTAAAGAAGAAGAAATTAACAAATATGTATAACTGGAAGGGAAAAGGGAAAAGGTTCTATGGGTAATAAATGATTCTTCTATAGCAAGTATAAAAATAAACAGTTCCACACATGTAGAGAAATCTATTGTCTGCATAGAAACTTATGTCATGCAGAAATAATAACTAGCTATGAGATATAAGATGTTGTTCACATCATGCCCTCCCAGGCATTGGAACTGAGAATTCTAGAGAAATCTTACATTTTGCTCTGTGTCAATTTGATAATTGCTAAACACTATGTTAACTCATCTCCTTTCTTTAAGATATCATATTTTTCAGAACAGCTTCTTGTAGTTTTAATATAAATGGTAAAGCCAGTGGTCCTGACTTTTCTACAAGAAACATATCATATATCATAAATAAATAAAACTTGGTATTTTCCTTTTATATATATCAGAGAAACAAAGAAAAAGTGTAGGGGCCAAGTAGCTCCAACTTAAAAACAATGTCTACTTAAAGATAATCAGAAAGAGTTATTTTTTTTCTTTTTTTCTTTTTTTATTGTGAAAATACTGTACAGAGGGGTTACAATTACATGGGCAAGATAATGAGTACATTTCTTATCAAGCAGAAAGAATTATTTTTAAAGCAAGTGCTTTTGTAAGACTATGAAATAATCATCTTTTGCCCCTAGGGAGAATTACATCATGAAATAATAAAATTCATTGCTTCTTTTCTTGAATTTCTTTAAAGAATGGGCCACAGTCTTTATTGATATTTCATCCTACTTTGTCACATTTTGTCTTTCAAAAGGCTGTGCCAGTTGGATTTGGTTTAAAAGCACATTAGGTCACTATAGTATTCTGAGAACTAGAAATAGATATGGCTCTGATATTGACTGTCTGAATTGAGCTATTTGGGAAAATCACTTGGTATGTCTGGATCTGTTTCAGGTTGAACAAAATGGGACATTTAAGTAATGCTCATTGTCCTTTCTGAAACCTGCTGTCTTACTTAGGTTGCTAATAAGAGGAATAAAGAGATTAAACTCTAGATGGCTATGAATTAGATAGACACATTTAAATTCTAAGCTAATATGTGGATTTAAAAAGATGATCCATTTCTTGTATTTTTTAAGCTCTGTGAATTCATTTGAAATCATTCTTAGAATCCTTTTTTGGAGACAAGACTAATACATTTATATTGCCTTTCAGAAGTTAGTTGTTTTCATGTACATATTCTTGTAATTGGAGGCAACGAGCCAGCTTGTGTCTGGCCAAACAACTTAGTTAAAACTGGATTCTGATCAT
The DNA here is from genome assembly GCF_000151885.1 of Dipodomys ordii. Lineage (NCBI taxonomy): Eukaryota > Metazoa > Chordata > Mammalia > Rodentia > Heteromyidae > Dipodomys > Dipodomys ordii. The sequence goes on along the minus strand of NW_012267219.1, from coordinate 31,923,047 downwards.
CATGCCTGCAAATTGAAGTCTGCCACTTTACCTGGGCAAATGAGATTCATGCACCCAGATAGAAGAAGCAGGATTCCAGAGAGCTTCCTTGGTACAGCAATAGCCCAGTCCCTTTCTGAGTTGAAAAACTTCTAGTTCTTAATTTACTTATTTATCTGAGCACAAACTTCATTCCAAGAAATGCGGAGAACATGCAAACCCATTTCTAAAGCTTGAGTTTTATTTTTATTTAATTTTCACTGGGAATTGAACCCAGAGCTTAATATATACTAGATAAGCACTCTGCTACTTGAGCTAGGCTTCTAGACCTTTTGTTTTATTTTGTTTTTGAAATAGAGTCTTTTTACCTTTGCCCAGGCTGGCTTCAGAGTCAGGTAGGATATCTCTGCCTCCTAGGTTTCTGAGATTACAGATATGTACCACCATGCCTAGTTTAAAGAAGCATAATTTATATTTTAAATGCAAATCCAAAAGATATTCATTTCCTTTTTATTCTTTTCCTATTGGTCTATATCTTGTAGTAATGCAATGACCCAAGAACATATGATCCTGAAATGTAAAAGTTATTTTTAAATGTGATACTCAAATGAGTTTAATAATCCACATACATGGCTTTTATTTCTCACAGATTGACAAAATAATGAATTCCATAGATGTTGGCATCAATACTGAACTTGAAGAAATGAATGGAGAGGCCACAAGTAAGGGAACTCTTTTCTATATTATAATGAATGTGCTTCAGAAACAGCCAGAAAAATGATCAAGTTCTTTAGATAATTTGTTTAATCTTAATAATTGTAACTACAAATTATTTCCTTTTACTCTCACATTCAACAACCCTGACCTGAAAACAGTATCAATTAAGTATGCTGATTTAGCAAATAGTGAATTTTCTCCATGTACTATTTTATGATGTCAGTTAACACTAAATGAAGTTTCAAGTTAACGTTGAGTTCACTATGAAGCACTGCAAACTTGTGTTGAATTCGACAACTTACTACACTATGGTGTCTCATTTGGTATAATGTCCCATTTATCCTGCCCGAAGTAATTAACAACTTTTAAGTTGTAAGTAGCATTTGACAAGAACTGTGTGTCACTTGCCTTCTGATATTCCATACTACCTAGCAGAGTAGCTCTCAGAGTTGGTTTTGCTGTCACTAGTTAATATATTGCCGTATATATATATATATACATATATATATATTTTCCTACCATGCCATTGAATAATAGAAGAAGGTAATTTCAAACCTTCTTTACAAAGTTTTTACTTAATACTGGTAGTTCATGTCAGATCAGATAGACATCTAAAAATAACAGTAATACTCATACCAAAAAAATTAACATTTCTAAAAAAGTCAAAGACTTGAACTGTATTTCTACTGATGATTTATAAGTTCTCAAGAATCCATGTTGTTTTGTTTTCTTTTGATTCGTGGTTTTGTGCTAGGCCTTGAGTTTGAACTGAGGGCATAAGCACTGTTCCTGTGTTGTTTTTATTTTTTGTTTTGCTCAAGGCTAGCCCTATACCACTTGAGCCACAGTTCTGCCCTGGTTTTTTTGGTTTAATTGGAGATGAAAGCCTCACAGACTTTCCTGCCTAGACTAGCTTCAAACCATGATTCTCAGATCTCAGCCTCCTGAGTAGCTAGTGAGCCACCAGCCAGCCCTTGGCTAAGAGTTCATGTTTAAATAAGTAGAGACAATTGACATAATAATTGAAAATGTTTTTAAGATAAGATTAAGCTTAGACTTCTTTAGCAAGAAGTCTAAATATATCACAGGATAAATACCTATGGAGCCTGGACTATGATGAGGTGATTGAGGAACTTACCTAAGAAGCAGAATCTAAGGAGGTACAGAACAGCTGTCATCGAAATACAGAGTATTTTGATGCAATACTTTTAAAAGTCACAATTAATGCCAAAAACCCATGATGTTAAAGAAACATCAAAATTGTAATAAAAGTAAGTTACGTCTTCAGTGGCATGACCTTTGTCACTTTTCCTGATTCTCAGATGTGGGTCAAAAAGCACATATTTTGTCAGGGGACCAGCTGAGTCTTTGCGGAGACAGAGCTGGGTAAATGAGGTGCGCTTACAGGATGTTGCCGGCAATGCTAGAGCTCTATAGGCAAGCTTTCTGTCTCTCAGCAGTGATGAAACTTGAATGTGACTTGGAAATCCTGGCATAGGTCTGGGAAGAACATGATGGTCAGCTGAGATGGGAGGATGGGGACACTCTCACTTCCCAACCACAAACGCCCATTCTCCTCTTCCTCTCAACCATCCCCCCCCACCCTCGATATGTTTTCCTATCAAATCCTTACCTGAAGAGGGACTTCCCAAATAAGATCCAAGCATACTGATTTCTTCCTGAGGGACATGAGTAGTGCTTACAGAGATGGGTGTATTACTTTGGAGTTGACATCAGATGTATCCTGATCTCCCATAGCAAGATCTACAACATAATAAGCATTCTATAGAGCACAAGAGAAACTGGAAAGGTTGGGAGTTTCTAAAAAGTGAACACACCCACAGATACACATGCCTGGTAAATATTTTTTGACATTTTCAATCAGCACATTTGAGAAGTTTTACCAAGTCTTACCATCCTTGTAATTTTTGAATGAGGCAAAAACCAAATGAACTACCTTCCCTGTCACTACTGCGAACATTATGGAGGGTTTCTCAGGGTATGGTTTGCAGATCACCCACACTGGTGGCAAAGGAAGACTCCTTCCTGCCCCTGTTCTACTGAATCAGCATTCTTGGTAGAACCTGAAAATTTGCCTTTTAAACAAACATGCCACACTATATAGTATGCAGGAAACTTGGAGGATGATCTTATGGGAGCCAGCATCTAGGTGGCTAAGAGGCATTATTGCAAATCATGTTTGCAATCAAATAAGAATATATGAGTCTAAATGAGACCCTTGTCAAAGTACTTTGGTTATTGCTCTTATCCTAGAAGAATGAAAAATTTGTCTGAGTCCCATGTTTGTTAAATGATAACTTTTTAAAAGGCCAAATATTTTTTGAAATTTAGAAGTTTTTTATTTTATCTTAAGAAAAATATTAATGAAGATTTGAACATAATCCACAGGCTTAATGATACAATATGATATTAGCTCTATGACTGCACATATACTCTATTCTCCCATGCAGAAATGCTAATCAACACTGAGGACTTTTCCAGGAACCAAAGAACCATCCTAGTAAAATATATTGCTACATAGTTTTTTTCAGATATGTTAATAAATAATTTCAGGAAGGTGGTAGGATTTGCAAATTTTTTTATTAATATGAAGGTGAAAATTTATTTCCTTAATAAACTATATGATTCAAAGATAGGATAGTTGTCCAGTGATATAATAAGTGCCTCAATGTTCAAGCTGAGACCTAGCACTGCTTCTCTTTCAGAATGGTGACCTGAGCACTGAAAACACAGTTAGACTCAAGTAACATTGTACATTATTCTAATGTTCTAAAATTCCTCAAGCACGGTACCAAAGAACCATAAACATGTCATAAACATTATGAAAAAGAAAGAGCAAATGTCAAAAATGCTACTCAGGCAAAGCTGCTCTTGAAGAGTATTATCCTGATTAACAAATCTTTACTTGTGTCTTTCTGCCTTTCCTATTGCCATTCATCCCCTTTCTTTATTTACCAGTTTTCTACAATGGAAAAGAAAATGAAATCAGCGATTCAGGCCGCAAAGAATCATTACTATTGACAAAGGCTGGCTCTGTCTGTGACTTAGCTTTTAGCTCTTAATTACAGACTAATTATATACTATATAATAACATGTAACATTCCAATTGGTCTTTAGGCCAATTGTGAATCACATCTTTACTGGTCTTCAGACTTTTCCATTCAAGGCTAGGTTTAACTAGAGGGATGATAAACATGAATGAAGATGTCACCACTGTACAAATAGCATTGTGGTACCGGATGGAGAATCACATGGTGAAATCAAGAGACAGACATGAATTCAAACTACAAATCTATTTGCTAACTGTTTGATCTTAGCTAACTTAGTTTTCCTCACAACAGAAATGGAGATAGTAAGAGACATGCACAACGGAATACAGAGTTTCACCCATGTATTTATACACTAAATTTTAGCCCTCACTTTGTCCTACCATGAGGAAGACTGTGTTTAATACTGTACCCATACAAAGACAAATGCCCTTTAAGAAGGTTATGATGCGAAGGTATTGTGACATGCTATAATCTCAGCCCTTAGGAGGCTGAGGCAGGAAGATTCCAAGTTTGAGCCCGGTTTGAGCTACATCACAAGTTTCAGGCCAGCCTGAAGTACATAGTAAGACCCTATCTCAAAAGGGAGTGAGGGGCTAGAGGCAGGCTCAAGTGGTAGAGTGTCTGCCTAGCAAGCATGAGGCCCTGAGTTCAAACCCCCGTACCATGGGAAAGGAAGGGAACAGAAGGGAAGGAGGAGCTTCTATTTATTCTCACAGGCTTAATATTAAATCTGGTATATTTCCTAAAATTGTCATTATATCAACTGGCATATGCTTGTTACCAAACCACCAGATAGTTAATACTAGAAAAAGTATTACTGTAAGAACTACAAGTGAAGTATGCCCTGAAAAGATTTGATATGAGTCAAGTGGCCTAAATTATGTTTTAAGAAGTCTGAGTAAATCTTTTTTGCTTGAAATGGGGAAGAAATGTTTAATGAAATTAATAGGTGGTAAATTTATAATGAGGGAGGGGAAATAATATATTATTTAGTATGTGTTTTCAGTCTCTAAAGTCTAACTTTGGATGCTCACCAAGTTCAGTGCTATACATGGGTTTAATAATATTCTGACATTATGAGCATTTATAATATTTATTCCTTAAGATCTCAGAGGATGATAGAATAAAATGATGAACAATGGAGATGCATGAGGAATTAGCATTAAATTTTCCATGTTCTCATCCATTTTATTTCAGCATTTTTATTTGCCCTTCCCCAACCCATACATTTCCAATGCCAGGTATTTATTTATTAAACAATATTTATTGGACTAGAAGGAGATTTGGAGCTTTTATCTTCTCTCCTATAAATATGATTCAGCTCAGGGTCTGAGCAATCTCAGATAACTAGTTACATTTATTGAAACCAGTTTCCAATTTAAAAAAAATCCCCAGCAGTTATGTAGTTTGAAACCTATCCAGTAATCTTAACTAAGATATAAATACAAGTAAATGAAATTTTCTAAATTTATCCCAGGTCAGTCTTTTCAGTTCTTGGAACATATTAACACATGATTTTTCACAAACAACATTTCTGGTTTCCAACTTGAAGTCATATTCAAATGCCAAAGAAATGAACATTAGCACTAGGGTGTTATGATATTGACTTCTTCATGTTAGGCAGAATACCACATTCTCTGGTGATGCTGGATATGTGATGTGATACTATATAGGGAATCATGGTGCACACCACAGTTTGTATTTACAGAATTCTAGCAGGGATCAGGTTTTGAAATTAAATTTAGCTGGCTTCAAATCCAAGGGTTGCAATTCCCTGGCTTTGTCACCTCTTTGATGTCAACTTCGTCATCTGTAAATTCAGATTTTCAATAACCACCTCCTAAGGCTACTGCAAGATTAAATTATGTTGTACTACTATAGTGTGATCAATAAGTATAAATTCTGTTTATTTCTTATCCAACACACGCATGACTTATTTTTCTCATTAGAGTGTATGCCACACAGGAAGACACTTGGAAAATATTGCTTATCTTTCTGATCAATGGTGATTGTAGTTTTGATATAGAACATTCTAATATGCTTTCCTGTGAAATCTTTTCTGAAGTTTTATTTCTTAGTCGTTGTTATTGTGTCATAAGGAAGCTCATTTCAAGTTTGAAAATGTGTTTGTTCATGAGAAAGCTAGCGTCATCCTCCCCACACCCATGGCCCAGGGTGCGCAGGAGCGAGGAATTGCCATCGCTGGCTGCGCTGAAAAGAGAAGTCATCAGAGTTGAAAGAACCTACAAGGAAATCCTTAAACAGGTGATGGAATGAATGAACACGTTGCCGAGAACATACCTTGTATCTGACACAGGAAGATCCTCAGAGAAGGGCCCATAGCCAGAAATGGGACTGGAAAACCCAGGGCAGGGAGAGCTTAAGTTTGGGAAGGTGAGATGTTCTTGATTGGAAGACAGTACCACCTGGGTTGGAAGAAACACACTGAATGACTACCACAACAACAATGTCAGCACCCCCCCCCCACCTGTGTGTGCTCTGGTGTTCTCATCTCAAAATTGGAATTTTAATAAATTTACCTTAAAGATGGTTCCAAAAAAAAAAGAAAGAAAATGTGTTTGTTCAGTAGAGCTACTTCAAATTCTCACACTTTCTACAAATCAGGTTGATGATCTTGATTATACTGTGGATCCACTTAAGTAAGTGGACATTCCACTGGATATTTTTAACATTACACAACAGCAAATATATGGAATAATCAAGTGCCTAGACTTTATAATACTAGGGTGGCAGTCAATCTTGCAATACCCTCTGTATCTAAACTAGCTAGAATTATCTCCTGTTAAATTAAACAGACTACGATACATGGACTGATTTAATTCAGCCAAATACATGAATAAAAGTATCTAGTTAGAATGCATTTTTTTTGGTCGGTTGTGGGGCTTGAACTCTGGGCCTGGGCACTACCCTCAGAATTCAAGAGAATGTCCTAGCATTTTTATTTTTATTTTATTTTTTATTTTTGGGTCCAGTCTTGGGGCCTGAACTCTGGGTCTGGGCGCTGTCCCTTAGCTCTTCAATTCAAGGCTAGTGCTCTACCACTTGAGCCACAGCGCCTCTTCCTGCTTTTTTCTTTTTGCTTATGTGGTGCTGAGGAATCGAACCCAGGGCCTCATGCATGCAAGGCAAGCGCTCTACCACTGAGCCACCTTCTCAGCACCGCATTTTTATTTTTTTATTTATTTTATTTTTTATTGTTAAAATACTGTACAGAGGGGTTACAATTTACAATTACATGGGCAAGATCATGAGTACATTTCTTGTCAAGCATTGTAGCCTCCTCCTTTGTTTCCCCTTCCCATACCTTCCCATCCTCCCCCCCGCCCCCCCCACGCATTTTTAGTTTTTAAATGACCATTTTGGTTAATGCATGAGTTTCATCTAAATTTTAATTATAAATGAAAGCTCTTCAAATGAGTGAATAAAGATTTTATCATATAGAACATGAATATATTGGGTCAATTTTTAAAAAGCCTTGTTGAAAAATACATATTTCTGAATGCAGAAGGTAACATTCAGTCCACAATCCCTCTTTCCATTTTGCTTTGTCTTACTTTTGAGAAAGTGTCTCAATATATATAGCTCAGACTGACCTCAGATTCATGTTTCTCCTGTGTCAACTTCCTGGGTGTTAGGGTTGAGGGAGTATACCACCACACCCAGCTTACAACCCATTTTCAAAGTTTTGCTCTCCTTTCTCCAAATGTGAGGGCAGAAGTGACTGAAGCAGTCTTCTCCTAGTGAAGTGTCACCTTCCACATGGGTCTGTGGAAGTAAGGAGAGCTCAGAGGCCTTTCCCCTTCATGGGTCTTAATTTGCATGAAGTGCAAATATCTCTACAGCCCCAGACAGTACTCTTTCCTAATGTCCTGGTTGCTTCCAGACTCTTTCAATGTTTGTTCTCATAGCTCTGTGTCGGTGCCAGAAGGCTCTTTATCAAAGATGCAGCAGATAGTTGTCCTGCTAAAGCCACTTGTGGAGTTACCACCATCAAAATCCAGAACACTTTTTAAGGTGTTTTGTGCCCTTTTAGTGAAGTAAAATAGAGGGAGAAAGCTGAATTCCTTCCCACTATGCATCACATGTTGGACAATTTACTGCAGTTAAGATTTTCAGTTCAATTCGTAAAACAGGTCGGTAGTGAAGAATTATCATACCTATTTTATAGATGAAAAAAGCTTATAAAAATTAAAAGATTTGTCAGACTCAACAGCTTCAATGCCAGTTGTTTGTCTTCTCAAAATCCATACTGTTTTCAATAAAATATGCTTCTGGCACAGGACAAGAGAGCTAGTCCATTGCTTCTTTCTCTTAGATCAGGCATAGTGATGTATGCATAAAGGGGATCCAGCTGACGGCATTTAAGTGTAGAACCAGCCACTTTCCCTTGGCTAGGTCTAATTGTCAATATTGAAGGTTTTAGCTAAAACCCCAGAGCACTCCTAAAGCAAAGGCCACACAGTCATCTATGCAAATGAGTCACAGCCCTGAAGAGCCTCTGTCTTCCTGAAAGTGAATATGAGCATGTTAATAATGATCTGTGTTTCACTTCTTTTCCTCATCTTCAGTAATATTCTTTTTCCATGAACCATTAAATTGCACATAAATGCCTCTCTATGAAATGCTTTATAGTAGGCATATTTTACTTCTGATTTTTATTTCTTTTTACTATACTGTTCTTAATAGAACCAACTGGGAAAGTAGAAAGTGGGTAGTAGAATAGATTAGCATACAATCACACTATTTAATGTAAATCAAGAAAAGATTTATTTTATTATTATTTTATGTGCCACTTTGCAATCTTATTTATTTTAGATTAAATCTAAGGAATTAATTAATAATAGGATATTTATGTAAAAAATGTGAATTACAGTAGTTATAGGCTAGCATACATTAGACTGATCTTTATCAATAGATTTTTTTGATCAGCCAAACAATTATGTTCTAGGCACAATCAACACTAAAATTTATCACCATTCATTGAAAAGTCTTTAAAAACTAAAATAACTTATAACACAATATGATTTTTGATCATTAGAATATGACTGAGATTCTCAAGTTTTTCAACTAGAGGTAAGGTTCATATGTGGAATTAGACCTTCCTTAAGTATGTAATAGAATACTGTTCTGTGGCCTAATATTTGTTGATGATATATCAGTAGTTAATCATTGTTTTAGTCCATATCAATTCAACAAAATATCTAACTGTAGAAGAGGCCTGGAGAACTAAACATAGGCCATGGATCCACTAACACTGGGATACTTTCTATTAGATTTCTAGTATATGGTCAACCAACATCAGCCAAAAATACTTCCTACGATGATGGGCTCACTTCTATAGGAGACAATACATTCTATCACTGGGAAGCTCAAATGGGTAAAAATTATTTTGTGGAGACAAAAATATATCACCTACACTTCAATACCTACTCCAACAATTACTATCATTATCACCGTGGGCCTTATTTTCTTAGTCTGAACCTTAGTTCTTCATGTGAACAATGACTATAATAAGTAATGTATACTTGCTCTAATATTTTGGGAAGCTCTTAGTGAGAAGAAAATAGCAGCATTTTCGATACACAGATCTTAATAGATGATCTCCTCCTTCTTTGAATTCTTTTTCCCCTTCATCCATTATTTTATTAAAAGAAAGAATTTTAAAGAATGTTGCTCCATTATTTCTAATAATATCAAATACACACACCACACACATATGTCTTGCAAAGGTATAAGAGGATGAGGATAAATGTATATGGCATGAATTCATATTTTAAAATAGTTCAAGGGCCGCAGCCGTGACTCAACAGTAGAGTGCCTGCCCAAAGCACAGATCTCTAGCTAGCTAGCTAGTTATCATTCTATATGTTGTTATTGCATGAGATTGAAGAAGAGTGGATGCACATACACCAGACTGACACTGGATAATCACTGGAAGGGCAAAGGAAGGAGGTAAGAAAAAAATGTAGCCAGAGACAATTTAACAAAATTGTGAAAATTACGATTGCAAACTTATTTTTTTACATTATTTTTATTGTGAAAATATTGTACAGAGGAGTTACCATTACATGGGCAAGATAATGAGTACATTTCTTATCAAGCATTGTTGCCTCCTCCTTTGTTTCCCCTTAGCATCCTTTCCCATCTCCTCCCCTCCTCCCCTCCGCCAAAGTTGTAAAGTTCATTTTTCGACATAACATCTTGTATACCTCATTGTTGCAAATGGGTGCACCTGTATCCCTATTTAAACAATTTGTTTTTTCCCTTCCCCTCCACAAAGTATACCAAGTAAGTCAGGCCCAAAGAAACATAGGTCCCATGCTTTCCCTTATTTGCAATAACTAGTATGTCTGAGCCCGGCAGAAACCGTCAGATAAGCTGATGTTAGGCAAAATGAACCCCAAGATAAGAATTCAAATGTTTTTTCTTTCTTGCAATTGTTTCTAACATATTTATAAGATGATTTCTTTGTTGCTTTGTATGTCCCTCCTCCCCGGTATAACCCCTGTTTTCACTGTATTTGATGATTGCAAACTTATATAAACATATGCATATAGATAAATACCTTGCCTGTAGTTACGATGCTTGTTTGATTCAAATTTCCCTTGCACATTTGCAATAAACAGTTGCTTAAAAATGTCCTAATAAATACTTTAAAAATACTACTGAGGTATGGTACACACCTGTAATCCTCACTCTCAAGAAGAGTAGGTATGGGAGATGGGAAGGGATGGTAAGAGGAAACAAAGGAGGAGGCAACAATGCTTGATAAGAAATGCACTCATTACCTTGCCCATGTAATTGTAATCCCTCTGTACAGTATTTTCACACACACACACACACAGCATAGGTAGGAGGATAAAGCCAGCCTATGAATCATAGTGAGACTCTGTCTCAAAAAAAACAACAAGGAAGAAAGAAAACCCTATTGAATAACTTTTATATAAATATTGATACATTTTTGTAGGATTCATCATTAATGACTTCATGCTGGCAAGAGAAGAGGCAAAAATAATTAGTAATTTTAAGGATAAATATTAGACTTTCATTATTCATGGGTCATCATACTAGTTATGTTTTGATATAAATCTGTCTTCCAAAAAATATCATGAAAAATGAAGTAATAAATGTAAGTCAGATACCTAGGGAGAAAAAAAATATCTTATTCTGGCTATATCTGTGGTACATTATCTTTATAAGAAAAGGTTTGCTACCTACTACTGGTTCTTTTTTTACAAACCATGATCAGATATTAAATTTATTCATGTAGATAATATAGGAATTTAATATGTTTGGGTTTTTTTGTTGTTGGTGGAGGTTGTTGTGAGGCTTGAACTCTGGGCCTGAGCGTTGTCCCTCAGCTCTTCAGCTCAAGGCGAGTGCTCTACCACTTGAGCTACAGCGCCACTTCCGGTTTTCTGGTGGTTTATTGGAGATAAGAGTCTCAGGGACTTTCCTCCCTGGGCTGGCTTTGAACCGCGATCCTCAGATCTCAGCCTCCTGAGTAGCTAGGATTACAGATGTGAGCCACCGGCGCCCGGCAGGGTTATTTTTTTGAGGTTACTTTTTAAAATGTTTTTTATTGTGAAAATACTGTACAGAGGGGTTACAGTTACATGAACAAGGTAATGAGTACATTTCTTCTAAAGCATTTTGCCTCCTCCTCTGTTTTCCCCTACCATCCCTTCCCTCCCACCTCCACAACTACACTCCTCCCCCCACCCCCCACCTAAATTGTAAAATTCAACATAGTATCTTGTACATCTCATTGTTGCAATGAATCCCCCTGTATCCCTATTTAAACATTTTGTTTTTTCCCTTCATCTCCACAAATTATACCAACATCAAATGCAGTGAAAACAGGGGTTGTACCGTGGGGGAAGGACATACAAAGCAACAAAAAAAATCACATGGTACCTTATCTTAGAAACAATAGCAAGAAAGAAAAAACCACTTGTGTCCCTATCTTGGGGTTCATTTTGCTTAACATCATCTTATCTGGTCATATGTACATAGTTTTTGACCTTTTCTACTTGTCCCAGACATATACTAGTTATTGCAAATAAGGGAAACTATGGGACCTATGTTTCTTTGGGCCTGGAAAGACTTGTAAAAAATTATATTAAGTGAAGTAAGCCTACTGCTGTCTTTGAAACTCAAGTATAAACTCCCAGAGAGTTAGGAAGTTAAACATTTTCTATGACATGACATGACTGCTTAATAATATCACTTATAGAAAGCACAACTAGTTAGATAGGATATTTGTTTCAGCATTGTCTAAGACCATTTAAAACAGATGACCTTTATGAGACAACTTACAAAATATATTACAGTAATTCACTACAGAAAAGTAAATGTCTAATTAAAATAACAGTGTATGTACATAAATCACCATGAACATGCTGCCATAACAGATTACTGAGTGGAAAAAAAAGTTAAGTATCATCCCACTTGTTAATAAACACATATGCAAAGAGATCTGAAAGGACCAATGCAAAATGGTTAACAGAGGATATCTCCGAGTAAGATCACTGGTGATTTTTACTTTTTGCTCTTTTTTCCCTAAGCTTTTCTTGAACTTTTTCCATGAGTTTCATTAATTTTATCTATTATCTATGAGGCATTCAATAAAAATAATTATTTGCAATTTTGGTAAACAAATATAATGACAACATAGAGACGTGTAAAGACATATATATAGAAACATGAACCCAAAATTTTGCAGGTATTAGTGCTGATATTAAAAATACAGTATCAAGTCTGATTTTGAATTAAAATAGCTATGATTGATTAGCCTCGGAATAGGATACCTTTGATTTGCTTTATTTTGTTTGTATGTCACAGTGAAAAGAAGTTTGCTTCCATTATGATCTTTTCTCTAATTTCCTGCAATTACATAAAATAGGCAGATAGAGATCTGTATTTTAAACATACGAGTTATATTTTTTAAACATTTCTCTGAACCTTTCTTCTTCTTGTTTCACAAGTTATAGTAGCTTTAGCTTGTTTTCATAATAATGTGACTCTATGAAACACAATTGCAATTTTTTTTTTGGTCGATCATGGGGCTTGAACTCTGGGCCTGAACACTGCCCCTCAGCTCTTCAGCTCAAGGCTAGTGCTCTACCACTTGAGCCACAGCACCACTTCTGGTTTTTTGAGTGGTTTATTGGAGATAAGAGTTTCCAGGCCTTTTCTGCCTAGGTTGGCTTTGAACCAGGATCCTCAGATATCAGTCTTCCTGAGTAGATAAGATTATAGGCGTGAGCCACCAGCGCCCAGCACAACTGCATTCTTTACACTGATATTCACTGGTTACTTCCATCTCCACACTAGTTGCTGTGTGACCTAGGAGAACCTCAGTTTCTTATCTGAAAATAGAAGGGCAGGAAAAAGTATTTTCTCACTCTATAATTCTAGGACTCATTCTGCTGAATTTTATTTTATGAGCTATGATTGGCAGAATGTTCTCCTTTAAAGCTTTCTACATCTTAATTTCTTAAAGACAAATGACCAATAAATCTCAAGGATGTATATTTCAATGAGCTTCTTCGAGGTCATAATGCATTTGCAATATATTAATATAATGAATGCATAATCTAATGGCTCCATCTATGTAGGCTAGGTAAAATTTTGATTTATATGCAAGTCTTTCACCTAAGCATCTCAACTCTTATAATGAACTGTATGCTGATTTGAATAGCACTTAAATAGCTAGCTGCAATATGTATATAGTATTCTACAAGGAGAATAAAAGTAGAATTGCTAATGGTAAGTTTTGTCTATATCTTGACTCCACTAAGCTTTTCATAAAAAGTTTTATGACAAAAAGCCTAATTTGGCTTGACCAATCCTGAGTCAAGCATCTCTCCTCTCCATAAGCTCCTAACTTTGTTTGTCCCCAAATCTAAACGAGTACTAAGATGCAGAACACTCTCCCTTATCTGTTCATCCCAAATCAGCTGACTACAGAGAGAAGCATCTCCTGTTCTACCTTCCTGACACTGTTAGCCAAGCTCCACCCTCTCGCTCCATTTCCCCCCAAGTCCTCTCCAATCCTGCTTCACCCTCTCTATAAAAGAAAAGTCTCTTTTGGTTTTTTGAGAAAGGTAGAAGTCTTAAGGGAAGAACAGTCTTCCTGTTGGAATAGTTTTGAAAGTTTCACTTTGCAGAAATCTGGATTTGTTTTTAACCTGATAGTACCAAAAAGTTCTGAAATTTTTTTTAGTTTGCCTTTTGTTCCTCAATGATAATTCTGATGCACAAATTTTTCTGCTGTAATTATTATTTAAAAAAACAATTACATACTCACCTCCATGTTGTCTTGTGGTTGCTATACACACAATAATCAGAATAACAGACATGATATATGTAAGATTTCTTTATTGTATTCTGATACAATTCTATATTATTCAAAAATTTCCTTAGAAGATTCTACTGTTCTTTCTTTCACAACAAATGTATATAGTTATAAAAACATAAGTGAAATACTAAGAGCTTACTTTTTATGGGAGCACAGTGTATGATACCAAATCTCTGTCACGCACTGTTGCTGACACATGAGGTGATATTGATAGTGACAGTACTACAAGAATAAAGGAAATACAAGTCTCTTACCCTGGGCACTTACAACAAAAAAAATTCTTCTTTGTGCGCCACCAACACACTTCACTAAACCATTTGCACCTGGTCTATATTTATTTTTTCCAATGGCATACGTGCTCATATTCTTAGTTACTTAAGAGTGCAACTCTATATTTATACTCCAAAAAAGACTTTAGAAAGGTTAGAGTTAAAGATAGAATTACAGTAAAATAACGCCATTAAGACAATAGTAAGAGATGAGCCAGATAGTTTAAAAGATAAAAAAAATTAAGAGGAAGAAGAAAATAAATAATCCAAGAAAGCAAAACTAAGGAAAATATCTATAGCATAGCCTTCAACTTGAATCTAAGCTTCTAGATTGTGAAGACAAAGTGGGCTGTAGAACTATCATTAGAAGGGCAAAAACTGTCAGGGCATGTAGAAAGAAGAAAGTGTCTAGCTTGAAACTCTAGAAGGAATTTTATTGTATATATAACTAGATGAGGGACAACATTTTCCTTAGAAGTCAGGTGAAATCACTATTAGTGAGTGGTCATGGCAGTGAAGATCCTATATCCTTGGCATCTACAACAAAGAATTAAATAAATAAAGACATGCACACAAAAGTAAAATGACAAAGCAAGAAGGAAGAGGGGGAAGAAAAAGGTAAAAAGGAGGAGGAGGAGGAGGAAGAAGAGGAGAAGGAGAATTGAGAGAGAGAACACTATTAAGGGAAACGGCAGACGTCAGGTGACTCAACAGCAAACTGGTAGACAATACCTTATTTTTTAATGTCTTTGCTAACTTTAGCTGGTTGATAATAGTATGGAGCTTAGAGAAGCTGGGGCAGGCCAGCCATCCTGCTGCTGTCACAATCATCAAGACCTGAGGGAAGTTGACAGCCTAAGTTAAGTGGTAGCTATAGGGAAAGGAAAAAAGAGTAGGGAGGAGAGGTGAAGTCCATTTTCTGGTGTTATTTGACCCTTTTCTGTGTCACCAACTGCATTGAGAGTCTAATGGGGAACTCTTTCAGAAAAGAAGTATAAACATTCTTTCTTTTATGAAAGCGTTTTTTATTCACTTATATATGGATAGATGGATGGATGTGTGTGTGTGTGTGTGTGTGTGTGTGTGTGTGTGTGTGTGTGTGTGCGTGCGCTTTTAGGCAAAAAAGATCTAAGCATTAACAATATATTATCAACTTTAAAAAGATACTTCGAATTTATAAGGGTATACCAGACTGTGAATTTCTGGAATTATTTTTGTGTCTACTTTCATGTTAAAAATATCTCCAAAGTCTCTCAGAGAAAGATATAGAGCTGCTATTCCATTTGGGAAGATCCAAGCACAAGATTAGCTGTGGTTCTTATCTTAAATAAACAACAGCTAAATGCTAGATTTCGAAAGTGATTAAATTGAACAGTTCAAATTATGAGATGTCAAATAAGTTTTAATGTGCTTATGTTTGGAATTACTAATAGAAAAGTAAGTTAGAATATATTTTATCTATTCATATAATCCTGAATCCCAGTGCAGTCCTCTGAACATTTTATGTAATAAAATGATACTCAGATATTCAGGTCTTAGCCATCCTGCATGCCAGCAATGGTTTCCATAGACTTGTGTGTCCTGCAGTTTCTGAATTTCTTCACTAGTTACATGTATTCTCAACTTTACGGCTCCAAGTTGAAGAAAACTAAAAATATTCATTACTTTTTGGCTCTTTTGTAATGCTGGAAATTTTTCTCCATAATGATTTTATTTTTTACATAGATAGTGTATCTGATTCATGACTCATAAATATGGAAGCATAAAAGTATAAATGGCATTTAGTAAAAAAAAAAAATCTCTCTGTAATGTCTTTTGCCTCTTCATTTCTCTTCATTTCTTCTCCCAACAGACAACCACAGTGTCAAATATATCTTTTCAAAAGTACTTAATCAAAATACAGCAAATCTGTGTTTCTTTGTTCAGCATCTTAACAAATAGTAACATGCTCCACATAGTATTCTGTACCTTGAATTTTCCCATTCAAGGAATGGAAATTATTCCACAATAAAACACGAAACACTCCTTGGCATTTATGTGATTATACCATATTTTCACGATGGCATAGTATGTTCTTACAAACAGTGTTACAATAAATACACTTCTTTATGCTTTAAGCATGCTAATGGAAGCATTCTAAAATTCTAAATTGCTGGTTCAAGGACCAGCATTTGTGTTTTAGATAAATATCATCAAATTGCACTCTTTTTGTGTATGTGCTGGCGTGGAGCTCGAACTCAGGGCCTGGTGCTGTCCTTGAGCTTGTTTGCTCAAGGCTAGTCCTCTGTCCCTTGATCCATAGCTTCACTTCAGACTTCTAGTGGTTAATTGGAGATGAGAATATCACAGAATGTCCTCGCCAGGCTGGCTTCAAACCACAATCACCAGATCTTTGCTACTTAGGAGGTAGCTAGAATTACAGGGGTGAACTATCAGCACCTGGAAAGTTGCTCTTCTTAAAGGTTTATAATGATTTTCACCATCACCAATGGTATGAAGGAAAGTTTGTTATGTTCTGAACAACACAGTATGTAACCATCTTTTGGACCTTACCTATTTGCTACGTTGAAAATTCTATCTTTGCACTAATTCTTGAATTACAAATGAAGTTGAGCTTCTTCTCATATAAGTTCCTTTCCTCTCTCTGAACTTTCTCTGCATACCCTTAGCTCATTTGGGGAGTTGTTGCTCTATTAAATGATTTGAAGAAAATCTTTATTAGCATACATCCCTGTGTATGTGATATGATTTAAAACAATCTTTCCCTGTTTTCATATTTTATGACTTTTCTTCTAATTTTTGCCCAGTAAAAATTTTTAATTATTTAAAATTTTTTAAATTTAAAAAATTTAAATTTTAAATTAGTTAAATTTAATAAAGACAAATCATTTCAAAGTTTTATTATTAAAAAGACTTCCTTTCCTATCAGATATAAGAATCTTCCCATAGTTTCTTCTAGTTCTTTTATAGTTATAGTTTTCCTATACTTCTTCTATATGTAATTTCCTTTTGTATAAGAATGAAGGATGGACCAAACTTTATTTATTTATATATATATATGTATATGTTTTTAATGTTTTTATTGTAAAAATTACTGTATAGAGGGGTTAAAGTTACATGAGTAACTTTATTTTTACCAGAAGACTACTCAACTGCTTCTATATCATTTAAGAAATTTATAGTTCATGTATATATAAATATATATATATTGCTTCCTGTTTATCTTTACTGTGTTATCCTTGTGTATTCATTCATATACCAGCAGCACTCCACTATAATTTAGGCATACTTTATACTGTGTCTAAGATCTCTATTTTTCCACCCAGCAATTTGTGCATCCAATGCATTTTTTGTTCATTTTAATTTTATTTACATAGTCTTGCTGCAAATAGGTCTAGTTTTATTTAGTTCTTGCTTTGGGATTGGGGGTGGGGTTACCAGGGTTGTTAACAAGCAGTCAAGTGGCTGCAGGGAAAACTCAGGTAGGTCATTGATAGTGAGAGATGCAGACAGGACCCTCAAAGGCTACTGGGTCCCAGAGTATCCTGGCCTTGCTTGGGAAGAGTGTAGAAGAGACATTTATGCAGCCTGGGGAGCCCACCAGCCTGCTGAGTTTAGTCAAGTGGTTTTTCATCTTCCTGTTGAGCTTCACCTCCTCATCTAGGTTATTCTCTAGGAAGTGACATAGATCGCAGTCTATATATATATATATATATATATATATGGGCTTGGTTGAGGTTCTTCTCCAAAGCCAGAGAAGCTCCCACGACATCAGGGATTTACCCCACTCCTTGTTAGCCAAGGTCTGCAAGTCTTAGAAAGAAGGTGCATCCACCTTACTAAGTCTGCAGATTCAGGAGCTGCTTTTCACCCTTGTGCTCTACACCCTCTGTCAAAATGTTAGAAGAGACATAGGCCCTCCAGAGCTCCATCTTTGAGGTCAGAAGAGAAGCCCAGAGTCTGGGAAGTATAGAAGGCCTGAAGAATCAAATTGGCTAGGCAATTGATGAGCGCCTCCTCCTTAAAGTTGTATTCCTGAGACTGGTGGTTAGGAAGGAGCTAATTTACTAAACAGTGTAAACTGAAACCAAGGCAGGAGATGGGTGAGAAGATGGTCTGCAAGATCATGAATAGAGAGAAGACTGGAGGACAAGTGAAAGCTGCGGCCTGGCAAGTTTGTTACATCCAAAGGGACCAACTTGTGGGAATTTCAGGCAAGCTCCTATTTCAATACATTTTCAATGTTTTAACATCCCTCCACTTGGATTCTTCGAGGTTTAGAAATGCTCAGTTTGTGCTTGTAGAACTTAAGAACAATTATGTTCATTTTCTTACTGGAACTCTCTAGCTAAGAGTTAGCTATACTCAAAAATGGACTTTTTAAGTGCTAAGTAGGTGGACAGTCCCAGCACAGTCCACAGTCTTTCTGGACTTAGGTCACTGGTCTTGACTGAAAGTAGGTGTCACTTACAGAGATGACTAGCATCATAAGAGGAATGTTTTGTGGACTTTCTCACAAAAGGCTGCAACTTTGAACCTCTGTCTAATGTTCTTGAAACACAACTAACCTGGAAGCGATGATCATACATACAATCATTACTTTTCAGTAATGACTATATTGTTTTTCTGCAGAAATCTGAACAAGTGTTATCACTTTCTGTAAGTTGTTTCTTTTCTGCTCCCTTACACTGAAGCAAATATCTTGTTTATTGATTGTCAGAATGAAAATAAATACTTTTTTTATTCTTCATTTCCACTTTTATATCATATTATTTGTTCCATGGTAAGAATTTACACTGGACAGTTAAGCAAGCATGGAAAGATTTTATTCAAGACTACTGCAATATAGAAGAGAGATTGAGCTCAACTACTTTTAATGAAAGGCTAGAAAAATGTTTAAACATTAATGAACATTAAGACGTCAGTGAAAGACATTAGGAGGAAGGTTGGTCAATGTGATTAGACCATCTGTGTTTGTGAATTGGCAGTTAACAAAAAATATGTAGGCTCTTTGCCTTCCACAGAATCTGACACTATCTTTTCTGATGGCTATATTTCAAATAGATGGCTGTTGGGTACTCAGGAAAGAGCTTCCTAGTCATAATATAGTAAGAGGGTAGAAAAAGAATCATACCTCATGGGATGAAATATGAATTTACAACTTCAAATTTTATAAATTAAATACTCTCACTACCAGATTTTGTTTCTTGAAAAACTCATTGCTTTTACAATGTGACACACTGTGTGCTATATTCATTAAACAAACCATGTCAAAAGAATCATGTTCATGTCATGGTTTTATATGATTTCACTATATATGAGAATTTGGGAGGTATAGGAATTTACAGACTCTATCATATAATCTGATATTTTGCACCAGGTTTCATATGATTCTGACCATCACTTAATTATAGAAGATTTATTTAGTTAATTTTAAAGGTGGAATGTGATATGATCCAGGTACCCTTCTAAGCATTTAGCTTATGCTAAGTCATGTAATCTTCACAAATATTCTGTGAATTACCCTCACTTTACAGAGCATTAAATAGAAGGACAGAGAGGTGAATTAATTTCTTCATGGTCATTTAAACAGAAGCAATGAGATTCCAAATCAATCTTAGTCCGGAACTCAGGACCTTAACTTCTGTGGCAAAATTCTTTGTTTTATAATCTGTCTCTTTAGAAATTACTCAGGAGATAAAAAAAAATAGGGTGAACTATAAGATACAAGAGTTCAGTTTGTCTCCTTTGAGCCTGCAGGCAGTGGGTCAGAACCAGAGATTGCAATGCTCCAGGGCCTGAACACCGCGGTGTCAGCCAGTTAGCCTAGAATCTCATAATGTGCTATTCTATGAATCAGTAATCAGATATTTTCCATAAAACACTGTGAAAGAATTCAATAAAGACACCTAGGGAAATTAAACTAAGCCATTTTATTCCATAATAATTTAGAGGAGTTAGGGAGAAATATCTGTCAAGGTCAGAGAAATAAAAAGAAAAGGAAGGATGAAGAACATTGTTCTTTTATTCCAAGAAGCAAAAGTTTAGAAGAATAGCTTCCTTTTATTTGGGCAGCTTTAAAGCATCCATCTTAATGTCCTGGTGTTAATGCAGCCTCTGGAATGAGATGCTAAATAGTCCCTGTCCCTCTCTGGAACTCATGTGCCTGTGTTAGGACGTGATCATTAATAAGCCCTCTCCTTCCCAGAAGGCTCTGATCTCTGTACCCTTGTTTTAAACTGGAATTCAGAAGATAATATACATGGTGGGAAGAGTGCTGATTGGGTTTTATTTGATGATCCTGTTATTTACTGACTAAAGCATCTGAGCCTCAGTTTCCACATAGCTGTGGGACATAATATCTCTTTCTAGAATTATAAGCATTGTTGATAATGTCTTAAAAGGAGCTGCTTAAACAATAGTCACTCCATAATGTATAACTATTCATATGCTCTGGTAAACTTCTTCTAGTCATCCCTAGCCAAAGTTGGAAGACATTGGGCCCTACTTCTAGGGCTATTGAAAAGCTAACTTTGAATTCCACTGGTGATGTGTGATGAACAAAAAGGGTCATACAGACAGGGAAAAGAAATAAAGCTGGTTTCATTCCAACTTGAGGAAGCTGAGGATCTTGAGAAGGAGGAGGTTGGTAACGGGAATAGAAACCAGAATTTGAGAGTAAAACATGCCCCTAGTATTGCATTCCAGTTTTAGCGTAATTCTCCATTTGCCAAAGTAGAAGACTAAGAAAGCTAGATTTCAAGAAAGTTTAGCTAGTTCTCAAGAGGGGACCTCAGAAATACTTCCGATGAATCCCTTTTCATGGTGGTTCCTGCCTATAATCCTATTTAATCTGGAGACTGATATCTGAGAATCTTGTTTTCAAGCTAACTCGAAGCAGGGAAGTCTATAAGATTTTTAATCTCCACCTAACCAACAAAAGCCAGAATGGGCACTGTGGTTCAAATGGTACGGTGCTTGCTGTCCTTGAGTGAAAAAGCTAAGAAGCAGCAACACTATGCCTTGAGTTCAAGCCTGAGTACCAGGACAGAATTTTTTTGAGAGAAACCTTTTTGTAAGATTGGTACATCTGGGTGGAAATATGTCAGAATGCTCAGGAAAGGGAGAGAATAAGATAGAACCTTGAAAGAAGAAATGTTACATAACTTTTGGGCTCCCGTAACAGAGATCCAAAGTAATAACAGGTTTAAAAGGATAAAGTTGGGCTGGGAAGGTGGCTCAGTGGTAGAGTGCTTGCCTTGCATGTATGAGGCCCTGGGTTCGATTCCTCAGCACTACATAAGCAGAAAAAAAAGCCGGAAGTGATGCTGTGGCTCAGTGGTAGAGCACTAAGCCTTGAGGTGAAGAGCTGAGGGACAGCGCCCAGGCCCAGAGTTCAGGCCCACGACCAGACCCCCCCCAAAAGATAAAGTTTGCTTTTCCCTCACAAGAGTGTCTGAATGAGTTGTCCAAGGGTGGTTTTGAAATCATTATAACTCTTGCCTTAAAAACAAACAAAAGCAGCCGGGCACTGGTGGCTCACTCAGGAAGCTGAGATCTGAGGATAGCAGTTCAAAGCTAGTCCTTGAGACTCTTATCTCCAATAAACCACAAGAAAAGTGGAAGTGGTGCTGTGGCTCACGTGGTAGAGAACTAGCCTTGAGCTGAGGGACAGCTGCATGACTGAAAAAAAAAAAAGAAAAAAAACCCTCTCATTCTGCCACCTTTAACACATATGTAAATCCCATCTCTGACCCAAGAAAATGTCTCCAGTTTTCCAGTCCCATCAATATTCCAAACAATAGGCAGGAGAGGGGATTGTACCTTTAAGAGCAGGGCTCAATGTTTTACAAAATTCCAGAGAGAAATTAAAGGAAGAACAATCTATTGAGCTTAGTTTCAAAGGTTTCATTCAATAGTGTGCTAGTTCCATAGCTTGGGGGACTTGGATGTGGTAGAACATCATGGCATGGGATAGAGCAAAGCTGTTTGCCTTATGGCAGCCAAGAAGCACAGTGAATGGAGAGCACACAAGAGAGAAGTTCCAATATCCTCATACTCCCCTTAAACCTATGTCCATAATGACCTACTTCCTCCAACTTAGACCTTTCTACATCCTAAAGTTTCCACCACCTTCCAATAGCACCATTAGCTGAGGACCAACCCATCAATGTATGAGCATTGAAGATCCAACCCACAGCATAAACCATTGGTAAGAATTCACATAGCCACACTAAGATGTGAAGACAGTTAGTAGATACTGTCTTTGTTTGATCAACGATTTGCACACCAAACATTCTATTCTCAAAGTCCAGTTATGAAATCCTAGGACACAGGACATTGCATCAAACCATGATCCCTTAAAGGAGATATGACAGGGCTTTGTCAGATTATTTTTCCAAATACTTGAGAGAAATTCTGCAATCTCTAATAAATCTCTGGATTCCACTATTAGACTGTTGGCTTTTCTGTATCTTCTGAATAGACTTTTTGACTCGTGATTGAGGTCCAAGTTTTTCCATACAATATTGTCCTCTCTGCCACCAAGAGCTTTGCTAATAAATCGTTTCCTTAACTACTATGAAAGAATCAAAAGCTTGAGCTTTTAAGTTGGTTTTACAATTATGTTCAGGCAGTCAACTCCCTCATTCAACCTCCACTTCTCTCCTTCCCATTTTGCAAATCTTGATGTTGGTGCATTTGTTGGTTACACAGGTAAAGGCTAGAACAATAAATACGAGGACTGATGTTTAGCTGCAGTGGTGGTGTGCGTATCCGTTATAACCATATTTCAATTACAAGAATATTAAGATGGGAAGTTGGGCTGTTATAGTGCTTCTTAGCTTGATAAAAAAAGTATTTCTATTTAGTTCATCAACTGTTCTCAAGGGAATGCTTTGTTACTTGCAAATAATACAGCTCTCCCTCTGCCCACCTACCCCAGCATAATATCTCAAAGAGATCTAGAAAGTTTTCTCCTGGCATTTGAAAGTTAATCTGCATTAGATAAGTCTCCGTGGAATTTTCCCCAAGTTCCCAATTAACAAGTCTGACAGTAAGGTTGCTACTCTTTCTAGATGCTACCCCTAAGAGGTGCAACAATTGTGACTCATAGGACTCTAGAGCAACTCAAGGGAAGGTGTAGAGGAACTGCAATATCATATAGCTGTTTGCTGTCAAAATGACCCACTACCAGGCTCACAGGGCACTGGGTGGAGAGAAGCTGGCCTTGCAGATGGGAAAATGGTGCTGCAGTCTCAGAAATCCTGTTAGACAAAACAGGTCACTCACGGACAGGTGTAATCAGTCTTTTGTGAAGCTGTAGGAGTGGGAATTGAACCCCAGAGAAGCAAGAGAGAAATAGCAGAAAATTGCATGGAAGCTCCTGAGCAGTTCAAAGAGGGAGCATGGGGTGGTAGAACAAAAAAACAAAACTATATTTGGCAACATACAACTGAGTATGAATCCTGACGCTAGTGCTTACTCTAAAAGTTACTCTGTGCAAGGAGCTGGATCTTTGAATGTTGTCCATCTACTCTAAAAGTGAGAGGCATCATGGTTTTGTCAGCATAACTGGGTATTTGAATGTCAACTGATGAGACACTCACTAAATAGAGTGCATGATAATACTATGTCATCTGTCTGTAACAGAGAAAACTCCAAGTGTCTGAGTACAACTCTCAGCCTTACATATGGTGAAATTCTAAAACCCTCATTCCTTGAGACCTGAAAATTGTCTGTGACCCTCAAAATGATGAATTCATATACATTTGTTTGGTTTCCAAAGAGACCTTCAATACAATGTCTATATTAAGTTACAATCTGTGTTCACTCAACAAACCTTTATTGAGTGTCTGTTCTAATACTTACTTCTAGGCACTGGACTAGCTTCTGCAGATAGAACAAACATGAGCCATCCTGAAAAGAAAATACAATTGCTATGAGAAAACCCATATTAGAGTTCAGAGGGAGGCAATATTTCTGCCGGTTGGCATGGTCCACATTTGCATGAGGGCAGCTGAACTGCTAGAATTTGGAGTATAGGATTCATCTAACACATGAAGAGAATGCTGCCTGTGTAAAGGTGTAAAGAATGTTAGCTGGAATTTGAAATTATAGGAAAGAAACATAGAACTAGTTTGAGCCACACTGCAGCAAACCTTTAATTCCCAGGCAGCCTATCTTTCTCAGGAGATAGAGCTAGTGTGGGTTTGTGGGCAGGATAGTGACTTATCAAGCAGTATTTGAGAAGAATTAATCTGGCAGCAGCAAGGAAGAACTGTGCCCGCCCATGTGTGCAAATGCCACATTAAACAAAATCAATATGCAGAGTGGATTTTTTTTTCTTGTGTTTGCTTGTTTTTCCCTGTAGCACAACTGCTCTGAATTGTACTTCATGGCAGATTGGATTGCTTGGAAACTACTGAGAGATCTAGCACTTTGCCTAGGGCCTTCTTGGGAAGATGTGCACCAGGGTGAATAGTGTTTGTCATTTTACCAAGAGGTTTGGGGTTTGCCTGTCAGGAAAAGAACTGCCTGGGTTGCTAATGCCCTGGGGGAAAGGATGAATAACAAGGCCGAGGAACTGCAGGTCTGCTCTGGCAAAAGGCAGTAATTCTGCTTCATTACCACTTCAATGGGCCAGTCACCAAAAATTAGCATGGTTTGCCCTCCCTGGACATTTTCTGTTCCACTTTGTTCTTCTGTTTGCCACAGCCAAAGAATCCAAAGATGAGAATGATCCATTGGCAGACAGAACCAAGGGGGTCTTTGCCGGTTACAATAAGACAATAAGCCCTCCTCTCAGATAAGCTTCATTCAAAAGGAGACTCATTTCAGTCACAAATGTTTCTGGGCACTCACTGTGAGCAAACAACCAGTAAAGGCAAAATCTAAAAGAACTGTACTCAAAAGTCTGTACTCAAGAAGATTCAGTATTAATTCTAGAATACAAAAGGGGCCCAAATAATGAGAATAATGAATGGTGTCAGTTAGTGTGACAAATGCCCATAGCTTATTCTAAGGGGACTTTAGGCAGTTTGCACTCTTAGAGACTTCATTTTTTTCATGAAGTTCCATTTAGAGGAGAAAGAGATTAGAAGTGGATTCTTCATATGAGGTAGTATAATAGACTTTATAGTCAGAATGACCTGGGCACATCTTTGCCAATAACACATACTGCTTAGGGATATGAACCCAGCAAATCATTTCATTTTTTTTGGCCTTCACCTATAAAATGAAGATAACAAATATTTTCTTTATAGGCTCCATATGAAGACTCAACAAATAGTGTACATAATGTGCTTTCATAATGAAGTGCGTGTCAGGTAGAGAATATTAAACTAGCATTCAGAGTTGCAGTTTGGGTTTTATTATTGGACAAAGTTCCCCAAACTAGAATTATAGTAGTCTTTGAAAGTCCTGAGGACTCCAAATAATCCTGGAGGACCTACATGCTTATGACCCCCACCCCCACCACAGATGAATAGGATCAAACATTTTGAGGTTGTCATTTTGAGGTTCCCCACTGAACAGCAATATTACCTCAAGCCAATCACACAAGTGTACAACCCAGTCCCATAAATTGAAGAAAATAGTCTTATAAAACTAAAAACAAAACAGTGACATATAGCTCTAAGAACTTTGGATGAAACTCCATCCTTCTCATTTGACAGATGAGGAAGCTGAAAGCCAAATAATTTAAGCAGTTAAGCTGTAGCCTCCTCATAATTCAGTTTTGTGTACATTGTTGTTGTAGTTGAGTTAGGATTGAGGGGCTGGTCTTCACGTAGCCAGCCACAGAACCCTCCTGCAACACCGTGTTGAAAACAGATTTTAAATAATTATGTTCCAATACAGCTCTAATCAAGAACAACAGTAATTAATTAAAGAACACCAAATATTTTTAAAACTAAGGAAGATATCTAGACAATTTTTTATCTTTCTCCAATTATATTTTAGTAGTGGGGACTTTTGTTTTTATGTGATATGCTGGTACTGGGGCTTGAACTCAAGGACTCAAGCTTGTTTGCCTTGTTTTCTTGCTGTTTCTTGGTGGTTGATTATATTGGAGATGGAATATCATGAGTTTTCTGCCCATACTAGTTTCAAACCATGATCCTCAGGATCTCAGCCTACTGAGCCAGGCTTGAGCCACTGGCATCCCGCTATAGTAAGGAACCTTATAATCCTATGGAGATTAGGGAAGGTGCCCAGTCACCATAG
Source organism: Dipodomys ordii (assembly GCF_000151885.1). Lineage (NCBI taxonomy): Eukaryota > Metazoa > Chordata > Mammalia > Rodentia > Heteromyidae > Dipodomys > Dipodomys ordii. The sequence continues at coordinate 31,896,402 of NW_012267219.1, read as the reverse complement.
GTGAGGAGTTGCAAAACTTACTTAGAATCCTACTCTTCTAGCTTCTAACAAGAATTTTTACACTATTTGTCCTAGAACAGTAGCTAAGGAAACAAGATAGTAGCTACAGTAGATGTTTATGATGTTTTATTGCCTTAGCAACGGTGTATCTACGGCACATCAAGCTCTGAGTAACCTGCTAATACAAATCCTCGCTGCATCTCTGCTTTAAAAATAAAACTGATTGGGGCAAGGATAGATTGACAAAGACAGGTGCACAGCTCACCACAAAGTCCTTAAAAGGACAAGAGCCCCAAAAGTGCAGGCAAGTGCTTCAGTGGTACCCAGTTGCTACTACATTTCATTTAAGGGTTTCAAGTGTCTGAAATCATGGTGCATAAATCATTTTCCATCAAGCATAAAACTAAAAACTTGATGTATGAAAACAACTCCTGGTTATTTGCTTTTGAGACCACTGATTTATGTTATCTCTTGCTCAGTAGCAGTTTGGATTTGTCACACTTAGCAAAGTAATTTGGTTTCCTACTGGTTTTATTCTGTTTTGTAGAAGCAAGAGAACAGTTTTGTGTTTGGTAGCACGAATATATTCCTTCAGCTTTTTCAGAAGGGTATGGATTTATTTTTAGCTATATGCCCATCCTGAAAGGTTTACATTCACATTACTTGAAAAGTTATGCCTAAGGCATATTGCTTCTTTCCTAGCTAGGATTGAAATCTTTATGAAGCTGGCTGAAAATTTACCAAGCCACTGAAATCACTGTTTATATCTTTTACATAGTCACTAAAAGAAATAGCTTTCTGTGTTCAACAAACAATTCAATACTTATTGAGCTACTACTATGCACAATACATTATTGTGGATAATTAGGTGATATCAGATAATACAAGATACAGTCCAACTATTCCAGTTTTATTTTAACATATTATTTCAGGATCACAATAATCAACCAATGCCTTCAGGTTGTGAACAGGGTAGCTAGGAAAACAAACTCATAAAACAAACTCCCAGACACTTTAATACAAAACAACAACTTCTGAGAGAGCCCAACAAGATATATTCTGGAACCTCAGAAAGAAGGACTTAACAGAGCCAAAGGTTTCCTACAAGAGAACCCAAAACTGACGCTTTAGAGAAGAGAGACTTTACTGGAAAAAGTGGAGAGAATCTGTCACAGACAAAGGGACCAGGATAATTAAAGTAAGGTGACTTCCCTTGAATGCAAAATACATAGTAGGAATTTATACCTACACTTTTCAAGTTCTCTGTCTATCTGATCATATGACAGGTTTACAGATTATGGCATTCACAGTCTTTGTAGTGGTTAAGAAGAGGCCTTCACTGAATTATTCCTCTGAGCAAGCATTCTCATCCCTACTGAGTCTTCTCATCCTATGTCTGGGTCATCCCCATGCTTTTCTGTCACCAATAGAATGTAGTAGAAGTTATGTGTGTTAGTCCTAGGGCTAAGCCCATCTCTGGAACTCTTGAGAGCTCTGAGACACCATGTGAAGAAGTACATCCAGACCAAATGTAGAGAAGACCTGGGGGAAAGGCCCAAGCCTACATGGGGAGAAAGAAGAGCAGGCACCTCACTATCCTCTAGCAGCCTGATTAGCAGAATACACCACCACCATAACCCAGCAAGGACAGCAGAAGAACCTCTTGGCAGATCCCAGCCCACATTGCAATCAATATCAAGAGGAAATAAAATGTTCATTGTTTATAGTTATATGTTTAGAGGTCACTGGCCAAAGAATAGATAACTGAGACCAAAATATATGAACAAATTATATCAACAGTAGAGATATTTAGTAGTATGAGAAATGTCAGGGGTTATTCTTTTTTTGTTAAAACTTTCATCAGTATGTAAACATGTTGAAAGCTTTATTCAAACAAATATTTCCAAGGGCTTCCAAATTGAGAAAGCAAGACTAACTACCTTATGTCTAAGTACTGAGATGAGAGTAGTGGGACTCAGAAAATGGTACCCAAAATGAAGGCCTCGGATGTGGAATTTCTGTCTGACTTCTCCATGCTCCCCCTTATTCTCTCCTTGAGGCAACTCAGAGAAAATAGAACTCCTCTTCCCCAAGGTGGGTCATATGCACCAGAACCCCTTCCTCCCCAAATCCATCCATAAACCCCCATCCATAAACCTGCCTTCTGAGTAAGAGTTGGCCATAAAGACCAGCCTGTTTGATAGTAAATCATAAATCCTCCATCTCAGAAAGGATAGGAAATATGATAACTTGATGAGCCAAAAAGAATCTGAACGGACAAGCAGAGGTTTCCAGTTATTTTTCTACACAGCTGTTCCCCTCTGGTTTTTAAGTCTTCAATCCAAAGGCTTCTGGTCATGGAAAACTATGTAAAAGTAAATTTGTTTTGGCTTCTCTCTCGTTAATCTATTGCAGTTTGTTTCAGTAGATCTTCAAAAGGAAAGTTTAAACTTCCCTGTAAAAGCCAATCGTCATTTCAGTTGCGTGTGCTTTCTCTACTAACAGAGAAACAGAGCTTTCTACCGAGTAACCAGTATGTTTGTATATCTAAAGAGCCACAGAGGGACTATTGATGGTAGGCCAATGGGTTGAGCTCTACAGCATTGTCCAAGGAGGAGGCAAGCATCTGAATTGACTTTGGGAAGTAAACATGTGTAGATTATCAGCTGGTACATCAGTTATAGCAACAGGTTTGATTATAGCAAACTGAAGTTAGAAGAGAAGAGTAAATTCAAATAGAAGATATATAGATTAATAGTCAATTGGCAGTTCTCATTACTGTGAAGAATGTTTTTTATTAAAAATTAGGAAATGTTTTTAGTTAGAATCAGTCCTTTCAATCTGTTGAATCCTTATAGATTATAAACTTCTCTTTTATTTTGGTCTCTTAACATGGTACCTAGTTCTTGATCCATGAACATTAGATAATAGTTGATAAAAATGCACAATGTTTCAATTATACAACCTTCACACACCACTCAGCAGTGTTTATATAATAGCCATCATAATGTCTTCTTATTTTAGGTAAATAAAATTGTGGCCTAAGACTGGAGATATAACTAAGTGGTAGAACATTTGCCTAACATAGTTTAGGCCATGAGTTTGAACTTTCACAGCACAAAGAAGTAAAAATTTAAAAATAAAAAGGCATAAACTATATATTAAACTTCCTGTCATTCTCTCCTTATCACAGATCTCATAATTTGATTATTATAAATAAGTATTTTCTGTTCATTGGACCCTTTACTAAGAAAGAAGAATGTTTATCACTTAGATTCCTTTGCAGCAGAAAAAGACAGGGGATATATATATGCAAAATTTATCATGCAAATTCCTTTCACACCTGAAAGATCACCTAAGTGAAGACAGAAGCTTGTTGGCATTAAACTAAAATAACTCTCTATCAAGGACTAGGTCTCTGGAAATTATGATAAATTTATTCAACATCTCTCCAGAAAGAAGAAGCTTTCTTTAAAGAACTAAATCAATATCCATCATCATAACTCGAATAATAACACAGTATGTTCCATATTAATCACTTTCAAACACATCCACCTACTAGTGAGTTAAGAGCATTTATTCAGTGCTCATGGGATATGTAACTCTATCTTCAGCTCTTCAGCTTCTAGATTTTGGGTTATTTTTTTCTAATCAGGAAATAACATTTTTCAAAGACAGCCTGTCATTCTTATAGGCTGTGAATACTTATTCTGGCTCTCAACCATGTTATTTAATCAATAACATTTTCTTATTATAGCCAGAATAAAACTCAAAAGTCTTAAAACTCTTATAATGACCTATAAAACCCTGCATGATCTATCTCCCAGCTACTTCTCCTACTCATTTCCTCTTACTCTCCTTTCACTTTCTCTGCTGCATGACAAAAGCCTCCATAGTTTTGCTTTTCTAAAATGTCACTGCTCACCTCATCAGGGCTATTAACCTATTAGACATGTTCTTTTTGTCACCCCTATGGTTTAACTTTTCTCCAGATATCTTTTCAAATGATACTTCTCCAATTCCAATATTTCTTTTTTTTGGGGGGGGTCCGGTTGTGGGGCCTGAACTCTGGGCCTGGGCGCTGTCCCTCAGCTCTTCAGCTCAAGGCTAGGGCTCTACCTCTTGAGCCACAGCGCCACTTCTGGCTTTTTCCTTTTTGCTTATGTGGTGCTGAGGAATCCAACCCAGGGCCTCATGCATGCAAGGCAAGCACTCTACCACTGAGCTACCTTCTCAGCCCCTACAATTCCAATACTTCTATCTTGCTCCACAATTTTTTTTTTGTTGAGTAGTACCTCTTAACTTTTGATGGCTCTCAGATTATTTTGAGTAACCAATGAGAACTAAGATATATCAGGATATAGGGATGAAATTAAATGTTTAGGGACCTAACTGGCCTCCTGAAGGACTTATGTATATCTTGTGGGATTCTATGGATTGAAGATTAAAACTCTACTCTTCTACAGATATTACACACACATGCCTCTCAATTCAGGTTTGTGTGTTTGTTTCTGTGCAGCCCAGCCTAGCCTTAGACTCAAGATCCTCCTGCCTCAATCTCTGATGCAATTAAATGTTCTTTTGCTACCAAGTTCTAAACCCAACCCAGAATAGGAAGCAAGTAGCAGCACCCTGTCTGTTGACCATCTGGCTTCTATACATGCCATTTGTACAGTTGATTGTATTTTCTTTTCTTTTTTGAGATAAGGTCTTGCTAACTGGGTTCAAGCTGGCCTCAAACTTGTGATCCTCCTGAGTAACTCCTGAGTACAGGAGTATACCACCACCATACTCAACTTGGTTGACGGTATTATGAGCATTACTTCATCTATTCAAAAAATGTTTATAGAAATCATAGCTATTTGGAGTTGGTCAGGAAATACAAAGAACACAGATTTCTGCCCTTGTACATTTTTACATTCATTGCCTAATCCTAAGAAATGCCTAGAATCTTCAGTGTATGGTAGCTTGTGCCTATTTTATTCTCTAGCCACTTCTCTCAATTCAGACAAGCTAAGAAGATAACACTAGGACATTAACTGTTTACCAGCAATGCAGAGACCACTAGCTTCCCTACCTATGCACACAGCACAAAAAAAATGTTACTGCAGCTACAGAAATGTATAAAATTTAAATACTAATGGCATGGCATTCAAGTTGTCCTATGATAATGGAAGATCAATAATTGAAATCAGTTTGCCACCTCTAGTTAAAACCTGTGGAATCTGCTACACAGCTCTTCTAAATTTTGGTGTACTAAAGACAATTGTCTAGCCATCCTATTTAAGCAGAAGCAGCTTATAGGCAACAAAAGTAAAAAGAAAAATAGATAAGTGGAATTACATCAAACTAACCAGATTCTTCTACATAACAAAGGAAAGAATAGAGCAAGAAGACAACCTATAACATGGTGAAAGTATTAAAAACTATATATCTTAAAAGGAATATATACATATACATAGCTAGAACAAAACTCTGAAAACAGATAATTCCATGGCAAGAAAACAATCTTATCTAAAAGATTAAGTGAGAAACTGAATAGATATTTCTCAAAAGAAGGCCTATAAATGGCCAACAAATACATGGAAAATGCTTGATATAGAAATTACCAGAAAAAGGAAAATTAATACTATGAGGATATATCACCTCATCCTAGTTTGAATGTCTATTATCCAGTTAAATGAAAGCTAAGTATTGGCTAGAAGAGAAAGAAAAAACTACTCTTGCACATCATTTGTAGAAAGGCAAATTATCACAGCCATCTTAGAAAACAGTACAGAAGTTATCTAAAAATTAAAACAGAACTTTCAGATTATCTAGCTATCTCACTTCTGGACATATACCCAGGTATGAAATCTGTATGTTGAAGAGACCTCTGCATGCTTGTGTTCATTATAGTGATGTTCATAGTTGCCACGATATAACTTAATACTGTTCAGAATTTATAGGAAGGGATTTCTGTCACTGGTAATGACATGGATTGGCCTAGAGAACACTATGTTAAACAAGCCAACCACAGAAAGACAAGTACTATGTAGTCTCAGTTACCTGTGGAGTGTAATAAAAATCCAAATTAATAAAAAATCCAAATTAAATAGTGGTTACTAGTGACTAGAGAGTAAGGAGATGTCAGAAGACACTAATTGTTATTTAGACAGAAGTCAGGAGATATATTATGCATCATGAGTACTATAACTAATACCATGCTGTATATATAAAAATTGGTGAGAAAGATTTTTAAGTATTTTTACTGAAACAAAATATAGAAGCAAGGTAATTAATTTGTTTTAAATGGCTTGATTAGCTATCCCACTATATATATATATATATCAAAACATGTTATACATTTAAATATATGTATTTTTCACTTGTCAAAGGGAATAAATTGAAGCAATATGCTTCAAGAATATGCTGATTGAACTAGACACCAATGACTCTTACCTGTAATCCTAGCTATTCAGGAGGCTGAGATCTGAGGATCACGCTATGAAGCCAGCCCAGCAGAAAAGTGCATAAGACCCTTATTTCTAATAAACTACTCAAAAACAGCCGGAAGTGGG
>NW_012267219.1:31864087-31889555 GCF_000151885.1 Dipodomys ordii | reverse complement strand
CTCTACCACTTGAGCCACAGCGCCACTTCTGGCTTTTTTCTTTTTGCTTATATGGTGCTGAGGAGTCGAACCCAGGGCCTCATGCATGCAAGGCAAGCACTCTACCACTGAGCCACCTTCCCAGCCCATACAACTCAAATGTTTTAAGGATTCAAAGTTTTTCTTTATGACTAGGAAGCTTTTCATCAATAACATTCTACTTCCTCATGATTGGCAGTAATTTTTTTTTTTTTTTTTTTTGGTCACCTGTGTTGAACTCTGGCCTGGGCACTGTCCCTCAGCTCTTCAGCTCAAGGTAAATGCTCTACCACTGGAGCCACAGCGCCACTTCCGGTTTCCTGGTGGTTTATTGGAAATTAGAGTCTCACTGACTTTTCCTGTCCAGGCTGGCTTTGAATCATGATCCTCAGATCTGGACCTCCTGAGTAGCTAGGATTACAGGTGTGAGCCACTGGCACCAGGCCACAATTGGCAGTATGAATGTAAAACATGAGCCTTTTTTCTGCTCTGTAGGCCTCGCCTTTCTCTTTTTCAGAGACCTCTTTCTTTGGAACTGAGGTCTTCATTTCTTGTAACTTCTTAAGGTATATCTGTGTTTTTACTCAGCAGCCAAAGGGCAGTTCTAGTTAGTGACCAAACCAGTGCAGTGCTTTCTGTTTCTGCACAATTAGACCTCTGCTGTTCTTCCTTCCTACCCTCTCTCCTCTTCCTGCCCAAAATACCCTTCTGATGTTCATCAACACATTTGTTCTCTGTTGGTTATACATGAAACAGCAGATAGCTCCTTTCTCTCCCCTCCCCCCTTTCTCAGGAACAGAGAAAGCCTCAAGGTTACAGTTCTCTGCTGAACCTTAAAAAGAGGAAGATTTGATGGAGTATCATGTCTCTCTCATTTTCATATTAGAAACTTGGTAATCCACCTGTAGGTTTTCCAATGGTAGAATAGAATGTAGAAGCAAGGGTGCAGGAGATGTTACTGAGAACTGGCAAGGAAAGAATACTGACTGGTTTTATTTTAGTACAAAAACCTAAAAGAAACAGATTCTTTGAAGCTATTCCCCTTTTAAAACTCTCTAGTTTAGAGAATTGGAAGGAGGCCACAGCTGATGGTAAATGGATAGTAACCTTAGAAAAAATCCTCATCTTACAATGATGAATTTTTCCACCTATTCTATTCTACTGGTGGTATACTAGCTATCTATTGGCTACAGCACACATAACCTCAAAATGTTATGGCCAAATACAGTAATAGACTTTATTTCTCACAGCTTCTATGGGTCAGGCTTTTGAAAGTGTTCTAGCTAAGTGTTATTATTTGAAGTGTCTTGAGAGATTGTAATCAGCATGCTAATCTGAAAGTTCAACTATTTACTTAAATAGCACAACATTTGATCCTGGTTGTGACTGGAAGATTTTCGGCTCTTTTCTAATGAGCCTGCCACAGAACTCCTTCAGTATCTTCACAACATGGCTTCATTTACCCACAAAATGGCTTCATTTTCCAGCAAGGTGAAGTAGCAGTATTATTTAGTCTGAGAACTCACATATGATGACTTTCACAAACCCCATTGGTCACACAACTCATCTCTATTCAACATGAAAAGGGATTATACCAGGGAATAGCCAGCAGAGAATCATTCAGAAGCTATCTTGCTAGCTGGTTCTTCATAAATGCACTGGCCAGAATGTATACCACTAGAGAAAAGACTTGGCTTTCCAAGTTCATTTACATGTGGGATTCAATCCAAAAATTATCTACATCAGGATTGATTCCAACCAATTTCATATTCCTAAATTTACCAGTCTAGTCCATTGACATAAGAGAATTCTAGTAAATGATTGACACGAGATTTACTCATCATAAAAATATGCCTGTTATCTTCAAGGTATTTGAAAATTTACCTGCTAATCATTGATCTCTCACATTTTTGTGGTGATGCTGTAGCTCTGATATTGTTTACTGTTTTAAAAATGTGTGGGGTCTTTTCCAACTTCAAACATTGAGAAAGTTCAAACTTTTCCTCTGAATGTTTGGCAATTGCATCTGCTGAAATAAGCTGACAATAGAAAGATTAACAGTATAAAAAAAAGGTGGGGCATACAGATTTGTTACTATCCATCTACAAGGGAACTGTTAAATGATTTTTGGGTGAAATGAGTGAGCCAGGGAACAGACAATAGTCTGAGACAAAGTTCTTCAGGACTCTAGGTATGGTGTTTGATTTTTTTCAGTTTCCTCTTCTGTGATTTGAGTTTAATCTTCCTTGGTTTAATGAAATTTCAGTAAGAAGATTTGAAGGCATTTGTATTTCTCATTGGCAGATCCAGACTTTAAGTAGATAAGAGAACTTCAGAGAGAGTTCTTTCCTGCCTTTGCTTTCTCCCAAGGTGCTCTCAGCTAGAAGTGAAAAGCAGACTACTTGGGCATATGGTTTGCTGAACCCCAACAAAAGTCTTTATGACTCTTGAGTAAATTTATAAGTGAATAACGACAGCAATGAATTCTCATGCATTCACAAGCAGTTATTAAAATTTACTGGATGTCCAACATTGCTTGGTCTTGATATATACTAAGGGAACAGTATATTCCATAGTATAGAATAAATTTATACTTTCCAGGAAGAACTCTATCAGTTTTGAGATTATTTCAATACATTATTTTAAATATAATAGTAAATATATATATATATATATATATATATAGAATTGTAAGGAAGGGCATTTATCTTTCTAGGGGTTGGTAGTAGGAGAGAGCTAGTGACAACTGAGTTATATTCTGAACATTGGAAAGAATTCCCCATGTAAGTTAAGATTGAGTAGGGAAGACATTTTTTATGAAATAACCAGAATGTGTAAAAGCAAAGGAATAGCATGGTCTATGTATTTGGGTGTTTTTATACTGCAACTATTTACCATAGAGTTGGTGACTTAGCATTACAAATTCATTATCTTTCCATTGTGTAAACAGATCCAAAGGCAGACCCAAGTCTCACTGGGTGAAAAAAGGTCAACAATATTCCACTACTTTCTGGAAGGCAAAACTTATTTCCTTATGATTTTTACATTTGTATTGTGGATCCTTTGTCTTCATCTTCAAAGCCAGCAATGGCTGGTCAAGACCTTCTCACACCATCTCCCTGATTCTCTGAATCAGGGAAAGGTCTTCTGCTTTTAAAGACTCATATGATTGCAATGGGCTCCTCTAGCTAATTGGGATACCTCCCCATCAAAGTCTTTACCTTAATTATAACTATAATACTTTTTCTGTCTAGTTACTTAGCATAGTCATGAGTTCCTAGGGTTAGAGTATTGACATTTTTAGGGGCTTATTTAGAATCCAAGAGTTCAACACAGAGCAGAGCTCTTTGGCATGAATGACAAAAGATGAGGCTAAAGAATTAGGCAGAGGTCAGTCCAAGAAAGGACAAGAGTTAGTATGAGGAGATTGGATATTACCTCCTATTTGTTCATCAATCCTCACAACTTTCATTTATAAACCATGTTCCTGCTTTATTTTGATAAACTGGCCCTTCCGCCGGTGGTTCTGTCCTGCTGTCAATCCTAGTATATTACTTCTCTCCTTGTGTTCAGGCCTACCATCTTGGTCATAGTAATTAGTCCAAGATGTTTTTGTATTAACTAATTATAAGCTTCCCTTAGATTTCATACATGGACACTGACAGAGAAGATGTCTCTTGCTTTGGGATTGGTAGGTAGCATGAAACAAACTTGGAGTTATTTATAGCCTGGTCAGAAGAAACCTATCTACTTATAAAAGATGCAACTAAGAGAGAACTAGAAAGAACTAGAAGTCTAAGGAGATCATTGAGATCCTATAAAGCTATCCTTTTCCTTTCAATATATCGCTTGCAACTAAAACCCCTTGACAATCTGTGCTATAAGCTGTGAGATGTCTTTGAAGAGGGAAATGCAATGGAGTATTAGAGTATTGTTCTTGTAATGATTTCTAGTAAAGACAGGTAACCATAGCTATCATTCAGATAATGGCTGCTGAATGATTAAATTACAGCAGCCAAACAAAAAAAGCAGAGATTTTTTTAGCATAATCAAAACGCATCTATTTAACAAAATAAAATTTAGGAAATTTAACAAGAACTTTCACATGATAAATTTTTTTAAATTTTTTTATTAGTACATATTATTATAACCCATAATGATATTTCTATACATAACATACTTTGAGTACATTCTCTCTGTATTATCATTCTTGTCTTTTACCCCCTTATCATTCTTACGGTTTTTTGGGGGGGGATTTTTGTTTGTTTCATTTTTTTATCATGGGGCTTGAATTCTAGGCCTAAGTGTCTTTTTACAAGACTAGTGATCTACCACTTAAGCCACAGTGCCACTTCCAGCTTTTTCTGTGACTGATTGGAGATAAGAATCTCATAGACTTATCTGCCTTAGGCTGGCTTTGAACTACAATCCTCAGATCTCAGACTTCTGAGTAGCTAGGATTATAGGTGTGAGCCCCTGGCACTTGACTGTTTTATAGTTTTTATTGCCTTCCTAAGTAAGTTTGTTCCTAGGTTTTTTTAAAAAAATGGAAACTACTATAAATAGGATTCTTTTCCTGATTTTTTCAGCCTATTTGTTATTAATATATTAAAAAAACTACTACTTGTATATTGACGTAGGGCAAAGAGAAGTTGAACTTAAATGACTGAGAAATTGAACATTAAATATTGTCATTGTTATATCTGATTTAAAAGCAATTTCTATGGAAGAATATCTAAGAAGTTAATAAGCAGATAATGACAATCAAAAGTTAATAAGCAGATAATGACAATCAAAAGTAACAACAATAACATCAGTAATAACTATCTTTGACAATTTATTCTATTCCAGAAAATATTTTTCTGCACTTATCACTTTCTGTTATATTGTTAATAATTTGCTGTGTTATGAAGAATTCTTGAAAACAATATTTTTATTGGCCGCATAATATTCCAGCAAGTGAATTTTTTTAGAACTTTTGCACATAAATCACAATATTATAATAGTAAATTATGTTAACTTTGAAAATATTTTCTCTGTGCTTTAAAATGCTCAATGCTATAGTGATTCTACTTACATTTTACTACCATGAACCATTAGCTTTTCCTCTCTGGCTACTGAAAGAGCAAAGTGTGTCATTTAACTTTCTTTTGTTCCTGAAATAGTAAAGGAATTCTTTTTTTCCTATTTCCTTTCATATTTTTTGCATGTGGCATCCTGTTTCCTGCTGAGAGTTGTTGACCCAACTCCTACAAGCCTTTGCTGTTTCTTTATGATCTCCATAGGAATCTGCCCTACATTCCACTCTCTGTGACATTTCCAAGTGTGCTGCATCTCCCTGTGAAGTTCTTTCTTAACTAACTTTTATAGTCCTTGCCAAGTTTTTTTCACTGCAAATATAACAGATTGTGCTGCTGCTGCACTTCAGAAAGTTCTGTGTCTAATCCAGTCAAACACAGCACCATTGACCAAATTGCAATGACCCAAGGGCATCCACTTATTAGAAGCCCATGATCAAACCTGGTATGGAGGTTTACACCTGTAATTCCAGCACTTGAGAGGCTGAGGCAGGAAGTTCATAAATTGGAGGCCAGCCTGAGCTACGTAGTGACACCCTAACCTATTAAAAAAACAACAGCAACAAAAGAACAAAAAATTAAGCCTGATCCTCCGTGAAATCTGTCTTCAAAATGACTGTTCAAGTAGATTTTCAGGTGAGATTACACACTTGGAAAACTTATATTTATTGTATCATTGGAGTTCTATAACTTGTCTGACTAAATTGCTGTACCTATGAGAATTGGGCAGTCTTTATTTTTATTTATTTATTTTCTTTTATTGTAAAAATACTGTACAGAGGGGTTACAATTACATGGGCAAGATAACGAGTACATTTCTTATCAAGCAATGTAGGCTCCTCCTTTGTTTCCCCTTCCCACTCCTTCCCATCCTCCCCGCTGCTCTCCCCCCCCACACCTAATCCTTTTCCCCACTCCTCCCCACCAATGTTGTAAAGTTCATTTTTGACATAATGATTTATACATCATCAACTTATCCGACCGTCTCTGCTTGACTCAGACATATACTAGTTAGTGCAAATAAGGGAAACCATGGGACCTATGTTTCTTTGGGCCTGGCTTACTTCACTTAATATAATTTTTTCCAAGTCTTTCCATTTCCTAACAAATGGGGCAATGTCATTCTTTCTGATGGAGGCATAGAATTCCATTGTATATATATACCACATTTTCTTGATCCATTCATCTACTGAAGCTTCTGGGTTGGTTCCATATCTTAGCTATGGTAAATAATGCTGCAATAAACATAGTTGTGCTGGTAGCTTTAGTGTGGTCTTGTTTGTGATGATTTGGGTAAATGCCCAAAAGTAGGATTTCTGGGTCATAGGGGAGCTCTATGTGGAGTCTTTTGAGGAACCTCCATACTACTTTCCAGAGTGGTTGAACAAGCTTACATTCCCACCAACAATGCAGTAAGGTTCCCTTGTGTCCACATCCCCTCCAGCATCTGTTGTTATTAGAGTTCTTGATTATAGTCAGGCTTAACATTAAAATTCTTGTCAAGGGACACATCATGAGTCCACTCCCTAATCATTGACATTGCCTGGAAGATATCAACATAAGGTTAGACATTAAAGCATTTTAGGAAACAGAATTTGAGAGCATTATAGACTATCACCTTCTTTTTCTGAAAGAACACTTCCTCTCAAGAATGCAATGTCTACAAAGATCTTCCTGTAATTTTACCTAAATATTTCTTAAACACTTTGCTATTTGTCAAACACCTACAATAGTAAAGAATGATATTATGAACAATCAGACATCCACACTTAGGATCAAAACCTGTCAACCCATAATCAATCTTGTTTCCTCCAACCCTTCATTTCCCTGCACATACCCAGAATTAATTTAAAGAAAATCCCAGACAAATCGTCTCATCTATTAACATTTTATGTACGACTCTACAAGATAATGACTTTTTAAAATAATCAAAATACCATTATAATACCTAAAGGAAAATCAAACAATAATTCCTTCATATAATCTAAGTCCTTCTTGATATTCAAATGTTCTCATTCCTTTGTGTTCTCATCATTTTTTAATCTTTGAGTCAGGGAGGGAGCTAATGTCAATATATTAAAAACTTTTGGTAAGCTTCTTATGACTTCTCAAATTGTTATGACTCAATTATTCCTTGCAGTTTATTTGTTGGTCAAGTCATGCCAACTTGTATTAAAACCTTCTTTTATTACTTTAATAATCTTTGTTTAAAATCAGATTAAAGCTGGATGATTATTTACACCTGTAATTTTACCTACTTAGGACACTGCAGTTTGAGGTCAGCCTGGACAGAAAGGTTCATGAGAACTTTCTCAACCCATATCTGGGTACATTGGCACACACTGTCATCCCAAGCTATGTGGGAGGCTGAGATTGGAAAGGTCATAGTTCTAGGCCAGCAGAGGCAGAAAAGTCCACAAGGCCCCATCTCCACATAGCTAAATAAAGTAGCTTACTCTCATGAAGCCAAAAGTAGGCAGATTGAAGTTTAGGTACCACCCTGAATGGGAAGCAAGCCCTTATCCTAAAAATACTAACAAAACCCGAGACCAAAGGTATGGCTCCAGTGGTAGAACATCAGCCTAACAATCATGCAATACTGAATTCAAACCCTAATATTACGTGTATCAAATTTATTTTTAAAAAATTCTTTTCTTCAAATATGAAAATCTGTTTTAGAGACAGTCAGATCACTGATTTAAGACAGTGCCCTAGAAACAATCTCTGTGAAGGAAAGGGCAGGGAATGTCTGCGCTCTTAATACCTTACAATGGTGGCCTCTTTAACTTGTTAGGAAATGTCTCAACTCATTCATGCTGACTATAACTTTCACACATTTACTTATTAAACATTTGTTGAGAAAGTACTTTGTATTAGATAAATATATGTTTATATGTTTATGTAATATGGACATTAAATTTAAGTGTAGCTTACTTAGTCTTCAAATGTGTATAAATAAGTAATCTCCCATGTTCTGGTTAAACATATTTTTACTTGTGGCTCATACCTATAATCCTAGCTGCTCAGGAGGCTGAGTTCTGAGGATCAGAGTTAGAAGCCAGCCAAGGAAAGAAAATTCATGAGATTCTTATCTCCAGTTAACCACCAAAAAGCCAGAAGTGGAGGCATGGCTCAAATGGTGAATCACTAACTATCCTTGAGCAGAAAAGCTCAGAGACAGCCTTGAGGCTCCGAATTCAGCCTCAGGACTGGCACCAAAAAAAAAAAATATGAAATAAAGGGAAAATCTGTCTTATACGAGTTACCCAAGAAGTTACTAGTCACTAGTTAGTATTGTAGTAGAGGAAAGACAACACTTTTTCATCACCCCTTGCAGGTTTAAGACTGACACTCCTAAAAAGAGACAAATTAACAAGAGAAAAGCATAATAAACATATTTAACCAAAGTCTAACATGTCAGGAAAACCTTCAAAAATATGATTGAAAGAGATATGGAAAACATTATTTTTATGCTTATGGACAGTTACACCCTAAAAGTATGATTGAACAAAAATGAGAATTTGACCCATTGGTAATAAACTTGGAGGAGCTTAGCAGGCCTGCTTGTTCAGATTCTTCTCAGGCAGTGTATGTAGAGGCTTCCTTCATGATCGTGCTTCCAAGGAGAAAGCCAGGGAAGGCCAGGTGGCCCTTCTTTGGTTTGCTCAGTTGCCATATTCTGTGGTTTCATGTTCTGAGCTCCAACTGTATCAATAACAAAATGTACAAGAAATTAGAATACTGATAATACCTATAATTTATTCCAAGTATAAAATAAGCAATGGAAGTCAAAGTAAAAATCAAAATTTAAAACCCAGGAAGAGATGCCAGAATTTGATGATAGATTACTTAAGAGAAGAAAAATAAGAATAAGGATTAAGTCAAACCTTTCTAGTATGTAGTATTAGAGAGTGAAACAGCATATGGAGTTATGCTATGAAATACCTATAAAACTTTTCAAAACACTCTACCCAAATTCTATTTGTTACATTGAATATTCAAAGCAAAGACAAAATGTTTGTCATAATTTTAAGAATAGAACTATTAGGACAACTTGGGGTTTTTGTACTATAGTAATTTAGTACATTAGCCAAAAAATTTAAGAAGATTCAATGTTGTATTATATACAGATGGCTTGTGTCACACTTTAGTTTTAGCAAAATGTATTTTAAAACTTTTTTCCAATTATTTAAATTGTGATATTATGAGCACTCCTTTTGAAAATGTCTTGTGTAGTAGTTAATCTTTTGTTATTGGAAATAAGCCCATTAATATCTATGAAAATAAAGAAAGAAGTCTGAACCCAACTCTGGTTTTAGGAGCAGATAATGTAACTTAAATGACGTATTGAAATAGTACTGCTTATATCTTATAGACAGTAGAAATTTTTATCAGGGCAAATCATAAATAATGGAATTAATATGCTTCCATCAGCTTAATGGCCCAGAGAAACAAATAGATTCTCATTTGATAATCTATAGAGCTTATTGACTTATGGACCTTTCCTCCCCAAAAACATACATACTTCAAAGGTAATAAAGAAATCCAACAAAGAAATTCCCAAGTCATTATAACTTTTTTTTGTATTTTAGGATTAGACTTACATTTTAACCATAAAATTTATACCAAAGTCAATGGCTGCTTCTTATAATCACCGAGTACCATGTCAAGTACCTACATGTGTTATAATATCATGTTATCTATTGTTTTTGCTGACTTCCAGTAAAACATGAAACAATATACAAATTTACAAAACAATGCTACAGTTTGAATATGCCCCCCAAAGTTCATGTTTGGAAAGTCAATCCCCAATGCAACAGGGTGGAGAGGTGATTACTTCTAGAAGTGATTGGAGATGATTAGTATCCGTTTGCAAGCCTGGACTCATTACTGCACAAGTAGCATCCTTAAGAGAATGAGCTGGACCCTTCTCCCTCTCTCACAATGAGCTCTCTTGCCTTGTGATGCCTTCGGCTATATTATGCTTCCGCATGAAGGCCCTTTCCAGATGGGACCCGTCCATCTTATTCTTCCCAGCCTTCGGAACTGTGAACCAAATAAACCTCTATTGTTTATAAGTTGCTCAGTCTGTGGCATTCTGTTACACCTGCAGAAAACAGACACGTCACATTTCTGTATTCTTTAGAGGTGGTTGTCACTGAGCTGTAACTGTGTGAGAAAATGTCCAGGTTTCAGTTTGTTTTATTCATTTCTTTTTTAAATGTTTATTTCTTATTGTTAATATAAAGGTGATATACAGAGGAGGTTAGAGTTACATACGTGAGATAATGAGTACATGTTATTTTATTTAAGGGTTAACATACATAAGAAAGAATTCTGTATTATATTAGAGCTCTACTTTTCTTATAAATATACACACAGCCAGGTGCCAGTGACTCACACCTGCAATCCTAGCTACTCAGGAGGCTGAGATCTGAGGATTACAGTTCTAAGCCAGCCCAGGCAGGAAAATCCGTGAGAATCTTATCTCCAATTAACCACCAGAAAACTGCAAGTGGCACTGTGGCTCAAGTGGTAGAGTGCTAGCCTTGAGCTGAAGATCTAAGGGACAGCGCCCAGGCCCAGAGTTCAAACCCTGCGACCGACAGACTAAATACATACGTACATACATACACACACACACATACCATATATATATGGCATAAGAATCAAGAGTCTTTATGAAGAACCAGTCAGGAACCTGTTCTTTCTAAGCTTATCATTTTAGAGACACTGTGCAATATATTAGGGGATCACGTGTCCACACTGACAGAGGACACCAGTACACATTGAATACCCTACCATTCCTGTCCTTGGTAGATTTTCATGCATGCCCATGCACATTGTGCATGTGTGTGTGTGTGTGTGTGTGTGTGTGTGTGTGTGTGTGTGTGTGTGTGTGTCTATACTGGTCCTGGGGCTTAAAATCAGAATCTGGATATTGTCCCTGAGCTTTTTTCCTCAAGGCTAGAATACTACTACTAGAGCCATAGCTCTACTTTTGAGTTTTGGGTAGTTAATTGGAGATAAGAGTCTCACAGACTTTCCTGCATAGGTTGGCTTCAAACTGCAATCATCAGATCCTAGCTTCCTGAGTAGCTAGAAGTACAGGTATGAGCCACTGGCACCCAGCTTCCTTGATAGATTTTTTTCCCCCCAGTCCTGAGCTTGAACTCTGGGCCTAGGTGTAGTCCCTAAGTTCCTTTTGCTCAAGGTTAGCACTCTACCACTTGAACTACAATACTACTTCCAGCTCTTTTCTGTGATTAAACAACTGCCCAGGGGCTGGGAAGGTGGCTCAGTGGTAGAGCGCTTGCCTTGCATGCAAGAGGCCCTGGGTTTGATTCCTCAGCTCCACATAAGAAAAAAGAAAAAAAAGCTGGAAGTGGCCCTGTGCCTCAAGTGGTAGAGCACTAGCCTTGAGCTGAAGAGCTGAGGGACAGCACCCAGGCCCAGAGTTCAGGCCCCACGACCCGATCCCCCCGTCCCCCCAAAAAAAACGCCCAAAAAATAACTGGGCTAAAGACATAAAAAGAAACTTCTCTGAAGAGGAAAGAAGGATGGCTAATAGACACATGAAGAAATGCTCAACCTCCCTAGCCATAAAAGAAATGCAAATCAAAACAACATTGAGATACCATCTCACCCCAGTTAGAATGGCTATAATCAAGAACTCTAATAACAACAGATGCTGGAGGGGATGTGGACAGAAGGGAAGCTTACTTCATTGTTGGTGGGAATGTAAACTTGTTCAACCACTTTGGAAAGCAGTATGGAGGTTCCTCAAAAGACTTCACATAGAGCTCCCCTATGACCCAGCAATCCCACTTTTGGTTTTTTACCCGAATGATCACAAACAAGACCACACTAAAGCTACCAGCACAACTATGTTTATTGCAGCATTATTTACCATAGCTAAGATATGGAACTAACCCAGATGGCCCTCAGTAGATGAATGGATCAAGAAAATGTGGTATATATACACAATGGAATTCTATGCCTCCATCAGAAAGAATGACATTGCCCCATTTGTTGGGAAATGGAAAGACTTGGAAAAAAATTATATTAAATGAAGTAAGCCAGGCCCAAAGAAACATAGGTCCCATGGTTTCCCTTATTTGCAATAACTAGCATATGTCTGAGACAAGCAGAAAATGTCAGATAAGATGAAGTTAAGTGAAAAGAACCCCAAGATAGGGACACAAGTGGTTTTTTCCTTTCTTGCTATTGTTTCTAATGTATTTATAAGGTACCATGTGATTTTTTTGTTGTTTTTTATGTCCCTCCCCCACAGTATAACCTGTTTTCACTGTATTTGATGTTGGTATAATTTGTGGAGGGGAAGGGAAAAAACAAATTGTTTAAATAGTGATACAGGTGGACCCATTGCAACAATGAGATGTTCAAGACGCTATGTTGAAAAACAAACTTTATAATTTAGGCGGGGGTGGGGGAGGTAGGGAGTGAAGAGTGTAGTTGAGGAGGTAGAAGTGAAGGGAGGGTAGGGGAAAAACAAAGGAGGAGGCAACAATGCTGGATAAGAAATGTACTCATTACTTTGCTCATGTAACTGTAACCCCTCTGTACAGTATTTTCACAATAAAAAATATATTTTTTTTAAAAAAAGAATCTCACAGACTTTCCTGTCCCAGCTGGCTTTGAACCACTATCCTCAGATCTTAGCCTCCTGAGTACTTAGGATTATAGGTATGAGCCACTAGCAGCCAGCTCTTTTTTGGTCGGTCATGAGGCTTGAACTCTGGGTCTGGGTGCTGTCCCTCAGCTCTTCAGCTCAAGGTAAGTGCTCTACCACTTGAGCCACAGCACCACTTCTGGTTTTCTGGTGGTTAATTGGAGATAAGAGTCTCATGGACTTTTCTACCTGGGCTGACTTGAACCATGATCCTTAGATCTCAGCCTCCTGAGTAGCTAGGATTATAGGCGTGAGCCATCAGTGCCTGGCTCTTGATAGATTTTTAATAAGCATATTGCTATATATTATACCTAATATGTATTCTTCAATTGTCCAATTTATAAAATGTATATTAATAACAAAATATGTGCTGACTAATGTGTGATGCCTTTTATAGAAATTATGTCCTTTTAATCAGAGTGCAATCTTGAAATATAAGGGTAATTTCTAACCCTCAGTTTAGAGATAAGCAATCTAATGCTCAGAGTGACTAAGGTAATCCAAGAGCACATAGCTAGTAAGTGCTATAGCAGTCATGCATCCCTTCATGATTTCACAAACCAAATTCTGAGAGCACAGTGTGTAAAGTGCTTTGCACTGAGTCTTTTATTTTTAATTGTGAAAATACCATACAGAGGGGTTACAATTACATGGACAAGATAATGAGTACATTTCTTATCAAACATTATTACCTCCTCCTTTATTTCCCCTTCCCATCCCTTCCCACCTCCCACCCTCCCCCAGCCCCCCTGGACTGAGTCTTGATGGAAGTTGACAAAAATGACTTAGAACACTGCCTAGTAGCACATTATGATTGCTAGCTATAGGTGTTCCTTTTAAGAGTATTTTAAGGTAAACAGTCATTGTTCATCACAGTCCACAGGCATGAAAGCTGAAGCTCAAGGTTACACATATCTGCATTATGGAATGTAGATCTCTACCTGCTGGCCTAGGACAGTGTGAATTTGAACCTCTGCATCTTTTCATCTTTTATTCTGAATATATTCTACAATCTCAAATAGAGCTAAACTGTATTATATATAACATATATTATATAATATATTATATATATGTAATACATTATATACTATATAACATACTATGTAATGTTGTATATATGTGTGTCATTGTATATAATTATATAATACATATTATATAAATGCTATCTAATCCTGTAGATCAAGTTCAATGACACCTCTTTCTCCCATATTGATCTCTAATTTTTTCAGTCACTTACCATGAATAGTTTATTCATATTGCTTCTTGACATATTTTTAACCATTTTGTCAATGAATGTACCTGTAGACTCCATGAAATTGCAATAAAGTTAGAAGATGCACTGTCTTATTAAAGCCTTTTATTACCTTGCATCAGTGCTAAACCATAAAGAAGAAAAAAAATTGAATATCTAAATAAGGAGTGGTCATATTCTAAACAACAGGTAACTTAATGTGCAAATAATCTAGAACCATTCTCTACAGTTTAGAAAATACTCATTTGAGATGGTAAATCATTTTAATTGTTGGCTGTATGAGGTTAGGAAACATCAATCTGTACCTTCCTTGGGATTCATGTTAAAAATTAGTACTTCAAAGAACCCATTTAACTTGCATTTCTCAAAATTTATTGGTCACTGATTCTGATTTTGTATTATTTACTTTACTTCATGGGAATGGAAAAGAAAAGAGAAACTTTGAAAAAGAGCTTGTTGGCCCAAACACAGCCCTGGATTATTCCCTACGTTCCTTTTTTTTGGCAAATCACATCTAAATTGTCCGTATCATCAATAGTAAATGAAAGCCATTGTAGCAATATCTCTAAATCCTTCAGATATGGATGTACCCATTCATTTCAGCTCATACCTGTAAAACTAGCTGCTAGAGAGGTAGAGATCAGAAAGATCAAGGTTTAAGACCAGCTCTCCCCCTCCCAATAAGCACATGAAACCCCATCTAACTAATAGAACTGAGTGTAGTGATTCACATCTATCACGCTAGCTATGCAGGAAGAGTAAATAGAAGGATCATGATCCAGACAAGCAAAAAACAAGACCGTTTTCAAAAAATAGAAAAACCATAAATGGTTAAGGGCATTGTTCAAGTTGTACTTGCCTAGCAAGTGCAAAGCCTTGAGTTCAATCCCCAGTACCACCAGAAAAAAAATATTTTCTTTTTTTGGGTGGGGGGGCGGTCAGTCGTGGGGCTTGAACTCTCGGCTTAGGCGCTGTCCCTACGCTCTTCAGCTCAAGGCGAGCGCTCTACCACTTGAGCCACAGTGCTGCT
This sequence comes from Dipodomys ordii, assembly GCF_000151885.1. Classification (NCBI taxonomy): domain Eukaryota; kingdom Metazoa; phylum Chordata; class Mammalia; order Rodentia; family Heteromyidae; genus Dipodomys; species Dipodomys ordii. Next base: position 31,874,484 of record NW_012267219.1, on the reverse strand, counting down.
TCCAGTTTTCTAGTAGTTTATTGGAGATAAGAGTCTCAGGAACTTTCCTGCCCAGGCTGGCTTTGAACTGTGATCCTCAGATCTCAGCCTCCTGAGTAGCTAGGATTACAGGCATGAGCCACCGGCACCCAGCTAAAAAAAATATTTTTTTTCCTGAAAATTCTATGTGTTTGAATCCACAAATTAGTCAATATTATTAGTCAATATCAGTCTGAAAAAGAAAAATTTCTTTTATGAAGGTTAACTTGATATTTTAGTACACATAAAATAAAACAAAAATACTTTTGTTCATTAACCTGCTACTTAAGAATCTTCCACTTTGAGGCTATGAAAGTAACTTCTCTTTGATCTTTGTCCAAATGAAAGCTGACATCTCCTAGAACAATAAGCTTGCAAAAAAATAAACATAGATTAAAGTTCAGTAGATGGCTGGGGATTTGGAGAGACAGAACACTTATCTGAAAATTGATGAAGTTTTAGTCAAGAGCAAAACACTGAGAACCAAGAAAGCCATGGTTTCTTTTGTAGAAAAGAAAAAGTAGTAATTTTCCTTACTCATCACAAGGGTCATGGATTTAGAAGATAGGTCAATTACAGGAAAAAAATTACTAATTATTTTATGTAACAGATGTTCTGAAGTATCCCCCAAAATAAGCTGTAGAGAAATGTATTTTTATGCTTACATTTGATAAAAAGGGGAAAGTTGTGTAGATTAGTAAAAGGGTTGGATAAAATAATATTAAGCTGTAGGGACTTAGTAAGGTCTCTGCTCAGATTCTTCTAAGATATACTTTCCCCTTCATGTGACAGGAAAGATGTCATATGAAAACTTTTTACTGAGGAAAGGAGCAGCCACAGGCCTTCCTGGGTTTCATGAAAGCTTCAGGATAGAAAAGGAAGAGGAAAAACGGAAGTTAGGAGAGCTGCTGAAAGACCTTCTTTCTGAGGGCCTTCCTGTGTCCTTCAGTTCAAAATATTCAACATCCCTGGGCTTTGGGGGACAGAATACCCTCCCAAATATTTCAACCTGGAAATTCTTATGTTATGGTGTTTTCAATTTTGCCCAAAGCCCTGACATTTTCAATCTGGTAATTCTTATTTTATGATGCTTTCAACTTTGTCAAACCAGTATGTATACACTTTTTGAAAGTGGTTAAAAAAATTAAAAAATAAGGAATTTCCTTTAGGAAATTGCCTCCATTTTAGGCATCTTCCCCATTTTCTATAATAATATCCATAATATGCATTTGATTCTGAGAATCACTGTCATTATTTAAATGAGTGTTAAAGCCTAAGATTTATTATATCATTGCTAACATCTTTATTATTGTTATCTCCATGTTTATCGTTATTTTTATTTCCCCAATATAAGGTGTAGTTATTAATGATTAAGAAGTTGTAAGTGGATCAACAGTTATCTAGCACTTTAATGTGATTTCACTGCCTGGTGCCAGTGGCTCACTCCTGTAATCCTAGCTACTCAGGAGGCTGAGATCTGAGGATCAAGGTTCAAAGCCAGCCTGGGCAGGAAAGTTCGTGAGACTCTTATCTCCAATAAACCACTAGAAAATTGGAAGTGGTGCTGTGGCTCTAAGTGACAGAGCACTAGCCTTGAGCTGAAGAGCCCAGGGACAGTGCCCAAGTCCAGAGTTCAAGCCACACAACTGAAAAAAAAAAAAAGTGATCTCACAATTTTTTGTATTTTATTTAAAACACACCTAAAACTACAAAAAAAAATTGTTGTTATTTTACTACATGTATAGTCCTAAGGTACCTATCTATAATGCATTGGATGAATGATGAGTAAAAGTCTACTTTCAATTGAATTATATTTGATGTTAATACAATTAACACAACAAATATGAAAATAATAGAAAAAACACTCAAAATGTTGTAGAAACTTTTCTTGTGCTGTTTGAAATATCAATCACAAAAATTGACAGTACTTAAAATTACATTGTTTTAGTGATAAGAACATGTCCTTTTATTTTAGCTGATAAAATATAACCCAAGTATTTTATGTCAACTAATTTTTCATAAGAACAATTAATTTTTATAAAAATAGCATTCTATAACAGGAATCTAGCTTGGTAAAAGCCAATAAAGAAGAAATTAGAAACTCAAGATAAAAATACAATGAGGGGCTGGGATGTAGCTCAGTGGCAAAGCGCTTGCCTAGCAAGCGCAACGTCCTGGGTTCGATCCCCAGTACCAAAAAAGAAAAGACAAAAAAAATAAAGTTAAAAAAAAACCCAAACAAAAATACAATTGGGTACTGATGACTGTGGTCCTCACTAATTGAGAGGGTCACATAGCTACTTCATGACACAGCTACTTGTAATCCTAGATATGAAATCAGAAGGATCACAAATCTGGGCCTGCTGGTGCAGAAACCATGTGGCACCCTTAACTAAGAGCCGGGCATGGTGATGTGTGTCTGTCATCCTAGTTATGCAGGAGGCTGAGATTGGAGGATCATGGTTACAGACCAGTCCAAGCAGAAAAGTCTGCACGACTCCATCTCTATGAAATGGCATCACATGCCTGTCATCCCAGTTACTGTTAGAAGCAAAAAATAGGAGGGTCATGGTCCAGACAAATATTATGGTAGGAAGAGAGGTCCTTACCTCAAAAACAACCAGTATAGAAAAGCAGGCCTCAATGGTAGAGGCCTATCAAGTTTGAGGCCCTGAGTTCAAGTTCCATTACTACAAAAGATACAAAAATGAATATCAAAGTATCATAGTCAATGGAAAAAGAAAAGATCAATTAAATAAAACATATGAATTGAAATTGACAACAGATGCATTTACATAAAATTTTAAGCTGTGATCATCATTTGTCACAATAATGTAACCACAGTGGAATCTAAGAAAACTACTAGACTACTAACTGTCCATCAGCACTTTAAAAAGTTAGTTGGTGGTAGAAGTTAACATGGAACAGAAAGGTCTGTGAATGCAGTGAAAAGCAGCATGTTGAAAATTTTATCTGTATATTATTTTAAGAAAACAAAATCCACAGTGACTTTAGAATTCAAAGTAATATCATTGTTATTCTCTCCACTCACTGTTAGCTCCCTGAATGCTTCTGAGATGATTTTTAGTAATTTTTATTTGTTTGCTTTTTTTTTTTTTTTTTGCCAGTCCTAGGGCTTGAACTCAGGGCCTAGGCACTGTCCCTGAGTTCATTTGCTCAAGGCTAGCACTCTACCACTTGAGATACAACGCCACTTCTGGCTCTTTCTGTGTATGTGGTACTGAGGAATCATGCATGAGGACTTCATGCATGCTAGGCAAGCACTCTACTATTAGGCCACATTCCCATACCCATAATTTTTATTTTTCAAAAACTTATTTTAGAGTCTAGTGGTTTTACAGTAGACTTCCTTTAATGATCATAAATTTTATTAAATCAATAATTATTATTTATATATTAAAATACATGAAGAAATAAAATGATGTCTTATTTCCTTTGTGTACACATATACAAAATATAAAGGGGTATATCAAAAACTAGTCACAGGAAATTCAAGTTTCAAGTATAACTTGTTCCTATTGAGTTTATTAATACCCACCTATATCCATGTCTGTGCTGTGTTCTACTCCATATCGGATTCCTTCTCAGGTTCCAAGTTCTTGAGTTTTAGAGGATTGACAATACCACAAACCCAATTTTGTTTTCTAAATATACAGAAAGGGGAGTGGTTTTATTAAAATTCTCTGAACTGGGTCATTTGTTCAACTTGAGTCAAACACTCTAGCCAAGGAAGCATAATAAATGGTCAGATATATATTATTTGTTGCTGTTTATAATAATTTATAACAAGAAAACTAGTTTTAAAACCCCACTTTTTTTTAAATCTCCAGTTTCAGTGGGCCAGGAATCTAGGTGTAGCTTAATGGGGTCCTTGCTTCAGCCTGAACCAAGGTGTTTGCCAGGGATGAGGGCTTACCTGAAGGCTCTACTGGGGAAAGACCCATTTGGCAGCTAGCTTACCTAGTGGTTGGCAGCAGTCAGCTCATTTTGGGTTGTTAGCCTGAGGACTCATTTTATAGCTGGTTGGTGGCCAGAAGTTTTCCGTTCTTTGCCATGGGTTTTAACACATCACCTTTATCAAAGCCAGTGTGGGAGAAGTTCTCCTAGCATGGGGGAGGTAAACATTTTGCAATGTAATTTTGAGGATGATTACAAAATACTAATTCGCAAGCTTATACTTAGCTATTTAATATTAGCTATTCTATTGATCAGAAGTTAATTACTCAAGGGGAGGAAATTGCACAAAGCCATTAAGACCAGGAAGTAAGAATCAATGGGGAATCTTCCAAGCCTCTTTACATATCAAATGTAAGTCAAAGTACAGTAACTAAGAGTGAGTAAAAGGATTAATTAGGATTAATCCCACAAGGAAAACTGGGTCATTATCAGAAGAGAGGTATGGCTGCCTGGCCGTGACTGTAACTGTCCTAGGCATATGAATGTTCTGAATTGTAGGGAAAGCAGAAGAGAGCATACTCACCCCATGACTCTGAGTCACTGAATCTCATTGTTTATATGTTAGATTCCATAACTATGTGCTTATATCATAGAATTAAAAAATTCTGGTATATGAATTCAACATTTCTAAGCCAGCTCCATGTTTTCTTCGTTTTTTGGTTTATATTATGTTTCATCAATGCCTTGACATGACTAAGGTTAAATTTTCTGTATATGAAGTTACTGAGATTTTCTTAACTGTGAAAATTGCATTGACACAAAGTTCAAATTCTTTCAAAGCTCATCTTACCTTTACTTAAAGAACGCTTTAATGGCTGTTAAGAAAAACAAGTGTTTAACCTTTCATTTAGCAGAAAATAGAAATGAGCAATACCCTTGAGGAAAAAGAGTTTGGGGACTCTTCTTCAGAGAAATTAAAGATGTATCAGTTGGCTTTGTCAAAAAAGCAAACAAGTATTTTCCCATACATTTTCAAAACAGTCAAATAGAAATAAGTATTTCTTCTGTATTCAGACCACATCATAGAGCTCTGCCAAAGAACCATAGGTGTTAAGTGTGACCCAGAGTTTCCTCCTGAGTTCTTCTGAAAGCCAAGAGAGCATGGCTTTTAGATTGTACTTATCTCAGAGAGACAGTTATTTGACATTGGTTTCTGATGCATGAGCCAATTATTATTAATATTATTACATGCATCATGATGATTGTAGATAAATATAGCTAATATGCTTATAGACTACATTTATTGATATTTTCACTCAATGTTTTATTTAGTGCATATTATATACTAATTATTATTTCAGCGCTTCCCATATTTATCAATACCTTAAATCCTCTTAGCAAAATCTTTGAAAAAGTTATTAATTTCTGTTTTTAACTACCTCGTATCAAACTTTATTCTCAAAGTATTTGTGGAACTCCTATGTATCAAAAGTTGTTTTAGGCACTAAGAAGACAATGAGAGGGAAACCTCTATCTCTCAACAATAAGGAGAAGAGACAACACCTGTCTTAACTGTCTATCAAAATGGAGGAAAATGTTCTCCCCTGAAAATGATTTCTGTTAATATATATTATCCATAGGAGTTTCATTGTGATATTTCCATACAAGCACACAATTTCTCTTTCATTACTTTGTCATGCAGGTATAGAACACTTGGAGTTTTGACATTGTTCTTTTAGCAACAATGAGTGTCCAGCTCTGTTTGAATCATTAGACAGTCTTCCCTATTAGAAGAATCAATGCCCAGTCTACCTTCTGCAATCAAGGCACCACTGACCAAGTTTCTTTCACAGGAAATGCAATTGTTGTTGAACCAGGGCTTACTGTGGAAGGTTCTAAGTGATTGGGTCTCCTTTGCCCTTGAGATGATCTCTTAGAATATTTAAGTTGTTTTTACTTGCTCCTTAAGAGTGAAAGACGAATAGACTTCCTATAGCTCCCTATTTCTAATTTCTCCTGTCAGTTCATCCCCTATGTCCTCTAAGTGATGCAAGAAAAATTAGGTCACATGCCCCTGCTCTCAGGAAATAATAGCTGTCATTTTTCTTGATACACAAGTCCCTTGATTGTCTCCTATCTACTTGTCCTGCCCTCGTTTGAGTTCACAGATTCCCTTCTTCACCCATGAGCATAAAACCTTTGAATTCCAGCAATAATGAATCACTTTTCGTTACTGGGTCATGTGTTGTTACCTGTGCATGCGTTGTTCCCTCTGCCCCACACCGTCTGTTTGCCTCACAAACTCCTTCAAGTCACATGTCCGGTGTCTGCCTGTGTAAGCTCTTTATCCAAACAAAATGAAGCATCCATCTCTTCCTTCTTTACTTTGTATATCTTGTACACATCTCCATTATAGCCTTGTTCATCCTGCAGGACACTTGTCTTCGCCCAGAACTGGAAGATCCTTGAGGCCAGGGCAGGTTCCTTCTACTGGTCTAACCCCACAGTTGTTACACAGAGAGCTCAGTGCCTTAATGCTCTTCTCAGACTCTCATTGAGGAGTCCAGCACTAGCCAGAAACCTTAAAAGAAGGGAACATAAGAATGAAATCAATGGGAATTACTATTCTTTTTCCAATCAGGTATGGCATATATATATGTGTATATATATATATATATTTTGTTTTCTGCCAGAAGATTTTAGCATTTTAGGCTTAAATTTCATTTCTTATTTTAGACCATACCCCAGCACATAAGTTGTCAGATCTGTTTAGTAAAGGCTGGTATTTCTTAAGTGCTCCATGAAGTTTTTTAGTTCAAAATAAAATGCAAAGCCTTAGAGTAAATTAAATCTGAGCTCCCGGCTTCCCTTCGCATTTAGATCACACCAAGGCATGATCTTGGAACATTTTCCTAGTTGAATCTTGGTTTTTATGTACTCTGTTGACCCCCATTTTTTACAATTTCTGGAATAAGTAATCCCTTTTCTTCTTCTTCTGTCTGTCCTTTTTCTTCACTTTTGTTTTGCATTTCTATTTTGGGGTTCCAGAAAAATTATGTCTTTATCAATAGAAAAGGCAACATCTTTTTTTTTGGGGGGGATCCGGTCGTGGGGCCTGAACTCTGGGCCTGGGTGCTGTCCCTTAGCTCTTCAACTCAAGGCTAGCGCTCTACCACTTGAGCCATAGCGCCACTTCTGGCTTTTTTCTTTTTGCTTATGTGGTGCTGGGGAATCAAACCCAGGGCCCCAGGCATGCAAGGCAAGTGCTCTACCACTGAGCCACCTTCCCAGCCCCAAAAGGCATCATCTTTATCATCTCTTTTTCTGTTAATTTTCATTGTCAGTTTTTCCTCCTAAGGAACATGATTGCATGGTTTATAATTCTCAGCTCAGAGGACATTTAGGATTGGAAAAAAATAAGGTACTGTTATTTTCTACTTGAAAATAGAGTTGTACATCAGAGATCTTTCTTACACTGTCCTACTGGGGAGAACTCTGATTATGTCTAGTTTCTGCATCTGCAGTACACACAAGGCAGGAAGCTTGGCTTATGGAGAGCCTTCAGTTGTCAATTGATTGGGCAGTTACTCTCCCCAATATGCAACATTTATCGTACCCTTAAACATAACCAGGCCCTATTTGAAATATGGTGAAATAAATAACCAAACATTCCTTTTGGTTAATCATGAAGCTAGGAATAAAAAACATCTTTTCTTGCCATTTCTAGACCCACACTTTTTTCTCTTTTTGCCTTCAGATGGATTGCAAATACCAGGCTGCTTGGCACGGAAAACCTGACCATTGGTACATACTAGATAATAAAAAGCCCTTAATGATATCATGGGTTTGCTGTTCATTCCATAGTACAATTAGCTTTCCTCTATTATTTAGCCAGATTGCTCACCCTGTGAATTTTTTTTGGTCTGTTGGAAACAAAGAGAGCTGAGCAAAGAAAAGCCCTGATGACTCAAGTCCAATCTCCCTGGTTGAGGGGCTGAATGAACAACTCAATGTATACTCGCCCGGTGGGACAGATAATAATAGGTCTCCATTATTAAAATAGCTCTTTCTGCATCACAAAGCTTTCTCACCTATGTTATTTCATTGCAACTTCAAATATTACCAGGAGGTAGATAAGGTGAAGTGTCTCCACTGTGCCAAAGAGCAACGCCACAGAAATTTGGTCAAACAGAAGAAGAGTGCCTTTTCTGTTATTCCTATTTTAAAAAATCACAGCACAAATATCAAAATAGAGGAAAGACCAGAAGCAAGCCCAACCAGCATGGCCCAGGGTCTGAGCGCCCACCCTCCAGGCTGTATAGGCTCTGCCCATTGCAGACTGGCAGAGTACCATGGGGAATCCACTCCCACAGCTGCAATCCAAGTACAGCCTCGCCCTTTGTTAGCACCAGAGGAAAGCACCCTTCTCCCACTTCTCATTCCTGAAGTATAGAAAGAAGTATTTTCTTCTTTGCTGATGAGAAAATAACTAAGAGATCTCTGAAAATAATCCAAATGTTATTTACCTTCTACTTTTAAAAGAACTAATTTGAGAACATCATATTAAAATCATGGATGTATGTCGATAGGAGTGTAACAGTTTCCAGACTCTGTCCTGGAGTAAGAATTCATCTATCTCATCGCCACAGGCTTTCAGTTGCTCTGAAATAGACAGTGAGACTGAGGTCAGATCCTGTCAGATGATTGGTCCCTCCCCTGATGGGACCAATCACCTTGGCATTTTATTAGAGCTGGATATTGCTCCCACTGCCTGGCACTCTCCTTTCCTAGATACCAGAATGACTTGTTCCTTCATTTTCAAGTTCCTCTTCACATGTAAGAAGCATTTCTTCACTGTTCTGTGATTGATAACTCTCCTTCCACATCATTCTTTATTTCCTTTTCCCATTTTGCCTTTTAAAAACCTTTAAGCCAGATTTATTTACACATAATTGACCTAAAATAGAATATGTATCTTTGAGAGTACATACTTCGATGTTTGGCAAGTGCACCTGTAAAAAATTATCACCACATCTGGGTATCAGTATGCTCCTGTTGCTACACAAGAGTCTGAGACCTGGGAATTAAGGTATGAAGTGACCCAGCTAAGAAAGTCTGCAAGACTCCATTTTTCAATTAGCCAGCAAAAAGCTGGACTTGAGATGTAGCATAAGTGGTAGAGTGTCAGCTGTGAGCAAGAAAGCTAAGCAAGTCCAAGGTCCAGAGTTCAACCATTTGGGACAACTATGGGAGAAAAAAAAATCATTACAATCCAGAAAATGCGCATATGTATCGCCCCAAATGTTTTCACATACTCATTTTTAATCCCTCCCAATCTCTTTTTCCCATTCCCAGATATTCAATAATCCCCATTTTATCACTACAGATGAGTTTGTGCCCTTTAGAACTTTGTATGTAAATGGAATCCACGAAGTCTATTCTTGGGGGGTGGTCCAGTTTTCTCCCCACCCAAAATAATTATATCATGCTTTGTATCAACTGTCGAATGTTCATTGTTGATGAAAGTCTATTATATGGATATGCTATATCTGTATGTCCACTTGTTGAACACAGGCTGCTTCCAGTTTCTATTACAAAGACAGCTGCTGTGAATACTCATATACAAGTCTCGATAAGTCGCATACTTTCATTTCTCTTGTGTAAATATTCAACAGTAGAATGGCTGGGCCACATAACAGAGGTATATTTAGCTTTTTAAGAAACCATCAAACTTTTTCTGACATGATATAACATTTTATATCTGTACCAGCTGTGTTTGAGACTCTTATTTGACCTGCATTGTCACTTGATTCATATCCTTGCCAATGCTTGGCATGCTCAACTTTAAAAAAAAATTAAATATCCTAATAATCATCTAGTCTTTTGGGTTTACCTTTCTCAGCATGAAACCTCCACCCTGTAAGGAGGCAGTGACCCGATGCTCCCAGCCTATCAAAACGGGTACAGGTTCTCCATCTGTGAACCAGGGCTGGGTGGGGGTAGGTAGATGAAGAAAGCCCTGGACCTCTCACTCATGGAGATTGGAAAGGCTGGACTGCACTTTTTTTGTTTTCTTTTGCGGGGGAGGGGAATGTTGGAAGGAATGCTGAGGTTTGAACTCAGGGCATTGTGTTTGCCAGGCAGCACTTGAGCCTTAGCCCCCTTTGCTTTTGTTATGTTTTTGAGTTGCACTTATACTCCTATTGGTCTGGACATGATGCTGTCTGTGCTTCTGTAACTGGGATGTCATTATGACCAGGTAAGAATCACATATACAGACTGCTGGCATCAAGACAAAATCCTGATCTCTGCCTTCCTGAGTTATAGATGTGAGCCACCGGGCTTGGCTGACCTGTCCTTTTTTTTTAATTGTGAAAATACTGTACAGAGGGGTTACAATTACATGGGCAAGATAATGAGTACATTTCTTATCAAGCATTGTAGCCTCCTCCTTTGTTTCC
>NW_012267219.1:31705739-31862307 GCF_000151885.1 Dipodomys ordii | reverse complement strand
TTTGGATTGCCTCTTCTATTTCCTTGAAGAATGAGGTTGGAATATTGGTAGGTATCGCATTGAATTTGTAGATAGCCTTGGGAAGTATTGCCATTTTCATGATGTTGATCTTCCCAATCCAGGAGCATGGGAGTTTTTGCCACTTTCTAAGTTCTGTTTTGATTTCTGACCTGTACTAGCTGGAGCAGAGGAGGGCAGAAACCATTCCTCTGAGTATGTTCATCCCAAGCAGGAGAGGGCCTCTGAGGTGGCTCAGCCTGGAGGGGGGTGGGGGAGCAATTCCATGGCTCATCTGCCACAGAATTGTTCTCATCTCACCAAGTTTTAGCTATGATAGTTTTTTAAATACCAATAGTATTTTAGTTCATTTTTCAACAATGCCTTGTAAATCTCATGTTACTTTATCCCTATTTAAACGTTTTGCTTTTTCCCTTCCCCTCCCCAAATTGTACGGACATCAAATATGTGAAAACAGGGGTTATGCCGTGGGGGAGGAGCATACAAAGCAACAGAAAAATCACATGATGCATTATAAATATGTTAGAAACAATGGCAATAAAGAAAAAACCACTTGTGTCCCTATCGTGGAGTGGTGGATGTGGAAGGGAAAGGAGGGTAAGGGGAAAAACAAAGGAGGGGGGTAACAATGCTCAACAGGAAATGTATTCATTACCTTGCTCATGTAACTGTATACTGTCTACTATTGTTATAATATAATTATATTTATAATTATAGCTTAAGATATGATTATTCTTTTAGATATTAGATATTATTCTTTTAGATATTTTAGATAAAATATTTTGACTACGTTTTTATCTGCTATGTAGCTTTAGGATACTGCAGAAACTTTGAATGATTGTTTTAATTGTAGCATCAGTTTTTGGAGTTTGGGGATGTTTTGATTTTGTTGTTTTGTTTTGTCTTGCTTCTTCCTTCAGTTTTTAGCAGTTATGTTTATTTGACTAGTTTCTCACGCTGCCATTCTGGAAGTAGAACTCCTGGAATTATGTTTTAGAAGAACATGTCAGAGAAGATTCCTGGTCTTATCACATACTTTGAGCATCAGTTTCCGTATCATAAATGCAAACAATTATTCTCACCACAGTACTGGCAGTTTATCCTTTCCCTCCTCATTGACCACTTTGGAAACTTTAAGAAATTCTGGCTGAAAAGAAGTACTGCCCCCAATAACATGTTGTCATGTTTTATGACATTTTAAGACTCAAGAAAGTATTTTTATATAAAGTGAGGACTGTGAGAAAGTAATCTTCAGGTCTGAACCAGAAGTTTGACCAATAAGAAAATAGTGTAACAAAGACAGAAAACAGCACCATTACTGAAGTTTTTTTGTTTTTTTTTCTCTCTCTCCATCAGCACTTCTTTCTACGTCCCCCTCTCCCAACTTATTGCATTCTACCCTTTTACCAAGATAAGATTTTTAAAATCATCATTGTCATTATTTTCACAATGCTAGGGTTTGAACTCATGGCCTTGTGCCTGCTAACAAAGCACTCTATAGTTTGAGCAACACTCCCAACCATTTTGCTTCAATTACTTTTTAAACAAGGACTCATGTTTTTTTCTCAGGCCAGCCTGAATTCCAATCATTTTTATTCCCCACCCCCCAAGGAATTAGGATGACACTACTACCATGCCCAGTTTATTGGTTACAATGGGGTTGCTTATAAACTTTTGTTTGAGTTAAACTGGGATTACAGGTATGAGCCAAGGTACCTGGTCCCAAAACTAAGAGAACTATTGCACACAAATTGAAGGATTGAATATGTTAGAGAATTCAGAACATTTATATAAAGATTTGTTAAAAACTAGTTAATTAGTAAAAAAAAAAAACTAGTAATATTCTCACCTATATTTTCACACAAAAGTCTGGACTCTGAAACAAACACTCTTTATTGAAAAATCAAAATATGAGGAGAGTCACTTCCAGTATATTCATTCACATATTTAACAATGATTAATAGCTAGAAATTTGTGGTTTATTAGTCACTTAGTTCCTAGGTTACATCTCAAGAAGCTGAGCTCTTAGGAAGGTTGTTCAAAGTCAGCATGGAGGAAAAAAGCCTGTAAAACTCTTATCTCCAATTAATAAACAAAAACCCAGAAGTGGAGCAGTGACTCAAGTTGTAAAGCACTAACCTGAGCAAAAAAAAAAAAAAAGCTCAGGGAAAGTACCCAGGCCTGGAGTTCAAGCCATAAGACTGGCACCAAAAAAAAAAAAAAAAAGAAAGAAAGAAAGAAAGAAGAAAAGAAAAATGGATTTGAAGAGCTGGTGAAGCCAAAACTCACCATTGTCATGTTTACTCCATTTTGATGTAGGTGAATAAACTACAACATAAAACTAGACACAGAAATATTGCAAATAGGATCCTAGGAGAAGCTATAATTAAGATTTAATTTTAATTTGACATGGGAACAACTTTAGACAAACAGCTTCTCATACAGTTGCTCATATTGAGTAACTGGCACCTACTAAAACAGATTCATGCACCTCTACAAATCCTCTGATCTTCTTTAAAAAAGCTAGAACTAATCAAGGATCAATTCTAATAAAATACAATGCAATCCATTTAGAGAGGCTCATTTAATAAGGGATAACGATAATGAACAAAAATCCAGACGGGAAAGTTCTATTTAAAAACTAAAAAAATCTTCTTTTTAGTAAAAATATTCAAGACTTGGGATGGGGCAGAAAAATAAAAATAAAAGTACTAAATCTGAAAATAAGAGGACCTCCTGGAGATTGGATTGTGAAATTACATCATATTGTTTAGCACATGAAACAATCCTTACTATGTGCAATACCAGCAAGGCATATTCCTCATATTCAATAAATGAGTCTTTTATGTAAAGAACTGTCACAGAAAGTAGAAAATACTTTATGATAGAAGGTCAAAAAATGCCATTTAAGACAGAGAAGTAAGGGAGTCATCCCTTTCTTAGAATTAGAAGTTTCATAAAGAAAATGGTATGGAACTGAAAGCCAACATGTGGGGCAAAAATGTGAGGACATAATGAAAAGTAACCAGAGCATATTACAGGCTCTCTTCGGAAACCAGAAGCTATCCGACTTGCTGGGGATTTGGGGAAGGTAGGGTGAATATAAAGCGAGATGATTGACAGTCACTGCGAAGACCCCAAATGTCATCAAAATCTTTAGGAGCCAATGCAAAACCCAGCAGAGTTGTGAAACAGGAAGTCATCATCAAAACTGTATCTTTGATTATACAGATACCACGTCTAAACTAGATTTTAGAAATGTCAGAAGCAAGAAAACCATTACAGAAGCTATTGTTGCATTAGGCTAGGAGGGCTGCAACCAAGGGAACAAAATTAACATAGGTTACAGTAGGTGGCATTTCCATAAATATAAAACAGGAAACAGGTTTACAAGGGGTGACACTGTGATTAGGGATAATTACAATGTGGGAAATGGTGTCTGTAGTGAAAGAGGAGTATGAACTGTTTTCAGGTTTGTTGTCTGCATGCCAGAGAGATTGACAATGTCTCCTAGAAGAAAACCAATAAAGCTGAGATTTAGAGGGAAAAAAAATCTAACAGAAAAATGATGTCTGATTTCTTCAATAAATATTTACTGGGCACTTACTGGGTGCCTGTCATTGCTCTGGAAGCGGGGATGAGGAGTTATCTTTAATTTTTAAGACACTTTATGTGGACGAGGCACTCTTCTCAGTCTGTGACTCCAGAGGAAGTACTGGAGCCAGAGAGTGGGAGGAAGGTAGGAAGTAAAGTATCTCTAATAAAGGGAAGCTTTTGATGAATAGTAAGAGCTCTGTCACAGGCAGCATACAAGCAGGGGTTGGATGTAATTCTTCCAGGAACACTGCTACAAAGAAATCTCAACCTTTCTGCAAGTTCTTTCCTGTGTCTTAGGAGTCTATGAGCCCCAGTAATGTAGTCCTTTGGGTTCTATTATTAATCTCTAGCTTCTCCCAATTATTAAATAAATTACTCAGTCTGTCTGCCATTCAGCAAAACTCGCACATTTACATCTGTTATTCTTGAATTATTTTTGGTTAGAGCTCTTCTTCATTAAAAAAAAAATTCTACCCAGTTAATATTACCTTTATAGCTATTTTAGAATGGTAACCCTGGTAGATTGGGTTATAAATACCAGGAGAAAGGAATTTCTTGTGCCTAATAATATTTTTGTTTGGAAGAAACCCTGGCAACTAAGGAATGAATTATCTTGAATTTAAGATTACAATGCAGTTTCTGTATATTGCAGTATTTTAAAAAGAAAAAAAATCGGAGAGATTTACTTTGATCTAGCACAGTAAAGAAAAAGAATAATAATTCTCCCAATGCTGTAAAGCTTTAGATCAGAAACATTAATCTGTGTTGCAATTTTTTTTTTAAAGAAAAGAAAGGAAAAGGAGAATGGGGGTGGGGAGAGGAACCTGTAGTGAGCTGTGTTCTAAGCTATAGTTCAGGCTTTACATTTCCTGGTGTCTTTTGAACCATAAAAATCCACAACAAATACCTCGGTAATGTATAGCCAGTATGAAGATTCAATTCAGATTTAAGCACTTTGGTTTGCTTTTGAGTCTTGCTATTTTCTGCATTTGTTTTGACTGCTCTCATCATTCAAGATTGACGCTTGGATGGGCGTGTAGGAGGAAGCAGCAGCAGCAGGCTTACAGCTTGCAGACAAAAAAAAAAAAAAAAAAAACCCTGCCTTATCTGATGGCTATTATTGAAAATGCGAGGTGTAGCCTGTGCTGGGTAATGAAGGGGAGCGCGCGAGGGGGAGCGAGGCGCGTGGAGCTGCATACTGATGAGTGTAGGAGTACTTGATAAAAAGAATTCTGGCTGCTGGCCGTGCACGGCTCGTGGTGGAGTACTCCAGCAATCACATAGAACCGGCAGACCAGCCTAAGCTGACAGCTTGCTATGCCTTCTTCTGCTGCCTGGTTTTGGGGGCTGTCTGACGTACTGGTCGGTAGTAAAGATTAATATGTAAGAAATGTGGAGCTAGGATCAAGTCATTCTCCACAGCCTGCCTGGCAAACTATGTTTCACTTCTGACTTTGCTGTCTCGCTGAGAACATTAATCTGTCAAGCTGGCGGGCTCCTTTGATAGCAACTTTCCCCGGAGCATGATGTGGCAATGCCACCTCTCAGCCCAGGACTACCGCTATTACCCCGTGGATGGCTACTCCCTGCTTAAACGCTTCCCTCTTCATCCTCTTACAGGACCTAGATGCCCTGTGCAATCAGTGGGACAATGGTTGGAAAGCATTGGGCTACCTCAGTACGAGAACCACCTGATGGCTAATGGATTTGACAATGTGCAGTTTATGGTAAGATGCTCTGTGTGTCCACGGAGCTGCCTTTTGTCTGTCTTGGCTTCTTATGTGTCTTACATGGCTCAGAGGCAGCCTGATTCGCAGCGAAACCGATCCGATTTCTGTGTGTGACTGCATCAGAAAATCGTATGCCCTTAGGACTGAACTTAAGTGTGGACGTATAGACACTTACTGCAAAACGAGATCTGTATGCATCCATTACACATGTGTCCTATGAATGAATCGGTAAGAGTACTATTTATAGGCAGTGAAAGAAGATTTAACATTTATATTTTCCCTGACATTCTTTTGTGTGTGGTGGTGGTGTGTGTGTGTGTGTGTGTGTGTGTGTGTGTGTGTGTGTGTTTAAAATAAAATCTGCAATCTTAGAATACCCAGTTAGATTATATCACTCTTCCACTAATTCCTGAATTCATTTCTATAATTCTGTTATTCCTGAAGCAGATCATTTCACTTGAGCATCAGCATTTAGTGATTAATTAGGCAATTTGTTGTGTTGATTGTGAAGAGATCTTTTCTTTTTTTTTGCCTGATATTGTCAACAAGCAGTTTAAATCATGTAGAGGACCAGTTCATTAGCAAACTGTTTCATACAGTCTATTCACCTCCTTACCCACGCTGACTGAAGAACGATGAAGCATTGTCTGTTACTTTCTGTGCAAAACAAACACTTCAGCCCATTGCGTGTCAGTATTTACGAAGAGGGGCTGATGCACTCAGTACATTCATGTACTTCTGAATCCTGGTCTCCATGCCGTGGAAACCAGGCGTGTGCAAACTTCTTGCTGTGCTGCATACAGGCACGAAGGCAGATGGGGCAGTGTGTGGACAACAATCTAGCTTTCTAATCATTTCCATACCTCCCCCAGTGCTCATCAGTGCTCCTTGTTAAGCTACGTCACAGCTCTTGTTACCTTTCCTTACTATTAAGGTCCCATTGCACATATCACTGAACCCTAAATTCACAGGGAACATAATGCAGGCATGTAGTACCCACATTGCCGGTAGAAATAATTAATAGCTGTCCTTAAATAAAATGCTATGGCTGACACCTGCCGCTGGCTAATGCCAGCACCTCTCATAAAAGTATTTGAAGCTAGTCAGAATTTTTTTTTAATTTCCATTTGAGATTATTTTGTTCCAGGATTCTCTTGATTATTGTAGATCTGAAGATTATTTAAATTGTTAAACTTCTGCTTCCTCTCCAAAAAATATCTATTGATTTTTTTAGTTAAAAAGAAGACAAATTTAGTAAGTCTTATGAGCTTTAAGTAGTTGTGTCCATATAGCCCTTTATGAGTGTCTTGTTTTCTTGGCTTGTTGTTGTTTAAATAACAAAATATGTAGCTATTCTTTTTCTTGTACTTATCAAATGCTATCACTAGTTAGATAGACTAGATATTCTGAATATTGAAATAGGTCAAAAGTAAAAGTTCTTCAATGGTTGTAAAAGTCTTAGGACACTGAGCAGATTTCAGACAGATTTGGGACACTAAGTAGATAACATTAAGAATGAAAGGAATTATCAAACAGGAAGAAAGTCACTTCAGGATAACAAGATTACTGAACATTTTAAAATCTTTCTTTCTTTATACCTGTCTGCGTAAAGTGGGACGTCTTATTCCCATCTTTCAAGCCCTGGTCCAAATTGATTCTGCTACAAATTAATTCTGGTTCTTATGAAGTTAGACTTTTGGATTCCCTGGGTTATTTGGCTACATGGAAAGATTTTCATTCAGCTGAACTTCCCTCTGTACATTCCAAGCAAACATTTCCTCTCTGTGTTATAATCAAATATAATCCCCAAAGCCTTTAACTGAATGAAAAGTTAATCAAATTTTAAATAAGAATAATTTGGGGAGAGATTGTAAAACACATTCATGAGCAAATTATACACAATCCTCCAAAATATATCTGGGAGGAAAAACTCCTTAGACATTCATGACAAAATCGGGGTTTAATCATAGATGATTGTCTTCCAGTTTAATTCCAAGTATTATGTGTAACTTTCCAGAAAACAAGAACATATTGCCAATTCAGACAAACTAATCAAATTTTCTGAGACAGAATTTTTAAAAAGACAATTCTTATTTGTCACATAGAGATGTTGATTAACTATGCACATGAAGCAAACCATAAAATGGTGTCATCAATTACTGATCTACATGTTGTTAAATACCATTTATTTGTTACTAATGTCATATGACAATTTTCTGCCTTTCTGAAAGTTATTTGATCTCCACAACCTGATTCATTTCATTATGAACTTAAGTATACTAAAAGGATTGACCACCCGAAGAAACAGATTTTATTAATGTGGAAAATCTGTTAGACCTGCTTAGTTTCTGCTTGGTATCATATTCTAGCTTTTGTTTTTCTTGAAGCACATTCTGACCTGCATTTATTCATCCTGTTGCCAAAGCAACAAGCACCACGCTCCTATTAACTATGATGTAGCACAGGTCTTATTAGCTTTTAAGAACAAGACAGTAGACATCAAGAAGGTATAATTAATGTTGGCTGAAACATCATAGTATATCCATGCACAGATATGCTTTATTTAGGAAACATTCTCAGGAGCGAATTTTTCATTTAATCAATATCCCACTAATGAATGTGAACTTAAAAGCTCCATATAAGTAACTTTCAAAGTAAAATATTTATTGAAGGGAGCAAAGCCATAAAAGAAAGCTGTAGAAGGCTTGAGACTTAAAAAGTAATTTTTGCTCCATCTGTTCTACATACTCCTATGGGTAAAGACTATACACAGACAATTTCTTGATTATGGTTGTCTTACTTTAATAGCTTGCTTATAGCAATTCCTTCTCCTGTTTGCTTTGAAATATCTGTCAATTCTTGATCGTTGTTTGAGCTCTTAATACCAATTCTTGATTTTTTTTTAGATATGTGAAAATATTTTCTACATGTTTAGGATAAAATTCTAAACTTTTTCATAAAGCATTTATTGCATTCTAGTTTGCAGAGTAATTGAACACATGGATTCGGCACTTGGCACCCTGAAGTATATATAATAAATAGAAATTGAAACAAACAGTAGTTACAGAAGTTCCTCGGGCCATAAACAATTGGGGGAATGTTAAAATCAAAAGCCCTTTTGCAGGAGAATCTGTATGAGGTTTTCCCCAGGCCTCTCCCTGCCTGCTCCTTTCCTAGCCAGTCCTTCCCTCCTGCTTTGACATATCTGCTTGCTGCTCACCAGCCTCATTTTCTGAATTTGCAACTTATACAAGGTGTCAACGTTTCAGCATCCATGTTTTTCCCAAGGAGGAGCTAAGTAGGAGAAGTGACTTATACAGCACATACAGGCTTACCTATGTCTGTGACTGTTTCTACCATCATCTTTCTTTTCTAAAGTCTGATGACTGCTTCCTAAAGTCTTCAATCATTGATTCCCTTTGTACTCCCTCCTCACTCCTCCTGGAACTCTTATTTCCTTTCTTTCCCCTTTATCTTTTGTTTCCACAAATGTAACTTAATTCCTGTCTGGTTACCTAATTTACCTTAATGACTTTGATCCACAGCAGCCTCTTTTTTCCCGATGAACCCATATACTGGTTACATCTGACAGAAAAATTATATTTGTCATGTCTTCCTTCTCCCCCCAGAATAGCGGTGAAGTTTTCATTGGTGTGTATCCTGTCTCCCCCAACTAAACTGGCAGCTACTCAAGTCCCAATTCTGTATATTCAGTTTCCTTGTCTTTCACCAAACTTCTAGCATAAGACCATGTACATTTATAAAAAAAAATGTATAGCAGATTATTATAGACAGACCTCTGGTGTCAAGCAGTAGAATCCTGGTTTTGCCAATGGGAACACATGGCACCAGTTTCCTCTCATGCATTCAGCTGATATTATTTAAATATTCTCTATGTTCCAAGTACAGTAGTAGACACTAAGAATGTAAAAGTAAATATGATCCTTACATCCAAATTTATCATACTATTTTCATGTACCTTATACATGAGTTCCTCCTTACATACATACAAATGTGCCTGTTCACACACATTATATTACAAGGATTTGTCCTACATCGTCCCATATAATTATCATTGTTTAGCACCTGTCCTTGCTAGCAATTGTCCTCAACACCAAATTACAGTAGGCCATACAAGATATAAAATCTGTCATTGCATAAAGTAAAAAAAGATGCTGATAACATAAAAACACGTGGTAGATTGATAGTCTGAAAACTATAATAAGAAATTTATGTTACTAAGAAGAGGACTGACTCATAGCCTTACCATGGTAACTAGCTGACAGTTATATTTGTAAAATCTAACTAAAAAGGGAAAAGGATGAAATTATATCAACTCATTTTTATAAGGATCTACTGTTGACTTGGGATAATCTGACCATGATTAAAATGTCTAAATACAGCCTTGCTGGGGAAAGGTATAAAAACAATACTGTCTATGGGAAATGGCATTTTGTACACGTGAGGGGATTGCATTTAGAAAGCACTTGCTACACTGATTTGAGCCAAAAAGTACATATTTAGGATCTGAGCCTAAAAGTACATATTTAATTAAACTCTATCCCCCATTTTGTGGCACATTTTACATGCTAATGGACTTGAAAGCTCTTTTCTACTTTTACATAACTTGGCTGTAATCAGAACATTCTTTGAAGTTGGGCTGATTTTTGTAAATGACCTGTTAAGTATCTTAGTAGCATACCATGATCCAAGGAAAGAAGTTAAACTTGTAGAGTAGAAATATAAATTGCCCCTAAATGGTAAGACTAATCATTCCCACGATGATTTCTTGTTTAAATATTTTGGGGGAATTTTTATGTAGTTGCTGAGTTTCACAGGACTAAGAGGAAAAATGTCTGCTCCCTACATCCTCCTAGTTCTGAAATAGAAGAGGCTTTGGGTTGAGGAGGTGCATCTATAAGTACATCTATAATTTCCTAGACTCATTAGGGTCCAGTAGTTACAAACTTACTTTGGGGAGGGGAACATAATTTTTTCAACTATTTGCATTTAAAATCTGTTGCTGTATAAAAGTCAGTGCCAAAAGGGAGTCATTTTTAATCTGGACAACAGCTTAATTACAAATATAATAGGCAGCAGCAGCCTTGCAGTAGGGTAAGGGAGAACTGAGCTACAGCTTCTCATTTGCAGTCTCTATGATTTGGTTTACTCATCTGTAAAATCAATCTAATGAGGGATCTAGCAGAAATGTTCTTTGGGGGTGGTTATTTTAATATTTTGAGCTCTTTAAAGATGCAGGCTTCAGTATTAACGCTGGCAGAGCTATTAATTGTTCTTGTATATCCCATTAGCCTTGGAAGACACAGATTGCTTGTACAGCAGAAAGTCAGAAATGAGGGCATGTGCTGGAATGTCCATGTCAAAAGGATGAGTTTCAGAGAAGATGCTAGGCACAATTCTAATCCAGTGATAGTAAAGAGCCTTTTCTTCCATCTGAAAGTTACTCTGATTAAAATTTTAAGCATTAAAATATGTTGCCCCATTTTCAAATAATGCAGTAATATAACTCCCATCACTAACTAATGCTCACATGAATTAGCCTTTAATTTAGTTAGGCGGCATATTTGCATAATTTGATCTTCCAGGATTGCTTTAAATGACCAGATATTAGGATGAAGAATTTTATGAATCAGAAAATGTACTAAAACTGCTGAATTATGGACTAATTTTAAGAAATTCAGCCAGAATTACATTTGATTTCTTATTTAAAAGGACAGAACTCTCAGGCAAGTGTTCAGTATCAATAACCTCTCTCTTATCCCTTCCAGTTGCCTCCTTAAACCCCTTTATGATCCAGCCTGCTGCCTCCCAACTTCTCTGCTAAAATTGTTCTTTTAAGTCAGCTGGATCTGCTCCTTGACGGATCGCCTCCCACTATCTTTTTCTCACTTCCCTTCTCGTTGCCTGCTTTTCTCTTTCCAGTCCTCACTGTGATCTACACCCCATTTGGGTTCCCCAGTTCTCCTAATTGTGGCACACATTTCTGTGTGGCCCTTTACCCTTCCGTGATCTTCCTCAGGAAGATCATTTGCTCTCTGAGATTTGCCTTACCCCTTCCTACCTATTTTCTATTGCTTCCAGCTCTCCAGCATACATTCTCATATGCGTGTATTCATGCCAAAACATTTAGCACAGATCTGGTACAGAATGAATGCCCAGCAAATGTTAACTGTTTCTGCAACTAAAGTGATCTTCTAAGGCACACATATGCTTTAGAATAACTTGGCTGGAAAATCTTCCAGAGGTTCTCAATTACCTATGGGAGATAGTGAGATATTTTTAAAATCCATAGCATAGTTCTCATATTTAGGCTCCTTATGACCTGAGCCTAACTAAGTTTCTGGCCCTGTCCCCTACCATTTGCTCTCTGCAGAAGAGGGAACTACATGTGTCTCTTTGATTGCCTGGCTTTTGCACACGCTACCACTCTGCCAAGAATCATCTTTCTTCCCTCTTAACTCTTTTTGTCCTTTAGCTCTTAATTTGTCACTTCTCTTAGCTGCCAGTTTTTTTCCCCCTAGTAACAATCCTTCTTATCAGAAAAATAGGATAAGGATTCTTCTGTGCCAGGATTGTATTACCTATGCCTTGCCCATGTCCCCCTGCTCCTACCACCCCTCTGTATATAAGTACTAGGGATTTGCAAACTAAGTTTGTAAAGGCCACATGATAAATCATTTAGACTTTGCAAGCCTCATGATTTGCAGGTCTCAACAGGTCTAGATAATGTGCAAGTAAACGGATATGATTGTATGCCAATAAAACTAACTTACAAAAACAGACAAGTTAGATCAATGAGCCATAATTTGCTGTTCTAGCTCTGAGTTTTGAACTTCTCGGAGTTAGAAATATGCTTTTTACCTTCAGTATCTCCAAGCCTAGGACATGGTTTTACATGTAGACAGAGAAAATGTCTAATGAAAAGAGGAGGGAGGGCTAGCTAGAGTGATTCATGCCCATAATCCCAGAGGCAGTGCTCAAGTGGTAGAGCTCTTGTCTAGGAAGTGAAAGGCCCTAGCTCAAGCCCAGTATTGCTAGGGGGGGAAAATGGAAGGGGAGGGAGGAAAGAAAGAGATAGGGGGTAAGATAATCAGACAGTTGGCTACAACAAGGGATCTGAAAGCCTGTCTGTTTTTGAAGATAACCTAGCCAATCACTGAATGCATTCAGAGCAAGACCCAGCCTTCTGGAGTCCGACAAGAACTAGGAAGGGTACCTTGGCTTTAACCAAACAGACTGAAGTGCATTTTCGACAGGGGAACCGTGCAGGCATGGAAACGAGAAAAACACAGCTGCAAAGGAAGTCTGTTGCTCCCTCTGCACGGAATTCCTTTCCTTTTTTTCTTCACCTAATTGTATATCATTGTTCATGTATCAGCTTCAGCGTCTCTTCCTCCAGGAAATAAATATTCCCTAATACTATCCTATCATTTGGCCGGCTTACTCTGCGCTCCCATGCTGCCCTGTTCTTAGTCCTATCTCTGTCCTTATAACACTGCATTGCAGTCATTTCATCTGCTCAGATGTCAGCTTCCACCCTAGAAACTCAGTTTCTGTGAGGCAGAGAGTGGATCTTGTTTATCTTTGAACTCCTAAAGTCTAGCACAGTGCCTGGCATAAAGTAGTTTCTCAATATTGATTGAATGGAATGTTAAAGTTCTATATGGCATCATATAAATTATCCCATGTAGTTATTACCATCGATCTGTCGGTCAGTACTACTATTTATAAACAAAGAGTCTCAACAAGATCTGCAAAGCCAGGGTCAGAAGACCAAACCTCTCTCTGACTAAAGTCCCTGCTCAGGTCAGTAAAAGTACACAGCTTCACCAGTTCCCTCTCCCTTTATTCAGCAAATGTTTCCTCAGAGCCACTAAGCAGGACTCTGGATCTACTCTTGACACACTCCCAGTTTTTACTATTTCTGATCCTTTTAAGGACTTTGCCTTATTACTTCTTCCCTTTCCCCTCCTCTCTGCTTCTCCAAAAGACGTCTGCTTTCACCTCACTGACAAACAAATATTCACCTTCACTTTGATCCACAATCATCTCACAGTTTTCCAAGCAACAGATGCAAGATGAAGGCGTCAGCAAAGTTGATTCCTGTGAGGATATGAGGGAGAAATCTGCTCTATAAGAGAACACCAATCACATTGTTTTGGGGCCCATTCAAACAACCGCATTTAATGTGGTTACTTTGGTGAACAACCTATTCCAAAGAAGATCACATTCTGAATTACTGGGCATCAGATCTTTAGCCTTTTGGTTTGGGATGATGTGATTAAGATACATAATTGTCTTCAGGAAATATATATATATATATATATATATATATATATATCTTATTCTCTGTATTACTAAACATAACCTATAATAAATAAAATAAATATTTTCTTGATTGAATTAAAATCAGCCCACTTGATGTTTGCATGAGATTCTGATGTCTAAAGAATCTGATACTACTCTTTACTCAGTGACATCAATGACAAGTACAATCTTTCTGATAAAGTTTTTCCTACATGGCTAATCATGTACAAGGTTATACTGCTTGTAAATATGAGAACCAGCAAAGCCAGAACTGAGACCTGCCTGTCTCTCCACTCCTATATTTATTCAACACTCTCTACTAATCCCTCAATAAATCACATTTACATGTGCTTGGTATCTTTACAGAGTTTACCACTATCTGCTAGAAATGCCTCATAGAAATAGATGATTAGCAAGTAATGTTTTATAGAAAGGAAACAATATAACCAATGCAATGATACAATTATTGCTTATATTTACCTCTTCCCCAAATGTTATTAAGCATATTACTTCAGTTTTCCAACTGGCAATACTTAGTTAGAGATATCAAATATCTGATCCAGAGCAGTCAAGAGAACAAGTCATGGTGGCTCACACCTGTTATCCTAGCTGCTCAGGAGGATGAAAGTTTGAAGCAAGCACAGGCAGGAAAGTCCATGAGACTTTTAATCTCCAATTAACCACCAAAAAACCAGTTTGAGTTGTGGCTTAAGCAGTAGAGCACCAGCCTTGAGCAAAAAGGCTAAGGGACAGTGCCCAGATTCTGAGTACTCATACATGCACATGTGTGCATGCACAAACACACACATACACATATACACACATGCATGCATGCATGCATGCACTCAAGCATCAAACCAGGTCGATCTGAGTCCAAAATAAAAGCTTCTAAAAGTTTCTAGGGAAAAATTTCTTGTTGATACACAAAAAAGGTATGAGTCTAAGCAAACAAAAGTAGCATAAGCATTGTTTGTACTTAGGGAAATAATAATGCAGAGGAGTACCAAGAAAGTGGGAAAGGAAGAAAAATCTCCTGCTGAGATTACAGCATTCAGATTAAGGAATACCTCTAACCATATACAAGGCTGTAAAAGTATAGAAGAATTTCCAGGTAGTTTGTGCTGACTATGAGACCTCTTGAACTGCCTCATTTCATGCATTCAGGAAACAGTACATGTAATGGTAGCAGTGTTCGTGGAAAACATAACTTTCCCTTTCGTAGCAATCTTTCCTAAGGTCTAATGAGTTGTCCTAATAAACAGCTACAAGTTCTTCTTTTTTTATGATACTCTTGTTTTTATTATTGTCAAGGTGATATACAGAGGGGTTACAGTTACATAAGTAAGGTAATGAGTACATTTCTTGTTTAACGTGTTACCCCTTCCCTCATTTTTCTCCTACTTTCCCTTCCCACAAACCCTCCCAAGTTGTACAGATCATTTCTAACACATTGTCTTGTGAATGTCACTGTTACATTGGTGCCCCCTTGTCCTTTGTCTCACCATTCTGTTGTTCCCCTTCCCTTCTCTAATTCAGATAACTGTATATACAATACCAGGCTACCAAAATCAAAGACAGTGACAACAGGGGGTATACCACAGAGGGAAGAACATACAAATGAAACAAGAAGCTATATAGCACATTAAAAACAACAGCAACAAAGAAAAACCTCTTATGTACATGTCTTGGAGCTCAATTCACTTAGCATCGTCTTTTTTTAATTTAAAATAACTTTATTGTACATTTAGGAAAGTTGCCACCCATATCATAAAGAAAAGACTCCATATAGGTTTTCATTATATTTGCTACTCATTTTTAGTAACTTTGTTGTATCACTTAGCATCATCTTATAAGTTCTTATCCATAACAAAACACAGGCTAGAGAGACATAGTATCAATACTTTTCAGGCCATTGCATACATCTCCTGACATTATCCCAGAATACCTAGCCTAGTCTATGCATGTTATGTACTTCATAGAACCTGGAAACGATACATTCATTTAACAGTCTATAACCTATATAGTTTGAGAAACAAGAGCCCTTATGACTATACTTATGAATTGTAGAGGCATATAATAGGGAGAGAAAAATGAAGCTTGAGCTCACAGAATTAAATTTCAGATTGTTTGCTCTTGGACTGCCCATAGATGATTAGGATTCATATAAAATATTATAGAACATCTTGTATTTATAGGCCAATGTCTGTTCAGATGGCTGGCAGGAAGAGTTAGTTTTGTTCTTGTAGAGTTTTGAAGGAGATCTTGGAATTGAAAGCCTAGATTCTAAAGGATTCCAAGTTTATTTGACAGGAGCTATATAGCACATTCTATTATGAGTAAGGAGTAATCCTGTAAAGAGAGAGCTGAACATTTTACATTCATCAGCCTTACATAATGATCTAGCTTATCCGGTTATCTGCCACCCTAGAACAAATTAATAGCAACATTCAAGCTGGCAAACATGGAATCCAGAAATTCCTTATTCTTTTTAAAGAAAGCAAAAGATCATTCAGATTGATTCAATCATGTAGGAATTGGTGAGTGAATAGCAATGAGGTACTTTGGGCCAGAGTAGCATAAAGGGTTTGTTACACACTTTTAAAAATGCAACATGTTAACATAGTAGAAAGAAGAATGTTATATAATTTTTATTGTACTTTACAGTTGTTAAAAGTCTTACACACAAAAAAAGCAACAAAAAAAAAAGGCCCCCACACATAATGTCTCAGTTTGGGAGACAGAAGAAATAGATTCTATGTTTAGTTCTAACACAAATGGTTTGACATTAGGTAAACCTTCTCTATAATCTCAGAGCAAGCTCAGATATAACCTATTACTTTTCAAAACCTTTCCTCAGTTCTCCATCTGTTCCAGACTCTACCTGCTTACTTTTCTTCCCTTTAGAACCAAGATTCTCAAGAGAAATGTCCAGCTCCTGGTTTGCCCTTCAGCTTAATACAGTCAAGACTCTATGCCATCAACCTAAAGTTACTTATAAAAAATGATCAGTAAGGCCCTAATTGTCCAAATACAATGCTAGCTTTCTAGTCCTTATTGACCTGATCTGCATGTGGTCTTTGATCGGGCTAATCACTAATTTCCTCTTGGGCTTCAATAACCTTGCATCTCCTACACTAGTACTGTCTTGCTCTGTCTCCTTTGTTGCCCTCACTACTTTGACTTGTACCCTAGAGTTTAACCTCACCCTCCTCTTTTCTCAATCCCTACAATAACCTTCATTGGTACAACAGAACCAATTTTTCTAACTCCTGTGTATTCTTCTGACCAATCAAAGTTTCTAAGAGTAGGGTGGCTGTTCCTTTCAAACTTATTAATGAAAAAGCTATCAATTAGATAAAATGCTGAAAAGAAATCAATCAAACTGATTCTGAAAAGTAACCTTTGGTCTTGGCACTATAAAGGCCACTAGAGACCACACTAGACACATGTTATTAAATAAGAACTTACAGAAGCCATATTTATTGGGTGGAATAAATAGTAGACAGCCATTGAAAGAAGTTCTTCTAATGACAGGAACATAGAGCTAGTAGCTGAAGAATGACTTTAGAGGGGAAAGAGATTATTGTAAGTAAGAGAGACTGTTGTTATGCTCCAACAATGAGAGGAATGATTCAGTAGAAAGGTTTGGATACTGAAACAGAAGGATGGGAGAAAGAATACAGGTAAGAGAGATTGGTGTCCAGAGACAAATGGAAATATAAATCAATAATAGGGACAGTCAGATGTAACAGAAGGCAGAAAAGATACATACCATACTGATTTGTACGTACAGTTGGGAGAAGATGGAGCAATGTTTCCCCTTATAGTTTCTATTTTTCAGTAAGTGATGACACAAAGATGTGGGCTGGGAAGGTGGCTCAATGGTAGAGTACTTTCCTCGCATGCATAAGGCTCTGGGTTCAATTCCTCAGTACCACATAAACAGAAAAAGCCCGAAGTGGTGCTGTGGCTCAAGTGGTAGAGTGCTAGCCTTGAGCTGAAGAGCTGAGGGACAGCGTCTGGGCCCAGAGTTCAAGCCCCACAACCAACAAAAAAAAATAATAATGACACAAGGATATGGAAATTTAAAGATAGAGAAGATATTAAATAGTCATCACAGAAAGTAGGAAGGAGAACTTGCTTGGAGAACACAGTAGCATAATTGGACCATGCTGAGGGCTTATGTAAGATTTGTGATCATTAGTGTAGAAAAATGGTCATGCTCAATAAGACTTGGAAAGACAATGACACTTAAAGGTACAAAATTGATTTCATAGTCTGGCTTCTTCACCCTCTTAGTGTGAGACTGCGAGCTGGTCATTTTTGTGAACATTAGGTGCCCATGTGCAAATTGGAGATGGCACCACCTAGTTTCCAAGTGGCCCTGAGAATTACATTAAGGCTAGCTGGGTGCTTTTAGCAGACAGCAAATCATGAGGGTGACAAGAACAGCAAAGCACGGTAGGATTATTGATTAACCAGTGCAGGACTACAGCTGACACATAGAACTTGCCACAAATTTCAGTGTTCTTGCCTTCATAATGCATCAGAAACAAAGAAAAGGCTTACATGAATTATCCTAGACACACCAAAATATCCATAATCCATGGATCTCAGTGTTCCTTATCAAATAACTCTAAAGGGAGTTACAGAGTTTCAGCACTTCACTACATTCATGCTCTCACCACAGACCCTGGTTAATTGACTATCAGCGAATGGGGCCGTTCCAGCTAATGGCTGGCTGGCAGCACTTTGTGCCATTGGTAGAGTAGTGGGGGACTTCTACAGAGCCAGACTGCATCTAGTTCCCCAGCAACCATCCCCAGAGATGCTCCTTCAGTATAACATGCCCATTAACTACATTTGCTCAATTATGATAATTTAGTAAGACCATTTGGATACATTAGAATCTAGAAATCTTGTCCACAAGGATAATAAACCTAAGCTTCCATTCATACTATAACAATAAATTTGTAGAAGTTTGAAATATAAATCTTTGTGTTTCCAGTCTCTATCTCTTCTATCCTGTAATCTGTGTAGACAATCTAAAGTAAGAAAGGAGTCACACCTTTGTGAAAAGGGTTTGAGAAAAATCATTGTAAATGTATTCTTTGGAGATTTATATCCATTTGCTCCTGAGGGAATTAGCTGAATACCTGCTATACTGATAACTGGGCTAATTGTGGTAGAGACCACCGTACGCATAAAGATGTGACAGTCCACTCAGGCAACTAAGATTAGCATATTTACCAGTAAACTGGAAATACATATTTAAATAGCCATAAAAATTAACAGGAAATATTTTCATGGGATAGCATGTAAGTGTGAGAAAAGTGAATGCTATGCAGTATCTGATTCATTGTGACTGAGAAGGAAGCGATGGCTGGAGTAATCAGAGAAGGCTCTCTGGAAGAAGTAGCTTCAGAAACACTGGCGCAAACAGTGAGGAGTGAGACAAATGATATAAGATTGAGTGAAATTGTGAACAAAGGTGGTGGAATGTCAAAATGCAGGTAGTGTTTGAAGAGGAAAGCAACAGTTGTCTGACAGATAATCCCAGAGGCCCGGCAATGCTTCTGTGAATGAAAATGTTCCCTACTTTGTGAAATCACCATTTAGATACTACATATGCACCATATGGAAAGACAGCTTAATGACCCATCACAGTGCCCAGACAGGTTCACCCAGATGGCAGCACACACAAGCACCTTACACCTATCGACAGCAAAGGAGAACAAGTGAGGGAACATCTGTCTGAGGCTGATTAACCAGCTATTTCTAGATAATGCTGAAGGAAAGGAAGTTACTGGAGTTATGTTAGATGTTTCTCCAAACAAGCCCCCCTTCCTTAGGGTCAGGGCACTGTCTCCAAGCTAACAGCAAATATATTTCATGTCACTGGGAATATCCTCCAGTTTTCCAAAATTGTATTTATTGCCTGTGAGAGCTTCTGCTTCTTCACAGATAGTCATTGCTCCCAGTGAACAATAAAATGAATACCTCGCTTTCACCTGGATCCAGGACCACTGCCAAGACACCTGTCAACCTGCTCAGCAGTAAGCCTCGCTGGTCTGGGGTGTTCCAAGAATTCATATAATGAAATATTTTTCTGATCAGTTTCACGTGCTATGCATTATCCAAAGGCTCCTGACGCAAAGATTAGTCATGATGATGATGAAGATGATGCTGACGACGATGACAGTGACGACGGCGATAGCAAATACTTCTATTATAGCACTACTATTCTGAGTGGTTTATGTGTATTAACTATTTTAATTACTTTGTACCATATGATAGCCAGTCCCTCCTCTCACAAAGTTCACATTCTGCAGAAGAAACAGACTGGAAATGGGCAAAGCCTTCAGTGCTATAACTGTTTGGAACTATAATTGAGTGACTCAGATAAAGCTCCATAGAAGAGGTCAGGTTCACACAAATTCTTGACAGATTGGAAAGATTTGTAGGCTGACAAGGGCTGAGCTGAGCAACAGAAGCAGCCTTTCCTGCAAGTGGTGATTATGCATGGAAGTGCACCCAAAAAAAAAAAAAAGGCAGCGTGACACATAGGAGGATATCCAGTGTTGAGTTGAGTTGATGCACAGAGGGCAAAAAAACAAAAGGAGGTGATGAGGTGAGGCAGTGGAAATGTCTGTTTTTATTCCACTCCCACCTGGATCTCCACAGGCCCCTCTTTGCCACAGAGAATTGATATATTTGTTTGTATTCCTTCATTTATGTGTGTGGCTTGCTGATTTCCTTCCCCTCCGTACCCTTAGTCCCTTTTAGATTGAAATGTCCTGGGGAAAGGACATTGCAGGGTCTTCTCCTCTCCTGTCACCCTGCAGAGTCTCCCAGCAGGCACACCATGTCAGGTGGCTGATTGTATAATCATCAACCTGTGGTTGTAGGTGATTATCTGTGTGGCCTGACCGAGTCCAGCGTTGGTAATTACACTGGTGTCAGTGGGGACTTAGGGTGTCAGAGATCCAGTTAGAAAGCATTTATTCAGTCAAATTCAGAAGACTGTTCTCTACACAGAGAAAACAGTGCCCTCTAAAAAGCTATAATCAGAGCTTACCATTTCAATAGCAGTCTTCATGGTAAAAAATAAATAAAATAAAATAAGATTCCTCTGTTTCCTGTTACCTCACAACAATAACAATACTAAATAGGATCCTTTCTCCCTTTCATCTGAGAGCTTTTCTGGAAAAGAAAGCCTGCTGGGCACCCGTAGCTCATGCCTGTAATTCTAGCAACCCAGGATTGTGGTTCAAAGCCAGCCCAGGGAAGGAAAGTCCATGAGACTCTTCTCCAAATAGCCACCAAAAAACCAGAAGTGGCGCTGTAGCTCAAAGTGGTAGAGCAGTAGCTTTGAGCAAAACAACAACAACAACAACAAAGCACACAGGGACAACACCCAGGCAATGAGTTCAAGCCCCATGACTGACAAAAAGAAAAAGAGAAGGAAGGAAGGAAGGTAGGAAGGAAAGAAGGAAGGAAGGAAAGGTAGGAAGGAAGGAAGGAAGGAAGGAAGGAAGGAAGGAAGGAAGGAAGGAAGGAAGGAAGGAAGGAAAAGAAAAGAAGCCACAGGAGCTTAGCAGGTAGGGGCAAGGGATCTGTGAATAGATACCTACAACTGTTGAATTACATGATTTATAGCCTCACCTTCTTCCAAAAAAGTGGTCTATATATACACGGGAACAATAACACCCAGGAAAATTTAAACAAGGAAAATCAGAGAGTGAGACTTGATAAAAAGAAGCTTCTTTTCATGTTTCTTCCAAAAAAGTGCTTTATATATACACCCGAACAATAACACCCAGGAAACTTTAAACAAGGAAAAATCAGAGAGTGGGACCGATAAAAAGAAGCTTACTTTATTTAAGTAAAATTATTTTGAGCCAGGCGCTGGTGGCTCATAACTATAATCCTAGCTACTCAGGAGGCTGAGAGCTGAGGATCATGGTTTGAAGCCAGCCCAGGCAGGAAACTCCATGAGACTCTTATCTCCAACTAAATAGAAAAAAAAAGTGGGAAGTGGAACTGTGGTTCAGGTGATAGAGCACTAACCTTGAGCACAAAAGCTCGGGGACAGTGCCCAGGCCCTGAGTTCAAGCCCCAAGATGGGTACCAAAATTTTTTTTGAAGTAATGCATAGATAATTTTAAAACATCAAAAAAGTAAGTGTATGTGGCCAGGCACAGCGGCACACACTGATAGCATGTCCAAGGCACAAGTATATGTCCCTATCTGAAAAACAAACTAAAAACAAAAGGACAGAGGCTGGAGCTCAAATGATGGAATACTCATCTGAAAGGTATGAGGCTCTATTGTACTCATAAACTGACATGCTGAATTGAAACCCCTTTGTACTAAAGATAATTTTAAAAAAAATCAATAAATGGATCTTAGTAAAAAATATCCTGAGTTCTCCTCCCCATTCCTGGCTTCACGCTCTAAAAACAAATATTCTAAGCCTTTCTAAACCTCATCTCTTCAGTAGCTTGCTCCATATGCTATGTGTGTGCCACGTCCTTGAATTGTGGACTGAGATGGTATTCATTGGCATCCTAACGTGAGCGAGGAGGACCCACCCTACAGACACTATTCCCTCTTCTCTCCTAATGCCTCCACCCACCGTATAGTAATCTTAGCCCACAAATTCAGGTACTATGAAATATCACTTGGTGGTGTGTGCTTTATGGTAACCTAAGTTTGCATCCACTTTTTTCTCAGGGATCCGATTCCAGTCTTCCTGTCCCAGGCTGAGATTCTTTCTCTGAGGTTACCACGTGCTGTCACCCCGGGACACACTGCCTTGTGTTACCCTCCTGAGTTAAACCCATTGTCTCTTGGATCTCCCCCACCCCTATTTTCCTTACTTGAATTCTCATATCACTGAGGCATAGCTCAATCTCTTTTAGAAAAAGGGATAGTTGAGGAATATATAAGAAATGTATTTCTAAGTCCTTGTGAATCTAAAACTTCCTAAATTCTTCCTCCATAGGGGATTAATATTTTGTTCTAGTATGTGATTCCAGGCTGAATATAATTTTTCTCGGAGCTTAGAAGGCATGGCTCTTCTGTCTTGTGCTATTTGGTGTGGTAACTGAGCATGTCTGACAATCTGCCTTTCAGCCAGTTGCTTCCTTTAGTGGTGATTAGTTTCCCTCTGAAAATTTTAGGACCTTCTCTTTAGCCTCCACAGCCTGATATATCACTAAGGTGTGATTGAATGTTTTGTACTTGTTTGATACTTTAAACATAAAGATAGGTTTTGAGAAAGTATCTTCTATTCTTTGGCCATTCTGATTCTTTTTATAAACTAGCTAGGTATTGGACTTCCTCAATGTTAGCCTTTAGCTCACGTTTGCCACTGTTTCTATTTTTACCTAATATTCTAGAAGCTTGCTTTTAACTTTTAATGTGTTTTTAATTTATTTCACAAATTAGATCCTTTTATTATTCCTCATATGCAGTATTGTTTTGAAACATGCCAAAGATACTAGTTAGAGTAGTTTTTAGCTTGAAATTTTTGTCCTAGTCTAAAGAGGTCAGGTGGCTTTTTTTGGCTGTGCTTTATATTTTACTTAGTCTTTCTTGATTGTACTGCATACAGGCCACTTGCCAAAGACAGGTAATGTATGGTTTGCTATTCATATTTCAGAAAGAGGCAGTAGAACAGCAAACTGGATGATCTGTGCACCCAAGCGCAGTTCTACTTTCAGCTTCTTGTTATAGTGATCAGGCCATCCCAATAATGATGCTGTGGATCTTTCCACAAGGATTTTTTTGAAGTCTTTAGAGAATATACCTCCATTTCCTTTTTGACCTGAGAAGTAGTTCATGAGTGTGTTTTGTGGTATATGTATATGTGCTTGTGAGAAAGAGAGACAGACAAATTGAGCCAGAGAGACAGAGAGAAAAGAGACAGAGACAGCAACAGAGAGACATAGAGGAAAGAGAAAGACAGAGAGAACAGTAGTTTGCGATTGAAGGGTACGGGGATGACTGTTGTACACATCAGTTTTTAAACTCATCCTCATCTTCTGCCCCACTTACCATCTTCCTCCATCCCATCCTCAGTCTTTCAGACTGAGACTTCTGAGGTGGTTGCTGGTCAACTCCTTTTCTTGGCTCAGGCCTTTTTCTGAACAGAGGTAGCTGATCACTATCCAATCCTTCTGCATCAGTCAGTACTCTTTCATTCTTTCTGACTTCTGAATCGTTACTGAAACCTCTCATACCCATAGAGCTTTTCTGCAGTTAATAGCATTCCTTTCCCAATCTTTTTATAATATTCTAAGAGGAAAAATGATCAACCAGTAGGCTCACTACATACTCTGAAATAGA
Source organism: Dipodomys ordii (assembly GCF_000151885.1). Taxonomy (NCBI): domain Eukaryota; kingdom Metazoa; phylum Chordata; class Mammalia; order Rodentia; family Heteromyidae; genus Dipodomys; species Dipodomys ordii. Next base: position 31,838,281 of record NW_012267219.1, on the reverse strand, counting down.
AGCCAGGAGTTCAGTCACATTTCTTTATTCATTCAGTAACACCAGTGGAAGCAAAAGCAGCTGTCTGTAAGAAGCATTAATGTCCTCAAGTCATACTTCCTTCCATACTTCCACATAGCAGTAGCACATTGTAATTAGTAAGAGAGAGATTCTGCCCTCATTCCAATCTCATCCCTGAACCTTATAAGCTGTTAGTTTGGGTCAATCGCTTGATGTCTCTGTGCTTGCATTTGCACTTGTGGAGACAGGCATGGTAAGAACTGTACATTGACACCACTGGGTTGAGCTGAGGTTTGTATGAGCCCATTCCCCAAAACAGTGGAACAGGAAGCTCACACATTACTTGTCGCCATTGCTGTTACCTTTCTATCTTTCATTCAAAGAGACATAGAGAGGAAATGCTTCTACAGTAATGGGATGCCCTTCTTCTAGGGACACGGCTTGCAGTAAATAGACTTCAAGACATCTTTTAAGACAATTTTGTAGTTCTTGTTGCCTTAGAGTCCTGAGAGGCAGTGGAACAGACATTCATTCAGTAACAACTGATGGAAAGCCAAGTGTGGCAATGCACAACTATAATCCCAGCATTCAAGAGACAAAGGCAGGTAGATCACAGATTTAAGGTCAGCTTTGGCTACATCATCTCAAAAAATAATTATTATAGAGGTGATTGTAGACATAGAATATGGCTTTTGCAGCAACCTCTTGAACTAGAGAAAGAGAATAGAAACGGCATAAGGCTGTTCTGTGTCACACAGGAGAGGAAATGCAAATTGTCATAACAGCAGCCAGGGTGAGGCGATTTGAAGATTTAGATGGTTCCTGATCTATGGTGAAAAGGCTGTACTAAATTGTTACTGTGACTCCGTGTACTGAGACATGTGCCAAGCTGAAAAGCACGCATATAACAATGCACGGTTTTTGGTGAACTTTAAATTTCTAGCTCCCTTTGAAATCCCATTTCTCAACCTCAGTGGCATAAGTAATAATAATAAATAATAATAACATACCATGAGTGCTCACTCCATGTGTTTTATTAACGTGATCCTCACAACTTCTGCGGTATGTATTCATGACTTCATGTTAACAAGTCAGCAAACAAAGGGATAAATTGAGGCTCAGAGGAAATAAGGAACTCATGGCAAATCACTGACATTTTATAAACTCAGATCCAAGATCATTACTTCTGTTTTCTGCATAAGCCTATTGTTATTAAGCTCTAGAGATGAATAACACCCTACAAAATGAAGTCATCCCTTTCCAGTTTATACCTAACTTAACCTTGCAATCAACCACTACATAGAGAATTCTCCCTTGCTTTTCACAAACCTTGCCTCTTTCTTCCTCCTAGCTTAATTTTCTAACCAATATGATTTCTGCTTGCTAATGCACTTTCCTTCTGAGCTTTGTATCCTCTCCTCTGGGACTTCTCACCTGGCTCCTTTGTCTCCAGCACCCCCACACACACGCACCCCCACCTCTTGTTCCCCATTCCCCTCATTCTTCAGCCTCCAGAGAGGCCCACATTTCACCTCCTCCTCCTCCCAACCCCAACACTAGTTGCAGTTCAGCATCTTTGCTTCCCACCAACATTTTCTGTTGCTATGGAAACTGAGCGGCAGTGCTGGAAGAAGGGGGAGTCTTGGAGTGCAGTCACTGCTGGCCTGGGTGTGGGAGGAGATGGTAGGCAGCTGGGGTAGGGGGAGGAGGAGAAGAGAAGAATCTAGAAAAATCAGCATCAGACACCAACCAGATACTGCTGGAGAAAGGGACTTCTCAACTCCCTCCACAAGCCCTGGAGAGGCAGGGGGAGAGCAGCCCAGAGCTGGGCTGGCTTAGCAGCTGCAGTTCTCGGATGGTTGAACAGAAGGAGACCGAGTAGGCGGCCCCTGTGGTGAGGGAGCCTGGTTCCCAGGCTGCTTGTAATCTGTCCTTAATTTGCCACTGAGGAAGTTAACTTTATGTAGCTAAGAAAAAGGAAGGCTCAGGGGAACCATCATCACAGAAAATAAATATGTTCCCATTACAAATGAAGTAACAGGATAATTTACAGTCTCAGAAGATGCGGGGACTGGGAGAAATGGCCTGTAGCTAATGCAAAGTTTAAACTGAAAACTAAGAGAAAAGCTTCACTGGGATGGTTGCAGTGCAAAAAACAGCCAAGACAAGAAAGGGCAGAGAAGGGCAGGGTGTTATCACCAGGAGATCATTTAGTCCATGCCTTCTATAAGCTTATGTCTGCTTAGCAAAAGGCCTGAAACCCCTCTGACTATCATAGTGCCTGAAGAGTAAGACTTCAGCACATACTGTGAAGCCAGTTGCATGCCAAAGGGGAGAGATGGCTAAGAAGTGAAATCAAAAAAAGTCACCAACAAGGAGAAGTGAAAACTTACCTTCATAAATAAGCATGAAAGAAGTTAAGAGCAAAATGTGACACATGAAGTTCCATACAAAAACCCCACTCACTCTCTAAAGTAAAAAGTGTGTGTGGAGTGTGTGGTGAGCATCAAGCCTGGCATGGAGGTCTAGAGAGCAGCTGGGGAAGCCATGCATGGCTGCTGGCTTTCTGAACTCCCACAGTCAAGTGCAAGAAATGGACTCACAAGCAAGTCATCACAAGCAACACCGTTAGGACAGATATACTCATGAAACAGCACCGTGGAGGTCTTGTTTTACCTGTGGCCATGGGAGTCAAGGAAGATGTCACAAGAGTGGTCTTTGAACCAGTCCTTAAAGCAGGGTCCCCAGTTACAGAAACACAGAAGCAACTCCTAGGCAGAAGGAACCACGTGTTTCAAGAGGCATGCACATAATGACAATGCAGAGAAGGCTCAGAAAATAAAGGGGCGTCAGCTATGTATGGTGGCTGACACAGCTACTCGGAGGCAGAGATTAAGAAGAACATGGTTCAGCACCAGCCCAAAGAAAATGTTAGCAAGACCCCCACCTCAACAAACAAGTCAGGCATGGTGGCATGGCCCTGACATTCCAGCTATATGGGAGACATTAGGTAAAAGAGTCACAGTGCAAGGCCAGCACAGGCAAAAATATGAGAATGTATCTGCGTAGGAAATGCGAGGCCCTGAGTTAGAAACTACTGCCAAAAAATAAAAGAATAAAACAGGGATGTTGCCAGAGGTACCATGTGTCAGGAATGAGAGAGGAGAAAGAAAGGAAGTTAAAAGATGAATCAAAGCTAACACCTCAAGTGCTATCCTCTGAGATTTGAACTCAGTCCTATACAAATTGAGGATCATAGTACAGAATAGCATAACAAACTTGGCCCAACACTAGTCTGACTTCACTCTGGAGATTGTGTGTAGATGGAAGGCCTATACGGAAGACCAAGTAATGTGAGAAATTTCTAATTGGAGTGATGGGCAGAAGGACAGTGAGAGATTTTGTGGCAGAAAGATGGAGAAAAGATGCTAACGTTTGAGAATATGAGAAAGGGTGAGAGATGAAGGATGAGGTCAGCCTAAGCGAGTCAGAATTCCTCTTTACAAAAATATACATGATGTTACCTCATCTGGATTCACATGCTATTTCTTCAAAAGCTGCACAGAGGGGAGGAAATCAATTAAATTTTACTCTATCATCCTCTCTACCAAATGGTTCCTAAATATAAGATTTATCTTTCATGTTTCACAAAGCAAAATCATGTTGAGATAAAAGTGAAACAAATTGCTAAAGATTACCTTTAAATTACCATCCAAGTAGCAGCCATCAGTGCACCTTGATGCACCATTTAAACACACCAGTTTGTAAATGGCAGAGATCGCGATCTACCATTGGTAAAATGAGGCAATGAACTACCAAAATTGATATAACTGCTCAGAAGTTTTAACAACAATAACAACCTCAGAGATGATCCGGTCTCTCTAAAAACTAACCAATGTTAATATAAGGGACCGTGACTTCTTGTCTCCCAAATAATGAACATAGGACTAAATGCTAGATGTGCCGCCATCTTGTTCAGAATCCCTGGCAAGTGTTAAAGTTTTGACTTTTTTTTTTACACAGTCTTAAAATCTCACTGTTGATACTAAACATCTCTTTGATGCCGAGGAGAGGAACAAAGAGGACAGTCTCGTGGGAAGTCCATGGCCTGGTTGGCAGTGTATTCCCAGGGAACCAGGCAGTATTACCAAGTTTGACTCCATAGCCAAGTTGTGCAGAGTCACCGACAAGATTGAAAACAGTTTTCCAGACTGCAGAAGGATGGCAAGTTGAAGGATGAGAATAGCTCTCTGCCCCCTGTTTTGGTTCTGAATTTTCTCTGCAACTTTCCCCAGCCAGGTTCACCATCCCTTCTACTTATAATCCACCAAGCCTTGGGCCATTCTTTTAAATATTCTTAGCATATTTAATTGTGTTCATTTTCGGTTTATCCAACCCAGGGTCTCGTGCGTGCTAGGCAAGCACTCTACCACTAAGCTACATTCCCAGCCTCCTTGGTCCATTCTTAAGATCTCCCTCAGATTTGCCCTGCTTCCATACCAAATTACCCATTTCTTGTCATCAGAAGGTTCAGCCAATCTTATGTGTTGGGCTAAATGACTGAGGCCTGCTCCCCACGGACTGACTTAGGTCCTTTGGTCTGGCACTGTGAGCATAGCCTGACACAGAGACATATGCCATGTTGGAGGGCAGCACCAGGTGCACATAGAATCTTGAGTGTCTCTTTATCTTGAGCTGCATCAGAGCTATCTACTTGGACTGTGCTCTGCTTTTGCAGTACGCTACTCGTGTATCACGATTTACCCCCAGATAGCCTGACCTCCTTTCTCCACTCCTGTGACTCAGTAGGCTCCTCAGCCCTGTTCCAGCCCTGTAAGAGAGAAGTCCTCTTTCCTGGACCCAAAGTGGCTCCATCTGTCCCATCCTGCTGTAGTAGCTGACTATGCCCGAAAGAATTGGATATAGAACATTCTACTCTTTACCAGCTAGAGTAGCTCTGCTCTCTGCAAAGTCTATCTTCTGGTATCCCAGTAACCTTTCCTTCCATCTCTCCACACTGGCTATCCCACAACTCCACTTCTCCCAAGCCTCAAAAACATTCTTGTTTTGGGGGATCTTGTCTTTGTTCTCTCTTTCCTCTCTACCACGGTGGCAGGATTAGATTACTTCTACCCAACAGACTGGAAAATTTCTCATAATGCCAGACCACAGGCTGGCGCTGAGTGGCTGAGAACCAGGTCAGAAAAATCAAGTGTTAAGGATTTATTTCAGCCAATTTGAGAGGAATGTACAGATGAACAGGCTGGTTCCTGTTTATTGACTGGAATCTCAGGAGCCATTCATGTTCAAATTAGCCCTCACTGTGGCTACAGGCCCCCCACCTCAATTCTAAGTATGCACAACTGCATTCCAACAGGAAATCATTCCTGCTTCGATAAAGGCTTCCTTTCTTACTGCCTCATATCTGACTCTGAGTCTTGGGCAATCCATTCATGGTCTGTGTCCTAATTTCACCAACCACGCAGATGAGAGACAGGACATTAACCATGCTGTCTCTTCATATGGCAAAGCCACAATGCTATTTATAGAACATTAGAGTTTAAATTAGGCATTTTCAGAATCCATTACACTATACAGCTACTGTGTAGTTTTTAACTAATTAGTTCCATGAGGCAAGAATGTATATGCACGTTTTACACAGGAAGAAATCTGTTCGAAAGGGCCCAATGATTTTTCCAAGGTCATCCAGCCATTTGGTTGAAGAACTTAGGATTTCTATGTAAGTGATATTGATTTTTAGTTTTCAACATGTGGGTCACATGCAGAATCTTTATTTGACACATTTTGTAAGTGTCTTTTCAAATAAATTGTGTTCATCCTTGTTTCAGCAAAAGAGAATGCCATCTTATAAAGAAGTATGATCTATGGAAGGAAAATAGGAAACAAGGTCAAGTGCAAAGTCTCCTCACCTATCTACCGATAAAAGCACAGCATACATTGGGCGACCTAGAAGGCACCAGCTGTCCCTAGGGATTAGAAGTTTACAAGGTTTCTAGCAATAACCAACACAAGCCAACTGATTCCAAGATTCCATGACTCTTTGTGCAGACAGATTTCTTAGGCTCTCCCTGTAGATTTGGAAATGCCAATAATGCCCATTCAAGGGAAATTTCTTATGGTAACTCTTTCAGAGTGATGTTTTGTGTTCAGAAGGAACATCATATTTCCTAAGTTTCCACAGGATAAAATGTCATGTACACTTTACTTTTCTGACAGTAAGGATTTCCACTCCCTTTTGAAACTTACAGCTCATTTTCTCCTTTGTAAATGCTGATAAATGACACCAATCTACTTAGGTTATTGCTACCATCTCAGAATCTGGAAAACATCAGAGTTATGGTTCTCAGACTTAAAAAAAAAAAACTTTGCAAGTGAGAATAGTTACCTAAGAATGGGGCCCTGTTAAACAGAGTCAGGTTGCCTTTGCCATCTCTGTGAGCATCCCCAGGGAAGGCCCCCTCCAACAGGAACCTTTCCCTACCCACCATGTGCTATATCCCAATCTAGTTTACATGGAAATTACTCAATCTATTTAGGTGGGGATCTTCCTGTGGGCTTGTGGGGGTTGCTTTAGAGAACTGCTCTTTCAGCAGATAGTTGCCATTCTATCTCTCAAGAAGTAACCTCATCTTACAACATGTATCACTCATAGACAGACAGACAGATCGATAGATAGATTCTAACAAAACCTTTCCAAAGCTGTGTCAATAATTTCCCTGTTAATGGGAGATGTTTTTCTCCTTATCACCCTACTCAAACTATTCTGAATACAGTCACCACCAAAGCCTTTCTCATTGACAAATCAAATTGCCAATTCTCCGTATTTTATATGCTGTTATCATATTTGACTAAGCTGATGAGGTCCTGTGTCTTACATTTATTTTCTCTAACTACCCCATTAGGTCTTGTCGACTTTGTAGGCTATTCCTCATCATCATTTCTCACTGGATTCTCATCCACCAGCTGTTAAGTTTCTATCTTTTTTCTTTTCTCTGTTCACCTGCCTTTTCCTGATGACTTCATTCAAATCCATGGCCTTACATTGTACCAATACACTGATTTTTTGGGGGAGGGTTCCAGTTGTGGGGCCTGAACTCTGAGCCTGGGTGCTGTCCCTCAGTGATTCAGCTCAAGGCTAGCGCTCTACCACTTGAGCCACAGCGCCACTTCCGGCTTTTTCTGCTTATGTGATGCTGAGGAATCAAACTAAGGGCCGTATGCATGCAAGGCAAGCACTCTACCACTGAGCCACCTTCCCAGCCTGGCCCTCTTCTTTTTTTGGGGGGGTCCGGTCATGGGGCCTGACCTCTGGGCCTGGCGCTGTCCCTTAGCTCTTCAGCTCAAGGCTAACGCTCTACCACTTGAGCCACAGCACCACTTCCAGCTTTTTTCTTTTTGCTTATGTGGTGCTGAGGAATCAAACCCAGGTCCTCATGCATGCAAGGCAAGTGCTCTACCACTGAGCCACTTCCCAGCCCCTACACTGATTTTTTTTACAATTATCTTTAGTACAGACCTTTCCCTTGAACTCTGAATTCTATGAAAGGATGTTGCTATCTATAGCCAATTGCCTACTTGGTTTAGCTAATCACTTTATGTCTCACAGAAAACATCCAGAACTCTATTCTAGTCTTTATACTTTTTACGTATACACATGTGGACACACACATGCATGCACATACACATATACACATGCATACACACACACCATAAATATGCTTACGTGTTTTTATTTTTTCAGTCTTTCCCTGGGACTGGGAGTAGGTTATCTTTACCTTTCTAGTGCTGTAGAGAAAAACTGCAGCATTGTCTCTAAATCCAGTCTCTCATACTCACTCCAAGTCTGTTTCTATCAGCAAATCCCACTGACTCTATCTCCAAAAATATCCAAAGTCTAATGACTTCTCAACTCTTGCCACACACTCTAAGCCTTTCTCCTGAATTATCGCAATAGCTTTCTGGCTGGTCTCTCTTGTCTCTTGACCCACTAAAATCTCGAAAGCCAAAGTAAATTTTCTAAAGTGTAGATCAAATCATATTTCTTTGCTCAGAACCCCACATTGGTTTTCCATCTCAGAATAAAATCTAAACTCTTTACAATGGCACCCAGCCCCTGCATGAACAAGTTCCGTTTTCCTCTGATTTTATCACCTACCATCTTCCCTTGAGTGTTCCACTTCAATGATGCAGACCACTGGACCTTGGGACCCAGTGAGAAGTCTCCCAATTCAGGGTCTATGCACCTGCTATACTGACTTCCATGTTCTTTTTATCTACAGTGTTTCTTACTCAATTTATCGACCACACCAAGAATAATTTTCTCATCACCTTAGCATAATAGGTCTTTCCTCTCAGTTTTTTCTTCCTTGTACCTATAACCTTTCCTATATCCAGACATGAATATTTACTTGTCACTTATTTAGTGTTTCTTTTCCTCCCCTACCCCTCACACCAGACTGAAGGTATTGCTAACACAAGCACTTCCAGTTTTTGTTGAAACTTATAGTTTGAGAAGCATTTTGGTTTTGTTGGTTTGATTGTTTTGTTTTGTTTTGGTTTTGGTTTTTGGTTTGGTTTGATTTTGCTATTGTATCTCCACAATGTAGAATAGTACATGATTTTCAGTAAATTTTTTTGAATGAATGATTGGAATGAATGAGTACATTTCCTTGAAAGAGGACCTATGGAGAGAAATGTGTTGCTAGCATATGCTTTTGATTTCTCTACCTTGGTTTCATTAAGGCCATGCTTTAAACAATTGCACTAACAGGATCAGACAAGATAATAATATTTCTTAGTGAAAGATCTGAGAATGCAGAGAACCAAGACTGCTGAGAGGACTGCTGGTTGTTATAGCAACTCTTCAAGTCAGGCAATTTGGCAGGCAGTGTGCATTTATAAAAACATGTTTATGGAGGCTCCTAAACATTTTTCTAAATTGATTATACATGCATTTTGTTTGTTGTCTCATATTAGGAATTATTTACCATGCATACCCAGTAAGTGGAGGTACCCTGAAATACACTCTAGGAAAGAATTGTATTATTTAGTCTAACTAACTACATATCTGTATTATCCAACTAAAAGTAAACGGAATTAAGGGGGAACCTGCCAATTGCAAATTCTTGAAGATTTCATTTATAAATGAGAAATGTTCCAGACAGAACTGTGGCAAACTAAGCAAATTGAATGGCCTCAACAGAATTTTCTCAATTACCTCTGGATTGGTTTCCTTCTCTGATGTCTTCTATTCAATCTATTCTCAATGCATATTTTGTAGAGGCCTCAACTATGAAAAGGAGGTAACATATATATTTATTCATCTTAGGCACTGATTTGCCATATATTATCAAAGTTTCATCAAATCTATTTTATCTCCATTTTGTCTGTGACTTAAGACTCTATAATTTTACCCAAAGTCAGAGTAATAAAATGGGACTCAATACTGATCTGTGTGACCCCAAAAAGGATATTTTTACCTTTTTACATGATTTTATTTTATTTTTATACCATTTTAAAAATAGGGTTTTAGAAATCATCCCAATTAGCTACAGAACCTAGAATTCCTTTGCTAGAAAATTTCTAAGAACTTACTCTTTGTCAACTCTGAAAAAGATATTTAGAAAACTTTAAGATCAGCCAGGCACCAGTAGCTTACCCTTGTAATCCTTGCTACTCAGGAGAGAGAGATCTAAGGATTATTCTTGGAAGCTAGTCCAGGCAGTAAAGACAGTGAAACTCTTAATTAAAGTTAACCACCAAAAATCTAGGAGTAGAACTGTGGCTCAAGTGGCAGAGCACTAGCCTTGAGCAAAATAAAAAAGCTCAAGGACAGCACCCAGGCACTGAGTTCAAGTCCCAAGACCTAAACAAAACAAAATTACAAGGTCAAAAAGAACCAATCCTATCACCACGGCAGCTCCACAATGTCTTTCAAGAAGCATACATAAAGTAAAACCATTACCCTGGGGCTTTGTTGTTCATTGAGTTAAACTCAGTTCATTTTATAAAGGGAACATGAGGATAATTCTTTTCATCCACCTCTTGATGGCCCTTAGCAACCCACTCAGCAAGTGACCGCAGTTCATCCCATGAAAATGGTTATTAATAACTTTCCTTTCAATTGCCAGGGAACATCTCAGCATATCCTCCTGACCCTGCTTCCGCAAAGATCTCAGTAAATAAACTAGGTCACACCATACACTAATCTTTGTTCTCACATGTTAACTTCTTCTCTTTCCAACTTACAAATACAAGACCTTTAATGAATAAATAAACTTTAACTATTAAAAAAAATGTAACTGTTGGTTGGCACTGGTGGCTCACACCTGTAATCCTAGCTAATCAGGGGGCTAAAATCTGAGGTTGGCAGCTCAAAGCCAGCCTGGACAGAAAAGTCTATGAGACTCTTATCTCCACCTAACCACCAATAAGCCAGGAGTAGAGTTGTGGCTCAAGTGGTAGAGTACTAGCCTTGAGGGAAAAAAATGCTCAGAGACAGCATCTGGGCCCCAGAACTAGAACAACAGTAACAACAAAAATTCAGCTGTGTGTTGGGGTGGAGGGATTGAAGAATGGTAGTCAAAAAGCTTGAACTCAGAGCCTAGAAGCTGTCCCTGAACTCTTTTGCTCAAGGCTAGTCCCCTACCACATGAGCCACACCTCCACTCCTGGCTTTTTGGTGGTTAATTGGAGATAAGAGTCTCATGGACTTTCCTCCTAGGGCTGGCTTTGAACCACAATCCTCAGATCTCTGCCACTTGAGTAGCTAGGATTTTGGTGTGAACCACGAACACCCTGCTTCATTGAGTATCTTTGAAACCAGCTTTCTTCAGTGTATTTTGGAAGGATGGTATACCCTTAACACATTCCTTTAAGGTCTCATTACCTCTTAACACAAAGACTTTGAGCTTAGTCTTTCTTCTCTAATGTCCATTCTACAATACTCCCCTGGATTCACCTTATGAAGCAAAACTATAATCCTATTAGTGCCCTTATCAAAACCTCTAATTATTAATCAATATGTATTCTTTAAAAGCATATAAACTCAAGTGTTAGTGGCTTAAGCCTGTAATCCTAGCTGCTCAGAAGGCTGAGATTTGAGGATTGCAGTTCAAGGCCAGCCTGGACAGAAAGTCCTTGTGTGACTCTTCTCTCTAACCATCAGAAACCCAAAAGTGGCACTGGGACTCAAATTGGTAGAGCTCTTACCTAGAGCAAAAAAGCTCAGGGACAGTGCCCAGGCCAAGTTCAAACCCCATAACCAAGAAAAAAGAAAATAAAAATAAAAAAATAAACTCTTGGGGTTTGCATTCAAGGCTATGATCATTGGGTAAACATCAGTCAACTTTTGTATTCTTTTCTTTTCTTTTCTTTTCTTTTGTCAGTCATGTGGCTTGAACTCTAGGCCTGGGTGCTGTCCCTGAGCTCTTCAGCTCAAGGCTAGCACTCTACCACTGGAACCACAGTGCCACTTCCAGCCTTTTCTGTTTATGTGGTGTGGTGCTGAGGAATCGAACCCAGGGCCTCATGCATGCAAGGCAAGCACTCTACCACTGAGCCACCTTCCCAGCCCTTGTATTATTTTCTTTTAAATCTCAAATTTATTTCATTATTATTGATTTCATATTCCATATGCTTTATTAGCCCTGTGCTTCTCTTAAGCTTCTCTCTTCTCCTCTCCCTAAACAATATACAGAAGTATTTGGCTTCATTGCTTTCATGATCACCATTGTCCAGGTCATATTCTCTAAACCTACAAGTTCATCCAAGATCTCTCTCCTGGACATTAGATCCACTTATCCATATGGATGTTAATCACATTATTCTTCCCAAATCTGCTCTTCTCCTGTAGTTCCCATGTCAGTGAATGGCATTGCTATTTTTTTTCCAGTCATCTAAGCCAGAAATCTGAATGTCACACTTGTCTCTAGCCTCTCCTTCTGGTATTTCCACAACCTGCTTTGTACTGTTTGTGGCTTGATCATATTTCTTTTTTATCTCAAGAAAAATTTAAGTGAAGTCAGGGAAGTCAGGAAGCGTGTCATGTTAATTATTAAATCTCCTGTTCTTAAATCAATGCCTTGCATATCACATGTTATAGAATTTTTTCAACAGGAAGAGGTGTTACTTTCCTATTGATTATATTCACAGATTTCTCAAAAATTAATGAACACAAAACTGTATAAATGAATGAGATTATATAAGGAAAAGAAACATGCTGAAATAACAGCTTTTGTAGTTCTATATTTAAGAGAATCCACTGAGGGAAAAACAAGGCATTCAAGGCTGAGTGTGACACACTGTACCTATATGTCAATTCCAACTTGTAAGTAGGTAGGGCTGACAATGGAAGTGATTTTGCGAGTGTCAGCAGGTGAAGCCTGGCATAGGAAGGATGCTTTAATAGCTCCACGTTTGCATCAGCGGCCCCCACAGAACAAAGAAATCAAGAATTTGGAAGGCTTACAGGGGAATGAAGCAAAGTTCAGCAGCATGTTAATACTTTAGTTCAATGGTTGGGTACTTAATTTATTTTTTTTTATGGTTGTGGTAAGAAATCACAAGCTTACTGGCTTAAAACAATTGAGTGGGGCCGAGGATGTAGCTTAGTGATAGAACATAAGTGTAGCATGCATGAGGCTCTAGCTTTGATATCTGGCACCACCTCCCCTACCCCAGCTTATTCTCTCAAAGTTCTTAAAGGCTGAGAATCTGAGGTCAGTATCAGTAAGCCAACAGTTACGGTGTTGGCAAGGCCTCACAGCCTCCATGGGCTCTATGGAGAGTCTGCACCTCAATTCCACTAGTTTCTGGGGGTGTCAGCATCCTATGGCTTGTGATCACTCTAATCTCTACCTCGGTGGTCACACTGCCTCCCTGCCTGGCTGTCTGCCAAATCTCCCTTTGTCTCTATTTTGTCCACTGTATGGATTGTACTTATCCAGGGTAATCTCCCCTGGAAAAAATCCTTAATTTTATTGCATCTGCAAAGATCCTTTTTCCAAATAAGGTAAGGTTCATGAATTCCAGGGTTGAGGACCTGAAACTTGGGAGCCATTACTCAGTGTGTTGCAGGCACTGAAGCCTGGCCCAAGTGCAGACATGAAGCAAGCACACGGTGAATGTTATGGCTGTTACTATTTGGTTGCCATGGCTATTGTAACCCTGAGACCAAAAGCTTTGAACCAACACTTCTGAATATATATAGATATAGATAGATAGATAGATATACATATATATGTGTGTATATATATATATATATGAAAGTTCTAGAGGATTCTTTACTCTTGCCAGCTGCTGAATCCTAACATTACATTAGTGAATTCCAAGTTGAATATCTGTTGAAAATGTCTAGTCTGCTATTATTAAAATTGCCCGCAATCACTTCTGCCGGCTCATTCATTTTCTTGTATGCTTTGTATGTATGTACAGTTGCTTTTGATAATCAGCTAGAAATCCACATAGGTCTTAATCCAAACATGAATAGCAGCTTCTGGGCAATCTGGTGGGTTGTTGCATTCGCACGTATTACAGTACATATTTTATGTTGTATGTAAGTGTGTTTAATTTGGCATATAAAATATTAGCTTTGTTCCTGAAGACTTTTTATAAAGTGAAAAGTTTGCCTTAGCTACCAGATTTAGCACCTGCATTGTTTAGTCATTCTTTCAGTTAAGTCTGCATAATTTATTTTAAAACCTTAGAATTTATGTGCAAAGCATATACCAGCTTTATACAAAATCATTTTATTGAAAAATCTTTTGTATTCAGAGGTAGGCTTTAAGGGCTATGGATGTGGTTCCATAGAACACTTTATCTGGCATGACGAAGTCCTTCATGCAATCTTCAAAATGAACAAAACCCATGCATTCATTCCAAAAATCTACTGTGTAGAAAGAATAAAAATAAAGATGCTGATAACAAGAGAATAGACTCTAACCAACCCAAGAAAGTAAAATGTCATAGGTACAATATTTAGGTGAGTAATAATAGTAATGGCACTAAATTTATCCAGCAGTTATCCTGTGCCAACTACCTGTATGTCCTAGTTTATAAAATCATCACCACATAATTAATATTCTTCAAGTGTATTCAGATGATAAACTGAGTCTTAGAAAACCAGTGTAACTGAGAGTAGATACATCTATTCTGAGTTCATCCTGAACCAGCACCCTAAAACAGCTAGTGGTCACTATATCAATTATATAACAATAAGGAAACAATTTGCTATACTTCTCAGAGTCAAGGACTATTCCAAAATTCCTGTACCATGTCTGTGAGAATAACACCACATAGGAGTGTTTGCTGTGTGTCAGGTATTACGCAAACACTCTACATATACTTAAGTATGTAAGTAAATCTTACAATAAACCCATTCAGCTGAAGCTACTGGCCCTCCCATCTTAATGAGGAAATTGAAAGATAGAGAGATGAACTAACTTATACAAAGTCCCACTGTACAGTAGAGCCGGGATTCCCCTATAAGCAGTTTACTTTACAACCATATTATTAGCCACTTTGCTAAAGAGCGGAACAAATGCCAATTTGATTTAAGTATTTCAGTGTTTAGGAATCAGCACAGAAAAACATATTTCCAGAATAATTCTCATAAATATTATGAGAATCAGGATCATTCAGCCTCTTGGATTTTCTATTTCCTAATCAGTGAAATAAAGTAATATGATGCCTACCTTCCACTGGTTACTGTAGAGTTCTAATAAATGGACATGTAAATGTTTTGCAAATTGCAAAGTATCCTACAAAGTACTACAACCCTTTATTATTCTACTAAACACTATGAACAACTCGAAGCTTAGCAATCCAGAAGTTAAACTTCATATATTGTAGAAGTTAAAACTTCATATATTGTAGGAAATGACTGCCTATGTTACAGACATCATCTTTTGAAGAAAATCCACTGCCATTTGAAAATGTTTTTTAACAAGAGCATAAGATTAAGAACCAAATTTGTAACCACAAGAGGTACACAAGCTTAATGCTACTTTAAAAAATAATAGCTTGAACCATAACTTGGAAGAACTGTCAAGAAAGGAATTTCAGTACAAGGCTCCCTGTAAGAATCTTAGCAGAGACAGAGTGGGAACTAGACTAAATCCTGGTACTGGATGAAGAATGAGGCACCAGCCCAAGACATTAGGAAAAGGCAAGTGATAATAATTAAAAAGATTTGTCTTTGATAAGGAAAAGGAATCTAGCCATATTAATTTAGCCCACTTATTCATTTAAAAATATTTACTGAGTACTTCCTAAAGCTATCACTGTTCCAGATATCACTATCTCTTTGACAATTTCTTAACCCATTTATTTAAGAAGTATTTTGAGGGGCTGGGAAGGTGGCTCAGTGGTAGAGCCTTGCATGCATGAGGCCCTGGGTTCGATTCCTCAGCACCACATAAGCAAAAAGAAAAAAGCCGGAAGTGGCACTGTGGCTCAAGTTTGTAGAGCGCTAGCCTTGAGCTGAAGAGCTGGGGGACAGCGCCCAGGCCCAGAGTTCAGGCCTCGTGACTGGACCCCCCCCCACAAAAAAAGAAGTATTTTGAGTACTATGTTTTGGGCTAGGTACAAATGACATGGCCTTGAGCCATATCTTTTTTTAAAAAAATTATTGTAAAGGTGATGTACAGAGGGGTGTACAGTTACATAAATCAGGTATTGAGTACATTTCTTTTTGAACAGTGTTACCCCTCCCACATTTTCTCCCAGTTTTTCCCCTCCCAACTCCCAGACCCCCCAAGTTGTTGTAGTTCATTTCCAACATAATGTCTGGTGAATATCATTGCTAAATTCACCCTATGTCCCACCAGTTTTTGCTTCCCCTTTACCTCCCCAAATCAGATAAACTGATATTTAAAACAAAAGGAACGGAAATCAACAACCACAACAAAAGGGTGAAAACAGGGGGTGGGGGGGGGAACAAAAAGTAAAATTTTAAAACCCTCTTGTTTGCATTTGTTGGAGTTCATTTTGATAAACATAATTTTTTATGATCATATGCCCATAGCTAGTGCACCCTGTGATTCTCTTCTAAGAATATTCTCCTTTGGTCTCACTTGGTGAATGTTTATAGAGTCCTGTTTAATTTATCATGCCTTGAGCCATATCTAATGGAAGAATCAAGACCAAAGTTACATACCAAAGGGCAGAGTCCAGAATCTAACCATCAGACTCTTTCTACAGCACTTCTTTTGTCAGACACTGCGTTCATTTTGGTGCGTTAAGTCTAGGAATCCTGAGGAAATTTGGAAATACTGATTTCATGCTTAAGGGAGAAAAAAATCAAGATATTGAATAAGTAGTCAACCTATATTGATGATGGCCTGAGGTTTATGAAATTCTAAAGTCTTACACGATAGACCTGAAACCTATCCTGAAGATTGTTTTTTAAAGAACCATTTAAGTTGAGAATTGATCTTTTTGAGATAGGCTCTTGCTAATTTTGCCTCTACTATCCTTTAGCTCATGATTCTCTTGGGTAGGTAGGGCTACAAGGCTGTTCCAGTATACCTGCCAGTGCACCTGTTGGTGGTGAAGAACAGTGCTATCTTTGTCTTTGTATCCAAACATTCTATGTAATCTATAAGGAGCACTCAGTAGTTTTTAATATAGCTGGGCATTGGTAACTCACGCCTGTAATCCTAGCTACTCTGGAGGCTCAGATCTGAGAATCACAGTTCAAAGCCAGCCCAGGCAAGAAAATCCATGAGACTCTTACTGTCAATAACCCCCTCCCCAAAGATGGAAGTGTTGCTGTGCTTCAAGTGACAGAGTGCTAGCCTTGAGCAAGCCTTGAGTCAAGGACGGTGCCCAGGTCCTGAGTTCAAACCCCAGGACCAGAAAACAAACAAATAAACAAATAAATAAATCACCATCACCGTCACCTTTGGTGAAGAATTGAAGGAGAAAAGCAAGCAAGGTGATATAGAAGGAGCACATGGCTTTGGGATAGAAACAATTAGGTTTCTTATGATTATGTTTGGGACCTCTCTACTCATTCCTAAAATAAGAGAATCATGGTAATTGCTGCACCTACTTCCTAGAAATACATGGATATAAATTAATAATAAGAATTTGTGGTGTACTATTATATACCAGGTACTATACTAGGAACAAGGGCTTACTAAAAATAAAAAGCATGATTCTTACCTTCAAAGAGTTCACAATGGGAAGGAAACTGGACACTAGGCATGATGGTGCTTTGTCTGTAATCTCAGCACGTGAGAAATTGAGGCAAGAGGATTATGAGTTCAAAGCCAGCTGGCCAACCAAGCAGAGTTTCACTCTCCCAACCAAAAAATATATACATACATTCATATGTATCTTAATGGTAGAATGCTTGCTTCATACACAGAAGGCCCTGAGTATGATTCACAAATAAAACACAAGTTCATATCAATGGGGTATATAATGTCATCTAAAGCCACAGAGGTAAGTAGGTTGCAATGGTTGATGCAAAGAGGAAAAAAGCATCACCAGAATATAAACTGCTAGTGTTTTAAAATGAATACTTGCCATTGATTACAGATATATTTTAATTTCTAATCCTGACATTTTCCATTTGGAAAATCTTCAACATGGGATCGAGACAAAGGTGGTGATTCTGAAGCCAGTTGCCCCAAGTTGAAGTTTTATCTTTCTCCAAGAGTTGCTCTGCTACTCTTCACAAGCACATTGCATGAGCCTTTATGGGACACAGGATGACCCATTGCAACAATGAGACTCATAGACACTATGTTGGAAATGAACTTTACAACTTTAGGGAGGGGAAGAGGTGGGGGAGGGAAGGGATAATAGGAGAAAAACAAAGGAGGGGTAACAATGCTCGACAAATGTACTCATTACCTTACTGATGGAGCTGTAACTTCTCCGTACAGCATCTTTACAAGAAAATGTATTTTTTTAAGGGGGATAAAATTACCTCTCACCTAGTGGCAGTTGAAGTCATTACATTATATGAAAGCACTTTCCAAGTTGAGAATGCTATATAAGATGTCATCTGGGGAAAAATGCTAACCTTTGTGAACTTGCTTTTATTAGTAGTTAAAGGCTATAATTGCTCAGTATTTCTGGCAAATCAATCAAATGCTAATAAATCCTACACATTTAACTGAAAGTTATTGTCAAAATTATTCTCAAGCGTGATGATCTGATGCTATTGACACAAGGCACATGAGATCATATTACTGCCACCATCATCCTGTTGCCGTGGTAACTATAGCAGGCTGGCAAGAAAGCTCCCTGACAGTTGAATTGGAAAGAACAAGAAAACTCAGCCCACTTCCTGCATTAAATGAATTACAAGTACGTGTAAAGAAAGAAAAGAAAATTGCTAACCCTTAATCAACTACATTTTTTTTTCTGCTTAGAAGGAATACAGAGCAATAGGGGCCTTCTGTCTTGCCCACACACTGGATTTCAGTACTTTCATGAGACTAGAAGGTGGCACCTAGGTATTGGCTATGAAGGGGGAAAAAAACCTTAAAATACACATTAGCTTATATAAGTCTTCTCTCTCAGACTTGTGCAGTATTAAGCAGTAGCTGAGTCAAACCTCTTTCATGTCTCTGGATTCAGAGCCAAAATAGAAAGCTATAAGGGCACTAACAAAAGTATCCTTCAAGCCTGAGAAATAGAAATGAGAACTTAAAAAAATATACCTTCTGCTATTACATAAGCCAAATATTGAGATCCTGAGAAATAAAACTCATCGTTTTCTTTAACTTTACATGTCTGTGATGCCATTAGAAAAGTGCCATTTTTCATGGAATGATGAAGTTGAAATAGTAAATGTTGTGGGGCAAGGGAGGGCATGCTGCAGTGCGGTGGTCAGGTTGTCATGTTAAGATGCACTGCCTTTTGGTAAACATTTCCTGGTTCTGGCTCAGTGCCAGGGAAGGCAGACCTTCACCAGGTGAACGTAAGCCATGACTATTGTCCCTGTCATCTCCCAGGGAGCACAGTTGTGCAGGCAGATAGCTTCAATGCAGGGTGGTGAGGATGGTGATGGATAGTGGCCTGTGCAGAATGTCTGGGGAGCATGGAGAAAGGATGTCTTCTTTAGAATGGACAGTGCAAAAAGCTACCTAGACCAGGAGATGCCTGAGTTGAGTCCATAAAGCAGCATAAGAAGGCGATGTGTGAACCGGTGGCAAGTTTCATGGTTCTTAACAGTTTCTTCTCTCTTGAAATATTTAAGTTATTGCAAGTTACAAAACTGAAAAATAAAAGTAAAGATGTATAACCTATTCAGATAAATCTAGCATCCTTATTAAAAACCAAAAGGTGTATTTCTAAAGGAACATTTTAGTGTTCTATTATACCTCAGATATACTTTTATTTTTTTCAAGCCAAGAAACAAAGGAGCGTCCTGCTTCATATTACTGTATTAGAATGAAGGGAACTCTCACTTTGCTTTTAAGCTTGACCCAGTGGCACAAGAGAAATGAGCAGTAAAGGGGTAAGTGAATAAGTGACCTAAATGATGATAAATATTTTAGAACTCTTCAAAATATAATTGTCCAATCATTGCTTCTACTTCTGTCTCCACAACAGAAGATGTCAGTTTTCATCCAAGAAACTCTTGGCATGGTTTCTTGGCTCTCTTTAATATTGGGCAGGATATATTTCTAAGACAGAATTGCTTCTCAACCTGCAGTAGAATCTTATGTCATAATGGCAATTTTGTACTTTTTTTAAAATAATATTTGCTTCAACCTGGACTGAGAGTAGCACTCAGTAGGAGATAATGGACCAAAGCCTTCAGCAAGGGGGTGAAACCTACCCTTGAACTCTCACCTTCTCCTTCCAGTTTCTCCCGTACCTCAGGACACCTAGCCAATGTGCTTAGCTTTTGTACTCAGAAAACTTTAAGAACAATGCAAAGAGACCCTATAGGTCAACAGGAAAGATGCAGCTACCAATCTTAGACCTATAGCTGGCTCTTTCTTCTATTTACATTCCCGTCATAAACAGTATGTTTGATTTCAAGTTCTGTCACTAATTAGCTGTTTGGGTGTTGGCCAGTGTCACTGTCTGTAGCCTTACCTCACCCATCTTAAAGCAGAGAAGAAAGTCCCGCACAGAAAGGCTGAGATGAGTCAATACCCAAGTCTCCCCACTGTGAAGCTGCAGAGGAGGCCTCTGACCACCCAGGTGACTCAGTATGTGGGTTAAATACAGGAGAACAGCTGCCTGGATACAAACACTGACTCTGGAACTTTCCAGTTGGTCTCATCATGTCTCTTACCTCTCTGGGATCCAACTCTCCATTTGAAAAGAGAAGATACATGAGTCAATAAATCAAAATGTGGTAAATAGCATTATCAGTCACAATGATAAATGACTATATTATTCACACATATTTTGAATGCTAAAATCAGCCCTGAAAAATAAGCAACCCTACCTCTGTATGGCAGAAGAGGAAACTGAGGATGAAAAAAAAACCCCATTCTTCATTTTTTCAGAAGTCTCAAAGCTCCAGAGGACAGAGATAGCCTCCCAGACACATAGAACAGAATAACGTCCACTGTTAGTGTCTGTCTCCAAAGTCCATGTGTTGCTTCTCCATACTCAGCCGCACCTGGCATAGGGACTGGTACAATGAAAAGTCATCTGTTCCTTTACTTTATCCTTTATGTGAATTGTACTGCTAGTGTATGCAATCTGCAGGGTGGCCCTTAGCTGGCTAAGCCTGCAGTAAGAATTACTTTACTTGAAGCCAATTAGCTTCCTTTGTCATCTCACAGAAACAGGTGTCGTGAGAGAATAAGACAGAGATTGGGCAAATTCTGATGGGTAGAAAACAGTCTAGAAAAGTCCAGAGCTTGAGAAAATAGTATACCCCAGTGCGACTTCTCTGACCAGCCAGGGAACAATACTAAAGGAAAGTATCAAACAAGAGGAAGAAACCCAAGACAGACCACAAGTTCATAGTTTGACCTTGATTCCTGCCTGCTCAACAAGGAGACATTTCCTGCTTGATAGAACTGACCTCTGAACATGCTGGGGAACAGGGAGGGCAGTGGAAGGGGCCACACACAAATGAAAGGAGGTCGTCAGAGTCAATGTACAGCGTGTAAACATTGAACTATGTAACTTGAGGATAGGGATGGGAGGGGAGGAAATGGGGCAGAACAACGGAAGGGGTGACACTGACAAAGAAACATTGTATTCCTAACCTGACTTCTGGAATTGAAACCCCTTTGTACAGCTACTTGATGATAATCACTTAGAAAAAAGAAATGAGCTCTTTTCAAGGCCACTTTTCTTTTCTTCTTTGCTGAGTATCAGTGCCATCATGTAGACTCCATCTATGTCCATACCATGACCCTGGTCCTCCCCTGTGCTCTCTCAGCTTCTGAATATCCCCAGAGAAGATCCGTAAGTCCATAGAATGGCCTATAGAAAGTTCATTCTTTCCTCATTTCCCCTTTCCATGTCAAACATCTTCATAATTCCATCCCTAACCTCTTCCATGGTCCAAATGTTCTTCCCTACTTTTTCTCATCAATCAGTCATTTTTCCAGTCACTTAACTTATTTTTATTACTAGCTTAAATCCCGTGTTCATAAGCAAAACTACTTTAGCAATTCATCAGTCAACTTTCTGTTACTTTGGCAAAATACCCGAGCAAATCTACTTATAGGAAGAAAGGCTTATTTTGGCTCACAGTTTCAGGCATTTGTTGTTTGTGAGCCTACGGTGGGCAGGGCATAGTGGTGGACAAGCATGGCAGAAGAAAGAAGAAAACGGCTCAAGACCTGATGGCCAGAAAGCTCAGTGGAAGAGAGACACATCCTTCAAAGGCGCATTGCCAGTAGCCTACTTCCTCCAACCAGTTCTCACCCCCTACTTTTTACCATCTCCCAGTAATGCCACCAACTTACAAATCCATCCATGGACACATTTGTGAATAAAGCCAGAGTTCCATGATCCAATCACTTCTCTCAAACTGCAGCTAATCACCTTTAACATGTGGCCTTCAAGGTTTATTTCAGAATCAAACCATAGCAACAATTAAAGGACACACGTGGAACTCATGAAAGTTTCAAAGTTTCCCCTATCTAACTTTGTCACATGTCTTGTTTTTGCTGTGTAATTATATAGGTTCAGTTCTTTAAGACTATTATCTCTCAAGATGAAATTCAGAATATAATTTACAAACATTTATAGCCTTGGATTGATTATTCAAGTGCAGGTAGACAAGAATCCTCAGATTTTAACAAGGAATTCATAGCTTCTCGGTCATTTCCAAAATTATTTTTCGATCACATAATGTCATCTCACTATTAGAACTTCAAATCCAGGACATTTTATTTTTTTCTAGAGTTTATCTTCTACTATATTATGCTAGACATAGGAGACTTTGACTACGGAGAAATCTCTAGCTGGGAAATTGGGATGCTAGTAGTAATTAATCTTCTCTAGTGCACCTTGGGAAAATCATACCCAGAGAGTAACAGTGTAAATTTGTATAAAGATCTGAGCCCTTGTAGAGAGACTCTAGGTAAGTGATCTGGCAGGAGAAATCCTTAGCCTATGTTATGCCCTATCTCAGGGATATGAGTTTGCTTGCACAGACGTTTACTTCCAGAAACCACTCATTTTCATTGGGACCAATTCCAGAGTTGGATCTTGATTTGAATCTGTCTCTTCAAAAATCAGGTGATCAATTCTTCACCCCTGTATTGCAAATTACATAAGGACAAAGATCATAACTGATTTTCTTCTAATACCTCTTTCCATAGTATCTAGTATGGTGCCAAACAGTAAGAAGAAAATTTTCTTGTATGACTAAATCAAATATCCCAGAGAAAGTGAATTTAAATTTTATCTGACCTTGGTTATATACAGAACACTACCATTACACACACACACACACACACACACACACACACACACACACACACACACCACAAAACTTGCTTTCTGTATATGTACTTTGTTGTCACATTTGCTTTCTAATTATGAGGTGCTTAATAGGAGCTTAGAGACTGAAGATTATAATTGGTACATGGGAGAAAACTTCAATCAAGCAATATTTTATATGCTTTGAGGGGAAAGAATGGATGGAAGTTCGAAATGTCTTCATGCTTTTTCTTTAGTGTTTTAATTTCACTAAAGTCCTCAAAAATGCAAAATGTCTTTAATTGTTATTTTAAGAAAATAAAATACTCATAAATTATAAAGAATGAAATACTTTCTCTTGTTACTTTTTGCCACTCAATTGACGTAGGACTGTATGTCTAGATTCTTGGAGGTTCAGATTTCCAAATGTTCAGATTTGCAAATGCCATGCAGCCAAGTTTGGTTAACAAATATTCTCAACGCATCTTATTGGCACACATTAATATTACAGGGGAGGTTGTTGTTATTTAACAAATATTTTACTCAGTACTTGGTGTATAGCATTGCACTCAAGCGAAGGATAAAATGGAGTAAGCTGCTAAAAAGCTGTATCCTTTATGGAACTAGCAGGGAACAAAGTAAGTAGGTAAATCTGTGGTCCACTTAGCAAAAGTATGTAAGTCAGAATAAGGGCACCAATCAAGAGCTCCTAGAAGAGATGCATTTGGAACTAACTAGGTCAAAATTAACTAAGGACCAGTCATGATGGTACAGTGATCAATAAGGTAAAGAGCTTAAGTAAAATCAATAAGACAGTAATGAATAGATAGAATTAACACTTGAGATTAGATTTGCTTGGGGACAGGCTTTCTTAATATGCCTATTTATGAAGATTTTGTCATTAGAAATTGAAGGTAGTTACATTAAGATAGTTATGCATGATACTGTATTTAGGACACTGCAATGCAAATTCCATTTTATATTATTTGTGTACTACTCTTTCACATTGTAATATATTTTTCTTAGGTATATTTTCATTGTAGTTGTTTCTTCTGATTGAAAGACTCACTGGTTTATTTCAAGTTAGTTGGTGATTACCTTTGATTACTGGTCTTCAAAGTAAGATACGCTTTCTAGCAGTAGATTCATCATGTTCTTGATTTAAGTTTTAAGAATATTTAAATATTAACTATGTTAATGCATTTAACAGTGAATTATGAAAATGATTCATGTATTTTCTTAATTGACTCAATAAAAAAATTAAAGGAATATCTTTAGGTAGTTAAAAAATAAGGTAAAGAGCTTCATAAGATCATGAATTTGAGATTAGCTAGAGGTATAGCTCAAGTGGTAGAGTGTTTGTCACAGTCTTGAGTTCAAACCTTAATACA
The DNA here is from genome assembly GCF_000151885.1 of Dipodomys ordii. Lineage (NCBI taxonomy): Eukaryota > Metazoa > Chordata > Mammalia > Rodentia > Heteromyidae > Dipodomys > Dipodomys ordii. Next base: position 31,814,003 of record NW_012267219.1, on the reverse strand, counting down.
AGGGAGGGGGGAACTAGGTTAACTAGTGGATGGAAGGCAAAGAGACAAAGGATTCATTGTTGAGACAGTATTCCAAAGGTCAAGGAGTAAGAGAACATAGAATTTATAACCAGTTTCAGGTGCTCAAAACTTAAGACCTGATGTGATATGACAACACTTAATCATATAAAGTACAAAAATAAAGCCAAGAGTATGTCACTATTATTGTTTACTTTTTTTTTAGAAAGTATGATCAGCAAGTATTAAGTATTTCTGGGCATGTAACCTTACTCACCATCACCCCACCTCTCTCTCTCTCTCTCTCTCTCTCTCTCTCTCTCTCTCTCAAGTGTATTCAACTTGCCCTTGTTTGCCCTTTATCATCTTATCTACACTACGCTAAAAACCTACCTCCAATTTCATTCTTTTTAAATTTACCCTCTATCCTGCCTGTTACCAGGGCTACCTTTTTTAAACACACATCTAATAATATCTTCTGCCTTAAAAGTTTGAAGGTATCCAGGTTTCCTATATAGTAGAGTCTAATTTTATCAACATGTCATTGAAGCCCTCTCAGGCTCTGTTATTCAACCTGTTTCCAGTCTCATTCTCATACATGATGCCCTGTCTTCTACCCATGATGCTTCACAGACCTGTGGTTTTGCTCATGCTGTGCCTTTTGCTTGTTAAAGTCCTATTCACAACAAAAGCCCACTCCTGTATAGTTCCTAGTGCTTATATACTGGTATTTTATATGTATTAGAAGGCTCCTCTGGATTTTGTACTGTTGGAAGAAACAGAGACCACTGTTTTGTTTATTAGGCTTTGTATAAACTGCCTTCCATTATTAGTAAATTTATAACAAGTATTGAAGTATTAAAGTATCTAAAGTAGATAATATAAACAGATACTTAGAAAATATAAATAGATCTGTTTATCCCTACCTGTCAACCTATTTAGGATGCCCTCCTCCAAAAACCTATGATCCATTCATTGTGACAAGTAGGTATTCTGTACAAAGCATTAGCACTGCTAAAAGACACTTGTTAGCCCTTGGAGGTTTTAATAGTTTAGTTGGAGAATGATATAAGAATGAGTCAGAGAGATAAAGAAGGTGAAAAGAAGAGATAAGAAAAGGCATTATGATGCATAACTGGCTGGATGATTCAATACCTTCCTCCTTCTGAAAAGTATTTAAAGTAGCTCAAAAGATAACATAAAAGACATCAAATAATTTTAAAACATATATGTAAGATGAAAGCAAAATACAGATAAGGGATATCACTTGAGTTGAACCTTGAAAGGTCAGTAGACTTTTGAATATCTCTGGAAAAAAAAATAAGATCAAGGTAAGGACAAAAGAAATTGCAATAGAAATGAGAGGGAGATTGAAGGAGTTCATGGTAGGTAACCTCAAACTACTCAAAATAGCAGAGTCTTGCAAAGTTGAATGACGGGAAGGTAAGATTAGAGACTTAGGGAATTATGTTCAAGAAATTTCTCCCAGGAGAAAGAATTGACATCCAAAATACATTCTATCAATACATAAGTAACATAAATCTGTGGATTCCTCAGAGTTACCTGACTCTAAAAGTTTTGCATCTCAGTTTTAGGCATGGAGAATTGGGGAAATGACTATAGCTAGATGAACTGACCTGTGCCCAGGTTGGCAGAGTGCCAGCGGAGAAGTACTCTGGGAAGACAGGACATTGTCCCCATCTCCACCTTCATCCAATCACTTTGCTTAGTCCAGGTTTGCCCTCTGACCTCCACCAGTGTCCCTTTGGCTCTCCTAGGTATTCCAATATTCCCTGTCTACTAGCTCTTGCCTGTATGCCTATAAACTGATTCTTAAAGACAACAAAGAGAAAGGAACAAAAAGAAAGCAGCCTTTTTCAATCCAGCTCCCTATCCAACCATCTCCAAATTTTCTCCTCTCTTAACTTCAACACAGTGGTAGTCCACTTTCAGTCAGTCTCTACTCATTTTACTTTACAATCCTCTTTCATCTGGCTTTTGTCCCCACCATTTTCTTTAAGAGCCTCGAGATCCTTGTATTACCAAACCAAAGGGCCTTTTCCACTTCATTTTAGACATTTCTGCCGTATTTAACAGCTGTTCCATGGGTTTAGTCATGAAACTCTTCACCCTGTTAGCTTCTGAGACAACATCTTCTTCCTGTTTATATCATTTCTTTCTTTCTTTCCTTTCTCAAGGTATTCCCCAGCTTTTCACCATGAGTGCTTTCTTCCATTTCAGTTACACAGAGCCTCTAGCCAATCCCTCAAATCTACAGCTCCAGGCCAAAACTCTCCCCAAATTTCAGCACCTCTTACTTCCTGCTGGCATCTCTCCCTGCCATAATTCAAAAGTAGCAACACCTCATGCTTCCCCTCTGTACCCCCAAACTCTCTGCCGCCCTGTGAAGTCTACTTCTCACCTGACCCTTTTACCCCAATACGACTTCACAGTTGTCCTCAGCCTCTGCCTTCCACATCAGTAGCAAATCTGTAGTTTTACTTGTTAGTATTTCTTTCATGTATCTCCATTCCTGCCACAACTATCCAAGTGCAAACCTTTACTTAAAGACTCTTGTATTATAGTTGCAAGAGCTCCTTAAGTGGACTTCCAACCTCTAATTTTATTCCTTCAGACACACACTTTAAATAACCACTGTGGTGTACTCTCTAAATTGTAAATCCAGCCATCTCTTCTCCAGACATAAAACCATTTGCCAACTGCCTGGAGCCCCAGGATGCACCTCCTCAAGCTCATAGTTTGCAACGCTCACTGCCTACCCTTTCACTCACTATTTCCCCAGGCTGACTAACAATTAATAGCTTGTGGGTTTTTACTCTCCCTACACTTTTTCTTTTCTCAGCTCCTTGGTCCATGCTGTAATTGATCTACACAATGGTTTCTCCCCATTGCCTCTATGATTTTTCTGTATCCAGATTAACTTGTACTCATGACTTAGTACCAAAGATGTTACCTTCTCCAAAACATCATTCCTGATTTATGCCTTGCCTGCTCCAGGAATCTTTATATAGCAGTAATCGTTGTTCTTGCTGCATAAAAAGAGTAATCTATTTCAGTTCCTGTCTTCTACCCTCCCCCTGGTCTTAGCCACCCCCACTGACTTAGGAGAGAGAACATCTTAATCATCTTGGAGTTCTCAGAGCTTACCAAAGTGCTGGCTGCATGGTAAGCATCCAGAATGTGAAGTGAAATGATAGTATAAGTGAGCAAGAGAATGAATGACAGAAAGAACTATGAAAGCCCCACAAGTCCATGCAAGTTACTATGGTTTTCATTGTCCTTATCATCTTTAGCCATGCTAGAAGGAAAAAAAATGGAAAAATGATTTCTAATTAATAACTAGTGAAGCATCATTCTTGTTAAATGACCTCCATAGTTTCTAAGGTAAAAACGTCCATTTCTCCTTTTCTACCCACTAGGAATGGAAAAGGTAAAACCGCAGATGAGCTGGGTCAGCCCAGCAATCTCTAACTGAGCTCTACAGACAGACCCAAGGCGTGAGGCAGGGACCAGCTGATTGTGCAAGCTTACACCCTGGAACACAGCTGCGTCATTTATGGGGCTCAGTGCAAAATAAAAAACAATGTTGGGCCCCTTGTTCAAAGAATAGAACAGACTGCCATTTAAAAAAAAATCAGTCATGGGCTTGAATTTGGGGCTTTAGCATTGTCCCTGAGCTACTTTGCTCAAGGCTAGCACTCTACCACTTGAGCCACAGCGCCGTTTCTGGTTTTCTGGTGGTTAACTGGAAATAAGAATCTCACTGACTTTCCTACCCAGTCTGGCTTCAAACCACAATCCCTAGATCTCAGCCTCCTGAGTAGCTTAGCTAGGATTACAGGCGTGAACCACCAGTACCTAGCCACCATTTGTTTTTTAAATACATATAAAACTTTCTCTGTGGCCATCCTCTGGATTTGTCATGGTGTTTTGCTTAGCTTTTATTTATATTTAAGTAAAGGAATATTAAAATGTCATGTTCTAGTATGAATTTAGCAATTTGTGTTTATATTGTACAATGCTACTTTTAAATGCAAACATTTAAATGAACATCTAACTCCTCTTCATGATTGGCAGAATTACACAATTCATATGTTGATTCTTATCAGCTAGAGCTAGACAAAAAAGACAAACACAGCCAGGCACTGGTGGCTCCGTACCTGTAATCCTAGCTACTCAGGGGCTGAGATCTGTGGATCGCAGTTCAAAGCCAGCCCGGACAAGAAAGTCCATGAGACTCTTATCTCCAGTAAACCACTAGAAAACTGGAAGTGGCATTGTGGATCAAGTGGTAGAACTCTAGCCTTGAGCTGAAGAACTCAGGGACAGTGATGAGACCCAGAGTTCAAGCCCCATGACTGAGACACACACACACACACACACACACACACACACACACACACACACACACACACACGGACAAACACAGCCAAACCCAAGAAGTGTGTATGGAGAAAAAAAAGTCCCGGGCATGGAGTCATGGAGTCGGTCTGGGGTTCACTCTTAAGCACAAGCTGCTTGTGGGGAAAATGCAGCCTCTCTCAGTCATCTCCCTTTCCCATCACCCCAGTCACAGCAGAGAACTCCCAGGAATTTTTGAATCTCTGCACTGGGCCATGTCTGGTACCAACACCTGGATAGTTTCGCTGGCAAGCTGCCAACCAGATGCACCATGGTCCTGCTGGACAGGAGGCCCTGGGATGGGAGGCCTGATACTCTCTCTGCTAACACTCAGACCCCTGCTGAGAGGAAGGCTGCTGCATGCTCCAGATTCAGCAGAAGGCAGGAGGGAGGGGCTACGTCCAGGCCACCAAGGAGCCTTGAAGAACTTCACCATCAGAGTCCATCCTGAAGAAGTAGCAGGAAACAAGAACACTCATAATCTGAAGTGCCAGGGCTCCAGCCCATGCCCCATCGTCTCAGCAGACTTCTCTTCTAAAACACAAATGCAAAGAAGGAATTATGAAGAACTGCAAGAAAGCAAGCACAGAGCACAAACCCAAGTACAAAGTTCTCCAAGCCTGGAGTCCTGGGGGACACCCTAATAAGTGACTTGCCCAAGACTACAAAGCTAAGTAAATGGCAGAGCTAGGAATAAAACATACATTTTTCCCCCAGCACACATGCTGCCTCTTCCAAAATAGACTATTTCTGGCAAAAACAACATGAAACTAGAAGATTTGCAGTGCTGTGTTCTTTAAAAAAAAAAATCTTTAGTTCCTGCAGGCATGCTTTATTTTTAGCAATCTTACTTTATATTTGATAAAACAACTTCATAAACATTATGTCACCACATCCCTGGAAGGTAAGACATATCACTATCCCCATTTTGCAGATGAGGAAAGACATTCACTAGCCCAGAGTCACACCACTAATAAACAAGCAGAGCAGACAGTGAACTCCAGATTCCCAGTTCTTTTCATTAGAAAAAGAAGGAGAGAAGCTGTACTTTTTGCAATAGAAAGAAGTTGCAGAAGAGACTAAGGGAAGCCACTGGGTTCATAAGGAGAGCTTTTCCCATCAGACCTCACTGGGGCAATTCTGAGAGGAATGGCAGGCACCATCACATTCCAGCACCCACTTTCCTGCATCCTTGGTTGCTATAGCAGCCTCACTCCTTCTGTGTAACTTCAATCAAGTTGCTAGTTATCTCCGTGCTTCCTTGTTCTCAACTCCAAAATGAGGACGGAAATAGTAATATCTATTTTATAGGGAACGAAAGCATCGTGTCTGGCCCACAATTAGCTCTCAGTGAATCAGTCATAATCCTTGTATTATTTTCAGTAAATGCAATATGACTGAACCCAAGTCCGCTTCTTCTGTCATCATCCCATGTATGTATCTGCCAATACCAGACACTCACCAGCAGAAAATGACCTTCCCCTTAAGTGGGAATTGATTTTCTTCAGAAAATATGAATAGTCATACTTCTCATTAGAATGTCCAGGCCTAGTTCAACCCTTTCATCAATCAGTGGAGAAAAATTGAGGCCCAATGAAGTTAAATGACTCTTCCATGTTTGCACAATTAATTCGTGATAAGTCAGGAGTCTTCATTTAGTGTTCATTTCTGATGAATGTTGCTTCTGTTAGACAAAACATAACTCCATTGCCTTGAAATACTGGTCTTTTTTCATAATGTTAGTGTGATTATGGAAAACTGCATATTCTTTTGATTTTAGTTGTTATAATTGATCCTGATGATCATTATAATCATTTTTCTTTGAAAAGTGATCTAAAGTCATTTGTGTTCCTCATACACATAAATTGAAGACTATACCAGTATTATTTTCACAATGTGTTCTCTTCTTCCTGCTGGGTAGGAAATATTTTTGAGCCATATGGGATCCTAATTCTCTGAATGCTTTTAGATTATCAGATGTCTCAACTGACAGTCCTGGATGGAAATCAAATCATGAGAATTTGCAAAACGGAAAAAAAAAATTAAGAACATTTTGGTGCTATGGTGTACCAGCAATCCCATCTTTATCTTTCCTTCAATTAGAAGGGAATAAAAACTTCAGGCATCTTGCTTACGTTTTACAATCTTTTCCTTGCAAATTTGCTTAGCTTCATGATCTGTAGGTTGTATGTTTTTATATATCTTTGCTTCACGTTCATCCTTAGGCATTCATGCTTCCAAGCTTTTATTTTGTTCAATACTTAGCAAACAGGTGCTAAGGGAACTACAATGATGTTTAAGGCCTAATCCTTTCTCCCAACAAGTTTTTTGTCCAGTGAAGGAGACAAGGCATAGAATACCAAGAAGAGAGAAGCAAAAGATTCTGTCAGTGTCAGTGTTTATTGCCTCATCAACCTAAACAAGATAAGTGCTGCTTTTTTTTTTTTGGCCAGTCCTGGGGCCTTGAACTCAGGGCCTGGGTGCTATCCCTGAGCTTCTTTTTGCTCCAGGCTAGCACTCTACCACTTGAGCCACAGTGCCACTTCTGACTGTTTTTGAGTAGTTTATTGGAGATAAGATTCTCAGGGACTTTCTTGCCCGGACTGGTTTTGAACCACAATCCTCAGATCTCAGCCTCCCAAGTAGCTAGGATTACAAGCAAGATATGTCCATTTTTAATGATGCACAATCTAAGCAAATGTGCAAGTCTTTATGGTTTTTAGTACCAATTAAACATTAAAGAAAAAAATTTAAGGTTAAAAACATAAAGGGAACATTTAATAACACTCACCATGAGAAAGGATATCTCTCCCTTTTCTTTGATCTTATAAATCTAAGTAATGTTATTACAGGTAACAAAATTAGTGTGAGAAATAAAAGCAAACCACATGGTTTAGATGTGGTACAGGGGAAAGGGTTTGTGTGCTTTGAACAAACTTTCCTTTGGTATCAGCTCCAGGCCAAGAAATGTGGCCATACAGCCCCGAGACAGTGCCGAAGAGTTCCGTCGGCCATGTTCTTTCTCAGTTTTCAGTTTCACAGACCACTTGGGTCAGGCTGCTGCCTGTTGCCTATTGGGTCCAGGTTTTTAATGCAAGCACTACCACATTCCTCTACCACATTTCAAAAATTAAATGAGTCAAAACAAAGTTGTCATGGGGTAAAGTGTTTTCTAATCCTAAAGGTATCTCAAGAAAAATAACCTATATCAAAACCAAAAATAAATGCAGGAAAAGTCAGGAATATTCCACCAGTCAGCAGTTTCAATAGATTGATCACCTTTCCCTGGCCACCAAAGACATTGTGGGTCAGACAAAACTTGAACACAAACCTTGTCATTTCAAGAGTTCAGGGTAGAGCCAAACACCAAGGCCTACCTAACACACTGCCAAATGTTCTCATTGTTTCTGCCCTAATAAAATTGTAATGTGCTCACAGTTCATGAGTAAAATTTTTCCCACACCAGGTTTAGGTAAAAATTTACTTTTAGAACCACAGTTTTATACAATCATCCGATGTCTATTGTCTTCAATTACACACGAAAAGCCACTCTCTGATTTAACAACCTGTCAACCCCATGAACTCTTGCATCATTTTCTATCCAGTTAGTTTTCACAGAGTCTAAAATCCAGAGGGGGGAAAATCTTTCAATAGGCTTTTGGTGAGTTTTTAACAAAATTTCCAGCCAAAATGAGGAGGAGCAATACTGAAAAACCGACAAACACACATACGTACATACCTTGGTTCTGAAAACTTTTGTTCTTTCTAACATCCCTCCTCTGCTCTTCCTTGTCAGACCCCACCCACTCTGTTTGAGGTGAAGGCAAACGCGCTGCTACCTCCATCATGCCCTGTTACATGCTGGGACATATCCTAGCATGGTCCCATCATTATTTTCACTGACAGCTAAATACTGACTAGAGCCAGGTAGATGGAACAATAAGGAAAGAGCTTTGTTTTATTCAGAGACTACTCTTCATTGCCCATGCTTGACAGTTTTAGATATCCAATGGCACTATTATTAATGGTCAAAGGATGGTGGGCCCACCTCTGAATGGTTTATCCACTCATACTGAGGGAATCCTACAGTACTTTCTTATAGGTACATGAAAGTAAAGGATAAATTTCTCCTTTTACATCAGGAAAACAAACACTTTTACAGAAGTTTCCCAATGAACAGCTACTACCACATGCCCAAACACCTCTTCAAGGGAGGCTGAGACCATTTCGCATATCCAGTCTCCCAAGTAGAAAGCAGACAAAGAACTCTGGATACCAATGTTTGCCACAACCTAAAAGCGATTTCTGGGGCCATGAAGTGTGGATGTTTTCAGCATACTAGGTACGGCTAAATCTTTATTTGTAGTTTATCAATTTATGATCTTTTATTTATTGCATAATTTTTATTTTAGAATTTTTTTGGAATATTGAATTTTTTTGAGACAGGGTTTTTTTTTTTATAAGATCTCCCTGTGTAGCCCAAGCTGATCTCAAATTTATAATCCTTCTGCCTCGGCCACCCAAGTGCCAGGATTACAAGTGTACACTACCATGGCTTGCTTAATTTAGAATGTTTATTAAAGACTTCTGATTTTATTTTTGTCATCTGGCTTTTCTCACCAGTCTAAATATTGGGTTTGGAACTTGGTTTCCCCACTGAAACCAATCTTCAAGTTGCTCTGAAAGGTCATATTTCACCACATAATCTTTTTTAAAAATATTTCTCAGCTGTTTCAATTTTGGTTGTTGAGCTCAACTTCCATATCACCCAATTTCTCCATTCATCCTTCACCTGGATGATGTCCTTTAGTGTTTCACATTGCACTTAGAATAAAATCAAAGTCCTTATCAGGGTCTACAAAGTCCCGGGATGGTCCAAGGCCCCTTTTTTTGCTCGTTCAGCCACTAAATTCTATTCTTAGTAGGTCCCAGGGTGTTCCTAGAATGTCTGGTTCTTTCCTCACTCAGTGCCTTTGCGCCTGCTCTTACTTCTGCCCAAAATGCTCTTCTAATCTCTCTTTCCATCCTTGGGCAGCTCCTACTAATCCTTTCAGGTCTTCACAGGTATGTTGCTTCCTCAGAGAAGCAGTCCTGACCACCAGCCAGAAAAGTGTCACCTACTTAAGCACTTGGTTGTCTTCTGTGCAGAAGGGAGCATCATTGTCAGAATCTAATCTGGCAGAATAAAACATATTCGAAATCCATCATCTAACCAACTGTGTGCACTTGCCCGAACAGTTTCATGTCTCTGAGACTCAGTTTCCTCATCTATAAAATGAAGACAATCCCACCTATTTTACAAGACTCTTGCAAGATATATTAATGAGTTGGGCAAAGTATGAGTACCCAGGGACCCCTTCATGGTTGGTGGTTGAATTTTCATCTTTTTTAGACTCCTTTTCCTCTCATTGTATGAGGCTGAAATGGGTCCACACAGGAGCTCCTCCCACAGAGGAGCACTTCTGTTGGAGCTGTGCGTCACCAGAGAAGGACATTTGTAAGTGAAGCCATCTGGAAATACCAAGGCACCATGTTCCTCCTCCATAAAGAGCAGGTGTCCAAGCTAACCTAATTGCTGCTCACTTTTTCCTTGTGAGGCACAGGGGAAAAAAATGTTCAGCATATTAAGAAGAAGAATAAAATTTAAGTACCTGCCAAGATTATGTACAGCCTACTCAAGGGAAAAAAAAAACTTTAACTTCACAGCTTGTGATTGGAAAAGGACACAGGACAGCTGCTAACTGTTTTCCTTTCATCTCTGCGTTTGGCATGTTCTTCTAATAGCTCTCCTCTCACACTCAGTCTCTGTGGCAGTGGGAGCAGAAAGAATAGAAATGAGGTGCCCCCCCCAGCCCTCACCCTAGCCCTTCCCCCCTGCTCAGTCTCAGCTGCTGGGAAAGACCATTGAAAGCATTTAATATCTGCCCTACCCCTTTGGGGAGACTGTAAGCCCAGCTAGATACCACGCTTCAAAAGAGAAGCAAAAGCTTTGAGGTTAGTTAGGGGAACATTTAGACTAGAAAAACCCCCAGGTCTGTGCCAACCCTCATTCCATGATTGACTGAACAGAAAAGACTGGAGCAGACAGGGAACAGAACAGGTCAGACAGCATTCCAAATTCTCTCCCAATGTGAAGGATTTGCTCTTGCTTTAAAATCCTGTAACCAACCATCACTTACACTGGAACACTTGCTTTCAGATGTGAATTTCATACAATTCCTAGGTAGAAATGTTAAGTGGCTTAGGTCTTGGCATGTATTTTTCACAGAACATTTTCTCTCCTCCATTAGCCTTATGAATGTGGGGTAATTTATGAGAAATGTTGCTCTCCATTGTGGGAGTAAGTCATTTAAGTACCTACCTCAGGGAGTTGTTTTGAATTCAAGTGAAATAAGGTAATGGATGTAAGGCATTGAGAACAGTGCCTAGAACAGGGGTAGAACTCAGGAAGAACACAGTTCACCTTCCACTAACGCATGCCAACTGCCACTAGGTGAAAGTTGAAGGAGGTTCCTACTACTCATGATAAATATTTGCTATAGCTATAGATACCATTTTGTCTGCTCAAGCTGGTGTTCTACCATCTGAGCCATGCCTCCTACATCTAGATATAAGTATCTTCTGAATATATTTTTAAAGTGTTTTATCTAGCTGAGTTTGCATCATCCCCAAAAGGTAAGGCAGATATTAAAAGTTGTAACTGTTTTGTTTTGTTTTTTTTTAGGCACTTGAGTCTAAGCATGGGATGTGTGTGGAATCATAGGGGACCCAATTTATTCTTCTAGCTTCCTCTGTTTATCTACTAACTGATAGATTGATTAGTTAGTTGGTCTAACTACCGATCTCTCTTTCCATATCTCTCTGAGGTAAATAAAGCAAGGCACATGAATAAGTTTTACTCAGATTAACTTTTCTTATTACCTAATGAAATCCCAAAGAACTTTACCTTCCTCTTTTTTTGGGGGGTGGGGGTGGTCGTGGGGCTTGAACTCTGGACCTGGATGCTGTCCCTGCACTCTTCAACTCAAGGTGAGCTCTCTACCGCTTGAGCCACAACATCACTTGCAGTTTTCTAGTGGTTTATTGGAGATAAGAGTCTATCTTATCATGGCTTTGAACCATGATCCTCAGATCTCAGCCTCCTGTGTAGCTAGGATTACAGGTGTGAGCCACTGGCACAGGGCTTTACTTTCCTCCCTTGTAGCTAAGAAGTTTTTTTTACCATAGCAGTACAAGTGATTATATAAATGACTACAGCATTGTATAAATACACACAATTCTAAAATTTACATGAACACATGTCTCAAATCATAATTCTGTTAGGATATCATGAAACCTCATTTACCACTTTAAGAAATAAACACATGATAACTTAAATACCTTCTTTTTGTCTGCAGCTTCAAGACAAAGGAAATAAACCTCAAAAGTAAAGAGGAAAGGGCAATAGAAAAATTTATTGTGATCATATTAGCTAGCCATTAAAAATATTAAGATATATAGTATTAAAAACATATCTACAATTAAATTAATCTTGTTAAAATATATGTCTTACATATGTAAGACTCCTAACTTTTTCCTCAGTAATGTAAAATTTATTTAAATTGGCAAGTTGAAGGAAACTTTGCTCATAAACTACATACGTGAAAATTTAGTTGTGTGTAAGAAATCCTTTGCAATAGAGAAAATATATTTAAATGGAGGATTAGACAGAGAGGTTTTAAAAAAAGACTATAAAATTTTCTTCCACTGCCATTTCATTAGTATGAGAGAAGGAATTAAATCTGAAGGAATGCATTATGTATTATAGGATCCTTTATAGTAATCATGTTTCTGTAGCATGAGCTAAATAAAGCTTTATTCCAACACTGACAGGAGAATTGTAAATCATGTAGAAAAGACATGCATTGAATTTACTTATAAGCTGATACCAAACTGACTCAAACTTTTATAGAAGCTAGCACATAGCATTTTTATTCTAAGAAAAATATGAACAGTGATATGCCACCATGTTATTTGTGCTGTAAAATATTACATTAAAAATAAAATGTCTTTCCACATGGAAGTTTGTAAGATCTTAGATTATAAAACTATCCTACCTTAAATATTTAAAGCCACATGAAATGCAGAGCAGTATCGAATTGAGCTAATTTTAGAGCAAAAACAATTCTTCCTAATCAACAGTATCCTCTTGATATTTTCAGCTTGGGACTGAATGGAGAGAATGCACAACATCAACCAACTCGAGCTTATATTAAGAAGAAATCAGCTCCCTGTGGCCCTTAGATATATTTTCCTAGCACTTGTATAATTTGTAATATGAAGTAAAAGTTTCTAAAGAAATGTAACATAGTACTAAGGATATAAAACTAGGAGAACTTTTCAAGATGTAGTCCTGAGAGGCAGAGCTGTGGCTACAGATATTCTTGAAATACGATTTCAATAAATAGCAATTCTATTTCTAATGGGTCATTAAATATAAAACATTGCTTTTCATTCTATTTGGTCATCTTAGTAGTTTGTCATAACTGGAAACCTCCCAAGCATTTTATTTTCCCCATGGCCAGAGAAAATTGAGCTTTCATCTATCAGTGCATAAAAGATTAGGTGTTTTTTCTTCATTCCATAACCTGAGATAGCAATAAAGATCCTCTCACTCTGTCATTTCTTGTCAGTAAAAGAACAGCTGTTATAAAAATACTGCCTTGGGACTTTGATCATTCTAGCAGGTCATTAACTAAGCAATGTTCATTGTCTAAACACCTTTGCAATGTGCCTGGTAGGGTGCTAAGAAAATAATCATTTGTCAGTTGGACTTGGCATTTTTTATAGCATAGCTTCATACTCGTAAAGTACAAAAAAACCTCCAATTTGTTTTGATGACTGAAGATTTAGAAGAGAATTTGCTAAAGATCCTGAGCTTAATATTCATGAATTTTGTCCAATAGGCATAAAAATAACCATATCATGAGAGAGAAGTATTCACGACTCTTGAGTCTTGGAACTATTTTTTTTGTCCCATCTACGTGATTTGACTAGTTTTACTGTCTGTAATTCTAGAGCAGCACTTTTCCAGTGGAGAAGTTCTGCATTGTCCAACATCCACCAACATGTGGCCAATAAGTAACAGAAAGCGAGACTTGAAAAGCATCACCTAGGCTTGGTAACTCAGAAGTCATTCTCCACATTTGGCAGAGAGACTGAGAAAGTTCATGGTGGATAAAACCTTGTCTTGGAAGATGGTTAAGTAAGTGGGAGATGAAGCAGTAAGCAGCAGGTATACTTAGATGTGGAGGTGGAAGGCACTTTAGAAGGTGAGCAAACAGAGGACAGGCCTAATAGAGCTCAGCTCTCAAGCCCAAAATGAATGCAGGAGGGTTTAAACCAGGTTTTATACTTTTAAAGGAAAATCATGACACTGAGATAACATTTTCTAAAGACAAGGGATAATGTGAGAATGAATTCCCCTTCCTTAGGAAGAATAGGAACATTTGTGGTCCTTGGTGGTGTAACTGTTACTTGAAGGTGCAAAGGAAATGGTCATATTATTAACTTTGTTCTGAAAATCTAGAATGCTATAAAATAAGCTATTGTATTATTTCCTTTAATAAGAAATCTTATAAATGCATAGTACCAAGATTGATTTGTCAGAAAAAAAATCAGATATAGTCTTGTACTTATCTACAATTATTTCTCAAAGCTAACATTATAAGTGCTGAAACACTAAAATGTAGGTTCAAAATACGGATACTAATCAAACATTATACATGAGTGAAATTTCATTTTAAGTGAATAGATATTAATTTTATGGGTAGAGAACCAAAAGAAAATTTAGAAAGAATGTATGTCTTAGCAAAATTTAGCCAGCCATGGTCTGAACCCAGGTCTTGAGACTTCTGCTGTTCAGACAGCATAACAGGGTATTCTTCGTAACCCTATATATTATAAAAATAGAAAAAATAGAACATTTATTTTTAATAATTTTATTGACACAGTAATTGTATATATCTATGGCATATAATGTGATGATTATATATAATGTATATGTGTGTATATATATATATATTTATGTAATGATCAAATCAGAGTAATTAGAAAAATGAAAAATTTCTAACAGCATGCTTCATTAAGGACAGCAAATCCTTTTCTCCACATTTCCCCATTAATACCATTTGCCTTTTAGCACATTCTTACAATGTACATTATGCTTTCCATCCTTTTCCCTTATTTTCAAAAGTGTTTGATAATTATCCTGCATGCTAGGAAATATGACCCAAACAGAAAATGCTATTATGTGCTTAATGCCTTCTTTAAAAATACTTAGCTTCCCTATAATTCTTCTAAAATGCATCCTTTTGAAAACAGAAAAGATAGTATATGGGTGGTTTATAAGTTAAGTGGTTTTTATGGATTTAATTGCTAAAACCATCCTAGTACTCAAACAGTGATATCAGGTTTTCAGATTTCTTAGATAGTAGATACAAGAAAGTATAGGACTCTGGGAGGACCTTTTGTGTTTATACAGAGAAGAGACCCTCTGCTTCACACAAATTGAAAGTGTAGACTAGTAATTCATACATTAAAAACCTGAAAATGTTGTTGTTCGGGTTTTTGTGGTTTGGGTTTTGTTGTTGCCTTTGTTTTTGTTTTGAGGGTCAATAACTCCTTTGGCAAATCCTTAAAAGAGTGAAAGTCAGAATAAGTATCATATACGGTTGCTCATACCATCACAGTCCATTTCTAGAAGGAATAGGCTTCCTCAAAATGAAGTCATTTATATTCGTAGCCATGCTCTATTATGAGCACTGAGTAATTTTCTTGAGAGCAATGTTTCCTGTGGCAAGTTGCCAAGACTGACTTTATTTGTTTTTCATTAGGCTTTTCATTATCATGCTGCTATATACCTGGATCATTCTGCTTCCTCTGAGATAGCTGGTGTAGTTTAAGCATAGGCATGATGCAATGAGTAGGTGGAATGCTTTTGTCCAGTGAACGCCCATTTAAAATCTCCAGCTATGGTACTCTTCTAATGGCTTTCATCCTTCTAAGAATAGTCAAGTCTCCATTTATAATGTAGTCTGATATTAAACTGTTTGCATCCATCTAATCTGTCTTTGTCCAAGGAAAGGCATTAATCTCACCTTGTACCACACTGGCCCTGCTCCTCATCTTCTTTTATCTTAGGAAAAGGCACCCAGATCAACCTCTGCTTGGAACCAGGGTTTATTTGGTATTTCTTTACCATCCTATGTTTTCAATCTCCATGTCAAATATCTTGCATGCTTTCAAGTACACATTCTTTCTGTGTCCCATAACTATTGAGTTGGTCTAAATCCATATCATCCCTAGAACAACTATACAGCTACCACTTCATGATCGTGATGGTCCCAGAATTGTCCTTTCCCCTTCATTTTCTTTTGCCCTAAGCATCTATCAGTATCCACTGTTGTCTATAAGCAAAGTATTTTGTGACTGCTATACTGCCATTTGTAATTATTTTGTGTTAAACATTAACAGGCAGATTTTGATTTGTTCAGAATGATACAAAATTTTGGCACTCCTAGAGACTACTTAATTTTTATGTTTTATTATTGTAATTGATGTAAAACATTGTAGACTATTTACTTATTTGTGGGATAGGTACAGTGGATAATTTGATACATGAATACAATGTTTAATTATAAAAACCAAGGCAAATTTCATATCCTTAAACATTTATCATTTCTGTGTGTTGGGAATCTTCCAACTATGGAAGTAATTTTTGGAATATATAATAAATTTTCATGGGTTGTAATAACCTTACCATGACATAGAATAATTAGGACAATTTTCTGCCACCTAACTGTATTTTGGTATCCATTATCCAAACTTTCTCAATCTTCCTTCCCATTCCTGTGAACAGCATTCTACTCACCACTTCTGTGCCCTCCTAAATAACTGAGAATATGAATTATCTTCCTCTGTCTACCTTATTTCACTTGATATAATTTGACTCCTCAGTTTGAGGAGAACCTCTCAGAATAAGTGATTTGAAAGTCTCTGTATTCAAGTAATAATCAGAGGTTGAAAATAATCATTGAACGGTTTAGAACATCAGATAATTTAACCAGAGTATCAAGGTTTATTTGAAACATTATGTGTATGTACCATCTAATAAATATGCTATTAAAAAAAAAAAGAAAAGCATCATTGAAATGTGCAATTTTCAGGGCTTCACTACACCTTGTAGACTGTGTGTCTCAATTTTGTCATTTTATAGGAAAGGAAAACAAGAGCCTGCCACACAAATAAAAAAAGAATTTTCTAAACTTACAATCTCATAGTATCAGTCTTTTCTTAAAATCTGTGACGCTTAGAATGAAGTTGAACCATCAGCTTCCCTTTTCATCTCCAAATCATATCCTAACACAATGTCTGCATCCTCTATTTTTTCTTACAGTTTATTGCATATGATTTTCCCTCTACCCTTTCTCTTTTTAGTCCTAACCACATGTCAAAAAGAAGATTATACATCATCTCAGATATCCTCAGATACCAAGCCAGTGTCAGCATCATAGTTGGTCGAAACATTCTAGCTGCCTTTGAACAACCCATTTCTATCACTAGACTAGACAGGATTAAGACAGTTATAGGCAGGAACCTGCATCTTTTCCCAATCTTCATTAAAAATCTGGCATTCAGTATTTTGAAGTTAATTATTTTCACCTTTCATCTGCCTAGGAGATGTCAGTTTTTCTATCAGCCCCCCTCACAAAATCTGTTTTCAGACTAGTTTCTGAAAAACAAATTGATTCACACATCAATATATAAGTCACTGGTAATCTTAAATGACAACTCTTCCTAGAAGCATTTACATTTTTATAGGAACAAAATTCTAAGTCAGAGGAATGAAATCTCCAGTGCAGATAATCCAACCATAAATAGTAAGCCATGAGAGAGATTTGTGCAATGAGGCAAGTTCCTTCAAAACAGTAACATAGGAGACCCTCACAGGATGATTCTGCCTTTGTTTATTAAAATCAGACCACTCATTGCTTGTTGCTTTTTTACTCTGTACTAAATAAATCATTCTTATATCCCATAGTATGAAGACTTGATTTATTTTGTAACCTTCCTGGTTTTGTTTCAGGGAAGCAATGTTATGGAAGATCAGGATTTGTTGGAAATCGGCATCCTTAATTCTGGGCACAGACAGAGAATTCTACAGGCAATCCAGCTCCTTCCAAAGGTAAGCAATGATTTATGGTTCTAATCTTGTATGTGGTTCCAGTGGTTTTAGGCCTTCAAGATGTATTCACACTTAGGTACAAAATACCTAAATAGTGGTGCAGCCCATTGGAGCAGGTCTTCTCAGGGCCCGCTGCACATTCAGATCCAGCGGGTCTTCCCAGGGCCCGCTGCACATTCAGACCCAGCGGGTCTTCCCAGGGCCCGCTGCACATTCAGACCCAGCGGGTCTTCCCAGGGCCCTCTGCACATTCCAACCCAAGAGACGACTCCTAGCTTCACTTGACCTAGAAGAACGTAACACAGGGAACACTGCTGGCTAGTGGGGCAGTTTCAGAGCTTCTCTATTGTGAGAATCCAAATACAGGTACAGAGACAGTTGAGGCTCAAAAGGTGAACTTCATATTGAGTGAGTACAGGGTGTTCCTGACTTGAAAGTCTCATATGAGCCCCAGAAGAAGCACTACCAGTTGTAGCAATTCCATGGATAGAGCCTCGGAGGTCTTCACAAGGAACTTGCCCAAATTATAAGAGTCATTACTCAGAGAAGTCTATAGTACCCCATCCCACCACGTATTTATGGTTCATAGACAGATCAGCCCAAGTCCAGGTGTAATTTGCCAGCCAGGTGTCACTTTCACTGTAAGCTGTGTTACCTAGCAACAACGTTGACCTTCGGGTTTTCAGCTATAGTTTTAAAGGAGCCTAAAGGAAGAAGAAGGATGTAAGAACTAGTCTTTCAAGATGGGTAGGATTATAATTGGAGAGGAAAAGGACAGGCATTTCAGGAGTTCAAAGGATCCCTATAATTACAGGTAGGGCTCAGGCAACGATTGCTGGACACGTTAGGGACATGATTAGTAATTTAAAATCCAATGAGAGTTGTACAACAATGTAAATGCACATTATGCCGCAGAAGTGTGCACTTAACATGGTAATCTTTACGCTCTGTATACTTCATCACAATTTTTTCATTCCTTTTGCTATTATCTTTAGTTATACAAAGGAGTTGCCATTTAACAAAGCAGTTTATAAATACAATGTATCTTGATCCATGTCACCCATTTCAACATTTCCACCACAATTTTTGTAATCAGAAAAAAGGAAGAAAATCTAATGTGATTGAAGCAATTGGAAACTCTAGGATGTAATCAGAGTTAAAGATAAAAAGTAGGTTGGGTGAGTTGGTATCAGGCTGGGGAATTGGAAATGTATTCTGTAGACACTGGAGAACAGCCATGACTAGACTATTTTATTCTGGTTAATTTAATTGTGGAGGCACTTTACAGAGGGAATTAAAAGAAAGTAAAGTTAGAGTGAGGTCTTCCAGCTGGGAGAAAATTAGGGGAAGCAAGACTTGGGGCATGGTAGCAGGTGAACTAACAGCTACTCACAGATAACTGAGCCTTACCTTTTTTATGTACTGTCTGCTTCTCCCTTCTCAGGAGGCTATAATTTCCCCTTCTCAGACTGAAAAAAAAATATTAAGCACTGTTCCTAAAAAGTTATCTGATAAAATTTGCTAACTGACAGTCAACCAAGGTTCTGCTGATAGAAACTTCACACTTTTGTAAATTCAAAGAGTGTCGAGCACACACAGGAGTTTAATCCTGATTTTTTTTACATTAAAAACAAAAGAACAAAATGTCCTTAGAACTAATTCTCAAAGTAATACTTACACATGCACTGTTCACCTCCCTGCTTTTATATCTTTTCCTAAAATGTTGTTTCTTTGGAACATTTCCTGCTCACAATTCACAATGGCTTCTTAATGCTGCGCCTCCAACACCAAGGGCCAGTGCCTGGCCTATAAACAGACACACAGTGACCAACTTCACCTTGTCACAGTGCGCCATTATTTTAAGTTCAATGCAGATAGTATTCTATCACCTCATTGTGAACACTCAGTTAAAATGGAACCCCTTCCCACCACCTTGGCAGTTTCCAATGTAGTCCTAGCCTACCACCTCTAACTGACAGCCACAAAAGCTTCTGATCTGTCATCCTGGACATACTATTTAGATTGATTTCTTATTGTTTCCTTCTACCCTGGACTTTTCATGCTTGTCTAGTCTCTGTTCAGATTACCCTCTTAACCTCTGCAACTGGATTTCCACCCAGTGTCTCCACAATCCCCCCTCTAAAATATAAATCAAATCACTTCACACCCTGGTTAAAGTCAAATACAGTCTCTACTCACTTAGAAGAATGTCTTTATTATGGTGTATGGGTATCATAAGATCTGCTTTCTTTCCACCTCTGTGGCCACATCTGTCACTCTTGGCTCCTGTGCTCTACTTAGATGGCTTTCTTTTTATTTCAGAAAATGACAAGCGTGGTTTGGCCTCGGGGACTTTCCCCCTGTCTGGAAAGCCTGTCCTTCACATCTTTATTCATCATCAAAACTCACACATCACCACTTCACAGAGACTCTTGTGCCTTAAAGATCAGACCCCTCACCAGCTATCAGTTGTTGGTACAATATTGTCCCTTTTTTTCTCCATGGCCTTTATGCTATCTGAAGTTATAGTGTTGGATTTTTTTCCCTTCATTATATTCCATCTTACTAAGGTGTGTAGCAAGTTCTATGAGTTCAGGTACCTTGTTCCCTTCTGTATATTCAGTGCCTGGCATCTAGTTGCTGGCCAAGAAATACTTGTGGAACAGAGTTATATTCCTGTGACCTCTCATTCCTCTGACCCTTTGATGGTCTTATGTTTACTTCTCTCTGAAGATATTAATAATATTCCAGCACTTCTATGTTAGAAGTATCCTGAGAACAGAAACAGTTGATGGTCCTTGAATTTTCAGTGTTCAATATTTGAACATTGAAAGAATAAATGACCAAAAGAATGAATATTTTCCTTACATCATTCATTGTTTTTTAAAAATCACAGTGCCCCAGTTTAATGATAATTCTATAATCCTGTTCTTGCAATTTCATGAAACACAAAAGAACCTAAACCTACAATTACTTGCAAAATGAGTGGAGTGTTTATCTTTAAGACAGGATATCGTTTCATTAGAGAAAACAATGTAATAGAAACAATATGAAATTAAGCTTCCATCAAGAGGCTGATGCAGAAATACTCACCATGCACACAATTGAATAGACAGTGCATAACAACACCCAAACATGTCTTCAGCAGCGCAAACAGAATGTTATAATGCTAAGATGTTTTGCTTCTTAGGTAATGAGCCCAATCTTCAGATGATTAATAGGGTAATATTACTGACAGCACATCCATCTGCATCCATTCTAACATCCACTGCCAAGGAAACGGACAAAATGTCTCTTCATTTTGTTTATACAATTTTGATCTTCAGAATGTTTATGTTCTTTATCTGTCATGAAAAATGTTCCATGATTACTACCTGGAATGTTCTAATTAATGTGCTGTATTTTAGAATTGGTGAGATTGTTCCTAAATAGAGCAAAGGTAGTTTACAAAGTACAATCTTGATCGGTTAACTCAAATAAGACATGCTTTATTTCTATTTATTCAAGTTTCAAAGAAAAAGATTTATAACTTTTTAATAATATGTTTCAAAATTGAAATATGGACCAGTATGAAAATCTCAAATACATTTGATACACTCAACACACAGAATACCTTAGATGTACTCTGAGTACAGATGTCTTTAGAACAGTAAGCATATTGATTTCTCCCTCTTTCTTTTTTATTGTGTGACCTCCAGAAATCAGGCCTAACTATCTTTATTTTCACCCAGCATCCACTTCCTTTTCCCACCCCAAATGAGTCCTTTCTCAGGTCTGAAAGGTTTCCTATATTCCTGGAAAACATATTTCCCCCATTTTCCCTTTTTTAAAAAGGAAACGTATACCTAGTTCCATAGGAAACTGGCCTGTTTTGTACTCCTAGAAACTACAAGCACATTGTACTTTTTCTGTCCTGAGGCATAAGGAAATTATCTAATTATTTATTTGCAACCTATAACTTAACTTTTTCAAGGAAAGAATTCTCCAGCCAAATATTTGTTGAATCCTTGGATATATTTTCCTTTATAAAAGAGTATAATCACCATTGTCCCTTCAATAATATAGCACCTAAAGGACAGATATGTCAAGGATTTTCATTTTTAAGGGTTTAAAGGACTGTATCGAGGCCCATAGTATATCTCCCTTTTCAGTGTCTCTCATCCTGAATGGCGAATGTATTTTAGCATATTTTCATGTCACATGCTCTATTTTCAACATTTCCTCTTTTGATGTTCTCCTATTTTATGACACTGGAGTTGTGTGGTGGCACCCAGCATTTTCTAGCCCCCTTTGCTTTGCCCCCACTCATCCCTCAGACTGCTTAGATCTGACTGGCATCTCCATGGCCTCTCCACACGATTGTTCCACGGGCCCTCAAGAACCAGAGTCCACAAGTATGCTTGCATGCTCTACAGACTTTGACTTCCATAGATTCCAACATCATATTCTTATGACTTCCACAGTACCTACTCCCTGCTATTCCTTTTTGGGTTTTTTTGGGGGGGTGGAGGGGTCAGTTGTAGGGCTTGAACTCAGGGCCTGAGTTCTGTCCCAGTGCTCTTTTGCTCAAAGCTAGTGCTCTATCACTTTGAGCCTCAGCACCACTTCCAGTTTTCTGGTGGATAAAAGTCTCATGGACTTTCCTGCCCCAGCTGGCTTCAAACTGCAATCCTCAGATCTCAGCCTCCTAAGAAGGTACCAGTACCCAGCTGTCCCTACTATTCTTTCTCTTCAACCAACTCCTCTTCCTCAGTTAAATATTGGCCTTCTTCAAAACTCAAACTTTAAAAAAAAATTGATAACTAGTAAGTGTCATTATCACAAGACTCTTGACCATTGTGCTGTTTCTGACACTCCTTATCTTAGATATTGCTACTGCACTCCTCCTTTACTGCTTAATAAAAACTCACATTTGAGTTGCCCTTCTTTTCTAAGATTAGTTTAATCATTATTTGTTGTAGTTATGTACTTTCAATTTTTTTGCTGAATGGGACCAAATACTTCTGATTATATTAAATTACCATCTTTCCAATCCTGAGTTTAAGAATAGTAAAATAATAATAATAATTCATTAATTAAATGAAATAACCCTCTCCCCAAAAAAGCATTCCATTTTTTTTCAGTGGAAAAAAAACAATAAAATTCTATATGGCTACATAGCAAATTATCCCAAATTTTACGCACCTGTATCAGCAACATTACTTGGAGGTCAGGAATCCTGGTGTAAAATAACTGGACCCTTTTTCCCTAGCTCTCTCCCAGGGTTACCGTTACCTCAGGACTCCACTAGGAAGGATGTATTCCCTAGCTCCCTCTCCCAGTTGCAGGTAAGATTCAGTTCTTTGGGGGTGCTGTGGCCTCAGTGCCTCACAGCTGTTGGCCCCAGGCCTCTCTGTTTCTTGTCCCACGGACTCTCCATGTAGCATTCCCCCACAGGTGGCTGGCTTCAGCATGAGCGGACAAAGAAGTTCTGGTAACACGGAAGACACACTCATTCGTAAGCTGATCATAAGAGTAGTTCCAAACAAAATGCTGAAATAAGGATACAGGTTGACTCATTGTAACAATGAGATGTACAAGACACTATGTTGAAAACTAACTTTACAACTTGAGGAGTTGGGTGGGGGGAAGGGAAGGAATGGTAGGGGATAAACAAAGGAAGAGATAGGAAATATATTTACTACCTTACTCATGTAACTGTAACCCCTCTGTACAGTATTTTTACAACAAAAAAAACTAAAAATATGATTTAAAAAAGAGTAGTTCCACCCATGTTCTATGACAAAACAATAATAAGAGGTACATGTCTCCAATCTATAGTTATATATTACATAGCATAATATTACACAGTACTCTGCAGATTCTAAACCTAAGTGATTTGCCAATTGCGGGCAAAAACTTCATATTCTGAACATCCCTGATCTGATGCATACAAACCGATAATATCACAAAACCTCACAAATTGAAAATCCATGTTTGTTCTTCATTAATGTCTTATGACTGAAAAGAACATATTTTTAATATTAGGGAAGTGAATTGGTAAAATCTATGGGGTAAGACCTAAGGATGTTAGCAAAGAAAATTCATTTTCAAAAATTAACAAAGCTAGAAAGTTAAAAAAGAACCAAATAACTTTAGGCCTAATTGGAGCAAATAAATCAAAACAATTATTAAAAGAAAAAAATGTGAAGCCAGGCACTGGTGGCTCATGCCAGTAATCCTAGCTACTTAGCAGGCTGAGATCTGAGGATCTTAGTTCAAAGCCAGCCAGGGCAGGAAAGTCCATGAGTCTTTGCTCTCAACCATCAAAAAGCCAGAAGTGGTGCTGTGGCATCAGTAGTAGAGCACTGAGTACAAGAACTCAGGGACAGTGCCTAGTCCCTGAGTTCAAGTCCCAAGATGGACTTGAAAAAAATTGAAGAGGGATCAAAGTACCAGCAGGACCAAGATCTCAAACACCTGTAAGACCAAATAACATGGAACAGTGAGACCTATGACTAACTGGACAGCACAGCACAACTCCTGTTCTTCCATCAGATCGTGTGTTTCCCTAAATTTCTTGCTAACAAAACAAAGTATTAGGGACCAGATTTGGTAATAGTTGTCACTTATCACAGAGAAGAACGGCTCTCTAGAACTGGTAGTCTTCATGCAATAGGCTCACAAAATATTCAGTATTTGAAAAGAATATTGTAACTATGACATTATCTCACTTAGCTTCCTATCCAAGATGTGTTGTTCATAAAGACGGGATCTTCTAGAGTTGTTAAAATGCAGGTGTTAATTCTAGTCTTCATAGTTAATGCTGACATGAACAAGCTTTAGGGAGAAAATGTGCAAGCAAAGTAATTTCTTTAAAAGTCTGGAAAAGGAAGCCTCAGTCCTATTTCCCTGTCACTGAGAAAAATGACAGGAGCCCATTCTTATTTCTTCCCTTATTTTTCAGAAGACCCATGACAGAATACAGGCTACAGGCACAGATGCTCTCATAGCACCTTTTGACAGGGTAACTTTTCATTCTTACATCCCATCACTCACACTCCATCTATCCTTATTCTTTAACTCCCACTTGTTTTTTTCACTGGCTGGTGTCTTAAACTTTATGAAATAGGATTATGATGATGGTCTACCACCCAGTTGATGGTACACGGTAAAACAATGTCTGTCTCTCTCTGTTTCTTTCTCTTCCCCGCACCCCCCTCATTCTCTCTCTCTCTCTCTCTCTCACACACACACACACACACACTTTTTTTCTATTTTACTTTATGGCTGGTTTAGAGCTGATCTATAGGAGGGTTACCTTTACATCTGTCAAGTACATTTCCTTTTACAAGTATCAATTGTTCCCTCATTCTCTCCCATTCCCTCACACACATATTTTTAGCATGGAGGTCTCAAGTAAAGGAATTATACAACTAAACTTAGTCTAACTGAGGGCCTAGAATTTTTTACTTTTTATAGGTGTGGTCCTTGGTGAGACAGGCCGTGGCATTCCCAGAGTTCCATGTATCTCTGGAAAAGCTTAATCATTCTAGGACAAATAGATATGTTCTCCTAGATCAAGGGTTGGT
The DNA here is from genome assembly GCF_000151885.1 of Dipodomys ordii. Lineage (NCBI taxonomy): Eukaryota > Metazoa > Chordata > Mammalia > Rodentia > Heteromyidae > Dipodomys > Dipodomys ordii. Next base: position 31,788,788 of record NW_012267219.1, on the reverse strand, counting down.
AAACTTTTTCTGTTAAAAAAAAATGCCAGAGAGTAAACATTTTATATTTCACAGGCATTGTGTCCTCTGTTGGAGCTACTCAACCCTATTATTAGAGTAAAAGCAGCTACAGACAATTCAGAATACATGAATATGTCTATGTTCCAATAAAACTGTATTTACCAAAGGAGGTAATGGGCCAGATTGGCCTGCAGATCATTATTTACTGATGTCTATCTTTTTTAATTCTTTTTTATGTTTTTTATTGTAAAAATACTGTACAGAGGGGTTACAGTTACATGAGCAAGGTAATGAGTACATTTCTTATCAAGCATTGTTGCCTCCTCCGTTGTCTTTCCCCTACCATCCCTTCCCTCCCATCTCCACAACTACACTCCCCCCCCGCCCCGCCCCGCAACTAAATTGAAAAGTTCATTTTTCAACATAAAGTCTTGTACATCTCATTGTTACAATGAGTCAACCTGTATCCCTAGTTAAACATTTTGTTTTTTCCCTTCCTCTCCCCAAATTATACCGACATCAAAATACAGTGAAAACAGGGGTTATACCATGGTGGAGGAACATACAAAGCAACAAAAAAATCACATGATACCTTATAAAGGCGTTAGAAACATTAGCAAGAAAGAAAAAAAACCACTTGTGTCCCTGTTTTGGGGTTCATTTCGCTTAACTTCATCTTATCTGGTCATACTGATATATATCCTTTTTTTTTTTTTTGGTCGGTTGTGGGGTTTGAACTGAGGATGCTGTCCCTCAGCTCTTCAGCTCAAGGTGAGCGCTCTACCACTTGAGCTCCACTTCCAGTTTTCTAGTGGTTTATTGGAGATAAGAGTCTCACGGACTTTCCTGCCCGGGCTGGCTTTGAACCGAGATCCTCAGATCTCAGCCTCCTGAGTAGCTAGGATTATAGGCGTGAGCCACTGGCACCCGACTGATGTATATCTTATGTTAACAATATATCTCCTACTAGACTATGAGCTTTTCTGTACTTGTGAGTGTCTTCTAGACAGAGAAAAAACACATCTGAAATACAGCCTACAATGTCAAACCAAAGAAAACCAAGCACCAGGATGGCCCACAAACCTTATGGCTTCATCACAGAGATCTGTGTAATGAGGTTATTTTGGGGGTGACTAATGTGATGGCCCTATCTATACATGTATTAGAGAAAAAATGTCACCCTCCTAGCCATATTCATGGGAATACTTCAAGGTTCACCCTTTCTACCAATCACTATAAATAGTACTGATCCAACACTTCTGTGCTACCAGATCTGATCCTAAAACTGTAACTCTCACAGAGCTCTACCTCTAGCAAACTTCAGTGTTCCCTTTGTGTGCCTCGTCTATTTTGCATCAATACTCTCCAGAATTCTATCTGAATCCTCTCCTCTTTTTCCTGCCCGTATGTTTCCTTAGCACCTTCATCTGCTCCTGTGGTTTCCACTGTCACCTCCACATGAGTGGCCTCAAACTCCTTTGTCTGGGTTTGTAGCTCTAGCTAGCTTCAAGAAACCTTCTGGATATACTAGATGGTCTTCAAAATAAATGTGCCCAAGCAGAGCTCCATCTTCAAAGAATCCTGGCCTCATTGTATTTATCTTTATTTCCTCGTTCTTCAAATAATTGAAAGTAATTACTTTATACTAGGTACTTCCTTATCAGTAGCATTATAATGATAAATAATGTAGACCTGGTCCTTCCCTCCACAGACATATATATTCTAATTAGAAGACAGAATGTACATCCATATATACATACATACTTCTCAATTACATTTTCTTTTCATATGCTATTATTATATAATATACATTATACAATACTATATGTAAAATTATAGATACTATAATATACTTCTCTATTGTATGTATTACATAATTCTTTTCTATGGTATATATAATATATAAAATTTTATACAAAATTTTCTATTATAGATTATGTATTTTATATAATATAAAATTTTGTATAATATAAATACACACTATTTATAAGGTATAAATATTACATTATTATGTCGTACATAACTACTATTATATAGTATCTATAATAAAATTTCATATAGTATACAAAATAAAGACATGTCATTAAAAAGGCATAGATGCTGGAAATGTACTCCGGGAGGGCAGTTTACTTGCTATAAGATTGCAAAAGATTATTCCTTGGGCTGGGATGTAGCAATATGGTAAAGGACTTGCCTAGCACTGGTAAGGTCCTGGGTTCAGTTAAACCCCAATACCACAAAAAAGAAAGGGAAGGGAAGGGAAGGGAAAAGGAAAGTTGATTTTCTTGTCAGTAGAATTGTTGCTACCACTGAAGAATGAGGACAAGATAATAACTGATTTTATGAGTAAAAACTTCAGTAATTTTAGAGAAATACATTTTCAAATAATGTTAAGTCATTAAGTTTTTTCTTATTATTCTTCAGCTTGACATACATAGTCAGAGTGGTGAACAAAGGATTCCAAAACCTCAGTGGTTTAACACGGTTATTTTTATTTCTCATTCATGATAGGTTTAATGGGGGTCACACAGCCTTCCCATCTCAGAGTTCTTTAACAGATGCCATAAAACAGGGCAGAGAGGAACATGAGAGACCGCACAGAATGTTATTGTTAGTCTTGGAACTTCTCACTTGCTTTGGACCATATTTGGTTGACCAGGAGTCAGGTTCAAAATAGAGTGAGAACTATAGACTCTTTTCCTAGAGATTGATAATAGAATCCTGAGAATCTAACTCTTCTATGCCAGAAACACCATTTCCCTTATGTACCTCAGCTGCCACCTTTTTTCACATAATTTATTTTTGTTTGTTCCTTAAAACTTATTCCCTGAAGGCCAGATACCTATGGCTCATGCCTGTAATTCTACATACTCAGGAGGCTAAGATTTGAGGATTACGGTTCAAAGTCAGCCAGAGGAGAAAAGTCTGTGAGGTTCTTATCTCCAATTAACCACTAAAAAGCTGGAAGGATAGCTCAAGAGGTTAAGCACTAACCTTAAGCCAAAAAGCTCAAGGGCCCCACCCAGAGTTCAAGCCCCAGGACCAGACCGACAGGCACATATACATATACACGTGTACATATACATGTGTGTACATATATATAAACACACACATACAACCAAAAGAAATAAACTTATTTCTTGAAGAGAAACTTTATGACAATTGTTTTTTATGACAATTGCTTTCTGTCTCTCTTTGGATGAGATTGACAATTTAACCCTTCTCTGGTCTCTATAAAAATCTCCTTTTGATTAATTTGTCACTCTTACTTGAGATTAGGATCTTGGCCGTGTTCCTCTTCATTTCTCAAGCATGGAACACATATCACTTGAGTATGGTAATGTGCAGTTCAGAGTTTTTGGACTGAGCCAAACAAGCATGAAGATTAGAGATCAGTCCTGAGTGAATTAGATTAAGACTCCCAAAGGTATTTCATGAGAAAAAAAAAATTGGCTTTGCTTTTAAATTCTTTGTAAAGGCATAAGGCAGGCCCTAATACCCACAGCACTGGTGGCTTGAATTTCCTGGCGTGACTTCCTCTCCCCATGCTTCATGCTATCTGTTTTCAATGAAGGGGGGATAACTAGTCTAGTCTTTAGGGGTACATTGCAAGAAAGAATGGCCAATACTTGAAGTTCTTCTTCTCCTTTGAGAAGAAAATAGTACAAAAATAATACAAAATAGCTATAATGGTTTGGGCTGAATAGATATTAGAGAATATTCACTATTCAGTTTCTATTGGGTATGAGAGTAGAGGAGTCCAAACTTACTCCTGCTTGCTTCTAAGATTTTTCTGTGATTTCAGGAAGCAAGCTGCTTACTAACATTCTTCCAAAACCAAAGGGGGTGGTATTTTTTTAATATTTTATTGAAATGAATTTGTCTTCGACTTGGAAGGGTTTACTATGTAGACCAGAGAGCTGAAATATCACTTTACTCATAATGCCCCCTGATATTTACCAAGAAATAGGGGAGGCATTAGGCAAGTAAATAGCATCTCATCTATGGCTATCCCCAGCAGCTGCTGTTCTTCAACTTTGAGAAGTTCACCTCATTTACTAAAGAGCAATGGCTCCCTGGGAGTTAGACTGCAGTCAGCAGCGAGAACGAAGGGATTTAGATATCTGAGTACTTTAATCAATTTAGTGCTGGAAGGGACCTTTACACATCCAGCTCATCCTCTTACCGGAGTCATTTCACAGGTGAGGAGACTAAGCCCCAGACATTAATTGACTTGCCCCCAGGCAGATTGCTCCTGAGTAACAGAACTGGAACTAAATCCTAGCCAGGAGTGTTTGTGACAGTTGCCTCTTGGGTGAATAGTCTGCAAAGACCTAAACCTGGGAATAGGCCAGAGTGTTCATGAGAGAAAGGGAGAAGGGGGACAGGACAGGAGAGGACCAAAGGACGACAAAGGAAGATCAGGGATATTAGAAAATTAGGCTTCCTTTCAGTCTTCAGGATTACAGGGCTGCTTTTACAGCTTCTATCTGGACTCCCTTGCTGAAAGGAGGAGCTATGGCAGGGAGCCAAAGGCCCTGCAACCACAAGACGGAGACAGCGATGGTAGAGGAGAAAAGCAGACACAGGCCTGGTCACCTGCCCAGCAGTTACAAGTGGTCAAACCTCTTGTTTATCCTTAACAATGGCCACCGACATTGAAGCTTCACAGACAATGCGCACTGCCACTTCCAGGAAAGAATAAAGTGGAATAAGCAGAAATGGAATAAAGTGAAATAAATAAAATAATCCTATGCATTTTCTCCTTCAGTGTGTATGGAAAGGAAAGAAAGATGAGCAAGATAGATGGACATGATCTAGAAGGGAATGGGGCTATATCTTTAGAGTACTAAATTACACACAGATGTCACTTTTATAGAATTAAGCCAGGAAGCAGCATGGTGTCATAACTGGGAATGTGGACATATTCCCTGAGTTTGAATCCTGGATCTACTGTTTGCCTAATTATAAGACCATGGACATGTTCCTAAACCTTTCTCTGCCTGTTTCATCATCTTCAAAATGAATGACATGATTTTTACCTACCCTATAGCGGTTCCGTGATAATTAAAATGGGGCTTGCCTTAATGTATGTGCTATATTTGGAAATACTAATTTTTTTAAAGAGAAGATTGAAGGTGAACCAAGAAAAATGTGAGATTCCTTCCATGCAATAATTATATCCAGAAATGACTACTCCAGGCATAAACAATAAGTGAAAGTGGTTTCCTATTATTTATTCATGCAGTAGATATTTATGAACCACCTACCACATGCTGCAGGCTCTTACAGCTGCTGAGAATTTGGTAAGGAAACAAGACCTACAAGGTCATTGACCTCATGCAGATTACATTCTAGTAGGAGACCCAGATAAAAATACACAAGTTCAGATAAGGATAAATACTCTGAGGAAATATTGAGCAAGGGAATGGACAGAGAATGATGGAAATATACAAATGCTATTTTAGGGAGATATAATAATACCTTGCTATGTTGTCTAAACATGGTAATCCAAAGCATAATCATACTATGGGAATACTGAGATGAGTTAACTCAGTAACCTGCTTACATCCTCCTCAGGAACTTGAAGTCATTCAGAAGCTCAAAAATGAACTCCATTGAGCTTTTGAGTAAACCTAATTTAATCCTACTTTAGCCACCTGGGATTTATGTCACTTAGGGCAAATTACTGAATTGTCTAATCCTAAATTTACTTATTTGTAAAGCAAAGATAATAGAGGAAATCTCCACATCAGATTATTATTCAGTTGTAAGTAAAAATATAAATGATGGTCCTAGCAGTTGGAAGGAACCGATAAATGAGTTATGATCACCTGCCTTTGTTTAACAAGTCCTTACTAAATTATGAAACTCAATTCGCTGATGAGCAATCAAAACCAGGATGGGTATCAGCTGACATGAGAGTCTCTGCCCATGGCTATACCCTACCACGAGCTTTCCACCTCTACTAGTGAATTTTGCACAACACAGGTTATTCATCTGGATTTAAAAGGGGAAGACTTGAAAACTTGATTGATTGTCCTCTGCTAATTTAAATTTGTTAAACATATTTGGGTGATTTTGAACTCATCAGGAGCTAGAAGATAAGGCATTTAAACCTATTTCTATAGTCTTCTCATAAAGGAAATCAAATGAATTGGCACAATGCTGAGAGAATTGACTGTACCTGTACAGTCGATTCCCAGTGGGAATTGGAAAGAGAAAGCTGAGGGCAAAGGTGAGGTGGAGAATATATTGAACAGCAAAGAGTCAAAATGTATGTGGGATAAGAGGGAAAGGAAGTGAGCTGGGAAGCGGGGCACTCAGTCCTCGGCAGTGTGGCTCCATGAGATTGGTGAAGACACCTTTACGATGGCGTGTAAAAACACAGCTATGTGAATTCACACAAAAGCTAATGTATAAAACAACACACCTGCCATTTTGAATAAATCATTGTCAAATCATTTCTGTCTACCTTTACTATCCACTTGAAGTAAGTTTTTAATTAGAAGTTGACCACTGGCTATGTTTCTCATTTTCCACCAATAATGAAGACTATTCTTTAAATCTGCTGACCTAAACACGTTCTTATGTCACCTATGCAACACAAGAGGGAAAAAAATGTGAGATTAGGCAGTATCTGCTATCAAGAGAATTTTAATTTAGATAAAGAAGCTAAACCAGTATTTAAGTGATTTTAATAAAAGGAAACCATGGATGAACTATCACAATAATAAAAGTTGGGAAAGAGCTCTTCTATTTAGGAAATCAGGAGAGAGTTTCTGGAAGAGAAGATAGATGAATCAATAAAGCCATTTTTTAAACACCTTAAAAACTTCTTTGAGATAACTCGTAACATTCCAGGTAAAATATGACCAAAACATTTGCTTAGCTTGCTCAGCCAGAGAGACATGCTATTTTTCTTGCTTTTAATAACCATCCTCTGATTTATGCTTGTGCCATTAATCCATCCATGAATTTCATTCATCACTTTGTCCTCCAAGGTATAAGTCAAATATTTCAATCTCAAGAAAATACTTGTAGTCAGCTTCAATATAGCTGGCTAACCTAGTGACATAGTTAATATTCTCCCCAGCCTAACATAAGCTCTTTTTCATTACATGGCATTTCTTTGTAGCTACTGTCTTTGTTGGTGACCAATGAGATATTAGGTTTCGGAGACCAGCCAGTCCTCATGAAGCCACAGGAAGACAGAACCTGAGTTCATCTTCAGCCTTCTTTGGGATATAGACATGAGCTATAGGTTTAAACAGACAAAGAACTGGAGGCAAGGAAGAAAAATACAGATATTTATTACATAGTCTAAGTGTGGCCTGGTGGGTCATTATTCAGCCCTCACTTGGGAAGGTTCTGGAGAAGTTGTTACCACTGTCATCACTGGTAACAAGTCATTGCCTAGCAGGTGGTTTGTCTGAGGGAGGCGCTGTTGTTTCTTAGGGGTAGTTTTTAGTCTGTTGTCATGAAGATAATATCCATGGATGATCTTGTCCTTCCTTGAACTCAAAGCAGAGAGAATGGCTTAGAGCAATGAAACATGCAAAATGAGACCTGAGTTCCAAGCTTTTCTCCTGCTTTTACTTTATTCATGGACTCAGATACAGAGTCAATAAGTCAGTGCTTTGCAGCAAAAGTATCTATGAGACCCCTGCTTCATGCACTTGCAGCTTTTACCCTGGTTGCTTTGTATGTGTATGGGGGGGGGTTGCCAACCCTAAGGTTTGAACGTAGGGCCTGGGTGCTATTCTTGATCTTTTTTGGCTTAATTACTTTTGGTTCTTGTTGATCTTCATGACTACCCTCAACTGGGAATCCACATTTCCTAAGACAGTCCAAAACATTTCAGAAAGACATTGCAGAGCAAACCCCTGTGTTAGTCACAAATATTTTAATAGAAATACTATTCGTGCTAGGCACCACTAATACCTAATTATCAGATTAAATCAACTCATTTAAATCTCAAAATTAAATGCCTGCTTTGCAGATGAAGAAATAAGAGCCCAGAGAAGTTAAGTAACATGCCTAAGACCGCACAGCTAGTGAGTGACAAGGGCAGGATGCAGCTCTGCCTGTCTCCAGAATTTCTGCTCCTAACTGCTTTTTTGCACTATTCCCTTCAGCAGTGCCACATCTCTGACTCTTTGGAGTCACCTAACAGTACATTCACCATTAGGAAAAAAACACTGGCCATTTTTATTAGCTTTCATGGCACTATTATCTTCTATTTTTAAGCTGATGGATAACTGCTGCTCTCAGAGGAACTGAGTGCTCAAGAAACTACCAGAGTCCCTCTTTCATGTCTTCAAAAGAAAGCACACATTAGCTTTACTTGTTCTATGAATTCATGATGGTCTAAGTACTAAATTGATTCACTTTAAATAATTCTTAAGGTTACCAATCGTGAATCAGGGAGTCCTGACAGGTTAAAAGCTTTTTCCTGAATGCGGTGTCAGCTGTAACCCCCAGATCCTTAGCAGACACAGCATGGTGGCAGAGGATAGTATTTACAATTTTCTTAATAGGAAGAGGTGAAAGGATTGGAGAAATCTTTTGAATGTGAAATTTCTCCATAAATGTGTAGTAAGTGCAGAGTAGATGGATTTCTCTGCCTCTCACCTCTGGGACTCAATGACATCATCATCTGTCAATATTTATCAGTACTCAAACAGAACCTTTTTTCTACTAAGTGCTACATGATGTAGACACAAAGTAATAATTGGCCTTTCAGCCCCAGCCCTTAGCAATCCTAGTGGACTCCCAGCTTGTGGGGGTGGGGGGATGGGAGGCTGGTTCAGTTGCAGTGCAATGTCTGCAACCACCCTGCAGCCCACCTGACTGTCATCCGTCAGTTGTTGATTTGTCCTCCTGTTCAATCAGACCAGCAGCAGCTTGGGGCCCTATGCTAGGTCCAGAGACATGATCCCTGGGACCACAGAGTTCTACCCTACATTTTAGTCAGAAAGAATAGGTCAAAGTAAAATCTATGGGGGAAATGTTACAAGAAGAGAGACGTGTTACATGCATGGAGATCAGGGAAGGCAGGTAGATGATACTTGAACTTAATCTCAGGCAAAGAATGAATAGATATTTTTAGCCAAATAGGCACTGAAGGAGTCCCTCCAGACCACGTGATCCTGTGAGGACCAGAGACAATGAAGAGAAGACGAGGCCCATCTTCATATCAGTCTCTCTCCCTCCCTCCCTCTCTCTCTCCTCCCTCTTTTCTCTGTCCCCCTTTCTCTCTCTCTTTCTCTCTCTCTCTCTGTCTCTCTCTCTCTCTCTGTCTCTCTCTCTATTTGGCTTCACTTAACTTTTCATGTTTACTTTACCTTTTCATATATTAACTTCAAGAATGCAAGAAAATCTCCCTCATTTTCTCAAACCCATTCAAATTTCTTTTTCATTTCTCAGACATAAAAATTTGGCACTTTAGTTTCTTATATTTTGTAATATATTTCAAATACTGAAGGGAATTATATATTCATCAAGGTAAGAACCTTACACCCTCATACACAATTTACAACTATTTACATAATACCTAGGGTGATGTTACTATGTATCAGGTGCTTCTTCTTGTTGAATTAAATAATAATTTTGATTTCAGAAGCTAACTTTCTAGTAAGGATTCCAAGAAGCAGAGCTGGATATTCTCAGTAACTCCATTGAAGTAAGTAAAGCTTCTGAATCAACAAAAAACAAGTAGACATTAAAGCTAGAAACATTTCTCTGAAGACTACACTCGTGTTTATCTCACCCCATAGTAGGGGAAATGTTCACTGATTATTTCTTAACTGTAGGTATAAAAGGAATCCTTTTTTGCCCCTCAGTGCTGGAGAAGGAGCTTTACAAGCACGCTACCCCTGAGCTACGTTACCACTCCTGGGGTTTTGTTTTGTTTTTTGGACTATGTCTTCGTATGTCACCAAAACTAGTCTTCCATTCTCCATGTATCCCTCTCCTCGCCTCCAAGTGCTGGGATAAAGACCTCTGCCACTGCTCCTGGCTTGACTTTGAAATGGAGGTTACAGCCATGATCCCACAGCGATATTTTTCTGAGTATTCTAGACTTTACCAAAACTCCTAATGATTTGTTCCAAAAGCCTTACATCAATATGTACACCATTAACTAGACCACTGGCTGACCACAGATGTCTGCCCTTTCTGTCTCTCTTGTTCTAGCTTATTATAGTGAGGTTTCCTTTCACCAAAGCTGGAAATAAGGTCACCAGGACCTATCAAAAGTATTCCCCATCCTCCAAATAGCCTCAATGCTAAGACCCACATGCTGCTCATAACTTCAAAGGCTGTTTTCACAATTACAGGTACCCGATGTATTCCAAAGGCACTGGTGCTTATGCTCTCGGTGTGAGGCCCCATGTCTTCTCATCAAGGGCACCTTGGCCAATGCCAACTGGATGTCCTGCCAATGCCATTGGAACCTGCCAGTGTGGATGCCAGTGCCAGCTATCAGTGCCCAGTGCTGAGGGCATGAGCATGTTCAATGTGGCATCGTGTCTGCTTGCTGATGAAGCTGCTGATGCCAATTCTGCTTTTGTTCCCAGTGTCCCCAATAATGTTTTATGATGCCACTCTTCTATTGCAGCCTCTCCATCTTAACATATGGCCTAGAGGAGCTGAACCAGGGCCCCAGCAGTGTGCCAGATCCGAAATCCATTTAGAATCATCCACCAGCTCAGATACTCATCTATGATCCCTTGAATCAAATGCAACCTGCCTTCTTTGAGCAGAGATTCTTTTGAGGTTCCTCCTGTAAGACTAACTCTGCCAGTTTCCCTAAATTCCCACACAGGATGGGTGAATATGGTTCTGCTCCCACTGAGCTCCATGCCACATGGCTGTGGCATCGAGCTGACAGATTTCTGTCCATGCTCGAGAACAAGGAGCATTCATTTTGTGTTTTAGGAGATCATACTGCTCTACCTTCAGCATACATCTGAGCTCTGACTACTTTTTGTCACCTTAACTCTGATCCTAGCCCAACCTACCAGCTTCTTTCTCACAGCCCCTTCAATGGCCTTCCTATTTCTCGTTCTCAACATAGCAGCAAGAGTAACTCTACGAAAACATAAGCCAGATCATGTCACCCCTCTGCTCAAATTTATTCACTAGCTCCCTACTTCCTTCAGAATGAAAGTCAGACCTTCCAAGGCCTTCTAGGGCCTACATGACCTGCTTTGGCTCTGTCTGCAGGTGCACACATAGCTGCCCAACCCATCTGTCTTCTTGTTATGCTCACTCGTTCCTGAAAGCCTTTATGCTAGCCCTTCTCTCTATTTGGAATATCCTCACACCAGTTGCCAACAAGCCAACTCACCATTTATACCTCTTTATTCAAATCTTTTCTTCTGAATTGAACTTGTCTTTGATATCCCCTTTAATACTGCCTTTCCCCATACCATCCACCCACACTCCAGCCCTCCCAATCCCCTGGCTAACCTTCCTTTTTGCCAAAAGTATTTATCACCTTCTAACATAAAATATACTATGTATAATACTAATTGTTACCCATGGCCAACCTTTGAATATTTTGTTCTTTGATACCTCTAGAACAGAGCCTTAAATATAGCAGGTGCGCTGTTAGTATTTGTTGATAAGTGTGTGGATGGATAAGTAGATCAATGATAGATAGATAGATAGATAGATAGATAATTAGATAGATAGACAGACAGATAGATAGATAAGAGGCCAGCACTTCTTAAGTGACTGTGACTATACTCACTTTTGACCACCATGTAAATAATAGCCTTTGTTCTGCCCTATGCAGGCAGAACACAAATCATTCATTTGTATGCTGTTAAGGCTGGCTTCATGAAACATTGGTCTGCTTGAAGAACTCCAGTGGATGATATTATTATGCATATGCCCAGAGGCTCTGAGAAAGGACATGGTTTTTAAACATCACACAAATAGAATTGCTATTCCAAGCATTTATTATCTTCTGAAGACAAGTCTGGGCAACTTTTTATGGTGGTTGTTGTTGAGACCAAAAACATGTAGAAGATTTTCCTGATGGATAGTAGCATTTGGTTCCTGTTTTAAGAGGAAAGCGGTATGCCATCTTAGCCACCAAATAGCTGTATAGATGTTGAAAACCATGAACTGGCAGAGGTGGGCGGGGGAGGCCTGTATCATTTTCCAAATATAACTCACATCCCTGGTAGAGCTTGGAAATGTGAATGACGGTGAGTATTGTTCAGCGTCTTATTCTAGTTGCAAAAAGAAAAAAAAATCCTCTGTTCATCTTGAATCTGAGCCCTTGAATCATAAAAAGAGCTTTGGAACAAAGAAATAAATCAAAACAAATGATGTTTAACAAAGGGCTCTAGGGTCAACAAAGATTTTAGAAATGAAAAGACAGTAGGAAAAAAGCATTTCTTTTCATTGAAGCTTTTTAAAAGCACGCTATGTACCAAAGGCTTCAGGGAGAAGTACAATACCATCATTCAGGAAAATCATCCAACCCTAGGACCATGTTTATGTTTGATCTATGTAGTGCCTCAATGGATCTTATTTATAACCCATGGAGGTCTTACCTGGAAGCCTGGTGTGCTTAAGTGATGCTGCAGGTGACGTGTTAGTCTAGTCCCTGTGTTTGCAGATGAAGCTGACAAGTAAACCATTTGTATTGCTTGCAGGCAATAAATTGTTCTATAATTGTTGCTGTCACTTTCTTTCCAATCATTTATTCTTATCTGTGTTGGCAACTTTACTCATTTAATTTGTGGTCAGTGCACCACCTGGGGCCAAAGAGGGTGCCATCCCTGAAGGCTAAAGATTAGACTAGTGCTTCTGACTGTGCTGTTTGAAGTTGGTCACTCGTGTGTCTTGAAAACATTTGGTATCTACACATTTTCCATTCATTACCCCTTGAATTACTTCTAATTTACTCCATGATCTGAGACTTAACAAATTAGACATGTATCAAACCTTCTCTGTGCTAGATCCTAATTCATTTCTCTTATTCATGAAATAAGAACTCATACGGCATTAAAAGACAAATGTCCAGTCTACTTTCCCTTTACTCTTCAAAATGCAATCCCTCTTTGCTCTTCCCACCCCGTGCCTAAAACTGGGAGACGTTTTTGTTTGTTTGGTTTGTGCAGGTCCTAGAACTTGAACTCAAGGCCTGGGTTAGAGGACTACCACATGAGCCACAGCTGCGCGTCCAGCTTTTTAGTGATTAATTGGAGATAATAAGAGTCTAATAGACTTTCCTACCCAGGCTGGCTTTGAACTGTGATCTTCAGATCCCTGCCTTTTGAGTAGCTAGGATTACCCTGGCACCTGGCAAGCTGGGAATCTTTTAATTGTCTAATCAGTCCAGGAACTCCACATCAATGAAACTTCATTGGTGGCCTAGAAAACCATAGAGGGTTTTTACTCTGTGACTGAGTCCATGGTGACATTTAGACACAGTGCTACTACTTCTGAGTGTTTTGATTTCTATTTTCTAGGAATTATATCCATAGTATAGTCTGGTTTTTAAAACAAGGGATTTTTAAGCAGCAGACTTTTTTTGTACTCAGACTTCTTACCACAGCTACACAATACAGGACCTTACCAAGCCTTGCTTCCCAGCAAGGCACAGCATATTAGTCCTTTCAATTCCCACAGAAGGAATAGCTTTGTGTGGAGTTCCCAGGTGCTCAGACTCCAGAAAGGACATTTTCTCAAAGATCATCTGAAACGCTTCACAAATGAGATGATGTATGCGAAATCACTTTAGACTCCTCAAAAGTCCCATATAGTTGTTAGGTATTATTATTCTTATTATAATTTTGTTTGTTTTTCTCAGTCGTGGGTCCTAAACTCTGGGCCTGGGCGCTGTCCCTCAGCTCTTCAGCTCAAGGCTAGTGCTCTACCACTTGAGCCATGTCGCCACTTCTGGTTTTGTCTGCTTATGTGGGGCTGAGGAATAGAACCCAGGGCCTCATGCATGCAAGGCAAGCACTCTAGCACTGAACCACCTTCCCAGCTTCTATCATTATTATTATTATTATTATATCTTGATCAATGTTACCCCTTTCAACATGCTCACCCATGCCTCTCCTACACATCCCTTCCCTCACTCTTCTTATTTTTATCAAATATACATTGGATTCTTGACCGCATTCTCCCTTTCTCCTCCTCTTCATTTCTGTGTACCCTTTGACCCCACCCAACCCCTTTCAAGTACTCAGTTCCTGGTCTTAGGTGATGCTCTTATTACTGACAGTGCTATCCATCTTGTAGACCATTGTCCCAGCAATGTTGCATAGCCACAGAAACCTGATGTCAATAGGTAGACTTTGTCCTGGGATGCCATGCTCAGTGGATCCACCTTTCTCTTTCATGTTCAATCAGTCTTTTAAGAGCCATTGATGAAACAGCACAGTGACGTCCAAGCCCAGTCCTGTCTAAGCCCAGGTCTCACCGCCTGTGGGAGATTTGATCCTCACACACTACTTGATAGACTTCCTTTTCAGACTTGGCAACACACTGTCTGACGGCCCTGCTTGTCCTGGTTTATTTTCAGGGCGGCTGTTAGTCTGAGTCTTGGGTAGCAGCAGGACAGAGCGGAAGAGGCTAGAACAAGAAGCAGGAACAGAGGGAGGTTCAGGACAGTATCAGCTGCGGGCACCACAAAGCCTATCAGGCAGGAAGTCTGAGACTACAAAGCACACACAAGTGCGAAAAGAGAAGCTGCAATGGAAGGCAGCAAGTTTAAGCTGCTGGTCTGGCCTGTGAGTGCTCTCGGCACAGGTAGGCTTCATCAATGCTAGGTCTGGCTAGGGGTGGCCTGTCACACACATAAAAGCCCCAGAAGGTCACAAAAGTACTCACATAGGAGCATCTAGCTTTCACCAAGGGTAGCTAGCTCACACAGTTCACAGACGTGCCCACTGTTTTAATACACAGATTGCTAATCCCAAAGTTAGCTCTGTGTTATTCTGGAGAAAGACAAGCAAACTCTCCAAGCAAATGACGAGCTTACCGTCCCGATCTCTTAGTACAGGCTCAGATTCATTTCCTTAGGACTCTGAACTCCTCAACCCTCAGTCCTCATTCTTTCCCCATATCCATCCCATTTCCTTTGTGTTTTTTGAAACCTTTGTCTCTCTTCTTTGCTTCCCATTCAACACCCCCCAAAGAAGTTCAGATTTCACTTTCTACCCCCTCATCTCACACTCCAATAAGATGCTGTTACTTAAGACTCAGGTTTCTGTGCTCTTCCCAATTAAGATTCCCTGTGACCTCCTTTCCAGCTCCCACAAACCATCTCCCTCCTCTCTCATCTGATCAGATTTCACTGTGAGGTCCATCACCACTGGCCATGCTCCCTTGAAACTCCTTCCTTCCACTGCCCTGTTTGCCTTGACTGTTTCTGTTCCTTTTGTTTTATGTTCCTGGCCTCTTGGGTGTAATTTATATCTTTTCCTTATGCACTGGAAGTGCCAGCTCATTCGTAGGCCACACCTCTTCTCACACTACATGATCAATCTCATCCACACACGAGTCCAGCTCTCACTTATGATGGAAATAACTACCATTTATTGAGGGCCTCTCTCTGTCTGATACTGTGCAACTCTACTTCATTATTTTATTGAATACATATGACCATTCTCAAAAATAGCTATTCTTTTTAATCTTTTATCTGATAGCCAGAGCTTGGCAAGGTGACTAGCTTACTCAAGGTGGGACACATAATAATTGGGGCAGCCAAGACTCCCATCTGTACTATTAGTGATGCCAAGGTCATATGACTCCCCACAAATTTAAGATGCCATTCCACAATTTCTCATGTCACAAAAGTACTTAGGTCATCTTACATTTGTCTTATCTTTCCTGACTGAGAACTTTTTTTTTCCTTGGGTTCAGTCATGTGGCCTGAACTCTGGGCCTGGGCACTGTCCCTCAGCTCTTCAGCTCAAGGCTAGCGCTCTAGCACTTGAGCCACAGCACCACCTCCGGCTTTTTTCTTTTTGCTTATGTGGTGCTGAGGAATCAAACCCAGGGCCTCAGGCATGCAAGGCAACTGCTTTACCACTGAGCCACCTTCCCAGCCCCCTGACTGAGAGCTTTACCAGGTATCCAGTTATCCAAGCTAGAAACTTGGGAGTTTCCAATGTTTCGTCACTAATCTATTATCACAAAGGCACGATGATGTGATTAGTAGAAAACTGCCATCAAATGTAGACAAAGGAAATTAAGCTTCTTTAGTGATAACAGATATAAATAATGAGAGCTACACAAAACAATGAACAAAGCAAATACTGTCAAGCGAGGGGACAGACTCCTTATAAATATTTTACATGGACGAGCCTTATTACATTTTTGTATTCAAGGAAAGACCAGGCTTCCCAAATATGGTGGTTTAGAGAATAACACACTTGTAACTCTCATTTAACAGTTCTGAACTGAGCAACCCAGGTTTACCAGTTGACTGTACTCTCTGCAATTCTGAAAGGATCCAAGGTCTTCGCTCTCTGTCTGTCTGTCATCTTCTAACTCATTGCTACTCAAAGTGGTCCCTGGACTGATAGCATTAGCATCATCAGTAAGTTTCCTAGAAATGCAGAATATCAGATATTCTTTCAAGCTTACTAAATTGCCATCAGATGCTAACAATATTCCACCATGAGATTTGTGCGTGATGAAGTTTCAAGAGGCATCTCAGTGGGGCATCATTTTGTCTGGATAGTCAGAGATGGACTGCAGGCTCTGACATTCCAGGCCCATGGGAAGCCAGAAAGCAAGGAAGAGGGAGGGAAGGGAGGGAAAGAGATAAGAGGAGGGGAGGGGATGAGAGGAGACCATCCAGAGCTAAGTTACCTGCTAAGTTTTCATTAATAGCTCTAGGCTCATATTCTCATAACCGCAACCAGGAAATAAAATCTCATGTGTCTCATCTCTAGTTGGACAGATGTGTGAACGTCTGTTAGGAATACCTCTGTCTGCCTATCCTACGTCTCTCAGATCACAGAGTGTGCCTGGCTCCTCCACAGTACCACAGGCCTGGCGGCTCAGGAACTACCTCTTCTTAGCCCTGTCTTGCCAGATACTCCCGCTAGCTTGAGAAAACAGTTACAGTATTACCTATAGGTGCTGCTGAGAAGTTACAGAAAGAGATACGGAGACAGTCTGAACTTTAGTCTATGTGTCCTCTTTCTGTTTGGTCATTAGGCTTATTGTTTTTCTTTATTGTATCAATAAATCAGATTCTAATTTCAAATAAATTTGCAAATCATGGTATTGGAAAACATAGGGATGACTATGTAAAAGAGCTTTGAACTCATTTGTCCAAAAGCATCACTTTAAAGCTGGCAACAACTGAAACCTAGAAAAGGTGAAGCAATTTTCCCTTGCTTATATAGCCAACACTATCGAGACTTCTGGATTATAAAACAAGCCCATTGCATTGGTAATACCTATCATTTGAAGACTCCTGCTACCTGGAAAAAGAATAATACCTAGCTTCTTGGTATAGGGAAGTTTTAAATGTTACATATGCTACTGTTGGGCCATAAAATAACTCTAATTTTTTTTATAACATGGAGTCTTAAATACAGATAATAACAAACATAACATAATGGAGATCAAGCCACTGAAATGTTTGTCATTTTATCTTCACGTTTTCATTAAATAGCTTAATAAACATTTAGAAAATACAGACTGTGCATGAGAGGCTCTGCTGGACCTGAGGGAACACAGCAGTGACTAATAACCTTGTTTTTTCAGGGACATTCTCCCAAGATTTCGAAAGAAGGAAGAACTCTATTCAGTTTTTCTTATATGCCAAAAATGTGGTGATTTACAGCAATGAAAACAAAAAATACTGTGTATTTTTCTTACTCATGAGACTTGCAACAGTTGTGATTCAGATAACTCCAACTGGACTCTGTTGAGCTCCAAATTTCACTCCAAGCTTTAGGTGAAATTTAGCATTTCTCCATAAGTCTACTTCTTTCTTACTACCCAGTAGTTGTTAGCCTTAGAGGACTAACATAAGAATAACAGACAGACAGACAGACAGACATGTGTGTATAATATATACACACATACACACATTATATATATATAATATATATTATATATATATATATTATACTTTTCTGTATGGACTCATTAGGAACTATAAAACCAGCTATACAGGGCTTGGGTATAGCCCAGTGTAACTGTATTTCCTTTGCATGCATAAGGTCAGGAGTTTGATCCCCAGCTCCACTAATTTAAAAAAATATGACTATACCTTATTTCTTCGCCAAGTGGTGGAGGTACATGGACCAGTGAAGAAAACAGACACTGAGAGAACCAGCTTTCAAGCTAGAGATGTTTGTTTGTTTTACTTATGTTGATGATATCTGTAGGGTGTTCTAAAAAACTATTGGAATTTGTATCTAAACACTCACAATGAGAAATCAGTCCCTGACAAATAAGTCCAGAAATAAAAGTCAAAGCATTACAAACACAGAAAAATTGTATTAGCACAGATACACGTTGGCCTTGCACAGTTTTTTTGTTGAGGAGTGGTTAGCAATTTAATGACTGTTCAGGTACACACGTGGATCTAATCACATTTCTTGGGGGTGCAAATAGCAGAGTTATGAGAGATTAATATACTTTCAGTTGAGGAGACTTAAAAGAGGCTGGGTTTTAGGAGGATTAATATAGTAACAAAATGTAAGCTAAAGGAAAGGTGGGAGGCCAAGTGGAAGGTTTTTGCATTAGCTTTTGCAAGTGCTAACAAGAACCTAAACAGGGTAGTGGCAGTAGGAACAGAAATAAAGGAACAGATGGGAGAGTTGCTTTGGAAGAAATTATTGTGCAGCACAGTAACCATTCTGCATATCATTAAATATGTGTCAAGTTAATTTTGTAACTTCATTTGGCTCTAATGGTTTCCTCTCCTCAGGTATGCAGAGCCTTCGTAAATTTATTGGTCATCTGTTCACACAGTTTTAATTAAGAGTTATAACTTCCATGTAAGGGGAAACTGATTCTTCCGTTCCCTACTGTTTCCCCAACATTCATCAGAATAGACACTGAATAAGTATTGAGCACGCAGATGAATGGATACTTCCCTGCACAAATCTGCACACCTGTTTCACCTTGCATACCAACCTTTTCTATTTTTCACCCTCCTGCCAAATATCTCCTTCCCTATCACTTCTTTAAGATTAGTTTTGTCTACGAGGTATAACCAGATTACTAAGCAGTTTGTGTTCAGTGAGACACTAATATAATTATTTTTCCAGTCACTGCCTTCAACTAAAGTCAGATAACTTCCTCTTTGCTATTTCTTAATTTGATCTCAGACATATCCATTAACTTTCTCATTATGTAAAGTACTGAAAACTCAGTTTGGATGCAGTTTAACTCCCAGCTTTATCCCCTTCCCCCTCCAACTGTGGCATCTGACCTACACTAAGTTTAGGTTTTACCCAAGGGATGGGTCCCAGTCTCCTTTGTAGGTAGTTTCAAATTCTCTGGTATTGCAACAAGAAGAACAAAGGATGACCAAACTTTGTTTATATTTCAGTAGGTTTTTTTTTCCTGTCTACTTAGGTGCTTCTGATCCTTCATTAAACCCTAACCAGTAAAAAAATTTCAGTGACAGGTGGCCACTGAGTGCTTTCTCAAGAAAAGATGTACAAGTACTTGGGGTACCACTGCAATTTTCGGGGAAGGTACATCTGACTGGGTCAAATGAATTCATCAAAGCTCTCCAAGACTATTCCCAGATGGTCAACTTCTTGTGTAGGCTAACAACAAGAACTTCTTATTAGGCTGTTCATTTCAACTCCAGTGTTCTCTTTCTTCCTTCTTTCCCTTTCTCCACCTATTTATTATGTCCACTGGGACAGCCAGGCTCCTGGGCTGGGGTGGGTGTGTAGGAAAGTTCAACCACTTCTCTAAAACTCCTGGCAAATATTTCTAGGATTGTCTACAGAATATAAAGATAGTGAACACTTTTGAGCCTCCACTTGGGATTCTGATCTCAAATTTTACACATACATAACACTCAGCTATTTGCGCATACCACTGAACTTTATTTTGCAAAGCCTGAAGTTACCATTTACATTTGTAGCTACTACATAATAAACACTGTCATGTGGACAAAGATTCAATTAATAGCTAACGTGGAACTGTCGATATGAAGGGAGTTTAGACTGCAGTGCAAGTAATGGATTGCAGTGTAACTTTACTTCAGCATGGAGATGTGGCTGGGGTGTGGAACAATGGAAAAGAGGAAAGGAGAAAAGGTAACTTTAACATGAAAAAAGTAAGGAGAGAGAGACAGAGAGAGAGAGAGAGCTCTGCACATTGACAGAAAGCTTAACACCCTGAAGATTGCAATCTGAATGTCTGATGCCCAGACTAATCTTTGCTCACAAGTCAGAAACACATAGATTTCCATTAACATTTATCTCCTTAAAGCTGTAGGAAGAGGAACGTCTGTGCTGCACGGTTGCTCTGGTTCAGCGCTGCCATGAGGAACTTTAATGCAGGCTGCTACCAGGTTGCTGAGGGGCGTCCATCCTGCCCACTGCAGCTCTCCATCTAAGGTCCAGCAAGCAAAAGCAGCATACGTTTAAGAAGTGAATCACTTCAAACACCAAGGACCAACACAAATCCAACTGAAATTTCAAGTAAAGGTTAAAAGACTAGAAAAATCCATGCAAAATTTTAAGCTCAGAAGTTCCTCTTGCTTAAATTATTTTCACATTCCAGTTTAAACTCAGAAACATTATGTCGCTGTCACACTTCTTTGTTCTCCTAAACTATTAAAAAAAATCCTGTATATAGCCGACAAAATATAGGAGCCTGTCTGCCAGCAAGTTCTCTATTCACGTCTGACATACTGTAGAGCTGATGCAAAACACGTGGTCTTAAAACACTCAAAAACCTCTTTTTTTAACCAGCTTACCACAGCAGTGTGTTGCTCAGCTTGTTTGCATACCTACAATGCATGTCTCGATAAGCATGAATTCTCCTTGGATGTTTAAGCCATGCAGTATTTTCACATGCACTGATGATGTACCTAGGAGAGTTATCATTTTTATATTACAAATGTACTTCCTTGCACCTTCAGCATCAAATACCTCTCAACTAACATCGTTTTAAATTCCATCCAACAGAATGTCAATAAGGTCTGTAGAAGAAGTTTGACATATTTCATTCCCTCAAATACAGAGTTAATTTAGCAGCTAAATTGGAAATTTCTGGGTGTATTTTTGAAAACTAATTCAGCGTGAAAATTACTAATCATTTAAAATTGAGCATACAGCATTTTCTTTTTCCTTATTTCTGCATCCAGAAATATCCATCACTTCAGCTCAGATAAAAGCATTCTGTTAGGGAAACATAGGCAAACAGTTTAAATTAATCCTCATTATGATTTTCTTAATTACAGATGAGACCAATTGGCCATGATGGGTATCATCCCACCTCCGTAGCTGAGTGGCTGGATTCCATTGAGCTGGGTGATTACACCAAAGCCTTTCTAATTAATGGCTACACGTCGATGGACCTATTGAAAAAAATCTGGGAAGTGGAACTTATTAATGTAAGTAGATCTCTTACTGACACCTTAGCTATTCAACCTTTGCTAACTGAAATTTTGTTGTGAATGGGTAATTTATTTCTTGATGACTGTTTGAACATCTGATAACAATTTACAGGAATACCTTGTGTTTAAAATATTTGCATCTCAAAGGATCATTATCTTTTGAAGTTTTACAGTAGAGGAATTAAGACCTAAGTAAGACATGAAGAAAAGATTCTCAGGATGTTCTGTATTTGCGAAACAATAACAACTTCCAAGAATTTGGGGGGTTTCCATTTTAGGAAATCTTGTCATTTTAGGATATGTATATGATAGAAAAATACTCTGTCTTACTGGTCTTTGCTCATATTTACTGGGAAGATTTAAATGATCACTTTTTTCATTTTCTATCTCATATTTCTTTGTCTTTATTCCTCAACTACATGCACAAACCCATACTTAAGAGATTTTTTTTGCTCTTCCTAAATAAGTGTCTGTACACCAAAATTACAACTTGGTGTCCAATCTCATATTGCCTTTAATTTATTCATATACTTGGCACAGATTTTCTATAAATGCTGGCCAACATATGTTCCTATGTTTTCAAGGCCAAAGAGATCAACTAAATCTGCATAAATGATATAGATACCATCCTTACTTCATTTTTACTTCTGCTATTTTCTAAAGGCATCAATAAAGGAACAAAGTGAAAAGGAAATGTAAAATAAACATGTGTTTGAATTCTATTTAACATTATAAATGCTTCTTTTTAAAAGACAAATTAACCTGTAAGAGAATTTTTAGCTTTTACTTTCTAGTGATTGGGGGAGGTATTTGTAAACGGAACAGTAAAGCAAATAAGTATCTTCTGCTTCCAAACTCTTGGTTCTATTCTCTATTCCATTTTTTCTCTCACATTATTATTTATTCTAAAGTGCTTGCCTTTGTTATTACTGTTAGCTAATTATTATTATCTTTTAAAATCTTGTCTTAAGAAATAATATCTTTTCTACATCATCTTAAAGAAATTGTTCTTGATTCCAAACATATTATTAAAGCTTGAAAAGTCTCAGTGCCTTAAGTAAATCTTAACATTTTGCTTCCTATCCCATTAAAAGCTATTCGAAGGAACTTACTGTCTGACCAAAGTCTCTAGTTAACTTCATTCTTAGTCTGTATGACAATTGGAACTAACTATGGCTTTCTGGTTGTGTCAGGCTAATATTTTAGTTGTCTACCAAAACTTGACACTCATCTTAGACATCCGTTAACAAGGATATCATCCTTAGATCAAGCAAAAAATAGTCTAACCAAACAACAGTTGCATCCCTGTTAATGGTATAGCTTCACAATTACCTCTATGTAAAATCTTTTGAATAAACCGACTCCCCATTAAAGAACAAATCTGACAATAGGTATCAGATTAATCATTCACCAGACTTGAATTATCAGTAACAAGATGGGTTCCAATAGGACTCAATAGAGACATATTTTCATCAAACCAAGGATTATTTGCAACATGAATCTGTTGAAGTCCAGGTTCCTGAACTAGTGCTGAAGTAATGGGCTTGCACCTTCATTTTCCTCAGTGCTGGGGTGACCAGTGGTCTAGCAGTCCCTACAGTCCAGTGACTTACAAGGACAATTATTCTGGAAAGACTCCTGGTTCCCCATGGCTTGGGAACTAATGGGAACCACTTTTGACAGAGATGGCCTTTTCTACCCATGCTGGCTCTTTTAGGACTTTCTCTTTAACTAACACTTGCTATGATACAGTGTTACCTTGGAAATCCAGGGAGAAGGCCTGTTAGACGTGTGGTATCAGAACTTGAAGCACAGTCACTATGCTTTAGATTTCAAGGCCAACCTCCTTGGTCTTAAATAACATCTGTGTCTACTACCAAGCAATATTTTTCCTTGAAGTAGACTGATCGAATTTAAATATCTTGTGGCATCTATGTAGACAAGCATACTCTTAATGATGAGGCTTTGTAAGTCATTTGACTCAGCAGTTACCATTATTATGGACAAAAATTAATGTGAGCCTTTAGACTTGAAAAATTGAAAACAAAAATTTTAAGCCAGGCACTGGTGGCTCATACTTATAATCCTAGCTACTCAGGAGGCTACAATCTGAGGCTCTCAGTTCAAAGCCAGACTAGGCAAGAAAGTCCATGCAACTCTTATCCCTCATAAACTATCAAAAAAAAAAAAAAAAGGCTGCAAGTGGAGCTATAGCTGAAGTGGTAGCGTGCTATCCTTGTGCAAAAGAAGCTCAGGGGACAGTGCCCAACCCCTGAGTTCAAGTACCTAGACTGGCAAACACACACACACACACACACACACACACACACACACACACACACACACACACACACACACACCCCAGATTGATGTTTGATGATTTATGGTTGTTGGGTTTAAAACATGAAAGAAAGACAATACTTGTTCCTTTTGGCTCACAGAGCTTTTGATCTCAAATTCTCCAAGACTTGTTTATTCTAACTAATAATAGAAGGCAAATTCAGGACTTTTATTTATCTCAATTATGAGGAAGGTAAAGCAAGTTATCCAAATCTATGAGATAGTTTCCTATAATATATGGGGGCCAAATAATCCAATACCAGGTGCCCATAATTCGTTGTGTTCTTAGTCTAAAGAGGAGGTACAGTCACCTTGATTTCGTGTGAAGCCTTTTAGTGAAGTTTCCATCCTAAATCACTGAAGAGTTTTCAGGGAGCTTAATTGCTCCAGTAATTGTTATTCACTGTAAAGAATGACAGTATGTGTGTTATTTTATATAAATATGAAGAGGCACTTAGGCATTGAGCCTGTGTGTTTCTCCTCTAAAGACTATCCTCTTTTGGTCTCATTGTATAATTGTATAATTTGTCAAATCCAAGTATATTTTAGATCTAACTTCTGCATATCAGAGATATATATCTCTCTGATCTTAGCTTACCTCACTTAACATGATTTGTTCTAGTTCCAACCATTTCTCTGCAAATGGCATTATTTTATTCTTTTTAATGGCTATATAAAATTCCATTGTATACAAGAATCACAGTTTTTTTATCTTCTCATCTATTTTGGGGGATCTAGGCTGTTTCCATATCTTGGCTATTGTGAATAGAGTGGCAATTAACATGGGGGGGTGGGAGGATGCACAGATCTCAAGGGTGAAAAGGTAAAAAAGTACAGCAGTGGAGCTCACAGGACACTGATGAACATGAACTGTACAACACATGGGTGGAGGTGGGAGGTAGGGACTGGGAGAGAATGAGGGAATGGAAGACGCTCATTACCTGATCTGTACATCACCTCTATAATAATAAAGTAAATTAATTTAAAAAAAAAAGAATGAGAGGTGATGCCAGTTAACTCCAAAGCAGAGGTCTCCTGGTGGAGGGAAAACAATGAGAGATGAGGAGACACTGCCGATATGATTGTAAGTTCACTTCAGCATCATTAAATATATCAATGTCACATGGTAGCATGTTTTCTGTACTAGACAAATACAAATATATTCTCATGAGTATGAGCTAATGCTAAGTATTTCAAAGAAGAAATGAAAATTAAGCAACATTGTGATGGAAAAGTTCAGATATATTTGAAATTGCAACATTTAAAAAAATCTCCAAAAGACTTTGTTCTTTGTGGAGTACATTATTATCTTCAAAAATCAAGGTTATTTAAATAAACCAATAGTTACAGAGCTATCCAAAGTGTTAGGACAAATGAGAGTCGTAAAACTTACAATCAGCATTGTCAGGAAAGAGAGTTCAAATACAGAAAAACCTTTTTTAAAAGATATTTCATTTTTAATTGTTTTTATTTGTTTGTTTACTTTTTAATTTATTTGGGAATACTGGGTTTTGAACTCACTAGACAGATACTCTACCACTTGAGCCATGCTCCATCCCAGAGAAACTTTTAGGACATGAAGTATTGCCAATTTTCTAGGGCCCAGGTGTGTCTCAAATCAGAACATGAAATATAGGCCAGTGGTACTTGTCTTTAGTCCTTAATCTGTGCTTTATAGTCAGAAGCTGATGTGTTACCAATTGTTCTGTTCTGCTCCTGTGTCCACCACTACCATTAATAACATCATACCCTCGCTTTTATATTGGCATTTTAGTATTAAAATATGAATATGTTGGGAGCGATTGCTGGGCAGTTTATTCCCTCTGCAGATACTGGCTAGATGAATATCCAGTTTGAGTCACTGTCTCTGCAAAGATTCATTAAAGGACTTGATGGCTACTTGGCAGTGCAGTGGTACATTATTATTTTCTCAACTCAGCGGTTACTCAGCACTGGCATCTGGTATTATCAAGTTTGCACCATAGCTCCCTGTATTGTTGGCTTCAGTAGTCTCACATGGAGAAGGCTAATAGGCTAGAAGGCTCTATATTTCCTCCATGAAATGTGTGTGGGTTAATTTTGAAATTTAAAATAACTACCTAAGGCTCATGCAAACAGCCTGTCAACCAGTTCTTAACAAAAATATCTTAAAATTGTGAAAAATGTTTATTTATTTTACTACTGTAAATCTACTAAGGAGACTTTGGAGAAATCTCAATGTATATTCATTTTCTTCCCATTGGTTTTGTCACTGCTATATTTACCAAGGAAATCATTGTAACCTAGGCTTCTTTATATTCTATACCATTGATAATGATAAAGTACCTTTTGGATAGGAAGAAAAGTTACAGTGCATTCTGAAAACTCTGCTCATAGGTATGAAATAGCTTTTAAAATATAACTACAGTCGTTGACCTTTTTAAAAATACCTCGGGGTAGAAGCAAATGAAGTAGCTAAGGCAGCAATACCCATATGCATCCTATGAAAATTATTTTATATCCCATGGAAATCACTGGGAATTATTTTTGCAACAGTAAATTGATAGATCATTTTCTTCTTGCTTAATAGTTGCTGAAACTATTTACATTCATTTAGGACTGTCAGGTTGCTTTTCATTCCTAATGTTATTGATTTCATTTCTACCTTTCCAGGGAAATTCAGTGTTAAGCTCTCTACTGGACTGATACTAATTTTCAAAGGAAACTTGCTAATCTTGTGTTAATTCTTTGCTAATGTGAGTTTACTTGCTTTAAATGCTGTAAAGATAGCATCTTATGAATATCAGATTTAGACCCATTAGTTGCTTTGGTGGACTTTTTTCATGATCAGCATTATAAACTCATACTCCTGTCTACCCTACTCTTATTTGCATTTGCATTTGTGTGTGTGCATGTGTGCATGTGTGTGCACGCATGCTTAAGTATTAAGTATTAGCAAATCAGACCTTGTGCTCACAACCAAGATAAATAATGAGTGACTCTGAAAATTGCAGGGGTGGAATGGGGAGGATGAATGCTCTAATTTTATTTCCAAACCAATTATTTTAAGTAAAAGGTTATGCCTTCAATACAGGACATTAATAAATGAAAAAATACTCATATTTCCACACCAGGGAGACTACATTAGTCTACACTTCAAATATTAACAACTTTAATCAAAGCCAAAGGGTTTAACTAAGTGTCCAGATGTGTACAGGAAACTTTTTAAATTATCTGTGGATTTAACCACTTTATTTATACCAACATATATTACAACCAACTCATCAGACACCTTCAGGACAGCTAGACACAAAGCTCAGCTTTAGGGCTGGGAATGTGGCTTAGTGGTAAGAGTGCTTGCCTAGCATGCATGAAGCCCTGGGTTTGATTCCTCAGTACCACATAAACAGAAGAAGCTGGAAATGGTGCTGTGGCTCAAGTGGTAGAGTGATACCCTTGAGCAAAAGAAGCTCAGGGACAGTACCCAGGCCCTGAGTTCAAGCCCCAGGACTGGCACAAGAAAACAACAACAACAAAGCTCAGCTTTAGATTTGTTCATTCCATTATCAGGTAAAGCTCTAGAACTCCACACCCTTACCCCCTGAATCCGCATTTCAACCTCTCCCATGATTCTCTTGAAGCTCCCCTTGTATTACTCTAGTTTTACAAGTACACTTTTATCCCCTTATGAGATGAACAACTTCCTCCCAAATGAAGATATATACTCACCCAGAACCTCTAGCCCTGTCTATCTGGCCTGGAGGTTAGTGCCAAGATGTCCACCATCATCATTTCCACACGTCCACAATTCTTATACTACTTGTCCTAAACTGAGATGGAATTGTACTACAGTGAAAATGTTCTTAACTACTAAAGTCTCATTGGAAGCAATAAAACTAGAAAACAAAACCAAATCTTCTTTGCATTTAATGTGAATCGATGTTCTTGCAGTACCTCAGGGCCAAAACTGTGGAATAAGTATTAATAAAGTGTTGATATCAGCATTGATAAAGCATATACCAACAATGGAAATAAATAGGCATGGGGAGGGGCTGAAAAAAATAATCTCAAACACTCAGCAACAAGGAAACTTGTGATTTATCCATCTCAGTGCATGAACAACAATCATGTTCTGATTATTCAGAAATTTCTATCCTAATTTTTTTTCATTTAATGGACATCTGCTGTATCCTTAGCCATCAAGATTTCACTCATCAAGGGATGAGAAGGGTAAACAAAGGAGGAGGCTGCAATGCTTGATAAGAAATGTACGCAT
The DNA here is from genome assembly GCF_000151885.1 of Dipodomys ordii. Taxonomy (NCBI): domain Eukaryota; kingdom Metazoa; phylum Chordata; class Mammalia; order Rodentia; family Heteromyidae; genus Dipodomys; species Dipodomys ordii. The sequence goes on along the minus strand of NW_012267219.1, from coordinate 31,760,604 downwards.
TATCCTGCCCATGTAATTGTAACCCCTCTGTACAGTATGTTCACAATAAAATAAAAATAAAAAGATTTCACTCATCCTTCTGCTGATTACAATTAAAACTTTCCAGTGGCTCACACCTATCATCCTAGCTTCTCAGAAGCCTGACATCTGAGGGTTAGGAGCCAGATGGGGCAGAAAAGTCTGTGAGACTCTTATCTCTAATTAACCAACAAAAAGCCAGAAGTGGGGCTATGGCTTACATGAGGATCAGCCTTGAGTGAAAAAGCTAAGGGACAACACCCAGGCCCTGAGTTCAAGCTTAAGTAATGGCATGAAAACAATAAAGTAAAGCTTTCCAAATTTCCTTGGAAGAAGCAACCACCCTTCCATATGCCATTGCCATTTCTGAACAAACAACCTAAATCTAAGCCAAGGTCAAGGTCAGCATGACACCTTTCCTTCACCCATCCCTTTCCCCTCCCTTCCCCCCCCCCCGCCGGACACAAAGTGTTTTGCATCAGGACCAACTACATAATTTTAGGACCCAGCACACACACAAAAAAGAAAGAAAATATGAAGCCCCTTGTTCAAGAATCATAAAAATTAAAGAGAGCAGCAGCATAACATTAATTAAAAAAGAAAAAGCACAGGGGCACCCAACATGGCGAAGCTCACATACCTACATGGTCTTACCCTTGAGGTCTTCATGTTTCTGTCTGATGTCATTTTTCTTTTACCTGAAAGACTTCCTTTAACATTTTCAGTAGTGTGAGGCTACCCAGTGATAAATATCATCAGCTTTTGTACAACTGAAGACTTAATTATATATATATATGTATATATATATAATTTTATATATTTTTATTTTTATATATCATTATATATATATATATATCATTTTATAGAAATAACACTTTTGCTGGGTATAGAATTCTAGGGTAACATTTTTTTTCTGGTCCTGAGGCTTGAAGTCAGGGCCTGAACTCTATCCCTGAACTTCTTCTAGCTTAAGGCTAGGGATCTATCACTTGAGCCACAGCTCCAATTCCAGCTTTTTAGTAATTAATTGGACATAAGAGTCTTACTGGCTTTCCTGCCCAGACTGGCTTTAAACAGTGATCCTCAGATCTCAGCCTCCTGAGTAGCTAGGTGTTGACTACCACCGCCCGGCAAGGGTGACTTTTAAAGATGTGGATACACTTCTTGTGTACCATTGCTAATCAAGTGTCTGTCATATTCTTGTTTCTCTGTACCTAGCATGTCTCCCCACACCCACCTCCATCCCCAGTCTACACTTAATTCTCTTTTTCACTGGTATTAGCAATTTGTTTATGCTCTATATTAAGAAATTGCTCTTCATATTCTTGTGTGTGGAGTTCTTGGGGCTTTGTAGATATGAAGTTGGTAGTTTTCATGAACTTCAGAAATTGTGTGGGCATTATTTCATAAAACATTGCTTTCTTTCCTCCCTCCCCCTCCCTGCCTCCTTCCTCTTCTCTCCTTTAGAAACTCCAGTTGCATGTGTACTTGGCCAGTTAAAGTTGGATAACAGCTCACCAAGACTCTATTCATTTTTTAGTTTTTTTTAATCTACCTCTATGACTCATCCTGTTAAGTTTCTACTGCTATGTTATCATGTTTACTGTTTTCTTTTGCTAATAGTCTGCCCTTAGTACTATCCATTGTATCTTTTCATTGCAGAGATTGCAGTTTTCATCTCCAGAAGTTAGACCTGAGTTTCTTTTTATATTCCCATGTCTTTCTTTAACAATCTCAATCTTTCTTCTAAAGCATTTTGAGCATATGGGGTCCAGTTCTGACTATTTTAATGTCCCCTGTCTTCTAATCCCAACATCTGTGTCCATTTGGGCTTGATTTTGGTTGTTTCTTATTGTTTTCTGCATGCCTAATTATCTTTGATTGTGGGCTGGGTATTTTGGGGTTTCCATCAATACACTTAAGGAAGTTCCTTGGAGACACTTGGATCCTTTGGGGGCTTGATTTTAAGATTTGTTAGGCAAAATTAGTGTTGCTTAGTCCATTGCTAATACTTCCTCCACTGAAGCCAGATGTTCTGAGTATTGACCCCATGACCTTGAAAGTTCAAGACTTCCTAATCTGAATAAGGTAGAAATTATGCCCAACTTTGTGTGGGCTCTAAGAGGTCTGGCCATCATCTTTTGGGGAATTCTCTTAGCCTGGCCACATGCCACTGCCTCTCAGCATTCTTCTTGCCAGGAGTCTGTCCAGAAAAACCCTAGCCCCCTAGCCTTTCTGCCCCCTCAAATGCATCTTCTCCATCCAACCTGTCTTCTTGCTTCCTTCTGAGTTCCTCCTCCTCCCAGTGCTGTGATCCAGAAATTGTCTCTAGGTAGCAAACTAGGGCAGAGTCAGCTTCATTTTGTTTCCCATCTCTCAAGCCTTTGTTGCCTCATGTACAATGTTGTGGAAACTTGTGCTTCATCTATTTTGTCTGGAGTGTTCGTTGTTTCAGGTGGGAAGAAAAATGGTGATTCCTGTTCCTCCATCACGGCCACAAGCTGAAGTCTGCGCTCCTTACAATAATCCATGTAGGCAAGAGCCCCATACCTAAACAACTGAATCAAGCTCTTATGTGGTAACACTTGGGTGTCTGTGGTTTTTTAAAGCTTTCTTTCTATGAGGGAGAGTGATAGAGGGGCTGATTCTGTCCAAGGTATGTTGTATGCGTGTCAAAATGAAATTCCCTTGTACTAGTAAAAAAAAAAAAATCGTGGAAAAAATAAAAAGCCTTCCATGTGGTTTTCATGTACATCAAGGTTGAAAGCTGATGCTATCATCAGTGGGGAGCCATTATAAGGATTTGAAGCAGAAGAATGGCATGATCAGAAACAGTAGACAGGGATAGAAGTGGATACACTTAAGACAGAAGAGCCGATTATGAAAGAAGGAAATGTCATTTACAGCTATATCTAGCAGTAGCTAAATCTAGCACCAGTGTTTCACGTGGGAAAACAAGAATCCTACATATCTTCCTAGAACCTTAGGGCATCTCTCAATTAGAAGTCCACAAATACAGTCAGTTTTCATCATTTCAATGCTGCGTATGAAGAAGAGGAGAAATTACAGTCAGTATTCAAAGGCACTAAGGGAAAATATAACACATTGCAGAAATGCTTTTCAACAGTGGCCACAACTGCTTCAGTCTGACCCTTGAGCAGTTTAGCCTGTGTCCCATGGGAAATGTACTTACATGGAGGACATTGGACAGGGACAGCCCTTGTCAAAGGAACCCTCTGCTCTTCCATTACTGTCTTGGAATCAGGTCACTTTGCTTTGAATCCTTTATGCACCCGTCAAAATGTGACTTCTTAAAAAGGGCCACTTATACTCTTCAAGACTCAGTTTCTCTTTTGATCAGCAGAGGATAAAAATAACCTGCCCTGCCGCCTTCGTAATCGTGAGGCTCGGAATAAAATGACAGCCTACTGCTATCCGTCCCTTTCACTTCTCTCCCTATTTGAATTTCCTTTTGCTTTTCTCACTATCATCCCTGGCTCCTACACCCAGACTCACAGCTCGAAGGACACAATTTAAGCTGCCATTTGCTTCTTGAATCCAGAATCCACTATGGGACCATAGGTCACCCCATCTGATGAGCAAACTCTAGTCTCCAAGAATTGCTGCTCAGCTTCTGTCTTCCCTCACTCCCCACGCAGCCTCTTCCCCCCACCCTGAAGTCTCAGCCTCCCTACCCATTAGGGATCATTTTTTCCTACTAGCCTTGTCCAAACCCTCATGGCTTCACCCCCCTCAAAAATCTTTCCCCTCCTGGAGTAGGCACCTGTAAGAGGAAAGGCTCACTAAGCTTTTTACTTAGCAATGTTCAAGAGGAAGCAAAACATCATCTCTCTCTTTTCTTTCCGGCTATGCTTAGGTATAAATTTGCAGGTATTTTCCCTTGCCCCAAATACATAAGAACTCATCCTGGACCCTCCGCATTGTCCTCAACCTACCCAGACCTTTATTCTCAAAGCAGAAGACCCTGTAGGCAGAGGAGGATGCTGATTCAGAAGTTAGGGCTGTACTCATTCTCAAGTCATCAGACAACTAGTAAGCCTAAGTCTTTCTAGAATCTGTCCCAAAGTTTCAGCTTGATGACCCATCCATGAGAACTTCTGGCTTCTTTTTGAAGCAATTCAGGAGTTTCTTTTCACTCAAACTTTACTTTTTAAATCCTTAATATCATCCATCAAATGAAATCAATTCTTTTATTTCTATATTTTGCTTGGAATTTTAATATGGCCTAAGATTTTGTTGTTTGAAAGAGTCTTTTCTCAAGATGTTTAGGGCATCTTTTTTTTTTTTTTTTTGGCTGGTTGTGGGGCCTGAACTCTGGGCCTGGGGCCTGAACTCTGGGCCTGAGCACTGTCCCTCAGCTCTTCAACTCAAGGTGAGCACCCTACCACTTGAGCCACAGTGCCACTACCAGCTTTTTCTGCATATGTGGTGCTGAGAAATCGAACCCAGGGCCTCATGCATGCAAGGCAAGCACTCTACCATTGTGCCACCTTCCCAGCCCTAGGCCATCTTTTTTACGAAGGAAAATGCAACTAGACTGCTGGAAAATTATCGCAAACTGCCTCCCTCCTTCTAGAATACTTGAGAAGGGAACTAATCTAGTGCAGCATTTAAAAGTGTAGAAAATAAAAGAGGAAAACATCTTCCATAAATGCAAATATACAAATAAAATGCAAACAAACAGCTTTTCATGCTACTTTGGTAGAGAAATACTTTGAGCCCATCTTGAGAGATCAGCTGAGATTATGCTATAAAAATAAACCTCTAGTATTGGATAAAAGAGAAGTATTTTTCTTAGAGAAAAACTATTAAGAAGTTTGAAATCTAATATACAAGCTACCATGGCAGAGATTGGCAGTAAATAAAGATTCAGAGTGAATCACCCAGGCTAGCACTGTCATCCAGTGTAAGATGTGCAGGACTGGTATACATCATTATGGAAATAAGTAGAAGCTAAGGAAGAGAAATAATGAGGTAGATGATTTTTGTAGCTTAAGATTTATATCTGTTTTAAAGATGTTTAAGGGTTGCCTGGAGTTTAAATTAAGCTATTTTAGTAAAGATATGTATTATGTTAAATTGTAAATCTGTGGTTCAAATTCTTTTTGAACTCAGGGGAAGAGCTATTAGCTTGAACTTCAGAAAGCATGCAAATTCTTTATAGTACAGGCTTTATGCCCAGCACCCTACTGCCACCTGGTGGCCATGTACCTAACATACAGAACAAGTTACTAAATCAGAAAGCAATTTCTTACATGCAGAAACTAATTGCAAAACCAATTATTCCATGCAAGTTTTATATTAATTTATGCTTCTAAAATTTAATAAATAAGGAGTCAAAAATTTTGTATATATTCAAACACAAAAGCCAAACACCAGATAACTGTTTGAAAAATATGAAAAAACCTCTACCATGCATTCTGCCAATCAAATTAAATAGCAGTGCTCCTTCAAATATAAATAGATTGTCCAGTAGTATATTTCTTATCTTTTTAATGATTGATTTTTATGGACCAGATATCTTTTTTAATTTGTGTGTGTGTGAGAGAGAGAGAGAGAGTGGCGGGGGGGAGAGAGCGTGGGGCCTGAACTCTGGGCCTGGGCGCTGTCCCTCAGCGCTTCAGCTCAAGGCTAGCACTCTACCCCTTGAGTCACAGTGCTACTTCCGGCTTTTTTGTCTGCTTATGTGGTGCTGAGGAATCAAACCCAGGGCCTCATGCATGCGAGGCAAGTGCTCTACCACTGAGCCACCTTCCCAGCCCATGGTTACATTTCTTATCTAACTTGTTACCCCTCCCTCATTTTTCTCCTTCTTTCCCTACCCCTCAATCCTCCCCCTGCAAAGTTTTACAGATCATTTCCAACATATTATCTTGTGAATCTCACGGCTGCATAGGTTTCCTCTTTGTCCTTTGTCTCACCATTTTGTTGTTCCTTTTCCCTTCCCTAGTTCAGATAAATATATATACAATACCCAGGATACCAAAATGGAACACAGTGACAAATGTGAATTGAATCTTTCTATTTTTTAAGAAATCTATTGTATGCTACTCATATGGGAAAATGGAAATGTTTTATAGCCTTTCCCCTAAAGAGTTTCCAAGCCAGACATCTGTCCTAGCTACTCAGGAGGTTGAGATCTGGGGATCAAGGATCAAATCCAGTCCAAGAAGAAACATCTGTGAGACTCGTCTCCAGTTAACCACCAAAAAGCCAAAAGTAGAGCTATGGCACAAGTGATAAAATTCTAGCCTTGAGAAAAACAGCTGGGGGACAGCGACCAGGTTCCCAGTTCAAGCCCTAGGATAGGCGCGCACACACACATACACACACACACACACACACACACACACAGAGAGAGAGAGAGAAAGAGAGAGAGAGAATTTCCAGACTCATATACAAGCTGTAAGAGAAATGTTGAGTGTAAACTAGGCATAAATGAAATCTCTGTGAAAGAAAGTGAAATATGTCAGACACTTGGAGCTATATAAAGAAGGGAGGTGTTTTGGAGAAGGAACAAGTAAAGATAAAATAGAAAAACGTTTGTCTTATCCTAAAAAAAAAAAAAAATAACCTCTGCGTCTGCAGTGGGCACACCAAGGGGTTTTCCTCACAAAGTTAGGAGTGGCGAGCGCTGGGACCAGCGAGTGAGTCACAGCAGCGGTGGTTGCAAGCACGCGTTGGCAACGCAGTCTTTCAGGGTTTGGAAGACATCGACCACACTTTGTGTAATTGAGATTCTACTTTAGCCACCTCACTTAACCTTCTCTACGCTTCCATTTCCTTGCCTCTGAAATTTAGATAATAACCTTCTCTGTTTTCCAGATAATATTGTCAGGATTGAAGAAAATAATCCTTTGAAGCATTTTGCACAGCGCGTTGCAAACAGAAAGCATTCAGGCATTCAAGTTTTGTTTAAAAGAGGCAACGCAAAGGGTCAGCTTCCAGTTCCTAAGTTTTATAGGAAGTATTTTTGGATATCCATTTTCCCAGCAATATTTTATAACAAGCTGGGCAAAAGTGTCTTGGCTGAAAGTGCCTTGGGATCGCATGTGAGTCTGGTGGACAGCAGTTTAGACTAAGCTAGGCTGGAAATTTCTTCTGATCTCAGCTTGGTCCCTCACATCCAGCACTTGGCTCTGGTTTGTTAGGGTAAGAGAGTGGATAGATGTGAGAAATCTCCACTCTGAGAACTGGTCAGTACTTCATTCTCCCATCTTCTGGCGGGTGAACTTAGGCATGTCTGACAACCAAGTCAAAGAGAAATCAAAACACTCAAGTACGGGTTTAAGCCTCCAGTTGTATCAGCTGCTAGTGACTGGCAAAGTCAGGATCAACTTAGGAAGGGACGATTAAATCACCTCTTCATAGGTGAAGATGGAAATTCACATAGATGGCCTGGGTGCAGGGAAGAACAAAGAATTGGCATCATCAGTGCAAGGAATCTACCACAATTTTTTTGTTGTTTAGACAGGATCTTGTATGCAACACAGGTAGACCTAGAACTGTGTCGCCCAGGCTGGCTTCAAACTCAGGATTCTGCCTGCTTCTGCTTTGTAAGTGCTGAGATTGCAGGCATTCACCACCATGCCCAGCCAAAGTTTGGATCAGAGGAAAAGGAGAAAGGCCTTTCACATTCTGGATCATCCTGTAATTGTTAGTAAGCTCCCATCAGGCTTTGTGGAATGAAATCATCTCAGAAACCCTAAGATGACCAGTAAGGTTCAACAAGAAAATTAAGGCCAAAAGAATGAGGGACAATGTGAGGCGGGTTAGGTGTATGGAAAATTAGGGACTCAAAAACTTCAACCAGCACTCAGTAACTAGAGACTAACACCTTAGATACTAAACACACTGCAGGATAATGGAGTCACCAATCCATTAAAAAGCTGAAAAGTTGTTTGTTGAGTTCATTGGCCATCACACTAAATTATTTTTGAAAATTAAACTCTGAAGTACTTGCCAAGTGGAGAAATCATTTTCATGCCTTGCTCAGCGATTTGTTACACATCAGCTCTGCTCAAAGTGGATATGCAGCAAATATGTTCTTTTTTATAAATTTACTTTATGGTGATTATAGAAGGGATATGCAAAGGGGTTACGTGTACATGCATCAGGTAATAAGTACATTTCCTTTCGCTCAGTGTCATCTGTTCCCTCATTCTCTGCCATTCCCTCCCTCCCATCTCCACCCATGAATTGTGTAGTTCACTTTTATCAATATCCAGTGCGCTCTACTGCTGCACTTTTTCATCCTTTTTCAAATTCTGTGCACAAACATGTTCTTAATGGAATTTGGTTCTTGGGTTAATTAAATCTTCTGGACAGGCCCAGGGTCTACCCATGATAACAATGATGGGAGTTTTTGTACCTCCTCCGCCATCTTTCCCTTCATTAATTATTCTGTTCTCAGACCTGCTGCCCCCAATGTAGTGCCCTTGGACAGTGTTCCTTAAGGCAAGGTTCCAACTGGCACCTTCAAGATGGTTTCTGAGGACAGGGCTAGGGCTTTCTTTCCACCAGGGTGTAGCTGTATTTCTGTATTTTGTCTGCTCCTTTGTCCCAGACCTCCAGAATGATAGCTAGCACATGGAAAGTAGCAAATAAATACTTTGTGATTGAGCTGTAGGGACACTTGTGAGTGTGTCCTCGTGAGAGCTCCACAGGCGTTGGTGTCTGTCACTCTAGCTCAGCTCACCTCGCCTCCACCAGCTGGGTACTGCTGTCATCCCCATTTTGTAGATGAAGAAGACTGGTTATAAAGTTTTGAGGAGAAAAGCTGTAGGCAGTTCCTGATAGTTGATATTCATTTGTGTCCCGTTCTGTGAAAGAAGTTACAACAGGGTAATCTGACACAAACACCCATAGTCCCTTCCTCTGTGTTTCTAGCCTCACAGAGAAATCCTCCAACATTGCTAGGTAGGATGGCTGCTGTATGTAACTCCATTTCTTCCTCCAGACAACCACTGGATATGCAGTGTAGCAATACACTGCTATTATAACACCAAGTTACCATTACATACACAGTACATGCACAGTCACACTCGCACACACACACACACACACACACACACACACATACACACACACACACAATGGAGAGAGAGAGAGAGAAAGAGAGAGAGAGAGAAGGTGTCACTTCTTCTACTTTCCAAATGCCAAAAGTGAAATATGAGCCTCCCATCAGAAATTAAGCTAAAATAATAATCATAAAAAAAGACCTGATTTATTTCATCCTTTGGTCTTTGGAAGTCTGGATGGGCAGGTTCAGGTAGGAAAGCTCAAAGCAGACTTCAAAAGGTATCCTTTCTCCCGGAGTCCTCCTCAAATAGGTAAAGAAATACATCACTCCTGTGGACCTGGCCTGGGCCAAGGAATGCAAGCGACAATGAAAATGCCCCTGGAGAGAGTTCAGTCTGTCAGTCACGCTCACTTGCTGTGACCTAGTGTGACAGGATGTCAGCTGATGCTTTGCCTCACCAAGCACCGCAGGACTGGGGGCTTTGGATGTAGAAAGTGGAAGAGGGGAAGATGTAGGGCAATTTCAGAAACACAAAGGAGCGCCAGCGGCTGGGGGAGGCTGCAAGATGGCAGCGTGAGGGTTAGACTGTGTTAGATGAGCTACATTCCTCTCAGCAAGACACTTGACCTCAGTAACCGCTTCCATGTTTGTACAAGTTCATCCACTGTTGCCAGACAACAAACCCCTTGACAACCTGACTTCTGAGGGCTCCCCTGCATGTCCACCCCCAGTGGCCCTCACGAGGCAGGTGCTGAAATGTATTCCCTGAATGAGCTACTGCCAGGAGAAGGGTGGGAAAGACAGACACGGGAGTTCTGAGAGAAAGAGTCATTAGAGAGGAACTTCACTGACAGCCTGCAGGGACTAGTAGTGGCTACCCCTAGCAACTTTGTGCGACTCCCAAGCTCGCTCCTTGCCATCTCGAGGTACTGCTACCTGCCAAGATGCCTGGCACGTCAGGTAAAAGGCTTAAGTTTAAGGAAGTGAAGGCCTTGAGTTCAAATCCCAGTACCATAAAAAAAGGATGAAATTTGTTAATCATTTACTATGCCAGGCACTGTTGTAAGCTGTAGAAATGCCACTGGGAGCAAAACAAAACCAACAGAACTTCTGTTCGGGTGGAGTGATATTCTACAGAGATGGACAATGAAGACATAGCAGATAGATCTGTCCATGCATCATATTCTGTATGAAATAAAGCAGTGCATGCTATGAAGAAACATAAAACAGGGGGAGGGTCAGCACGTGAGTAGATCTTAAGGATGACGATGAGAAACAATTCTTTAAGTGTCACTGGGTCAGGTGCTGGTAGCTACTCTGGAAGCTGAAATTCAAGTCAAAGGGTCATGGTTTGAAGCTGGCCCCTGGGCAGAGAAGTCTGTGAGACTCTTGTCTCCAGCTAACCATCAGAAAGCCAGAAGTTGCACAGTGGCTCAAGCAGTAGAACACTCCAGGCCCTGAGTTCAAGCCCCAGTACTGAACAACAACAACAATATAATAATAATAATGTGTCACTAGGCACATGCCACTAGCAGCATTCCAGGGAGCAGGAAAGCCAAGTACCTTGAGGTAAGAGCACACTTAGTCTGATTCTGATTGGCAGAGGTAATGGCATTAGCAGGAAGGAAGGCTGGTAGGCAGTGAAGAGGTACCTATCGAAGGGACTGTGAGCCAGGGAGGGATTGAACTGTAATCTGAGAAAGGGAGCATGAGCATCAGAGGGGATTTTGATAGACTTGATTTGGTTTAAGCTGTAAAGGCTGGCTTTGATTGGTACAGAAAAATGCAGGTTCTAGGCATGAGCAGGAGAGAGGTTAGCTGAAACTCTCCCAATAGTTGGGACAAGAAATGACAGTGCTAGTACCAAAGTATCTGTAGTAAAAGATGAGACCATCTGATTCAGGACTTCCACAAAGCTGGTAAAGTCCACACGGCTGGCAGAGATGAAAAGAGATCAGTTGTTGGTGTCCTGATATATTCCCAAGGCTGAGAAAGCAATTTAGGGGGCTGGGAAGGTGGCTCAGTGGTAGAGCGCTTACCTTGCATGCCTGAGGCCCTGGGTTCGATTCCTCAGCACCACATAAGCAAAAAGAAAAAAAGCCGGAAGTGGCGCTGTGGCTCAAGTGGTAGAGCGCTAGCCTTGAGCTGAAGAGCTGAGGGACAGTGCCCAGGCCCAGAGTTCAGGCCCCATGACCGGACCCAAAAAAAAAAAAAAAAAAGAAAGAAAGAATGCACTTTAGAGGAATGAGGATCGAGAGTTCTATTAGGATGTGGTGAGTTGAGCTACCTATTCCATCCTCAGCAGAAATGTCTAGAAGCAATTAGATGTAAGAGCACATAGCATTTCAGCTCATCTGAAACAAAATGATGCTGCTGCTGATGGTCACCTATGGCTGGAAAACCATGTGTGGCCAGAAAACATTTCCGTGCTCTTCACCTTGGATAAAGGCTTTCCTGTCATGCGGAAGCTGTCTGCCTTTGCAACCAACCATTACCAAGCACAGACTACCTAGGGCATGGAGAGATGCCCTTTCTCTTCCACCACAAACCCACAGCCTGTCCCCAGCTGTTGACCTGCTGTTTAGCAAGCCACCTGACTAGGTCTTTAACACACTTCCCTTATGTAGCTATGAGACAGTGACTTAAAGAGCCCCCTCACTCACCAAAGAAAAAAAAACAAGCTTCACACACAGTGATTGACAACTTGCCCACAGCATGAGTGTGAATTATTTCATCCACTTCCAGCTGATTTTCTTCCCACCTGCTTTCTCATAAGAATCTGAGCAGACCTTAAAGGGAAAGGAAACCTCAGGGCCTTTAGTCCTAATTTTCAAGATCAGACATTAAAACACAGGGAACAACTCGAACTGAATTTAAAACAACTGCCTGAGGAAATTTATTTGCTGTTGAGGCTATTTATATCACTATCATCTGCCTACATCCCATAGTAAGCGAAGTATTGGATTTAAGTAAATTTGGTTCACTAATCAAGGATACCATGGTGCCCTTTGGGTGCTACCATAGGCTTGAGAACATTTTCATAAGTTAAAGTTTCCTAGTGGACAAATCTCTAGTCATATATAAAGGGACTTCAGGGTCATCTTGAATGTAATAAAATAAATAGGATCTAGTAATTTGCATAGCCCTGATCATTTAAGGACAAAAAGAGCTACTCAGTTCCACTCTATTTCATGAAATCTGTAGCGCCATCTATTAGGAGGTGAACCATTATTTTATACATCCCCCAAACAAAACAATTACTGATGTAAATAATTGACCCAGTGCTTCTGTCCGTCGCTACAGCCTTGCTCTGCTGTCATTTCTTCCACTAGAGTGCTTTGCTAATTCCTCCTGCCTTTGCTGAGGCCCTTGGCATGTATTTTGTCATCTTTTCCATTTATTTCATGGTTGCACACAGTTGTGAAGATCTTCCTTCATTCTACCCCATAATGCACAGAAGTACTGCTTTGAGGAAATGAATAGAACATCAGTCCCTTTTACATTGAAGATACTTACAAACATCCAATTGCCATCTCCCTACTTTCTGTGTCACTTTTTGAGTACTAAATTCATATTCACACCAAATTATTATCATTTTAAATATAATTCAGATAATACTTACACTCAACAGGTAGACAGCTATGACTGAAGATGTGTGTTATGTATACAGGTTATAAGAGCTGCATCACAGTAATCACAAGGTCACACTGATGGTAAAATGAATCTACTAGTTCATGAGGAAAATGTGCATATCCTCGAATATAAGCAAGGCAGTATAGTAATGAACAAATGAATAAAAACAGCATTTACTTCTTCAGTTAATATTTTCCCTTTGCTTAGAAATAGAAATAATTAGTATTCATCGAGGATAATCTTAGCAGATGAAACAAAATGAACTCCAAAACATGGAGTTCTTCTTCTTCTCAATGTACTATGTGATTTCTTTTTTCTTTTGTGTTTTCCTCCTATGGTTTATCCCCTATTGTCACTGTGTTCGATTTTGATGCCTTGGGTATTGTATATACATTTATCTGAACTAGGGAAGGGAAGGGAAACAACAAAATGGTGAGACAAAGGAAAAGGGGGAACCTATGCAACAGCGATACTCACAACATGTTGGAAATGATCTGTGCAATCTGAGTGGGGAGGGGAGTATTGGGAGGGTTAGGAAAAGAGGGAGAAAAACAAGGGAAGGGGTAACAAGTTAGACAAGAAATGCAATCACTATCTTACTTATGTATTTGTAACCCCCTCTGTACATCACCTTAGCCATAAAATTTTAAAAAGAAATAGAAAAAATCCCATGCTTTTATTTATTCTCATAGATGTAAGATAATATTATATTCCAAGACCAAGAGAGACCTCAGAATCTGTCAGGATGTGACCATATAAATAAAGTCCATCAGGAATGAGACATTTTCTGTCAGGGAAGCTGGCAGGCATAGACAGCTCTGACTTAAGACTACTGCAATCTCTCATACCTCTCCTGCCTTCAGATCACTGTGCACGTAGCACAGAACTATCAAACCCACCCTCAGGGGATGGAATACTCAGAGCCAAGCTAGCAAGGGACGACATTGCTAGGGAGGATGGGACAGCGGCTGTCAGAGCTGACAGGCTGTGTGTGTCAAGATGCACCCCAAGAGACTGTGCCAGAGGAACCCGAGTCCCTTTGAGACCAGAGCAGAAAAACCTGCAACCTGACCCTTCCCAAAGTATGGCCACGGCCATGTGCTGGCCTCCACGCTGGCTACCATTTCCACCTCTTCCCGATGTGTCCTTGCTCTCATTCCAAACTAAGTATCATCTGATTCTTTGCAAACTCCAACTGTGTCCATCTCTTCAGGGTCTTCAAAGTTACTGTTCTGCTGTCTGGGTCTCTTCTGCATGTCTCATCTCTTTCCTTGTACATCATTTTGGCTAGAACAGCACTTCCTTGGACCAAAGCTGCTCCTCCCCCTCCCCATCGTGTCCCTCCATTCTCCACTGTATTACCCAGGATGGATGTGTTTCTTTTTGTAGCCCTAGATCCCCTCACTTATCCAAGTACTAGTTCATGACTGGTGCCCCTCAGTGGAACATATGTTCACCTCCACAATGTCGATGTGGAGAAAAGCATAAAGCATAGAGGATAGCTGCTGAATATTTGATCGGTGCATAAACCCATAGATGCAATTCCATTCTTATGTCATCAGTAGTTTGTTTGTTTAATATCTAGCTCAATAGCTTGTTCTCCCCTCCTTCCCGCTTAGCTCCCATCCCAGGACTTCACACTTAGGTGACACTACGATTCCCATGATCTAAAGCATTCCATGCTCTTTTCCTAAAATCTGAGACGCCACTGTCAGGTTCCAGGTTGTCCTGTCTCCTTTGACCTTTCTTCACTTTCAAGGCCTTCCAGATAAACACGATTAGCTCTTCCTGTTACTGCTTATCTGGCTGCAGAGCTCCAGGCAGCTCCTTTCTGAGTTAACTGTGAGTGTGTGAATGAGCATCCAGGTCTGACAAAGCAGCTGCTAACTAGCCATCAGACTCTTCCCCTAGTCCCATCCTCCATCCTTGCCCACAGCGACTCGGAATCCCCAGGTCTTCCCACACCTCTGGCCTCCCTCCTCCTGGACAGGAGAGAGAAAGGCACCAGGGGAGATGGAGAAGGAGGAAGCCATGCAGTTGACGCCCCCGTGCAACTACAAGAACCCAGAAATAGTGCTCGGCAACAAGACACGAAGATGCACCAGCCACCCCCACAATCACCATAGCCAGAGTGGAGTAGCACCTGCTTCCCTGGAGACACCAGGCTCCAGCCGCCTCTGCCAGACACTGCCTACACACGGGCACAGGACAGCCACACAGACCGTATGGCAATGCTCCGGTGGGGTGTGCCCACACCGGCCACCCAGCCATCTATGCGGGCAACTGGGTAAGCAGGGACAAACAGCCTCCTTTTGAGCCAGGGGGAAGCAAACACAAGAACTAGGAGCAAGCTACCTACCAATCCCTGACTGCTCTCCTGCCAGTGACCAGGCATAAGTTCCTGTTCTTTTCCAGTGCATTGTGATCAGCTTTAGAATTGGCAACCTTTCCATATCTTGAAAGGCTGTTTGCCAGTGGTCTGGTGAGATAGACATTATCACCTGTCTTACAACTGGGGTGGAAAAAAAACAGGAACAGGTGACTCACGTGCCGTTCACACGCTTAGCTCCTGGCAAGGCCAAGCCTTGTCCAATTCAAGTCCCCATGTATTCAAATCTGATTCTCTTCCTACAGAAACCCCAGTGTGTCTTCAGTCTTTTTATAACCTAACTACATCATGTTTAAAGCTGCCATCTCCCAGAACTTCTGTGAAACATGAACGATCCTCACGCTTCCGGGGTCTCTTGCCAAACACTGAAAGAATCTGCTGCTTAATCCACCCACTGTGCACGACCAGGGCCTTCCCCTTGGCGCAACCTCCTCCTACTCCCCCCCCCCAAGAACTTCCTGCAGATTGTACTGCTAAAGGAGGTGGGGAGAGGAAGCTAGGCTGCAAAGTGTGAGCTGCCCACCTTCCCACCCTGGTGACCTGTGACCTGCGGTGCAGCACCCACCCCTGGGCTCCCTCCCCCTGATCACCTCCTAGGTGATCACCCTCCTCACTCTCCTAGGTGGTGACAGAGAGTGGCGAGGACTTTGACATACAGTATGGGGCTCAGGAGAGAACTCACAGACAGTAAAGGTGGTTTCATTTGATATTTACCATGCTAACGATGGATCCCTGTCTAGTAAATCTGTACCTTGCTAGGGAAATGGAAATGTTCTTTTCTAATTCTGATAATCCCATCTCAAAAGAGAAGCAGCAGGAATCAGAACAGAGCAGCCTACTTTCATGTCATTTTTTTACTATAATTACCTGCAGTGGGCTAAGCCAGCAAACTCTTGCATTTCTATTACAAAAAAATAATTATGGATATTTATAAGTAGGCTCAGATCACTGAGCATGGATGATAACTACAAGAGTGTGGATTTTTTTCTGATGTCTTCGTATTTTCACTCTGCTGCGTGAAATCTTTATTATTAATGAACTTGGTGGCAGCTATATTCCCTTTGTAAGAGAAAATATTGAGTTATAAAAATCCCTTGGCTGAATTACCTCTTCCGGGTGTTCATTCTTTGAGGAACAATTGAAATTCATAGTGAAACCACTACATAACATGTAAAAGTAGCTGCGGTAAGCGTGAAGGGGGAGCCATGGACACGTCCGTCATCTGCTCATCTGCCTGGGGTAAGGAGCAATTGGAAGATTCTTGTAAAAATATGCACAGTATTTCAATTCCATTTCCTTTCTGTATAGAAATGAATTTGGTCTTCCTCATCCAGGGATTCTTCTTATTGAAGCAAAGTAACCTTCTTAGATGACTACTAAACAAGAAAGCTTATAACTTGCAGCTTACTTGCTAAAATTTCTCTCCAACTTTTGGTCTCTTCTCCCGAACATCTGGCTCTATATATAGAGTGAAGATCAGAAGATATTTCAAAACTCTTTTAAAAGAAGCTACAATAAATGTGTAATACACATGCATTTTAGAATGCACTGCTCTTTGAAGCCAAAGCAATTGTTACAAACAGCACTTCCCGAATGTTTTACTCTCTGAAGCAACACCTTTCTGCTCCCTAGTGAATAGAAACAATCCTTGAACATAGTTTCCCACAGTCTTTGCTATTCAAATAATAGAGAATGAAATTCAGAGTCTGGAGAGTCACAATGGCTTTTGAACATTGTGGAAGGAATAGAAACACATGATGATACACGTAACAGCCATCACAAATGCTTATTTAAGTTATGTGCAAGTCACTTTTCTAATTGCTCTATATCTGTATTGATGTTTAATGGATTCTTTAAGTAACACATTTTAACATAACAAATGACACTTGACAGAGTTCGTTAGAAGTAACATATATAAAGATTGATGTTTTTGTATATAACAATGATTTTTATATATGTAAACATCGGATTTTGTTTCTTCTTCATTGTTACTGAATCAGAAAGTTAGCAGTATACCTCTTGGTTACTCTGCAAAGTATCTGTGAAGGTACATAAAACTTTTTAAGGGTAGCGATTGTTATAGCAATTGACATTTTAAGGTACCGTGGAGATAATAAAGTATATATTCCATACAATCATATTCCTTTTCAACAAGCTAAGATAATTCTCTGCTTTAACCATAGAGGAACTGCCGCTGAGAGAAACTAAATAAACCGGCAGGCCTGGCTGGGTGCTCTGATCTCACCGCACATGTAGCCTATCATCTTCTGAAGTGAGTCATGGTTCTCTCCCAGAAGTTTTTCATCCATGGACTTGGCAACCTCTTTAATTCAGTGGAGTGTTCCGCTATCTTACAGAAAGCAGCCTAATATGCGGCAACTTTCAGGCAGTCCTCTGAGCAGCCATAAAATTATTCAGAAGAGACACTGAACCTCACCAGTTTCCTCATCTGGAAAATGAAGGATTTGGATACAAAGGCAGGTCCTCTGATAACTGTCTACTAGATTCCATTGTATGATTTCTAACCTCATCCTTATTGCCACCTCTTCTGTAAATGTATGAGGAAAGTAAAGATAAATATACATGTTCAGAGTACGTTGTTGTTGTTGTTATTGTTTGTTTGGGATGATACTAGGGATTGAACTCAAGGCCTCATAGCCAAGTGCTCTAAGACGTGAGCCATATCTCCAATCTTCTTGTTTTTAGTTTGTTTTTTCAGATAAGCTTTTACAATTTTACCCAGGACAACCTCAGACTGAGAACCTCCTACCTCTATCTTCCAAATAGCTGGAATTATAGCATACACCAGCATGCCTGCCTCTGAAATAATTTTGAAGGACAGTTTGGGGGTCTCAAAATAAGCAAGAGTGAATGGTAGTCTAGGTGTGTGTATAGCTGGCTGTGCAGGCTTGGCAGTGTGTGTGGCAGAGAGAGGAAGGTGAAGCTTTTTGTATGACCACAGCGTCACGCAGGAGAGGCTAGTGCTCAGAGCTGGGAAATAGGGCAAGAGAGGACATCAGACTTCCTCTCCACAACACACACACACACACACACACACACACACACACAGAGCCATGGTTCTTGCTTACAAAAGGACCCAACATGTCAACATGGAAAGCAGAGAGACCTCAACTTTTAATCATTAGTAGAGCTTTTCACTATTTCATGAGATGAAAAATTCTAGATTTCTACCTTGAACTTGTGTTTTTCTCCCTAAAGTGATCACAGTAATGTTTTAAGAATGACTGAGACTTCCCAAGTTTTATTTAGAGGCAGGAAGAAAATTAAAGCAATAGCTAGGGGCTGTGGCACTGCCTTGTAATATTGCAACCATGTTTCACACATGTTTGATGCATTTGAACGATGTATAGCTGAGTCAACTTCCTAATAATAAGTATAGCAAAAGATAACTCTTTTCTGTATAGTGTAGGGATTCGAATTATCTTTTTAATTTTATTTTACTGTAAAGATGCTGTACAGTGGGGTTACAGTTACATGAGTAGGGTAATGAGGCCATTTCCTCTTGAGCATTGTTACCCCCTCCTTTGTTTTTCTCATACTATCCCTTCCCTCCCTTCCCTCCCCCACTACCTGCCCCCCGAAGTTGTAAAGTTCATTTCCAACATAGTGTCTTGTGAGTCTCATTGTTGCAATGGGTCATCCTGTGTCATTGTTTCAGCATTTTGTTTTGTTTTGTTTTGTTTTTTGGTCGGTCGTGGGGCTTGAACCCTGGGCTTTGGCACTGTCCCTACGCTCTTCACCTCAAGGCGAACGCTCTACCGCTTGAGCCACAGTGCCACTTCCAGCATTTTGTTATTTCCCTTCCCCTCCCCAAATTAGATAAATGTATATACAAGATGCAAGGTACCAAAATCAAATACAGTGACAACAGGGGATATACCATAGGGGGAAGAACATTCTAAAGAAAGTCACACAATACATTAAAAACAACCATTCTGTGACACTAATTTTATTCAGTATTATAAATGAAAGAGTTTGAGGAATGTGGAACTTCCCTATGGATTAGGCTCAGAAACAGATTTTAGACTAACTCCCTCATATGAATTTTTTTGTGTTCGTTGCGTACTGAATTCAGGTCCTAGTTGCTTCTACTCTACTACCTGAGCCACATCCCCAACCCTTACCACTTTTTAGTTTGTTTTTCAGATAAGGTGCACCCAAATATGCCTGACTTGTTTCAAACATTTTTTAGTGACTTTTGTTATTTAAGTCTACAATTCAACCTACTTTCCGCTTTCTTTAGGTCCATTAACTGAGAATACTGATTAAGTGAGTTTGAGTAATTGAGGATTGACTATCTTAACTCAGTTTTTAACACAGACTACACATTAGAATTCTAATATCAGACTGTGCCCCAGACCAATTAAAACCAAATCTCTCATGCAGAAGTAAGGCATCAGCATTTTCTAAAGCTCCCCTGGTGATTTCCATTGCAGCCAAGGCTGAAAATCAGGACTCTTTTATGTGACCAGACAAACACTGATATAAAATTGTTTTCTTTAGAATACACACATTGCATGTGCCACCCTATTCAAATATTTAGGGTTTCATTGAAATAGAATTCTGAAAACAGATAATGAAGCTAATGATTGAGCTTTTTGATCATTGTTCAACTTATATGGAAATGAAAAATATTTCCATTCCTTGTGTTTATGGTACCTAGTGAAATAATCTGTATACATGCCAGGTATTAAGAGTTTAGAACTGATCATCAGAAATCACTAATGCTGAACACAATAAATGAGCAGTTACATTTTTGGTCAATATGTTTTTTTTTTACTCTGTCTTTTTTTAACATTTATTTTGTAAGTATATCCAAAGAAATCATTCATTATGTGGAAATACCTTTCATATATTTCTAGCAGAAGACCTATAGGAAATTATATAAATATATAACATTCAATGTTTGAAGAGCTTTATTATTCTACTCTTTTGTAGCTGTAACAGTTTTTTAATATATTTTAATAGTGATGTACAGAGGTTAACCCCTCTGGACATAAGTTACATACATAAGGTAATGAGTACATTTCTTTCTGAACCACATTGCCTCTCCCTCCCTCTCTCCCAGTTTTTCCTTCCTGTCCCCACCCACAAGTTGTATAGTTCATCTTCCACATGGTGTCTAGTGAGTACCACTGCTGTATTTGTGCACCTTTTTTCCCACCTTTTTGTTTCCACTTCTTGGAGTTCATTTCATAAAATATTATTTCATGTGATCATGCACATCGCTATTAAGCCTTTGTGGTCTGCTCCTATAGATATCTTCCTTTGGTCTCACTCTGTGAATGTCTACAAACCTGATCATTTATTATGTTTCAATGTTGTTTCTTTTCTTTTTCTTTTTCTTTCTTTTTTTTTTTACCATCCAGTGTGTTTACTTGTACATGAGGGAAACCATGCAACCTATATTTCTTTAGGTCTGGCTTACTTCACTTAATATATTTTTTTCCAAGCCTTTCAACTTCCTTACAAATGGTACAATGTCATCCTTTCTGATGGAAGATTAGAATTCAACTGTGTATATATACATTTTCTTGATCCATTCATCCACTGAGTGGCATCTGGTTTGATTCCATATCCTGGCTATGGTAAACAATGCTATAATGAACATGGATGTGCTGGCAGCTTTAGTGTGGCCTTGTTTGTGTTCCAGGAATGGAATTGCTGGGTTATAAGGAAGTCCTATATTTACTCCTTAGAGAAATCTCTATACACGTTTACATTCCCACTAACAGTGTAGTAATGTTCCCTTTTGGCCACATCTCTGCCAGAATTCTCTCATGTGTTATTGTTAGTTTTCTTGATAATGGCCATTCTAACTGGGGTGCAGTAGAATCTCAATGTTGTTTTGATTTGCCTTTCTTTTATGGGCAGAGATGTTGAACATTTCTTCATGTGTCTATTGGCCATTCTTAATTCTTCCTCTATGAAGTCTCTCTTTAAATCTTTAGCCCATTTATTAATTGGATTATTGATTCTTTGAGGGTTTATTTGGGGGAGGTAATTTTTTGAGCTCAAAGAATATTTTAGATATGCGGCCCTTGTGTTATGCAGAGCTGATATAAAAAATCTTCTCCCAAAAAAAAAATCTTCTCCCATTCTGTAGGCTTTCTATTTTTCTTTTTAGCTATATCCTTTGTTATGTAGAAACTCTTCGGTTTAATGCAGTCCCATTTTTCCAGCCTTTCCTTGATGTGTTGTGTTTTTAGATCTTTACTTAGGAAGTTTCAACATGTGCCCAGAGCCCTAGTGTTTTCCCTATCCCCTTCCTGTAAAATTTTCATGGTATCTGGCCTTACATTGAGGTCTTTGATCCATTTTGAATTGATTCTGGTACGAGACAATATATAAGGATATAGCTTCAATTTTCTTCATGTGCAATTTGTTGAGAGGCTGTCTTTCTTCCAACCTGTGTTTTTGGCTCCCTTATCAAATATTA
Organism: Dipodomys ordii; assembly: GCF_000151885.1. Lineage (NCBI taxonomy): Eukaryota > Metazoa > Chordata > Mammalia > Rodentia > Heteromyidae > Dipodomys > Dipodomys ordii. The sequence continues at coordinate 31,739,061 of NW_012267219.1, read as the reverse complement.
GGTGGCTATATGTCTGTGAGTTCATTTTTGAGCCACTTCCAGTATTATGCCATTTTTTAAATATGCAGATTGTTTTGATTATTTGATGTTAATATATGAAAAACATGCTCAGGAGAGTTAAGCCTGAACTCTCTATACAAATTATTTTTTTCCCAGATCTCTATTATTGATGCCAAAAGACAAAAACCCCAGATACACAAAGACCTAAACTTACAAAGTTGTAAATTAGAGTGATCATTCACATTATAAAAAGGATGTTCTGCTTCACAAAAGGATCCATCCTAGCATTTCTTTAAGTGTAAGCCAGATAGATTCATACAATACACATTCTCCCAGATGCTCTAAATACACTGTGAGATCCTGCTTATTTTAAGTAGTCCTTATGGTAGAGCCTTTTGTTATGCAAAACATCCCTCTAATTGATCTGTTTGTATATGCACTTTTTTTTGTCTGTAAATCAGAATTTACTAAAGCATCCATCACTAATAAAAAGGACTTGTTGGTTTAGGTTCTTTGTAGGGGACACAATAGATGTCCTGGTCAGGCAACATGTCAGAGTGCTTATTTAATTAGGCTGAAAACACCTGTTAAAATTATACAGGAAATATAAATATAATGTTATTTTTTTAAAAAACAGAAACTAAGTAGAACTTCAAGGAACAGAGGCTAGTAGATAACTGAAACTTACAGTTGCAAAGCCCAGATCTGAGTCATGACTACTCTGGGAGAGGATCCTGTATATAAACCAGAGACTTGTACTGTACATCCTCTTGGGGACAGGGAGAGGTAGTGTCAGGAAACCAGTTCTTCCTTCAATACAGGGAATTGAAATGGAAGCACTAACATTGTCTGAAGCCTAGAAGATGTTTTAGTATGAATAAAAATGGGCAAAATAATTCTCTGCTAGCATCAGAAATAACAGGGTGGGTTATATTCTGAGACTGGGTTCAGAGTAAGGGAATAGAGACTTCTGGAGAGCCATGAACCTAAGCAAGTTGTACCTCATTTAAGTTGGAATTATTGGTCTGGGGAAATCCCTGAATTAAAACTTTACATGATAATTGATCTCAGGATGAAGATGTTCCCAAGATGCTATTGCCAAATCCCCACATCAAATTTGTATGCCTGATGCACTACAGCACTGAATGTGAAGCCTGAACAAAATATAGCAATTTTCGGTTTGGATTCCATTTTGTCTGGGAAATGTGTCAGCAACTGCCCTTGCTCCCCTTGAGCCCAAATTCCAGGAACAAGCCTCTACGGTGAATTCCACTAACTACAGCTAATCAGCAGATAATAGGAAAAACCCAAAGTTCCAGGTATTGCTGCAAGTTAAAGACCACTCGGTCTCAGCTCAGACCATCTGCTTTAGCCAGTCATTTCAAAGAGCATCATCACCATGAACCAGCCAATCCCCAGTACCTGGTCTGTTCTGCCACTGGTTACACTAATCATCTTTTAGAATTATTTTATGATTTTCCCGCCATGTCATATGGTTTGCTAAGTATTGCAATTATGCATAGAAGTCCCTATGAACCCTATAAAAACCCTGCTAGAGGAAGGGTTGTGGCTCTCGATTCTGACCCGCTGTGCTGCATTGGGGACAGTTGTGAGTCCAGGCTTGAGCTGGCAATAAATGACTTTCATGTACTTGCATGGGAATCGGCTCCTTGGTGGTCTTTGGGGATCCTTATCTGGGCATAAGATGAACACTGACCAATGATGTATGGAGTAGAGAATGCTTAATGGAGAGGAAACCAGCTGAAAAGATGGGGGACGGCCTCAAATCTATCCTTCCCAAGCAAGCATGACCATGGCTATATAAGAAGAAAAGCTGCAGAAAGGGGAATCCAGGAAGATTCTACATTTTTAGACTTCTTGGCACTAATGTCACAGATATCCATTGGTAGACCTTTGAACAACTTACAGTTCTGTAAAATAACATCTTGTGACACTGTTAGTTCCTACTTCTGCAATAACCATAGCAGGTTATTAGCAAATAATTATAGACATAATGGTAGAGAAGTATATGCTGGAAGGAAGGAAGGAAGGAAGGAAAAGAATTCGGTTTTGTTTGCAAATTTTAACTCTAGGTGAAGTTCAAGCCTCTTACAAAAGAAAAAAATAATTTGGTTGTGGGAGCTCAATTATAATGCCAACAGATATAAATGCAAACATCTCTAGACAGACATACCTTCAACTAAACTAGCATAGAATGATGTCTTTATGTCAACTTAAGCCAAAACTATGTTCCCCCTCAAAAAAAAACTTGTATTTTTTTTTTAGCTCAAATTAGCCACAAAGGACATTGGTTTAAGAACTGAATGGCACAAATATAAAAGCAGCCACGTTGGCACTGTGAAAGCCAACAGCAGACATCAGCTATCAGAAGTTGCACCTCTGGTCATTCATCATCTGCCCACCCATCTCACTGTACCTGGATTTGCACCACTCTGGCTCCCACCGAATTGCCTCCTCTGGCTTCCTGATTCCTGGGTCAAGTGTGGCTGCAACTCCAAAGTGAAGGGTTCAGACTTCTCTGTAGGTAATCAGCATCATTGAAGTTAAAGATCTAGAGACAGTCAATGTGTTACTGTAGCAAAACACCTGAAATAACCAACTCCTATAAAGGAAGAGCTCATTTTGGATCACAAGATGGAAATTCATTTTGGATCACAATACTCTTATTGCTTCTGACCTTTGGTGGCACCGTACCTCATGATAGAAATGCTTAGTCCAGGGACTGTCTTTGCCTCAAGTCTGTGTGCAAATGAAAAAGAAGGAAGGATCAAAGTCCCACTCACTCCTTCAGGGACATTCTTCTCCCATGACCAGAAGACTTCCCGTTAGGCCTTCTCTTTCAAAGTTTCCATCAACCTCAACAGTGCCACTCTGGAGACTCAGCCTTTACCATACAGGACTTTCAGGGATCTTCCAGAACCAAACTATAGGAGTCATGTTTCAACATGACTTCACGGTTTTTATTTTGTCCTCTGGGGTTGTAGTCAAATCTTGTAGAGTCCAGTCTGCCCTCGCCCTCTTCTACTTCAAATATAAATCCTTCTTCCTGATTGCCTGACCTATAGTGACCTCAGGCCTAACAGCCATGGAAAGACAACAGCTTAGTGTGGAGCTCTTAACCAGCAAACCCAATTGTATGAGGTCTAGTTGCTGGAATAAATCAGTGCTCTTCTGTACACAATCACCCCTAACTGATACACATAGGATTCCTTCAAATGAATTCAAGCTTTAGTAGGAGTCCACAGCCTAAAATGATAAAACCCACAAAGAAGTGTTCATAAACCTATAATAAAAATAATGACCAGAGCCAAGTAAAGGTGCCTTATGCCTATAATTGTAGCTACTCAGGGGGCCGAATGTGAGAGGATCTCAGTTCAAGGCTATGCTGGGAAAGAAGTTTTTAGATCAGGAAATGTAGTAAATTAAGTCCTCTATAAATATGAGTAGAGGCCGCTCTAATAAGAAAGCAAGTGATAAAAACAAATGGAGACTCATTAGTGGAATTTTTAAATATTTATTTATTTATTGTTGTTGTTGGTCATGGGTCTTGAACTCTAGGCCAGGGCGCTGTCCCTCAGCTCTTCAGCTCAAGGCTAGCACTCTACCATTTGAGCCACAGCGCCACTTCCAGCTTTTTTTTTTTTCCTTCTGTGGTGCTGAGGAATGAAACCCAGAGCCTATGCATGTAAGGCAAGCGCTCTACCACTAAGCCACCTTCCCAGCTCCTAGTGGAAATTTTTTTTGGGGGGAGTCAGTCGTGGGGCTTGAACTCTGGGCCTGGGTGCTGTCCCTCAGCTCTTCAGCTCAAGACGAGTGCTCTACTGCTTGAGCTACATCACCACTTCTGGTTTTCTGGTGGTTTATTGGAGATAGGAGTCTCACAGACTTTCCTACCCGGTCTGGCTTTGAACTATGATCCTCAGATCTCAGCCTTCTAAGTAGCTAGGATTATAGGCGTGAGCCGCCAGCGCCCAGCTCCTAGTGGAAAATTTTATGGAATATAAACTTTCTGTTCCCACTACATTTTTTAGAATTGAGTCAGTCATGTGGCACAGCACCTGGAAGGGAGCCTGGGACCTGTGGCGAGCTGTATGCCTAAGAGGAAATGGCTTCTATGAGCATCTTTGTCTCTTCCGTGTTTCTGTGTAGAAAGTTCAAGAGAATCTACACACAAGTTTTTATGCCTATTATAGTTCAATAAAAGTGGATGTTAAAGGATGGCTATTTGCATAATATTTGAACTGTCAATCCACAGAAGAAAAATTAAAGTGACTAACAAACACTCAAAGATTCTTAACATCACCAGTTTTTAGAAAACTAAATTAAAATAACAGTCTGAGCAGGGTGCTAATGGTTCCTACCTGCTTTCCTAGCTGAGATTAGAGGATTGTGATTTGAAGCCAGCTTGGACAGAAAAGTGAGCAAGACTCTATTTCCAATAAAGCAGCAAAATGCCAGACTGAAGGTATCGTTCAGGTTGTGGAGTACAGTTATGTTCAAGAAAGCTGAGCTTTCTTTGATCTCTGTAACTAAGCTATAGCATTTGTTCCCTTCATTTTATTTTTTAATCTATTTGTATTGTAAAAAGTGATGTACAGAGGGGTTATAGTTACATAGATCAGGTAATGAATTTGTTCCTTCATGAACAATGTCATCTCTTTCCTCATTTTCTCCCAGTTTTTTCCCTCCTGAACCCCCTCACCCCTAGGTTGTAGAGTTCATTTTCAACACAATGACTAGTGAGTATCACTGCTGAATTAGTTCACCCTTTTTCTCACTATTTCTGTGGTTTGTTCCCTTTAAAAAGCTTTTGGAGCCTTATGTCAGTAGCTCAAGCCTATAATCCTAGCTGCTCAGGAGTCTGATATCTGAAAATAACAGTTCAAAGCCACCCTGGGCAAGAAAGGCTGTGAGACTCTCAACTCCAATTAACCTGCAAAAAGCTGGAAAGTGAGGTTATGACTCAAGTGGTAGAGCACTAGCCTTGAGCACAAAAGCTCAGGGACAGCACTCAGTCCCTGAGTTCAAGCCCCATCATCAAAACAGAGAGGGGGGGAGAGAGAGAAACTTTTGATATTCTACTCTAATTAATCCATTTTGGCTAATTATGAAATGTCACCATTATAAGGCTATTTGATTTTCCTCATCTCTGAATTCTTGGCAGTAAACGTAGCAGTGCCTTATTGTGGCTTTGATGATCTAACTGCATGTAAAGAATACTTTTGATGTGTCTTTCTTCTGAATAACCCTTCCTTTAACAAAACTACTGGTGCTTCTAAGCACGCCTCTAGATAAGGTGTTTCAGACCAGAAAGCTGCCCTGTGCAGTGTGAAAACTGCTGACAAGGTCCCATTTCTGGAACTAAACTTTCTTCTTTTTAAAAAATTAAATTAAATTCATCTTTATCCTAAAATCAAATCTATGAATTTCTAGTCACAATAAGATTGACTAAATTTTTATTGACCCATACCTTCAACTCCCTGAGGCCATTCCTTACTCTCCAGTTCACAACGTAAATGTCTGAGGACTCGTGTTCACTTAAATGGTTCACCTGATGGGCGAGTGAGATCTAATCCAGTCCACAGGATAAGGGTCTCTTCATGCCCACCAGCCCTGCCGAGCTCAAGTAGAAGGGGTTATACCAAGTATATAATTACTTCCAAAGAGAACTAAGCAAGGACCGTGATGTGTGACCTGGGACCAAGTTCTTACCTTCTCTGATACGGTGTTTTCACTTAGGACATAGGAGAAGACCTATTTCATTAGCGTGTGTTACCTAGTGAAATACTTACATATAGTATGCTGGGACATAAATCCTCAGGTTCTCACTCGGCCTCAGTGGGTTCTGACCTTTGAGGTCCTTTTGTGAAACAGAAAACATATCAACTAGCTCTACTCTATGCCATGTCCTGTTCCAAATACTTCATGGTGTTGACTTGTTCTATCCTCACAACAGCCCTCATAACTAACCCTCCATGTGTTATATGAAGAAATTGGGGCAAATGGAGGCAGCGTCAAGTTGTTATCCTTCCTCTCACAAGGAGGCCGAGAACCCTAGTGGTGGGCTAGGGCCCCCATCAACAGCAAAGGTTCCTTTGGGCTCCTCCCACCTTTCCTTCTCTGCTGTGTCTCCCGCCCCTTCCTTGCTGTCTCCCTTGATATTACCTCCACCACTTCCTTAATCCTACACACACTCCCAGTGAGCTTTGCTCTAATTGAAATGGGGCCTGTTATTGCTCTTGAGGCATTAGCTCCTAAAGCTCCCTCATTTTAATTCACCCAGAATTTTTTTTTTGGTATGGCTGAGTCAGCTCTTAATCAAAGAAAAAGTGATATAATCCTTTAAGAATCCGGGGGTTAATTACATTGGGGGAGGAAATTTTGATGGAAGATATTTTTTTAGCACCCTTTAATTCTCTCCTCCTATTTCAAGTTCTCCCTTGTTTCCAGGACTTACTGAATGCCACATACACTCTTCAGTATAGAGTTTTGCCAGACTAGGTGCCAAAGAAAAGAATCCTTCGGTGCTGGCCAAAGGAAGTAATGGGGTATTGAGCTAAATAACATGGAACATATGTCTCCTCTTTCCAAAATGGGGCTCAATGGGCAAGGGAGGGTCACAGAGGAGCCACAGGTGGAGAAGAAAATGTGAGGGACACCGACGGAGAGCTTAGCATCAGCTGCACTCACTGGCCAGCTATCTTGTTTGCTTGTCCTTACAAAGATTCTGCTATTTGAAAAGGGTTTCTCAGGGAGGTTGCACCTTTTTTTTTTTACTTCTGAGTCATTTGAGATATCCTACATAAGAAAGGAGGTTCGGGTTCAGGGTCCCTGCTAAGATGCTTGGGACCCAAAGTGTTTCAGATCTGTTCGGATTGTGAAATGGCTGCATACGTGTAATGTGTAATGTGTGTAATACGTGTAATGTGTGTAATACGTGTAATGTGATGCTCTTGGAGACAGGACTTAAATCTAAAACATAGAATTTGTTGAGATTGCATATACACCATAGCCTTTACGGTACATTTCGACAATATCTTATATAGCCTTGCTCATCTTCAATATGACCTATCACAGGAGGTCACGTGTAGAATTTGCTATTTATGGTTGTCATATCAACACTGAAAACATTTCAGATTTTGGAAATGTTCTGGTTTGGGATTTTCATTTGTGAGATGATCAACTAGTATCGGAAGACTGAGGCAGCCGAATGGCTTCCAGCAAACAGAGTGTTTGCTTTGGTGTGCAAAGGAAACGGAAAACTCCTCGGTGAGCAATGAGTATTGTAGCATCCATCTTGCCTCGTGAGTGCCAAATGGAAACCATGCTAAGGAGGCTGGTCCCCGGTCCCTGCGGGCCCCAGCACCTCACGTGGTATTTGGTGTTGAGGTGAGATAAACATTTTCATCACCAACCTCTCCGACACTAACCCTCACCTGCAGTCAGTCCTGGGCTTAAGAGCGCCAGTAGGTTTCTGCCCGGGGTTTATTTCCTTCTCTGATGAAAGAGCACAGACAAAGGAAGCTGTTCTTCTGTTCACTAAATCTTCTCCTACGTGGAATCTTGCAGAAATTCCCTGATGTGTCTAACAGGTGAACCACACCTTTCCTAGTTTTCAGAAACATTTTTATCTTTTTTTTAAAGAGGGACTTTTCGTAGCATTCATAAGGAGGATGTAAGCTCTACATTTTTATTCAAATTACACCCTTGGACCTGTAATCAAACTCAGAGCCACAGAAGAGCAGATTGAGCTCTTCTGAGCAAGAAAGTCCTGATTGCAGGGACAGCTAGCTTGAAGTGCAGGTCCCTAAGCATGGAAAATTACGGCTCGTAACTTGAGCATGGTAATACCGCCACAATGCTTAGGAAAGTAAGATCATTTCCTAGCTTATAATTATCCAAGTTCCTCTGATTCCATTCAAGTTTTCTCACTGGCATTAAGAAAACAACATATTTACTAGTCCATTTGATAATTCAGATTTTCATTTATATGATTTGTCTAGAAGGAGGGAGGGAGAGGGGGGAGGAGGTAAAGAAGAGAAAGACATCTGGAGGCCTTCTTATGCTCATGGTTTTAGTCAAAGCTATCATCATAAAAAAGACATGAAGCTCTGCTTCTGTCTGAGCTAGAGTCTAGAGTCCAAAGCTGAAGAAAGGGGGCATTCAGTGTCTCATATTGTTAACAGAACACCCACCAGGTACCTTAGCTGCTGAGAAAAGCTAAAGTACTCAAGCCAGAGCCATTCAAAATAAAAACCAAGCCATGCACGGGTGGCTCATGCCTGTAATCCTAGCTACTCAGGAGGCTTAGATCTGAGGATCACAGTTCAAAGCCAGCCCGGGCAGGAACGTCCAAGAAACTCTTATCTCTAATAAGCCACTCAGAAAACAGGAAATGGCACTCTGGCTTCCGTGATAGAGCGCTAGCCTTGAGGTGAAGAGCTCAGAGACAGTGCCCAGGCCCAGAGTTCAAGACCCACGACCGACCAAAAACATACATACATACATACATACCGGAAAGACATTATCCCACCTCATCCTCTCTCTTCCCAAACAAGAAGAATGAAGTCTTATTCAAGGGGCATCCTAGAACCAGGGAAGCCTATCCACTATACTCCAAGGTGAAAACATCATCCCTAAGCACCCCCACACTGGGTCCTTGAGGTCTGAGTCTAACCAGTCATGCAGCAGAGGAAAATCTTGAAGTGAGCATGAGGCTGGACATGACACAAAGCTGGACCTGACAGAACTGTCAATGAGTAGTGACATCCTGCACAGGACATCATGGAAAGACGATTGTCTGGTTGAGAGGGTTTAGAGGGTTGAGAGGGTCTCCACTGCAGAACTGAGGGCAGTAAGTAGAGAGAAAAGAAACATGAGTTCCCAGCCTGTGCCTCCCATGGTCAGACTCTTCAATGGAGAGGTTATACAAGAGTAACGGGTAGCAAAACAAACTCTGCTGCTCTCCTTATGAAAAGCCATCAGTCCTATGATTTACTTGAATCTTCACATCTGTTTCCATAGAGACATCACTTCTGCCTACATATTTTCCAACTCACCAAGTCTATTGTTTCCCAAGTTCTGTGACGCCAGGTTAAATAATATGATTCTTTCATAACTAGGTCCTGATCATCTTCCTTTAAAAATAGCTCACGGGTAGGCAGATGGCTCAGCTCCCACGTTGCATCCTGACAGAGATTATGGATTTTAAAATGGGGATTCTTTGGGGGAAAACAAAAACAGTAAAGGAAAATCAAGAGAGAACTTCCGAGTCTTTGTTATTTTGTTGTACCATATTTTGGATTTGTGAGTTTGTGTCCTTTTCAGGGAAGTGGCAAAGAAATAGCCTCCCCGGATAATCAAGAATTGATGTGGTCCATAGAATTCGTTTGCCAGATAAAATGAGTAGCTTCCAGGAGCAATTTTTAACTCACTGCCTCAGTTTCCCAGATGATCTATGGGGTAGTAGTCATGGCATTTCTACTAAAGAACAAAGTCAGTCTTCGCTTTACACATCAGTTCATATCACCATCATCATCCTCAGCCTACAGGTAAATTTCAAAGCAATTTGGAGAGCCCCAAGCTTCACTTGTTTCTGAGATTTCAAAACTACTTTGGAGCTGAGTGCAGCAGCCAGAGCAGGATTCAGAACAAGAAGGAAGAAGTCTGTTCCTGACCTCCCTCGAGTTTCTTTCTGGCTCATTGAACAGGACAGTTGCTCTTTAACTTGCTTTGCCCTTTGCCGTTGTATCCAATACAGTCCATGTTCAGATGGACCCCAGAGAGAGATTTGCAGAAATAAGAAAAAAAAGAACAAGTAATAAGCCGCTGGTATATATCACTTTAATATAAAAATCAAGTCTGAGTTAGTTCACCCAGAGCACCCAGAGTGTTCTGATTAACCATGAATCCCTCCCGGGAAGATCTAATTCCCATTGCTTGTGCTGGGCATTCAGTAGATATTTGTGAGTGAATGGAGAAGTCAGATGGAGGGAGGGGGGAGGGGATGTTACAGAAACGTAAAGGAAACTTCATTTGGCACAGTCTTAAAACAAGGAGATAAAACTTTGCTCCAGGCTCTGAACCTGGTTTTGGAAGTCTGTGCTCACTCCTCCCCAGCAGCTCTACAAAGTCTTCTGAAAATGTTTCTGAGCTGGAACGGGATCTAGAAAACTACATGAGCCTCTCATTTAGATCTTAGCTCCTAAATCTGAACCAAAGACCTTGGCTGGAGTGCATGGAAGAAACACTCATTTCTCTGCCTCTCTCCATCACCGGAAGCTTTCAGCCTTACGTCTTGTCCCAGGTACTTGTTTCCATGAACCGTTACCATGCAGATCCTGCTGCTGTACCGAGTAGGCTTGCTGCACAGGACAGCATTCTGTCAGCAAATTCAGTTACCAGCACATGGTTGAATCACATCTGGTGTGGTGGTGGTGGTGGTGGTGTGTGTGTGTGTGTGTGTGATCTCTGTTAAGGTATTATCATTCACAGGGAGATATATTTCTCAACACATGAAAACAATGTAAAACTGTTGACAATTTTGAAAGGAGTTTCACTTTGGGTTTGCTTACCACAATTAAAATGCACAGAAGATCAAGCTAAAGTAATGCAGAGGGAGAAGACGACATGTGGAAAGAGAAAAGGGAAGAAAAATAACTACATCTGGAGCGCTCATACCAAGTTGCGATGCAAATGGCTTCAGAATCAGGGTCAAGGAGTTCATCCTGTATGCGGAGGCCCGGTCGGTTCATCCCATGACTCAGCTTTTCCTCTATCTTGCGTTTTCGTGGCTGCCTGCACATGTGTTTAGGAAGGAGCAGGCAGGTCTGGGTGACAGCAGAGGAAAGGAGCGTTTGTGCAGGGCGGTTCCGATGTCAGCCCCGCTGTTCCTGGGCCACACGTGTGCGCCTCGCGGCCCGGCGGCACTGGGCACGGGAACGCAGCAGGCCACAAGCAGGCCCCAGCCTCTGTCCCTGGTTCCGTGGACAGCTGGCTCGTGCTGGGAAGCTTTGGAGATGTGTGTTCATTAGGCGGAGTCTGCCTCTCCCGGAATGGGCCCCCTTTTTGTTCTCTCATGGGTCGTGGCACGAGACGACTGTCTTCCTCTGTGGTTAATCTTTTCCTTCTGCTCTGCCTCGACCCCCGCGGGATGCTCTCTTCTGCTCCTTGCAAGGGCGCCTTCCCCCACACCGCGTCAGGCAAGCATTACCAAAGGCACGCGGATGGTACTGCTGCCACTTGTGACACTTGGAGTTTAAAGAAGAGGTAGCCATTTCTTTTTCAGTGAGCACCCTGGGTGTTCATTCATTTATTCGGGGAGTCAACAAATGGCTGTTCTCTGTGTTGCTTCCACGTTAGATCACCTGGTCTGCAGGCTTACTCCTTAGCACCAGTGCCCCAGCCCTCCATCCTCCACGTTCAGTCAGCACACCCTCGTCCGCCCACTTCTCAGAGCCCATCCTCATCTTGCTGCTGCTTCTGTTTTTGTAAGCCAAAAAATAAATGAGTTCTTCTTTCTTTCTGCCTTCTAATCAGTTCATATCCTTTAACCTCCATACGGCCAGGCTTCCTCCCACTCATGCATGCATTCAACGAAAGATTTATTGAGAGCTCACCATCAAAATAGCAATTAAAAAAAAACTTACCTATCCGCAGTCCTTATTTTGTGCTCTTTATGTATGCAGGAATTATCGCATTTAATTTTTACATCAGACACATAAGAAAGCTATTGATATGATCCCCACTTTTAAATGAGGCTATTAAAATGGAATAAAGTAACTTCTCTCCAAAGCCACAAACATGCAGGACTGTTTTCACCTAAAAGTAATAGACTCCAACTCTGACAGTGGCTGAAACAAAGACATTTCATCCTCTATAACAATCATCAAGGAAGTAATTAATTTCTCAAGGCCTTTCTGTGGCTCTCCAGTGTAGGACTAGCATCTCTGAGACTGGACTGACCTCTTCCCTCTGAGTACACAGTAGCTGCCCTGTAAGTGAGCATTATGTCCACATTCAAGTTCAAAAGAAAGAAAGATAATGGCGCTGGGTTTTCCCTAAAAATAAGTAGGCACGTTCCTACCTTCAGAGAGCCATGAAAATAATAAATACACAAAGGCACACATTACTTCCAAGTCCTGTACATTCTCACATATAGAAGAACACACTTTCAAAATGCCTTTGAAAAAAAAAAACGAACTCATACACCAGATGCTGGTGCCTCACGCCTGTAATCCTAGCTGAGATCTGAGAATTGCGGTTCAAAACTAACCCCAGACTCTACTTCTGGTTTTCTGGTGGTTAATTGAAGAGAAGAGTCTCACAAACTCTTTCTGCCTTTTCCATTTCTCACTCTTTGTTCCTTCTTTCCTTTCCCTCATCTATCTCTTGGCATTTTTTTTTTTTACTGGATATTCCCCAAAGAACAACAACTGGGCTTTCTTCTTGTGAGGAGAAATCGTTCCTATGTTGGTTTCTAAAGAGTTCTGGAGAGACCCTCATGCTCTCAAATTAGACAGTGCGCCACTTCAAGTCTCAGAGCTGATGTCCTTCACGCTGTGGGAGAAGAGAATCTAGTGAGAGTTATTGGTAAACTCAGGAAGGCAGCCGTTCTAGCCACAGCATGCCTCTGATAACAGTCAGCCCAGCCACGCAACCTTGGGAGAGCCGGGCCCAGCCACATGCCCTTCACATGTGGTGCTGGCTGCCAGTCAGCCTCATAGCCAGAAGCCTGCCATCTGCCCACCAGTGAAACTACCCTTGGGTTAGGATAGCTGTAGCTTTTCCACTCCCTTTCGATCCTGACTTTTTTGCCTTTGATGCATAACAAATCATGTACATAAAGGATGAACCTTTGGCCTTGCATCAGAAGTTACTAAAATTTGGTATTTCATAACTTCTCACGTGGCACTAAATGATTCTTTTTCCAGCATATTTATTTCTCTGACCCAGATTCCAATATCATACATATCGGTCCTCATCACCAAGGTACAGAGGAGGTAGAGGCCCAGCGGGCTCAGTGTCATCATACCGAATGGTCCAGGCACATGGTAATCGCATGAGCCATTTTGTTCCAAAACTGAAATTGATCATAAACGTGTGCACCCAACGATTGATACAAAGGTCAAGCTGGAGCTGCGGTGTACAGTGTGCTCCGTCCTTGTTCACGGGAAGGCTGAGTGTGCTGTGAATGTAGATGAATTGCCACCATTTGCCTTGCTTGCTGACTTTCACGGAAAATTTAAAACTCCAGATGCCTATCAGGTACATGTCTCCGCAGCCAAATGTTTAACTCTGGCTTGCTTCTAAATGCAGCAGCATGCTGCGTGGTGAGGGCTTGGTGGGCAGGGACTTCCCTTCAGGGACTCAGGAACATATTTATCTGTAGCAGATTAACAATTACTATTTCTGTTATAACCCACTTGGAGATGATAAGCACTGATTTCACTTTAGGGCTTATCTCAGCAATTACAGTTTAGCACAAAAAAGCCTAAAGCACATGCAGTACAGGAAAAGTCCACTAGGTGGCTCTGGTGTTCTTCTAAGCAGAAGTCAAGGGCCTTTCCAACAAGCGGATTCCATCCCTTTGTGTCCAAAAGGTAAAGCAAAATGTGCAAGCAAAAAATATTTCTCTTGCTGTAGTTTAATCATCATTCTAGATTTCATGTGATTAGATCAGTATTTGTGGTGATTGAAGGCTCACTTCGAGGCCAAACTTCTCCATAGTGCTGAGGATTTTTTTCCTCTTTTTTTTTTTTTAAAGAGATTTTAATGCTCTTTGTTAATGTTTTTTACTTTTTGTATTTTGTTCTTCTTCAAAGTTGTTTTGCTTTTTTGAGACAGATTCTCACTATGCCACCCAAGCTGACCTGGAACTCACAATTCTACTGTTCCAATCTTGCAAGGGCTGTATGTACAGTTATGCACCACTGTGCCTGCCTTTTAACCTTTTTTTTCTTTTCTTTTTCTTTTTCTTTTTTTGTGCCAGTCCTGAGGCTTGAAGTCCATACCTGGGCACGATCTCTGAGTTTTTTTGGTCAAAGCTATCTGTCAACTACCTGAACGAAAGCTCCACTTCTAGTTTCTTTTCTTTTTTTCATTTCTTTTTCTTTTTTGAAGTTAATTGGCAATACAAGGCTCATGGAATTTCTTGCCCAGGCTGGATTTGGACTGCAGTTCTCAGATTTCAGCCTTCAGAGTATGGAGGATTATAGGTGTGAGACACCAGCACCCAGCTTAACCTTATTTTTATGGTTAATAAAATGTATTAATTTATGTTCTTGTGCTCATATATTATGGACATTGCCATTTTTTCACAGCTCTTTTCTCAATATCCCTTATCTATTTTTTTTTTGGGGTCCAGTCGTGGGGCTTGAACTCTGGGCCTGGGCACTGTCCCTCAGCTCTTCAGCTCAAGGCTAGCGCTCTAGCACTTGAGCCACGGCACCACTTCTGGCTTTTTTCTTTTTGCTTATTTGGTGCTGAGGAATCAAACTCAGGGCCTCAGGCATGCAAGGCAAGCGCTCTACCACTGAGCCACCTCCACAGCCCCACTATCCCTTATCTAGAGGTACAAGTTCCCACATTAAAGAAATGTTTTGGATTTTTTTTTTGGATTTTTTTGTATGTGAAGCTTTCTTCCAACTCAAAACAGTAAATTACCATTTTCAAATAATTGTCCTTATTAGTATTTCCAGTAAGCTTTAACATTTGATTCAAATGTACAGATTTTTCTTAGGCTCATTATTAGAAAACCTTTTCACTAACTTTTTTTTTGTGTGAACATACTGTACAGAGGGGTTACAATTACATGGGCAGGATAATGCGTACATTTCTTATCAAGCATTGCAGCCTCCTCCTTTCCCTTCCCAGCCTCCCCCCCAACCCCCCACCCAATCCTCCTCCCCTTCCCCCCACCCCCCCACCAACGTTGTAAAGTTTTCGACATGACAACTTGTACTTCTCATTGTTGCAACAGATCCACCTGTATCCTTAAATGACTTGTTTTTCCCCATCTCCTCCACAAGTTATACTGACATCAAATATAGTGAAAGCAGGGGTTATACTGTGGGGGAGGAACATACAAAGCAACAAAGAGAATCTTATAAATATGTTAGAAATAAATGCATGAAAGAAAAAAACATTAAAATACATATCTAAGGGTTCATTTTCCTAACATCACATTATCTGACCTTTTCCGCTTGACTCATAGATATACTAGATATTGCAAATAAGGGAAACCATGGGACCTATGTTTCTTTGGGCCTGGCTTACTTCACTTAATATAATTTTTTCCAAGTTTTTCCATTTCCTAACAAATGGGGCAATGTCATTCTTTCTGATGGAGGAATAGAATTCCATTGTGTATATATACCACATTTTCTTAATCCATTCATCTACTGAGGGGCATCTGGGTTAGTTCCATTTCTTAGCTATGGTGAATAATGCTGCAATAAACATAGTCGTGCTGGTAGCTTTAGTATGGTCTTGTTTGTATACTTTTGGGTAAATGCCCAAAAGTGGGATTGCTGGGTCATAGGGGAGCTCTATGTGAAGTCTTTTGAGGAACCTCCATACTGCTTTCCAAAGCTTTTCACTAACTTTTAAAGTATGCTTAGGTTACCCTAGCTCCAGAAATGGCCTCACATTCTTAACCCCTATCTAAGATCCCTTGAATCCCTCTGGTTCCAGTGGCTTTCTAGTGCGCAGTTAGCTATCATGAGTGTCAGGTGTCTTTCCTCAAAGCAGTCTGGGATAAATTCTGACAGTGCCAGACACAGTGCTGAGTTCTCAGGACAGATGGCATCTGTTCCCTTCCTGTGACACTGGGAAAGAGGCACATGGACAGGTTTCACAAAGAACACCAAACAAGTATCATTTGCCCTTGAAAAGATTCCAAACCATGCCATCATCCACCGGGTTGGAGAAACTGCAAGAGGCAGCTAGCTGGAGCAGCTAGAACAGCAGCTTTCCTACCCGTCTCCACCACCACAGCAGCCGCAAGATGAGGAGCTAGAGGCCCTGAGTTCAAGCCCCAGTGCTGGCACGCGTGCGCGCGCACACACACACACACACACACACACACAAATTTGCCTTATAACTAAAAGATACAGGGGCTGGGAATGTGGCTCAGTGGTAGAGCACTTGCCTTGCATACAAGAGGCCCTGGGTTCAATTCCTCAGCACCACATAAGCAAAAAGAAAAAAAGCCGGAAGTGGCGCTGTGGGTCAAGTGGTAGAGCACTAGCCTTGAGCTGAAGAGCTGAGGGACAGTGCCCAGGCCCAGAGTTCAGGCCCCACGACTGGACCCCCCCAAAACAAAAACAAAAAAAAAACCTAAAAGATACAGTTATACACACACATGCACACACACATTCGCATTCACACAAGTACTTCCAAAACTGAATGCCTATAAAAGTAAAAGACTTAGTTAATTACAGTGTGGAACTTAAATTAATGTCAAACAAAAATTGCTACATAATTGGAAACCAATATTATTTCAATGCTGCTATCACTTACTTTGCCATTTCAGATCACATTCCTTTAAATAGAGCTGAAATGAATATGCCGGACTTCCATTAGGAAGATTAAATATCATTTTCTAAATAGTTAGTAGGGTATTTATTTCACAGGACAAATTAATGACAGAAAATTAATGTTAACTAGATTTTTAAACAGAGTTGAAAGTTTTCTATAATTCACAGGTTTATTCCTCACCAAAATTCATCATTTTTCTCTCAGCACTTGGCCCAAAAATTGACTAGTTAAATACCAAAGTATATTATAAATGAAGAATAAGAGATTTTCTGTAGCTCACTGTTTCCTTGTAGTATTTTTCGAAAGCTATTTGTGTTCATTTGTCCATAAAGAAACAAAAAAGCTATTTGATTAAGTTTCGAGCAGCAAGCCAAGCCTGTAATGGCTGATAATACCTATAAAATCATATAAAGGGCAAGCCACCAACATGACCTGTGACATACAGGAAGGTCTCAAAGGAAAGCAGCCTTTCGTGTTCTTCATTGATCACTCGCAAGGGTGATGACAGCAAATCAAAAAGACCTCAGGAGCCAAAATGTGTATTTGAGTTCATCGATGGCTATTCCGCCTGTTGAAGACAGGAAGGAAAGAAACAAGCACTTTAAAATGTCTTCTTCTGAACAAAATAGTAGGTCAAGGCTTCAAAGCAGGTTAAAAAAGTCATCTTCTCATAGCCTTTGAATCCAGAAAGATTCTGAAGATTAAGTAGAAGATGCAGAAACTAAAGGAAGAAGATGGAGACAAGAACAACAAAATAAATCCTCGTGCGACATTTTCACCTGGCAAAAAGAGATGGGCCAAAGGTATGTTAGTAAATAGAGTTCCAATAAGAAAAAGCACTATGAATAAAATTAAACCAGGTGACGTGGGAAAAGAATAGGGAACTATTTCAATCTGGGTCATTTAAAAACTTTTCTTTAAGGAAGGTACTTAGATCTCGGTTTTGAAAGCTAAAGGCCTAAAAGCTAAAGCCTTTCCAAGATTTTTTTCTTCCCCCCAAGTAGAAGGGAAAAGTAAAAAGAAAAAGTTTTCTCAGCTTGTACAGCAACTATGTAAAGGCCTTAAGACAAGAAGAGAAATCAGATCAGTGAGGCGAGAACTTGTGAATGTCTGGAAGATAAATTCAGAAAGGTGAGCAAGAGCTAGATCACACAGGGAGATCCTATCCAGCAGTTCAGATAACTTGTCCTGTAATCTACCACTGTCTAATGCCCAAACACCTCTGAGGCATATTTTGTCTTTGCCATCCATCGGTCATGTCGTATGCACTGTCTTCTAGTGTTACTTTTCACATACAAATATTCTATATTCCCTAGCAGCAAGACTAGGTATTATCTATAGATCCTATTGTGTTTGGTTTAAATTTGTTTCATTTATGTTTTGTTTGTTTAAATGTGTGAGTATGTATATATGTATGTGAAAGTATTGATTTAATGTGTCATTTATGTATTCCGTGCATCTTAGCAATCAAAATGTTAAGTATATGACTTCTACACTAACATAAAACTTCCCTAATTCATTAGAAAAAGATTTGTTGTCCATATAAAATAAAACTTAACATAAAATTCTCCTTCCAAGTGCCCTACACTCAGTATGTCCAAAGGAAGTATTCCAGCATTTTATTTTATTTTTTTATTTTTTTTGTCGTCATAGGTCTTGAACTCAGGGCTGTCTCTGAGCTCTTTTGCTCAAAGCCAGCATTCTACCACTTTGAGCCACAGCTCCACTTCCTGTTTTCTGGTGGTTATTAGAGATAAGAGTCTCACAGACTTTCCTGCCCCGTCTAGCTTTGAACCACAATCCTCAGATTTCAGCCTCCTGAGTTGCTAGGATTACAGGTATGAGCCATCAGTACCCAGCTTATTCTAGAATTTTAAATGTATACCAAATCGGCTCTAGTTATTTCCTTGGTAAATCTCCACTAACATATCAAGCAATATATATTATTTAAAGTTTTCTCAGAGGTTTACTTCTCATTTCAATGTCTTTCATAATTTTGATTATAGTTGAAGACTTATTTTAAAGTTGAAGCTACACGTGTTGGAATTTATCCAGAGTAAGCAAGCTAGTATCCCCGGTAGCTTTTTACTTGCTTCTCTTCCTCAAACCCCACATTAAATCACGCCCACCCTCAAATCACACATTAAATCCATCCCTAATCTTAGTGACTGGTTTTCACAAAACCTTTCTGAATTTCTTATTTAAATACCTCGGTCTGGACCCTAACCTAGTTACTTGGCCTGTGAGTACCACAGCAGACCAGTCATTACCATAATCCCAGTTTGGGTGTGGCTTGTACACAGAGCAGGCAGAAGGACACCATAATCCTACATGTCGGTAATAAATCAGCTCAGCCAGCCCAGGATCTACATAACACCAAGACAACACCAAAAAGTCAAACACCAGAAAGTCAAACCTTTGCTATTCCAGTTTAGGACAAACAGTTATTCTTTTTTTTCATTTGCATAAGTTCCAAGCTTTTATTGGACCCACTAGATTTGCTTTGAGTTCTGTGACCATTGCTGAAACAAGGGCTATAACCCAGGATGTGGTGCTTTGATTATCCAGAGGTGAAGTTCATTCAGACCCCCTGTGGCTTTTGGGAAATCCCCTCTCCACTGACGCTGATGAACACATTGTCTTTTGTACACTATCACTTTGCTTGGTAATTACTTTTTTCCACTACTGCATCTTTTCTAGACCATGAGCCTCCTGAAAATTTTTATTTATCTTTGCATTCCCAATTCTTGAATAAAGCAAGTATTAAATAAATATTAAATTAAATAGTGAATAGCTTTAACAAGTACATTCGATTCCTTGGTCAGTGAGATCTTCAGGTATTTCATGACATAGTGGATATAAAAATATATTTTCGGAGCCATTTGTAAATTGTGAGGCATTTTACAAATATGGGGTATTACTGCTGTTTTTCTATTTCAGGAAAATGTCAAAACCTGTTTACATGACACACAAATATCATTGGAACTGTTTCTCTAAAATATTCAGTGTGATGAAGTGTTTTAGGAACATTTGTTTCTAAATTATCTTACTGTTGATTTTTAAAGAAGCTTTCGTGTATGTGTGTGTGTGTGCACGCGCACAAACCAGGGCTTGAACTCAGGGCCTCACACTGTCACTCAACTTTTTCCACTCACAGCTGGTACTTTACCACTTGAGCCACACCTCCAGCTCAGCATTTTGCTGGCTAATTGAAGATAGAGTCTTGAGGGCTTCCTTCCTAGGCTGACTTTGAACTGAGATCCTCAGAGCTCAGCCTCCTGAGTAGCTAGGTTTACAAATGTGAGCCACCCATCTAGAAGATTCAGTTTCTAATTTTTGTGAGACTCACTAGCACAACTATTATTTCTCTTTATTGTGCAAATTTCTTATTCATGTCTCACTCCCTAACCCTGACCTATGAGGTGGACGACAGGCTGGTTTTCCAGATGTATGTCATATACATTTGCACCAAAATTTAAAAAGTGACCATATGCTATGTGCTACTTCTGATGCTTAGGCCCATTTCTGAGAAAGAAAACAACAACAACAATTCTCCATGTGAGTTAGATTGTTTGCCAAACACAAGAACAAGCATGTCCATCTCGGGATGAAAATACTTTTTTTTTTTTTTTACCCTACTCTCTACTGTTTGTTTCCTTGCCAGTCCTGGGGCTTGAGCTCAGGGGCTAGGTTCAGTCTCTGAGCTTCTTTGTGCTTAAGGCTAGTGCTCTATGACTTGAGCCACAGCACCACTTCCAGCTTTTTTTTTAGTAGTTTATTGGTGATAAGAGACTCTGCTCAGGCTGGCTTCAAACCACAATCCTCAGATTTCAGCCTTGCAAGCAGCTATGATTATAGGCATGAGCCACTGGAACCTGGCTTCCACTGTACTTTTATATACAATCCAACACTCAATAAAAATACAATAAAAACCTTCAAAGAAGAAAATGTATTTGTTTAAAAGATTGAAAAGTTTGCCAAATTAGACCTAGACATGGTCACTGTTAGATGGCTGAGTAAGAAGAGCACCACGCATGTGGTATTCAGGTAAGGGGTAGGGTTATTCATCATTCCAGCTGGCACCAGGCCATGTTGGCATTTCATGTGGCTGGGAGAGACCTGGGAAAGAGGGCATCTGGCCCTGGACTAGGCCTTACCAAGGGTATGGGCAGGGAAAGGTGTGGCCACATCGAATCCAGATGTGACCTCAGCAGATGCAGAAGTGACCTCTTCCAGGTGTGCCAGTTGCCTAGGTAATGCAGGTACTGTGTGGAATCTTTGCTGCAAGGAGGTGGAGTCTGCTGGCCATCGAGGAGCAGACCTTACAGTCACATAAAAATATTTGGCAGGTCTTTAAAATAACTATGATTCAGAGGATAAAGGATTTAGTAGAAAATATAAATAAGCAAAAAGAATAGGGAATTTTTTTTTGGGGGGGTCCAGACGTGGGGCCTGAACTCTGGGCCTGGGTGCTGTCCCTCAGCTCTTCAGCTCAAGGCTAGCACTCTACCACTTGAGCCACAGTGCCACTTCCGGCTTCTTTCTTTTTGCCTATGTGGTACTGAGGAATCGAACCCAGGGCCTCAGGCATGCAAGGCAAGCGCTCTACCACTGAGCTACCTTCCCAGCCTAAGAATAGGGAATTTTAACAGAGACAAGAAAATGTAGGAATAATCTAAGGAAAAACATAGTATCAGAGATGAAGAATGCCTCTGATGGACTTGAAGCAGGATAACTTATGGAAACTGAGGCCTGGTGTAGGCAACTCAGAAATATGTTACTAAAAACTGAGAAACGCTATCTTTGCTTCAAACAAAGGCAACTGAATGCATTCTTTCCTGAGGGATGCATGTCTCACCCAAGGATTCACAACTGCCTGGCAGGATGTCCCCAAATGTAGATAGCAGGATGTCTCCTCTTTGTGGCAGGATGCATTCTTACCTGGAACACCAGATGTAGTTAAAGCAAAGACAAAGCACCTAGCTTTGCATAACTTAAAGCCAGACGCCCTGCCTTTCCCCTATAAATAACTAACAGCCCAAGGAGCTGGGTGTCTCCTTGTCTAGGTCTGTGTCTGTGTCTTTGTGTCCCTATGAGAGCACCCCACACTCTGTTAGAGTGCGCCTCTGCCCTTCTGTTTGTCTGCTTTTTTTGTCTGTTTGTTTCCTTGCTTGTTTATTTAATAAAGCTCTGCCAAGTTTTCTTACCATTGTGACTTGTCCAGAAATTCTTATTCTGCGATTGAAGTCAAGAACTCTAAGTGAAGACTTCCTATATTTAAAGGGAGCTTCACTAATCCTCACCTCTGTCTGTTGACAGACTCATAATCAGATTGGACACAGTAGAAGAATGGCTCAGGGAACTTGAAAACCTGTCAGTAAAAATTATCAAAGCTGTTGCCCATCAATGGCTCATGCCTATAATACTAAATACTCAGGAGAATGAAGCTAGGTTTAAAGCCAGCCCAAGTAGAAAATTCTGTGAGACTATGTCTCCAACATAGCCAACAAAAAGCAGCACTGGAGGCATGGCTTATGTGGTAGAGATCAGCAAGCCAAGCAAGCATGAGGCCCTGAGTCTAAATACCTATAGTGCTAACAAAAGAGAAAGAAAGAAAGAAAAAAGCTGAAATGAAGAGACTAAAAGTGAGGAAAGCAAACAGAACACCTCAGAAACATGGAGAAACCTCAAATGGTTTAGACACAAAGGATTAAAGTGCCTGAAAAAAAAACAAAACCAAAGAACAGTAAGAGAAAAATGTCCGATGAGGTAATATTGAAAATTTCTAAAACTAATGAAAGATAAGCCTCAGATTCTAGAAGCATAGAGAATACCCAGCAGGATCAATACAAAGAAACATATAGCTGGACACATTACAGATAAATGGATGAAAACCAAAGTTAAGGAGAAAAATCTCAACATCAAAACAATTCAAACAGAACAATGAACAGAATTAATAAAAGAAAAAAACTTCTTGTTAAAAAAATAGGTGAGCCATAAAACAATGGAACAGAGTCTTTGAAATGCTCAAAGAAAAAACACAACTTTAACAGAGAATTTTGTAACCAGCAAAGTATCTTTGAAAGCTAAAAGCCAAAACAAACAAAAAGACCTTTTCATACAAATAAGAGTAGTAAAAAAAAAACTATTGATGGCATACCTGCGCTAAAAAAGATACATTACCCACACACAATAGCCTCAGTAAGTAAAATAAAATAAAATACCTAGGAATTTTTTTAAAAAAATATATTAAGGGCTGGGAAAGTAGTTCAGTGGTAGAGCGCTTGCCTTGCATGCTCGAGGCCCTGGGTTCGATTCCTCAGCACCACATAAGCAAAAAGAAAAAAGCCGGAAGTGGCACTATGGCTCAAGTGGTAGAGTGCTAGCTTTGAGCTGAAGAGCTGAGGGACAGTGCCCAGGCCCAGAGTTCAGGCCCCATGACCGGAACCCCCACAAAAAAAAAAAATATATATATATATATATATAAGAAAGTTTTTCAGGAACCAGAAATAGGACATGACATAGGTACACATATTTAAAAAAAAAAAAAAACAAGAACATTGGCAATGTTCAATGTGAATAAATTTGGGTCATGTTTTCTGGCTTATCGTTTTTAAAAGATAATTGATATCTAAAGCAAAAACTATAAACAATTTGTAGAGAACTTTATGCATTAAAAGTTTACTGGTTTAGAAGTTCATGGTTTACAAGTTTATTGATTTAGACATTCATATTTAAAGGTTTATTAGTTTAGAAGTTTTTGGATTAGAAGTTTACTGGTTTAGAAGTTCATGGTTTAGAAGTTTTCTGGTCTAAAAAGTAAAATGCATAGCAATGATATCAAAAGATAGGAGAAGGAAATGGTTTTAGACTGTGAAATAATATGGATTATTATATTATTTGGAGATAGAGTGTTAAAATGTTGAGATGAGTAATGTAAACCCTAGAGTAATCACTTTAAAAAAAAGAAAGAATATAAGAGCAGTCACTAAAAAAAAAAATAACACATTTCTCCAATTTAGAGGTTAAAACAGAATCATAAAAATACTCTTCAAAAGGGGAAGGAGGAGGAAGAGAAAAGCACAAAAGCAAACAGGCAGATTTTTTAAAAGTTAATAATTAAATTCAAAATATTCATCACTATGTCCACAGAGACAAATGGCAGGCTCTTGGTCTTGCCAACCAAGAGTTCAGCAGTGGATACACAGCTGAGTTTTAACAAAGCAGGATTAACTGAAGCAAAAGAAACACACAAATGCAAAAGTCCATCCTCAGTAGAGACACAAAGCCACGCAGAGCGCCCCAAGCACACAGTCCGGTCTCTGGCACTTCTATGGGCTGAAGGAGATTAGATGGGTGGGTTTTGTGTGCATAACTGTGGCGTTTTCTTAAGATGTGAGAAGGCTTGTCCAGGAATGAGAGGCAGGGAGGTGCCCTCAGAGCCAAGGTGGTGCTTTTAGAAGAAAGTCATACATCAAACCAGATGATGAGGCCTGTGGATAACCTGCTGAGGGTGGTTTGCTGCTGTGCCAAAAGGCCAAGGCGTTGCGGGGGTGGGGCGGAGGGGAGGGTGTCCTCAATCATATCCAGATGGCCTGTGAAGCAGGGTGCTTGGGAAAACGTACCCTGGTGTGGTCATGGATCTGCTCCTTGGCTCTTCTTGGTTTTGGTTTGGTTTGGTTTATGGTTAGAGGAAACTGATTAGTTGGGGTTTTGTTTTGTTTTGTTTGGGATTGTCCAATATTAAGGTCTGGCTGACTCCTTACCGGCCGGCCTTGAAATTCTCATCCTCTGCCTTTGACACCTGAGTAGGTAGAAGTAGCAGGCATGCACCACCACAATCACTTGAAACGTTTCAACTATGGAGTATAATATAAAATATAGGTGTTGATCTAGGTTACCAATCAGATGGGCAATTTATGATATGCCAGTCCAAAACCAATGAAGAACAACCAGATGCACACAGTTGGTGGCAGCACAACCACACCAGAAATAACCTGACATTATCTAATAAAATGGAAAATGTGCGTCTTCCAGTTGAACACCTACATATATTACCTGAGGAAGTCTTGCATATGTGTACCAGAAATTTATACAACAGTTAAATAGGGAAATCCTATAGGTATATATAGGGAAATCCTATATATGTAGATATGTATGTATTTATATATAAAATAGAGTTCTGCACAGCATCAAAAATGAACAAACACATAACTCTATGAATACGCCTCAGGAATATACTGCAGTACAGAAAAAGGGAAAAAAGATATGCAAGTGATTCCACTTTGTTAGGAAAGATCAAGTGGACATAAGGAGAGAAAGGAGGCAGCGACGTCAACAGATCCAATCAGAATTTAATCAACCCTGAAGACAGGTACCCATAACATCAAACAGTCAGAGATAGAAGGGCTGAGAAGGCAGGCCAGGGTTGGATTGGGGTGTAAGATCAGTGGAATAAGAGCACTGTTGGGTTGTGGAATCAGAGGCTCTCCCAACGAGGGCCTTGGCGGGGAGTGGGGACCATCAGTGGGTCATGGGGGCAAAGTTGGGTTATGAGGGCAAGGCAGATTTCTATCAATTACATGAGACTCTTACATTCAAAAATATGTACAGCCTGAGAATATGTACTTAGAGAAATGATAAAGAAAAGCAAAGGTGATCACACTTGTGATCCCAGCTACTCAGGAAGCTGAGATCAGTAGGATTTCCCCTTGAGGCTAGCCCAGACAAAAAGTTCAAAAGACCCCATCTCAACCAATACAAAGCTGAACACAGTGGTGCATGCCTGTCATTCCCAGCTACACAAAAGGCATAAATAAGAAGGATCTCAATCTAGTCCAGGCCAGGCAAAAATCAAGACCCTAATTTAAAAATAACAAAAGCCAAAAGGATTGGGGACATGGCTCAAATAGTAAAGCACCTTCCTCCCAAGCGTAAGACCGTGAGCTCAAACCCAGTACCATCAAAAAAGAAAAAAAAATGATTAAAAACAAAATTCAGTTGGGCGCCAGTGGCTCACACCTGTAATCCTAGCTACTCAGGAGGCTGAGATCTGAGGATCACGGTTCAAAGCCAGCCCGAGCAGGAAAGTCCGTGAGACTCTTATCTCCAATAAGCCACTAGAAAACCGGCATGGTGCTGTGGCTAGAGTGGTAGAGCGCTTGCCTTTAGCTGAAGAGCATATGGACAGCGCCCAGGCCGAGTTCAAGACCCACCACCGACCCCCCCAAAAAAAATTCAGGCGATTATTTATCTCTTGAGAGGTAAAAGGAAGAAAATGAGCTCATGAAGGGCACAGAGAGGACCTCAGATAATGATGGGGCCTGTTCACAGTGATGGCTCTATTACCCGTGTTTTACTCTTGCTAATTAGAGCAGAAACATTGGCATCCACCTTGGACTTTTTGTAGGAGCATGGAAAACAGGTCCCACCCCACACAGCCTGAATCAGAATCTACATTTTAACAAGATCCCAGGTGGTTTGTTTGCACATTAAAATTTTAGGAGCACTACTTTAAAATTTATATATACTTTGTAAATATTCCTTTGTATCTAATAAATATTTAATGAAATAATTTTAAAGTATTGATTCATGTTTGATATCACATTCTACTTATGTGTGTGGTTCTTTGAAATGTCCTATTTCTTAAATATATATATATATATATATGTATAATTTCCCCAAAGACTT
This sequence comes from Dipodomys ordii, assembly GCF_000151885.1. NCBI lineage: Eukaryota > Metazoa > Chordata > Mammalia > Rodentia > Heteromyidae > Dipodomys > Dipodomys ordii. The sequence continues at coordinate 31,712,811 of NW_012267219.1, read as the reverse complement.
ATCTATCAAAAATGAGGCAAATGACTTCATCTCAAGCCTGGTTCACTGCCCTTCAGAAAGTAGCCATTGAGTCAGTGGTGGATAAATGGTGATTAATTTCCTTTTTATATCAGATGCCTCTGTCCTTTGGGGATACTCATTTTAACATCTCGACAAGTTAAACAGTCTCTTTTAGCAATATGCATTTATTATCAAATCAACTTCCTTGATATTACACTTGACATTAACTGAATAACTTTTCTTTAAGAGTAATGATCTAATTGTGGACACTTTCATATTTTATGTAAGATTGTTTCATGTAAACATATCTAAAGCAGACTTGAGATTTATGTTTGACCATAATGGTGTTTCAGGATCTATTCTTAACCTGACATTATAAACAGGATAAAATATGTAAGCAACTGTGTGCAAACACTAGACAACACAGGCTGACAGGACAGTGTTCTTGGACAGAGGGAGAGGAAATCACGTCTCCAATGACTATAGATTTTTGCCTGGAGGCAGTTTATGGTTCATGAGCAGAAGTAAGGCTGGGAGGATGGACTTCCTCACTGACTTAGAAGCTCAGATAAATAAATACACATTTAAAAATGTTTAACTTTAGTATGGTCATGTTTGTTATTTATCATAGCTGAGATAGGGAAGCATCCCAGATGCCCCTCAGTAGATGAATGGATCAAGAAAATGTGGTATATATACACAATGGAATTCTATGCCTCCATCAGAAAGAATGACATTGCCCCCATTTGTTAGGAAATGGAAAGACTTGGAAAAAATTACAATAAGTGAAGTAAGCCAGGCCCCAAAAAACATAGGTCCCAATGGTTTCCCTTATTTGCAATAAATAGTATATGTCTAAGACAAGCAGAGACAGTCAGATAAGTTGATGTTAGGCAAAATGAACCCCAACATAAGGACTCAAATGTTTTTTCTTGCTTGCTATTGTTTCTAACATATTTATAAGATTATTTCTTTGTTGCTTTGTATGTCCCTCCCCCATGGTATAACCTCTGCTTTCATTGTATTTGATGTCCGTATTTGATGTGGAGGGGAAAGGAAAAAACAAATTGGTGAAATAGGGATACAGGTGAACTCATTGCAACAATGAGATGTACAAGACGTTATGTCAAAAACCGAACTTTACAACTTTGGTGCAAGATGGGGGGGACAGGGAGGGGGTGGAGATGGGAAGGGATGGGAAGGGGAAACAAAGGAGGAGGCAATAATGCTTGATAAGAAATGTACTCATTACCTTGCCCATGTAATTGTAACCTCTCTGTATAGTATTTTCACAATAAAAAAAGAAAAGTAAATTAAAAATAAAATATTTTTTTTAAAAAAGAAGTCAGAAAAAAAAGTCAGAGCTCAGAGTTTGGGGTGATAAGGCTGGAAGTTTCATAGAAATGACCTAGGAAGTAAAGGGCTGTGGTGGTGCTGGGGGCATCTCCAAACTGCATAACACATGTTGACCACTAGGCCATGTAGTTTCAGAAGTCAGACATAGACTTGTCTATGTCTATGTCTGAGGACACAGACAAGCAAGACTGGGGACTTGTAAGAAAGGCAATTCCCAGAACGCACACAGGGGGCAAAGATACTGGATCTCTGGAAAGTTCCCTTCAATTACCTAGGCCTTAAGTGAGACTCCATGCCTTAACAGAATGAAATAAACCTAGAGACATTATTCTGGATTGGTTCTAGTAGGGCTTTAAACAGAACTGATCAGGGGATTACAGACACTAAGAAGAGAAGAAATCCATGAACTTTAAATCATAGCAATAGAGTCAGCCAAATGAAGTATGAAGAAAAAAGCTGGTGAAAATGTTACTAAAGCCTCAGTCCCAGGTTGAATAATATGAAGCGATCTAGCATGTATAGTTAGAAAATAGTACATATGTTAATTAACAACTAGCCAATATTTGAAGAAATTAATGACCATCAAATTTCTTCAATATCAGAACCATAACACTCCCTAAATAAAATAAACATATGCTCATACACACACAATACACATGCACATACACACACACAAGCTATTGAGTGTTTAAATTTAAAATAATAATGTATTATGGTTTTAAAAATCATACATTGAAGTATATAGTAGCAATAACAGGAAAGAGATAAAAGAAGAAGGGCTGTATATTAAACATTGTATTGTATATTATTTCAAGATACACTGTGAAAGATAGGCACTAGTGGATCATACCTGTAATCTCAGTGACTCAGGAGGCTGCGATCTGAGGATAGAGGTTCAAAGCAAACCTGGGAAGAAAAGTCCATAGGACAATAATGTCCAATTAACCAGCAAAAAGCTGGAAGTAGAGGTGTGGCTCAAGTGATAGAGGACCAGTCATCAGTGAAAAAAACACTTAAAAACATGAAACTCACTGTTCAAACCCCAGTACCAGCACAAAAAAAGGAAAATAAAAAGGTATACTATGATAAGCTATAAATTCAAAGGTAAGCCTTGGAGCAAAAATTAAAAACTAAACAAGTAAAATAAAAATATAGTTAATAAGCCAATAGTGGAAAATAGGATATTAAGACAAATACTTAATCTAAAAGAATGTAGAAACTGAAGGGTAAAAAGAACAAGAACAGGTGAAATAAATAGAAAGCAGCAACATAATAGATTTAAATTCAGCCATACCAATAACTATTTTAAGCGTGTAAAATATAGCCACTGGATGCTAGGCTGTAGCTCAGTGGGATAGTGCTTGTCTAGCAAGCACAAAGTCCTGGGTTCAATCCCAGCACTGTAAATTTACAAACAAACATTGGACTTAAACATATTTAAGCCAGGGCTGTGAAGGTGGCTCAGTGGTAGAGTGCTTGCCTTGCATGCATGAGGCTCTGGGTTGGATTCCTCAGTACCACACAGAAGCAGAAAAAACCAGAAGTGGCGCTGTGGCTCAAGTAGTAGAGAGCTAGCCTTGAGCTGAAGAGCTGAGGGACAGTGCCCAGGCCCAGAGTTTAGGTCCCACAATCAGCAAAGAAAAAAGATATTTAAGATAATACCTAATTATAATTTGTCGAGGGAAAAACCTACTTTGAATATCAAGATATGGGTAGATCAAGCCTAATTGGATTATTTTTTCTTATCATGAGAACATAAATTCTTTATACATATTTGATATTTCTCCTATGTTCCATAATGTATCCTAATTTGATCATCTAAATAGATACTGGATCGTAAATACTGTTCAATGTGTACCAGATTCTAGATCATCACTCAGTAACTTCTTTCTAAGGTTACCACTGGTGATACTAATATGAAGGATAAACTTTTATTCCACATATTTGAATTTTATTTTAGAAAACTCAGAGATAAGGAAGATTTTGATTCTTCAACTTCTACTGACTAGAACATCTATTAAGAATTGTATCCTAGGGGCTGGGAAGGTGGCTCAGTGGTAGAGCACTTGCCTTGCGTGCTCGAGGCCCTGGGTTCGATTCCTCAGCACAACATAAGCAAAAAGAAAAAAGCTGTAAGTGCCGCTGTGGCTCAAGTGGTAGAGCGCTAGCCTTGAGCTGAAGAGCTGAGGGATAGCGCCCAGGCTCAGAATTCAGGCCCCACGATCGGACCCCCCCCCCCAAAAAAAAAAAAGAATTGTATCCTATTATGCTGTGTGTGGTAGGACATACATGTATTTTTGTCTTTTTTTTTGGTACTGGGGATGGAACACAGGACACTTACTAGGGAGCACTTTGCCACTAAGCTACATCCTAGCCCAATACATGTAATCTGGCTACTCAGAAAGTAGAGATCAGAGGAATGTAGTTAGAGGTCAGTCTGAACAAAAGAAAAGTCATTAAGACCCCAATCTCAACAAAATAAGCCAGGCATAGTGGTTGATTTCTATAATCCTTACTACAGGGAAGGTAGGAGGATCAAAATCCAAAAATGGCCCTGGGCACAATATGTAATTATCTAGAAAGTAACTAAAACAGAATGACTAGGGAATATTTTTTTTGTCCCTGACAAACATTTTTTCATATTAGAGCTGATTATTTTGCTAATTGTATGCCATGTCTTTTTTTTTTTAATTTGGTTTCTAAATGTGAGCTCAGAGTTCAGTCATAGCTCGTGGAATTTCCATTACAATAATGTGGCATTTAAGTACTGAGAGTGAAACTTGCATTTTCATGCCTCTATGTGAATGGAGAAATGCCGTCAGTTTTTCACCACTAAATTTAAACCTTCTGGAATCTTTGCCTTTAGAATGTGCTAATCATATACCACGAAATGGTACTTCTATAGAAAATAACTCAGCCAACCATGCTGTGTTCCATCTTTGCAAAGAAATGCAGATTTCTTACAAAACTGAACAAGATTTTCTTAATAAAACAATGATAAGTTTTGTAGTTAGGGCATTGAAGGCATACTAACAACATTCTCAGAGCTGCAGGAATTTTCAAGTATTCGGAACTGATTATTGTTATTCACTCTAAGCCATATTTTTATTCTAAGAACACATAGACTTTGAATAGCCAATGATGCTATTCCTTGTGCTTACATATTTCCATTGTATGTTGGCCCTCTAATAAGGTTCATACACACTGATGGTTTATCAGATAAACCTTGATGGTTTATCAATATTTTCTTTCAACTTGTATATGAACTATCTTGCAATCCAGCTTTGCCTTGTATTTGAAATCTTCGGTTACCTGACATGAAAAGCAAATCCCTTAGTTGGTCTGATAGCTAATTACTTTCAGGAAAAAGCAAAATAAATAAACCTCCAACTACCAATGAGCAGCTGTTTGTCAGCTGAGAACCTTCATCACTTCTGTTCTGCATGTTCATCAAAGTGAGTATCATTTAGCTTTGTAACTTTCCCTAGTTCCTCTTTAATAATGTTTTCCTGAGCTGTGCACACCTTTAATAGTGATTTTTTTTATAGTAATTACATGAACTATTTTTTTTTGTCAGGCCTGGGACTCGAGCTGAGACCTGGACACTGCCCTTGAGCTTCTTTTGCTCACAGCTAGCGCTCTAGCACTCTACCACTCGAGCCACAGCACCACCTCGGGCTTTATCTGTGTATGTGATATTGAGAAATTGAACCCAGGGCTTCATGCATGCTAGGCCAGCACTCTACCACTTTCTTAGCTTTATCTGAAATGTGTCTGCTAGACTCTTTTCTTTACATAAGGCCTCATCCTCAAAGCTGGCCTCTTTCCTCCCTACACCTGCAAGTTGGTGGGTATCTTTCTGATTACAAAAGAAAAAGAAGCATCTAGCTTGGCCCTTTTCCAGCCCATTCTGTATGTGGCTCTTCCCTTGACTCAGAACCTCCTGCTTAGACCAATGCTTAAAGAGCTACCATACACATCTTGTCTTCATAACTTCTCAGGACAAATGAAAACAAATCCAGGAGACCCTAATAACCAACCACCTTCCCAAAGATCTATAGACTGCCAAGGCTGGAGTAGGCATTCCCAACCCCATCAACTCTGCCTCTGGGCAATTCCTATCTGAAGTCATCCCCGGCCTGTCCTAATCGCCACCTTCCCCAACAAGCCTCCTCCATGTTGAGACACTAAATCACTCCTCTTCTGAAAGTAGACTGCTATTGGATCTCCTGTTTGCTACGAAAGTTGTTCTTTAGGCAGACAGCATGGCTTATATAGAACTGCCCTGGTGGGAATCTAGCAAAGTAGAAGCCATATGTATTGAGGTGTAATGTGGTGGTACATACCTGCCATTCCAACAATTGAAATCCAATAGGCAGATCTCAATCCAAGTGCATGCAAGGCAGGAAGTGAGACCCTGTGTTAAAAAATAAGCAGTAAAAAATCATGACTAGAGGTATGGCTCAGTGGCAAAGCACCTGCTTAGCAAGACCGATGCTTTGAGTTCAAAGCCAAACAAGAACCCCAGTGCTTCACAATGTCCATAAAGAGCACTTTCTCAAAAACAGCTTTCAAGAAGTAATCATTAGTCACACCTAGACGGTGGTCCATCTGTCCATTTCTAGTCATTCCCTATCATTTGTCAGGCATCTCTTTCTGCAGGCACTGTTCAGATCCCAGAGGATGGGAAGTTAAACTCTGGGGACACCTTTCTGCTATGTCATACATAGACTTGATTTTGATACCCAAGAGCCAGGTTTTTGTTTCTCAATCAACTTAAGCAAAAGTTAAGTTGGGACACAATTGAAGAGGTTGAAGTTCTTACTTTATAATTTTGCTTAAGATTTTGTTTAAATTACTGTTACCCTTTCTACTCTTATTTAGGCAAACATTGGACAAGATATTAGTCTGAGTGCCTGCACTATGCCAGATCCTAGGGAAGGCAGACCAGTCGGCTGGCAAGTCGGCATGGCCTTTTCTATGCCACAGAGGCTTGGGCAAATAAAACGGAAGAGGCACCCTAATAGGGTTCCAGAGAAAAACATTAAAATGGAGAAGAGGTGTCATAGGAATTTAAAATAAAGCTATTAGAGGAAAAAAATACAGAAGAATACAAGAAGGAAGTGATAGAACTTGTATAAGGAAGGAAAACAAATGTAACTGTATTGAAAAGACTTGTTATTACTTTTGGAAGCAAAACTCCATTAAAGAAACACAGAGAAGTAATTGAATATAGCTGGGACTGGATGGAACAGAATAATAAGTAGTCCCTTGGAAACTTTCAGAGGTTGGAATGAGACTGAACAAAAAAGGAGATAGAAAGATCAAATGATCTAAACACCCGCTTCAAATTGCTAGTTATGTGTCTGAGAATGACTCATTGTTTCTCTTTCTCTTTCTTGAGATCTCATCTTTTGTAATGCAGAAGAGCTAGCTATGTAGTTAAGAGAATAAGGCCTGGGCCATGGAGCAACCCCACTTTAATAACAGGTACCCTGTTTCTCTGTCCAGGCACACAAATCTCTGTCTTCTGAAGTAGGGAGAGGAAGTGGTGTGTGATAATTCTCAGAAATGCATTTCCCAGCCTTGAGTCAAATGAAATGAGTAGCTAATTTATAGCCCCAGAGGTTTACTGGACACATTCTGGATGTGTTTGTGTGTGTGTGTGTGTGTGTGTGTGTGTGTATGTGTGTGTGTGTGTGTGTGTGTGTGTGTG
>NW_012267219.1:31630625-31705689 GCF_000151885.1 Dipodomys ordii | reverse complement strand
TGTGTGTGTGTGTGTGTGTGTGTGTGTGTGTGCTGATCTTGAGCCTTGAACTAAGAGCCTATGCACTGTCCCTGAGCTTTTGTGCTCAATTCTAACACTCTACTACATGAGGCATAGCACACATCTGGCGTTTGGTGGTTCATTGGAATTACAGTCTCATAGACTTTCCTGCTCAGATTGGCTTCAAGCCACAATCTACAGATCTCAGCCTCCTGAACAGGTAGTATTACAGGCATGAGCCACTCTCACCCAGCTAAACATGTTCTCCTAAATGTTGTTCATGCTTAAGATAATAATCGTGTGTGGTATTTTGTTTTCTCACAAAATGAACTTAAAGTAAGTGTGTGTGTGTGTGTGTGTGTGTGTGTGTGTGTGTGTGTCCCACAGAATCAACTGTCTGGGTGAGGTCAGTTATTTATTTATATGATTCATATATAAGGGGTCATTTTGTTTACTTTGATGATTGACTTGTAAAGACAATGTTTATAGAGAAGAAATGTTAATTAAAATAAACAACAAAAAATGTCCATAAAGTGTTTAGTCCACATTGGTAATTAACCTTCTCAGTGTTTGAGTTTAGTTAGATTTCATTATGCCCATTTACCAGAAGGTGACACCATGAGCCTATAATATTTTCTTCTATCCTGTTTTGGCTGTGGCATCTGGCTCTCTTCCCAGTCCTGTACAGATCACTTTGACATTTCACTTCAGCTGGGTGGTTTCTGTCATTTTCTGCTTGAGAAAATTGAGGACTAGAGAAGCTAAGAGATTTCCTATTATGCCATTCTAAGTCAGTAAAGCCAGGCACCAATATATCCTTCACCATGCAGGTGCCAACCCATCTGATTTCCAACCTTGTTCCAAGTTTATTCACCAGCACAGGAGAGTGTTGGTGCTGCCAGGGAATGTTCTGGAGGCTGGATGTTACTGTGAGAAAACCAACGCATTATCAGAACATGTTCTTATCTCGTACTGAAAACTTAACACAGGGGACATTGTTTAGTTTTATCACCATATCAAGACCATGCTCAAAAAGCATTACTTTCATAAACTAAAATGGAAAAGCAATGTTCAATTTTAATATTTGTTCCTTTAAGGTATTTTCCCCCCTGGCCCAGCAAACCCTTAACATTCCTCTTTGCTTCCCTCCTAGGTTCAAAGGTAGCCATCTTTTCTGTGGTCAAATGACTTTCCATTATTGATCTCTGCCTTTTATTTAAAAATAATATGATATGATTTGGACCTAAGCAGTCTTTGTCATTTCTTGGCTTTATAATTCTTTCCTAGGTTTAAGAGAAATAAAGATGGAAGCTTGTATCTCCTTTCCTCTCGAAGAATGTATTATGGGATAAATAATGTGTACTATATTTTATTCTAAAATACAAAAGGGACTCCAGCCTGAACTCTTCTGTCTTCCTACCTGCTTTGATTTTCTTTTTTTTCCCCCTCTGATGTGACTTCTCTAGAGTAATGACTCTCACACTTGAGAGAATTGTTAGAATTACGTGGGAACTTATTAAAACATAGATTCCTACCACTGGCTCACGCCTGCGGTCCTAGCTACTCAGGAGGCTGAGATCTGGAATCATGATTCAAAGCCAGTACCAACAGACATACCTTGGAGACTCTTATCTCCATTCAGCCAGCAAAAATACAGCTCAAGAATGCCAACTGTGAGTGAAAAAGCCAAGTGAGAAGTCTTGAGTTCAAGCCTGAGTACAGGCAGGTGTACAGGGGGGGGGGAGAGAAAGAGAGAGAGAGAAGCAAACCACAAATTCCTGAATTTGTGACCCAATAGGTCTGCTTTGAGCCCAATGATTTGCATTTCTACAAAAGAACAGACCTCTGGTCACAGTCTCCCCAGATCACACTTTGCGAACCCCTGGCCCAGAGCAGTAGTTTCCATCCCTGCCAACATTAGAACAAGATCTCTGCCAGATTCCAGTGCCAGAGATATGCATGTAGTTAGTTTAGGCTAACAGAAGAACAAAGACATTGTAAATTCTTCCCAAGTGATTCAGCAGTTATGATTCAAACCCCACCCTGTAAGATTCTTCTGTTCAGGTGTCAAGCACCTGAACTGGGTTTCCCCTGCTATCCGCTCTCTAGCGCCCCTTCCTGTTTCCCCTTAAATACCTTCTTGGATGTCTTTAGTACCTACTCAAGTCCATGCCATAGCAGAATATATTCATGTCTGCCTCTGACTTTCAGCTGAGGACTAATTACTAACAGATAAAAATAAACCAGTATTCCTTGGGGCAGCATATGCCACTTACCAGCCCTCATCCTTGACAGATCTCTTAGTATTTTGATAAAACAACACATTATTTAGCTAGGACATTCATTCCAACACTCAAAAACACCTCATAGTATTTATAGGGAGCATCATACAGATCAATAGTTAATTAGACTTTTCAACTAACTAGACTCATGTCCTTTAAGAATTTTCAGTGACAAGATAAAACTGTCCCTAAAAAAAGGAAGGTTCCACTCTTTAAACTCCCCTGACCCAGAGTTTATGATATCATAGGTTTGACATTTAAAAACGTTGTTGTGAAGTTTAGGGGGATTCTCCCCTCTATTTTTGGGTCTCATATGGCTCTCAGAAGAATGGTTCTTTATTCTTATTCTCAGTACCCTGAAGGAAAATGTGTTTGTCAATTCATCTTAAATGTGCTGTCTGAAAAGAAAACCATCCTTAGGAAGGCAAGCTATAATATTTCCATTGTAGTGCGTTCATCACTGCATTGTAAATGCTGGACAGACCGGACTAAAAAGCATAGAAGTCAGAGTCATCTCAACTAATGGATTGCATTCACAACCAACTAAATGGACGTCATAAATAAGATTTCCCCTGACTTTTTGTCCAACAATAAAAATAACTGACATTACAAATGTGCTAGGCATAATATCAACTGCTTTATATGCAGTACCTCAGTTAATTCTCCCAACAAACAGAAATCGAGTAAAAATTAGTAGGCTGAAAAAAACCATTAGGAGACTGAAGCTCAGGTAGTAAATATCTTGCCCGGGTAAGAGTAAGATCTGAGCCTAAGCCATCATCAGAGTAAAAGTCCTTGAAGGCCAGAATCTAGAACAACACCAGGCACTTGGCACTCAGCAAATATCTCTTGAATGAAATAATTAAAAAGTAAATCTTATTCCAGAACCTCTATTGGTTATCCTCTAATAAGTACTGCTGCCCAAATGATTGCTTCAAGCAGATGTCTACCTATGACATAAAGGGCCGTGGGCCCAGCAGGAAGAGGCAAATGGCCATCTAGCCTCTACCAGATTATAGGCAAAACCATACTGCCTTTGACTTGGCATGAGTGTGTCTGAGGCATGTTCAGAAGCTTGTGGTTAACTTCCTGAACAGAGATAGGACAGAGGTAGGGAAGGACCTTGCCATGTCCAGTAGCAAGTCAAAGCCGTCAGTGGGACTCTGGACATGCCACAGCCTGGCATTTAATTTGTCTATTATACACAGCCTGTAAAATCGCTGACATGCAGTAATAGAAACTGACAACCATGAAAACATTTATTGCAATGAAAATTTCAGTCACCGAATCAATAGGAATCTAATTTAAAGCTTCAGAATCAACACTTTTTCTACTTGTCTGTTCACTAGACACCCATCTTTTCCATATTATTCAATGTGGGGGTTTTTATTATAAAGTATAACCATAGGAGTTATTAAGCTATTATAATTACAAGGCAGTGATGATCACCACCTAAGAAGTCTTCATAATCAAGATCATCTCCCTACTTGAAATGATTTTAATTTATAAAATGTTTCACTGATATATCTAAATGTTGCAACAAATTAACAAATAATCAACTACTCATGTAACTATATTTTAAGTACTCACAGAGAAGGCATCTCTTTAAATAAACACATTAGCAGTAGTTGTACTAATTCTTCTATAGAGCAAATCATGTCCTTTGTAATAAAATCAAAATGTTTATGGCTTAAGTTAATATGACTTCATAATATTGATTTGTAAACAATCACTAATTTAATATGGTTGCAAGACAGAGTCTTACTATGTCTCACCCCCCTTTCAGGTTGGCCTCAAATTCACAATTCTCTTTTAATCCCAGCCTCTGAGTGCTGGGATTAAAGCTATTTATCACTGTGTCTCGCCTGCAATGTTATTTTTAAGTTCCCTACAAAATATAAGAAAAAAAGAGTAATCTTGTTATAATGTTTGGCTTTTGTGTTTGTGTGTGCATGTGTGTGCACATCTGTGTAATCAAACATATGCTAACAGGCATCCTGGAAGGATCAACCTGCTAGACTATTTTGAGGACTGTGGTTTTTATCATTGCCAAAGTGGCTTGGTAGTATCCTTAAAATGTCTCAAAAAAAAAAAGTCTCACCAGAAATAACTGGGCTGTTGATATCCTAAATCACATTAGCAATGAAGCAAGTAATTACCAGATATCCATTTTTACAATTTCATGATAAGGTATACCTCCATATGTAGACTGGAAGTGAGAAGGAAGATAACCAAGACTTGGGTGTTTTTTTGGGGGGGGCGGTAGAGGGGGGATGTGTGTCTGTGTGTCTGTGTGTGTCTGTGTGCCAGTCCTGGGGCTTGAGCTCAAGGCTTGGGCTCTATCCCTGAGCTTCTTTTGCTCACAGCTAGTATTCTACACTTGAGCACAGCTTCACTTCTGGCTTTTTGGGTAGTTTCATGGAGTCTCACAGACTTTTCTGCCTGGGCTGGCTTCTCACCATGAATCTCAGATTTCAGCCTCTGGAGTAGTTAGTATTATAGGCGTGAGACACTAGCACCTGACTCCCAAGAGGTTGTTTTTTTTTTAAAGGTATATTGACTAGAATACTTGATTTTAGTGCCATTGCATATTTATAAACCATAGTTGTTGGGCACTGATGGCTCATGTGTATAATCCTAGCTACTTAGAAGGCTGAGATCTGAGGACTGTAGGTCAAAGCCAGAGTTTCATGGATTTCCAGTAACCAGGCCCCGGGTTCAAGCCTCAGTACTTGCACAACCACCACCAAAATGTTATTCTCCACTGGAGCTTTTAAATGAATGTAGATATGTGTGCATATGTGAGGGGGGTATGGCTTAGAGACACAGGGGAAAAAAGAGAGAAGAGACAGACTTAGAGATTAAGGCTGAACTAATGATAGCTAAGGTTCCTCTGCCTGTGCTGTGTCCCTCTGGTACTCAGAAGCACTGTTTCGGTGATGAGAACACACAAATTAGGAAGGGTCTTTTTTAACTTGGAACTCATCCCCAATCCCACCTCCTCTCAACTTTTATATAGTTTCTTTTCCAAGCTATATACTCTAGGAGCTGAAACTAAGGGAAGATGAAGACACATAGACAGGTGTATATGAAAGCAATCATTCTTCCATCTTTCTGTACAGTGATAACTTAAAAGGGGATTTTTAAACTTCATCATTTTTATGGTTCTGGAGATCAAATACAGAACCTTGCACATGACAGGCAAGCACTGTATCATGGAGCTGTATCCACAACTCTACTCCCCATCTTTACAGTCTCATAGCTGTCACAAGTGTAGATATGTTAAGTAAAAATTGTGAACCAGAACTGGGAATACAGTTTTATGTTTCTTAGAACCTTTACCTATCAGGTTGCCACCACTAAGTCTCTGCTCAAAGCAAAAAACAAAAACAAAAAACCACAAAAACCACCAAACCTATAGCATCCATCTTTTAGACAATCCAGCGTAATTGTGTTCACTCAATCAGAGGCAAGTTAACATTTACTTATCCCACATGCAGAACCCTGGAGCCCAAAGACCACAGGAAAAATTTGGAGAAAGGAGATTTTTCTCTCTTCAGAGATCAAGAAAGCAATCCTGTTTATTCCTTAAGTTATAATGTCCTAGTGTAAGAGAAGATGCCAGAGTCTGGACAGAATTTGGAATGAATTTAGAGCTATTAAGTTATTCAATAATACCTTCTGAAGGAGGAAACATTTTTAGAAGTGAGAAGGAGATTAAGGAAAGTGCTAATACAAGGAAACAATATGAGCTGAATCTTAAAAAGCGAGTTGGTGTTCTGTAAGTGACTGGTAAGGGGAAGAAGTAGCAGTGGAATAGGGAAAGGGGCAGGTAGTAGCAAATTCAAGGCAGACAGTTCAAAGATCAAATAGGTGGAAACTAAAAAGGTACAAGTCTACTAGTACAGGAACTAATTCTGCATCTAGTCCCCAGAGCTAAGCACGGTGCCTATGATAGAAGAAGCACTCTATTTCTATTGGAAGATTGAGTAGATAACAAAATATTTTTGAAGGATTTACTACAAGTAGTTCAGCATGGCCAGTGGATAGGATTGATATGGGTCCTGGGAACAATCTCAATAAATCTGAGAAATAGCCAGAAGCAGATCATGATACTGCATGTTGGCCACACTCAAGATCTGGGGTAGTTATAGATAGAAGGAAACCTTGCAGGGGGGGGTGCAGAATTTAGGCAGGCAAATGACATGGCCACATTTCCATTTTAAATGAACATTGTAGTAATTATGTGAAGGACTGGAGACTGACACACCAGTAGAGTGACATATAAATCAGGTTAGAGACTTGAGAAGATAATCCCTTCTGAAGATGGTATGAAGTAAGAGTCACGTGGTAACAAGGAAACACAGGGATGAGCAAATGGCCAGAAGGAGAAAAGACTCCCTTTCCATGCCTGGTGGTTCCACTCACTGCCTTCGCAGAGAATCAGACCAGATTTGGAAGACAGAGAACTGTCATTTGAAATGTGCAGAAACTCTTAGAAACATAAAAGGGGAAATAGCCAGCAGGCTGTCAGACCTTCTCACCTGGAATTCAGGCCAGAAGTGTTGAACCTCCACTGCCACTTTTGAAAATACTTTACATAGTAAGAACATAGAGAAAAATGTTGATTTACATTCCCAGAATTTGCCACTTAAGTACTTCAGATCAAGTTTATTCACTGATTCCACCAAAAATAAAAAAATGCAACTGCCTCCTCAATATTTCTACTTGTCTAAAAGATATATCAAATTCAATACTGCCAAGACTAAGTCCCTAGTCTTAAAAAAAGAAAGAAAGAAAAGAAGAACTCCTAAAACCTATCTCTCCATAAGCCCCCACCGCCGCTAGCTGAATGGCAGCTACATCTTTCTAGTTGCTGAGCCAAAAATCTCGAATGCCTGGATCCTGGATGCCTCTATGTCTCTCATACTCCAAATCTCATCCTTTAGCTAATCGTGTTGGCTTTACCCTCAGAATACATCCAGAAGCTTAACTACTTCTCACCATTTCCATTGCAGCTTCCTTGGTCCAAGCCACAGTTATCTCTTGTCTGTATTGTTGCAGGAGCTTTGAAATTGGTCTTCCCACCTCTACTCATATCCTCCGCTCCAGGTCTTTCTCAATATAGCAGCCAGAGAGATTCTATTAAGATATAGGAGCTGGCCTTCTCTTTCCTATCATTTCCCCACATATCTATTATCCTAAACTCAAAAAAACCTTCTTTTGCTACTTGCTGTTCATTCTAGCCCAGGCCCACCTCATGGCCCTGCTACTTGTTTTTCTACTCTCAAGCTCTCTCTTCCTCCTCCACTTCTTCAGGTCCTTCTTGGTGTATCATCTTCTCAGAGGGGGTTCTCTCTAACTCACCATTTAAAAGTATACCTCTCCAGCTCCTGAACCTCCTCAGTATACATTATCATCCAGTTTTGTTTCCCTTATTTATTTTGTTTTTTTAACCTCCACTGGAATATATGGTCCATAAAGAAGAATTTTGTTTTAAAAAGTGACTAGTCCTTCACCTTACAGAATAGCACTAGAATGGCTTAGTCTATTCCATAAGACAGACTATCTCAATATTCTATCTCATTCCCTCCATAAATAGAGGGAGAAGGGAGGGGGAGAAGGTCTATGTGCTGAGCATCATTGATTTTTATATACAAAATGATGTCATGTGTATTCCCGACCTCCTTGCAATCAGTTGGCAGAAATAAGACACATTCCAAGAAAAAGTCAAGTAATAAGCACATGCTGGAGTCAGCTGTAACACTCTACCACATCCTTTTGCCTTTTTTGAACTGAGGCTAATAGAAGATAGTGACACTATTTGTTCTCATATTTCTCTTCGATTAACTGATGAATAATATTACCACAAATTCGCTACACTCAGCAAAACCACATGTTTTGCAGATCCAAAATGGAACTGTGAAGTAGCATGTATCATCAAGCTATATAAACACCACCACTTTGCTCCACAGTCATTTACCTTATTCTTTTTTTTTGTTGGATGAACTTGTTAGAGGTGAACACACTTTGTAATGTGAATATTGAGACATTCACAGTTGGGAAAATTCTTTTCATTTGAAGCTCCCTTTTATATCGTTGTCATGAGAGCATAGTATCTTCTTAACATTTCTTCTGTTCTACTTTTAGGATTAATACTGCTCATGTTTAGCCCTTAAAAGCTGAAATATGGTAGCAATAGAGCAAAAGCCAGGAGATGTCGGGCTTTGAGAATCTTCTCAATTTACCTGTCATACAGGTTGTGGTGATAGATGTAGTCTAGTTGGCTATATTTTTAAAAATTTCTACAATTTACCCATGTAGAAAGGTACTCCATTTATTTATAAATCAAGTCCATAAACACTTATTGGCTATTTATCTGTGATGACTGAGGGGCTGTTGATAAAATGGTGATAAAGACAATCTTGCTCTCAAGAGCTCCCTATCTGGGTAGGTAAGGCAAGTCCAAGGCTATGTTGCAATGGAAGGGAGGGAGAGGGAGAGAGATTGGTGGGGCAAGGAGGGAGAGATACTCTGATGGCTGGGAGTCCAAGGTGCTTCAAGAACATAACAAGACTAACATATAAGGAACTTGCTATTGCTTTCTTTGCCAGTGTGAGTTGGAGCCCATTGACCTGGTCTTTGTTAAAGTAAGAACCAAGACACATGGCTTACCCATTCTGTGGTGCTATAACTACCTGAGTGCCATAGACTGGGTATTTACAAAGAACAGAACTATATTGCTCATTGTTTTAGAAGCTGAAGCTGGAAATTCTAAGGTCAAAGCATTGGCAGTTTCACTTGTCTGGTGAAATCTGCATCCTCTGGAGGGGAGTAAGGCTGTTCATACGGACAAAGACAGAAAGACAAAAGCTGGATGCCAGTGGTTCATGCCTAGAATCTTAGCTACTCAAGAAGCCGAGATCTGAGGATCACAGTTTGAAGCCAGCCAGGGCAGACAACTCTGTGAGACTTTTATCTCCAACTAACCAACAAAAAGCCAATACTGGAAGAATAACTGAAGTAGTAAAGTGTCAGCTATGAGTGAAAAAGCTGAGCAAGAATGTGAGATCCTGAGTTCAAGCCCCAGTACTAGTACACACACACACACACACACACACACACACAGATGGAGAGACAAGCTATGAAGCCACTTTTTTACAAGTCTTAACTCCATTCATAAAGGAGGAGCTATGACCTAATTATCTCTTAATACTATCATACTGGCCTGACTATGATATGTAGAATATCTATGTGACTATATAGAAGCTTAAATTCATTTTCTAGAAGTCTTAGAATGTTGTCTTCCTGCTTAATAGGAGAAGAGAGAAAATAGTAGCTACTCCCAAAACACTTACTTTGCTATGAAATTATGTTTAAGAGAGATACAAAAGTGAAAATAACAAAGTGCCCACTCTATAGAACCTTCAAGAGTACAGAGACGTATGTAAGGTGGTGCTTGGAATAAGTATATCTAAGTACCTAAATTGGGTAGATCAGGGCCCTTCTACTATGGAAAGAAAAAGATGAGTGTATAATGCCAAAATAAACTAGTGACAAGAGAAAATTTCACATTTCAAAGGGAATTTTCATCATCCATATTGCCTATACTGTTGATTTTTTAAACCTATACAACAAGCTTAATCATCTTTGACAATGCGGGAACATGCTTATATTCCAAACTTAGCACAATCCATGCTGTGTCCGGCTAAAGTGTCTTTAGCCAGCCAGAGTTCCATCTCCAGATGCCCTTTAATTTCTCACTTCCATAAAATCACTAGTGAAAAAGCAAGGGGGGAGGGAGTATTCTGCAGTATTCTAAGCTTTATGATGATATCGAACCAAATGAAAAGCACATAAATAATTTTAAAGTACAAATTTCAACAAAGTCATCAGGCCATTTTTCCAACTCATCAAGGATCTAGTTTATATGCAGTTCTCAAGGTACTGACAAACTTAGTTTATCATTGGAAATAGCAAACAGATTTTTTAATTAAAAATTCTAGGATCTTATAAATGTATTCACCAGATTTTATTAAGGCTCTTTATATGCATGATACTGTGACAGGCAATATATCAGATACAGAGAGTTGGATCTAGTAAGAAAGAAGAGAAGCATCACTCATGAATAATGAAACACAAATCAATATGTAACAAATGCCGTAAGACCCATATGAACCAAGTACAACTGATGCTCAGAGAAGAGGAAATTTCTGGCTGAGGGATGGACAGGGAGAAGGCCTTGAACAAGGATATACTGTGACAGATGGGGAGAAAGGGGAGGGCATGCCACACAAGCCCAGAGGGAAGAGGGCACCAACAGGGCTTGGGCAAAGGCATGGCGCACAGTTAGCTTGGAACATGGGACAATTAGGGAAGCAGCAGGAGGCAGTCAGATCGTAAAGGGCACAGATGCCAGGCTGAGGAATGGGGCTTTATTCTGTGGACAGTGAAGCACAATGAGGCCAATAAAGGACCTGAAAAAATCAGGTAAGTAAGACAAATGGGATCATGCTCAGGATCATTTCTCCACAGGGTAGGCTTCTGGGAGAAGATGGTGAAAGTAGAAATGTGGTGCTAGGGATTAAATTTAAGTTGCGTGTTAAAACAAGAGGGTCGTAAAAACTGTCACAGAACTATCCTTCCAGAAAAAATTCATTTTAATAGTAGCATGATTTTTTGTGTTCAAATGCAATGTTCAAAATATTAGAACTGGGAAAACTGGCCAGGGCAGGGAGCAACATGCCAGCTTCAGCTGGTATTGGCATAAAAAAGATGGGGTGGTCCGAAACCCTTCGGTGATCACACAGGCCTTTGTATATACTCATGTATATGGAAGTTCATATACAAATTTAAAGGGTTTAGGGCCCTCTGGCCCATTATCCATTGAGCCTCAGATAGTCAAATTAAGAGTCTCTCCACTTGAAAAGAAAAAAACAGGGGCTGCTTCAGAAATGCCACCAAAGTAAATACAGAAACTTTCACTACAGAAGTCAGGATTGGCTCCCCCAATGATTCCATAAGGCTCCTTGCAGGAATTATCCGATTCATTGATGGATCAGAGTTTGGAGGCAAGACTCAAAACTCTGGAGATTTCAATCAACCCAAAGTCATTCTAATGAGAATCAGGATTTGAAGCCACTAAGCTATTTACTTCACGCTATAGCACTAGCCCTTTCTAGGTAGTTGGGCACTTTGCTATTTCTTAAGATCCAAATAGAGATCCCTCCTTGTGCCATTATGGGGCTGAACACTTAGAGCCACATTATTTGAACCTGACACTTCTTGAATGCTTAGGGCGATACCACTTGAACCTTTGTTCATTTTTTTTCACTTCATTCCTCACTCAGCATGGCTACCATTCCCTCTTGGAGGACATTACCTCCCTCCTTCCGCCTTCCCCGGTGCCACACTCTAGTTCTAGTTCATCGACCTGGTAGTTCCTGACTTTCTAGGGCTCAGTGCTAAACTCAGTGCTCTAGACTGTCCCTTGAGAAGGAGACACATTAGAGTTCCTGAGGAATGTCCTCCTCAGGAGGGCTCGTTCAGAGGGCCCCTTAGATCAGTACAACAACGGAATATCTTGGCTGAACTTTGATCTCCATATGATTTCCTGAACTAGATTTTCCTGCCATCTCTCTGTCTCTGCAGGAACCATGGAAATAGCTAAAGGATACAGAATTAATCATCAGAAGGCAGCTATTTAATTCAGTCCAGCTTTCCTGTTTCAGCTTGACTGTTTCAGGAAGACAGCTCATTGCAGTCAAACTCTTATTTATTTACCTGCAGGCAACCTAAAGCAGCCTGTTTTTCACAGAGATGAAGAAGGCATCTTTCCTTTTTCAATCTCTTCCTCCTCCTGGCTTCCTTTCCATGTCAAATTCAGCCACTGTGGACTGCTGTGGTCAAAACTGAAAAGTGCAATCATGAGCCAATTCTCTAACTCCCTACTTCCTGTTTGATTTTAAGGGACCCAGAGCCTCACACATGCTAGACAATCATTCTACCAGTGAGCTGTATTCCCAAAACCCTCTTGCCTCCTCCAAATTTGAACAGTAGGATGGCATTGCTTAACCAGGTATGGCTGGCTCAGAATAAAAGAATGTAGGCAGAATCTGAGCAGATAATAGCTCTGATCTCTAACATTCTCTTTCCCATTTCTCAAACTCCTTAGGTTTATAACTACTTTCAACATAGCTCATGCTCACATACACCACTTTTCTCAGAAATTTATTATTCTGTTGCTGAGGTGGTTGAAAAAGAATGGGTAGCAAGTCAAGTAGTTTTACTATCTGGCAGTTGCTATGTGCTCTTGAAGTCTGATGCTTGATGTCCCAAGAATCTAATTCCTGTGGGTGGTATGTATATGTATATGCATGTGTGTGTATATGTGTGTGTGTGTGTGTGTGTATGCTTGTGAGAGAGAGAGAGAGAGAGAGAATAGGTATCATTATTCCTACCTTATCAGATTGTAGGTACAAGGTGGTTTATGAAGCAAAGCATCTGGCTTAGAACAAGAATTGTGTCATTTCCCTTCCCATCATCAGCCTTGTTATCCAAGTCACTGGTAAATAAGTTTATCAGAGCACAGCTTGACAATAAGAATCCAGGTAATCACCAGCAATTCAGTTAACCACCTAGATCCTCAGTGTCATCATCCTCAAAATGATAGGTTTATGAGAATGACCTTCAAAATTCCCCCTGGAACTTTCCCTCCCTAGTTTCAGGCTAGAAATCAACCAACCAACCTTCCCAGGTTATTGCCATGCAACAAGTAATACTATAGCCACTTCTCAGGTTAGAAGCACGGGAAATAGCTCAGTGAGACAGGGAAGTGTTTAAGGATAAACAGCAGGAGATCTAGCCATTACAACCAGGTAGAAAGGCATCGAGGAAGAGATCATGTTAAATTACAATTGAAGTGCAGGTGGAGATTACTGCAACAAAAGCGCTTCCAACAAGAGCAGCTAACAGCAGGTTCTGTGGTATACAACAAAATGTTATTTCCAAAGGGTTTTTAATAATTGTGCTCCCGCTAGAAGATTTGTAATTACAAACGTGAATAATCCTTGGCATATATCATTTCTAAAGATAGAGGCTATAATTCTGTTCCAGATGAAGAGCTAAAGAATATCTCACACTGGTTGGTAAGTGACAGGCGGTAACAACCAGACAATTAGGATGATGCATCAGCAAAATTAGAGTCAGAATATCTCATATACAGATGTTGAGTCCATCAACCAGAAAAGGAAAGCATCACCCAGCAGCAGAAGGCTACAGAGATCAGAAAACACATCATTAAAAAAGAAAGAGAGGAGGAGGGTGCTGACATTACTGCCAAGGCTGCAACAGTCATTACTTGGGTCCCATTTGGGTTAATGCTCAAAGACTGGGGAAGATAACGATTCTTCAAAAGCAGTCAACTACCTAGGCACTAGTGGCTCATGCCTGTAATCCTAGCTACTCAGAAGGCTAAGATCTGAGGCTCATGGTTCAAAGCCAGCTCGGACTGGAAAGTCCATGAGACTCTTATCTCCAATAAACAAAAATAAAAATGAAAAAAAAATCAAAGCCCAAAGTGGAGCTGTGGCTCTAGTGGTAGAGCACTAGCTTTGAGCAAAAGAATCTCAGGACAGAGCCTAGGCCTTGAGCTCAGGATCAGCACATGCACACACACACACACACACACACACACACACACACACAGAGACACACACACACACACCACCCAAGAAAATTATTTTAAGTGGAAGTATGTAGTTGATGGGAAATACAAAAACCTCAACACTGAATTACTGATTTGCATAGGAAGTCTGGGCTTAGGTTGGACTTTTTTGCAGTCTGGGCTTAGGTTTGGACTTTTTACTGGTTGGTTATAAATAGGTGATAGCCGATAGGCAAGTCAGGCACTGACTTGAAGATGAAGTATTCAGCTACAGTCATCCCATCCGCTTTACTTCTTTCTCACCCACATTTCCTCTGTCAGAAAATCCTGTTTGTTCTGCCTTCAGAATATTCCCAGAATCCAAATCACTTCTCATCCCCATCTCACTACCCTGGACCAAGACAACAATGCTCCAGCCCTAATTAGCTCCATGCTTTCTAGACTGGCTCCCTTCATTTCCTTTTTCCCCTCCAAAGTGTGCTTCTAACTGTACAGCCTGCAGCCAGCTCCACTGTTCTGCTCAAAAGCCTTCAGTGGCCCCCTTGGCACTTGGTCATGCCAAAATCTTCTTCATTGACCTTCAAGATCCCAGGGTTCCCTGCAAGCCTCGTCACCACTACCATACTGACTACATTTCCCACAAGCTCCTAGTTTAGGGAATTTTCATTGGAAGTTTCCTTGCCTACAATATTCTTCTCAATGGAAGACCATCATGCTTAAAATTATAATCAGCCACTCTCAGCTTTTATTCTATAGCTCCTGACTCTCCTAGCTCCTTTGTCTTGCTTTACTTCTTTCCTTCTAACATGCTCATTTACTTTCCTAATTTATTGTAAGTATATAGATATATATATATACATATATGTATGTATGTATGTATATATGTATGGATGTATGTATTCTGTATGTCACAGTCCTGGGATGGAAACTAGGGCCCCTTACATGTAAGCTCTACCTGAGTTATCGCCTCAGCTCTTGATGGGAGGGGAACAGGTCTTACTGTATACCTCAAGCTAGCTTTGAATTCAAGATTCTCCTTCCTTTCTCTCCTGAGTGCTAGGATTATAGGAACACAAACCCCACATGACTGATTTAGTATATTTATTTGCCTTTTTAACTTTTGTTACCAGAATACAGGGATTTTTTTTTTGTTCTATAAGGTATCTCAAGTACCTAGAGCAGTGCCTGGCACATAGCAGACATACATAATTATTTGTAGAGTGAATATGAAAACATCCAATTCAAACAGGCTTAAACAAAAAATATTGTTTCACATAAGTTCAGCAATAGAGAGAGACTAGGTAAGGAGCTCTACTTCCTGCAAGTCTCCGAGGCTTCATCAGGCTGATAGGAAAATGGCAGCAAAAGTTCCAGGACCACTTGGGATGGATGGGAGAAAGTCATTCTTTGAGACTTCACTTAAGACACTTAACCTAGAAGACATATCAAACTTCTGCTGATGTCTAATTGAACTAGTTTTTGTTGGCAAGGGAATGATGTGAAACACTGCCTCTTATGGAGAGAAAGGTGGAATGTACATGACTAAGCTTGGCTATAGCCAACCATGGGGTTACTTTACAATGAGAGAAGAGAGGTGAGTGGAGAGTCTCCTCCTCATTGTTAGCCAGATACGACAGAAGGACAGGCAGGCAGACAGAATGACAGAAAGATTTGTTCAACAAGATAAACTGGGAGACTTGGAAATTCTAAAAGTATCTCAATGATTTTGTTGGTGGTAGAACCCTGAATTCAGTAGCATGCAGGCTTTACGTTCCATGGTCTTGCTGGAGAGTATTGGAAGTGTTGATGTGAATTGCACAGACATCTGGGCTCAAGTGTGGCAGTCTGACACCATCCCTGCTGATCTGTATTCACACAATAAATATATTTAGGAATGATTGCAAAACAAATTTGTTATTGATTCTGGTTTCACTCAAAATCAAATATAACAAATGTTGCACCGTCTTGCCGTTTGTAGATGGAGCACAGTGGCTGAATATGGAAATCTAGTGGTTCTGTTGTTTTTTCATTTGTTGAATATGCAGTGTGGGGTATGCTGGGGACATATGGTACAAGAGTCTATATTTCTCATTCTGCAGTTTTTTGCTTTCTGCAGAACTACACAGAGAGCTTATCGACCCTGCTGATTTTTAATCAATAGTCATTCCTCCTGAAATTGGCCAGAGTCTATCTCTGTGCTGTTGGAAAAAGTAACAGGGGATGGGAAAGCCTTGTCTAATCAAATTAAAAAGCTAAAATTGCTGAAAGAGGAATGATACAGAAAAGGCTTTAAACACAATTTGTACATACAATTCCATGCCATCCATGGGAAGAGTATAGAAGGATCCCATCTATCCATTCTACAAGGAAGACTTTAAGGAAAAAAGTTATGAACAGAGGTTCTTTTTGTTTTTGTTTTTGTTTTTGTGTCACTCATGGGGCTTGAACTCTGGGCCTGGGCACTGTCCCTCAGCGATTCAGTTCAAGGTGAGCGCTCTACCACTTAAGCTACAGTGCTACTTCTGGTTTTCTAGTGGTTTATTGGAGGTAAGAGTCTCATGGGCTTCCCTGCCTGGGCTGGCTTTGAACTGCGATCCTCAGATCTCAGCCTCCTGAGTAGCTAGGATTACAGGCATGAACAGACATCCTCCTGCAAGTGATACTTGCAGATGAGTAGTCTTAAATTCAATTTCTAAATCATTTCATTCCTGTGGCTTGAGATCATTTTTCTCTTTCCTTTGTTTTTGTTATTGCTTTTTATATTGCTGTGGGGCTGTGGAAGACTAGATTTAAGCTAGAGATAGAATCTCTTAAATGACCTAAGTTTCCTAAGTTGTGTGTGAATGTAATTGTGACAGGGAGAACAATGACATCCAAAGATATCCACATCCTAATCCAGCTAACTTGTTCAATGGCAAGGAATTAAGGTTGCTACACATTGGACATTAAATTTCTCCTTTGGTTCTGGATTGTCCCAGTGGGCCCAATATAATCACAGGGGTCCTTGGGAGTGGAAGAGGAACTCAGAAGAAGGAACTAACAAAATGAGAGTTTGATAATAACTCAACTTGGTTTTTAAGATGAAAGTAGATGGGTCTTGGCCAAGGTAAGCAGGTAGCCACTAAAGATGGCCAAAGCAAGCAAACAGATTCCGTCCTAAAACTTCCAGAAATGAATGTGCCCTACTGACACCTAGATCTTAACCCAGTAAGATCTATGTCAGATTCGTAAGGAATAGACCTTCAAGATAACAAAGTTGTACCATTTTAAAGCATTAAATCTGTGCCGATTTGTTACAGCAGCCATAGAAAATTAATGCAGTTATCACTTTATAGAATCACACATTGAAAATTGAAAAGTACTGAAAGACACTTGAGATTGGAATGATTTCAGATACTTAAGGAACTAGATTAAAGCCTGAACAAGATCCAGTTGAATCTACTTTATCAAGTAGGAGCACACTTCAGAAATTGAGCTCTGCTATCTGTGTTTATGGTCACTTCAAGAAATAGCTGTGTTGCACCCAGTAATCACAACCCAGAAGACTGCCAAACATAGTGTGCAACTATAAGAACTTGAAGGAAATGATAATTGTGTTTACTTCACATGCACATGAAGATTCTTATTTCTATCATCCCTACTTGTCTAAGATATTCTGTCCTTTTTCAAGACTATGAAATTCTCCCATCTGAATACTTCAAACATTTTGGGTGAGGTTTGGGATTGCTAAATATATTGTTGACCTTCACATGTAAAGATGACCATTCTGTTGTGTACAAAGCAGGATGGTTGGAAATGTAATTGGAGAATGAACAAGCTACATTCAACCCTTGTTTTCATAATATCTATGTCGACACATAGGAGGGTAGTAAGATGGTGTGGGGGGTATAATAATAGGAGAATGTTGGAGGCACCTAGCCCAGGCTTACAGGGCTGGCAGGTGATTGCTAGGGAAACTTGTCCCTTCTGCACTGCCTTCCGCAGGTGGCTGTCTATAGAGCTAGCTCTTGTTCGTGCTGTAACTTTCCAGCCTAGTCAGCCCATTCCCAACTCCACGGCACATCAGCCATTTCTAAACCACCTTAAACTTACGGTTTAGTATGTCCTTGGAACTACCGTACTGGTAGTTTGGTCCTTTTATTCCTCAACTTACTATACCATACAACCAGCCAAAGAAATCATTTAATTTTAGAGATTTGGAAAATTGGAGAAAAACACAAGTAAAAATGTTTTATGTAACTACAATGCTACGACACCACGAAGCATATTTGCCCTCGGGTTTTTTAAAGCACATACAATCAATCCTCATTATTTGGAGATTCCATATTTGAGAAGACTTCATTGTAACCCCATCAATACTTGCAGTCGTTTGTGGATACATTCATGCACTAAACAGAAAAAGAGTTAGCTGATGCTCACCTTCCCAGTGGAGGTCAAACAAGAACATTCTGTTGTCTTCTTTCAGCTCTAATACTGTAAATAACTGTCTTTTTTGTGGTCTACTTAGTGTTATCCTTTCACATTTTTGTGGGGTTTGTTGGCAATTTTACTGTTTAAAATGCCCTTAAGCACAATGCTGAAGTACTGTCTCATGTCCCTAAATAAATGAAAACTATGATGAAAATAAGCTGCGATGAACCTTAAGAAGAAAATACATTTTAGACCGGCTGCATTGGAGCATGAATTACAGTCTTACTGGTTCTGAGCTCAATGTTAATGGACCAATAATACATATTAAGTATAGTATCTTTTCATAGGCATGCACACAAACAAGGTCATGAGGACTGAGCTCAGTGATAGGGTCAAGGTCATCATGCGCAAGGCCTCAAGGTCAATCCCAACACTGGAAAATAAATAATAAGGTTAGATATTGAGAGGAAACATGTTGTGACCAGAGGCTCACACACAGATAATCCTGTATTCTCTGTATTTTACCTAGGTGCAATTTTCAGTAAGTGCAATTTTCAGTGTTTATTATGTTTACTATAGACTCTAACTACCATGAATAGAAAGAATTGAGCCAGGTACCAACCAGTGTCTTATCTTATAAATTGTAGCTACCCAGGAGGCTGAAATCTAGATGCTTGCCATTTGAAGCCAACATGGCAGAAAAGTTTGTAAGAATCCATTTCCAAAATAACCAGCCAAAATCTGGCCTGAGGACAAGTCAAAGGGTAGAGCTCCAAGTATGAGACCCTGAGTTTAAACCTTAATACCACCAAGAAAAGAATTCTAAGAACTGACTGTATTTTTTTGTGCTGGGGAAGGGGTGGGAGAAGAGACATATCATAAGTTAATTTTTAATAAGTTTTTGATTGTGAAAATACTGTACAGAGGGGTTACAGTTATATGAGCAAGGTAATGAGTACATTTCTTATCAAGCATTGTTGCCTCCTACTTTGTTTTTCCCCTACCATCCCTTCCCTCCCACCTCCACAACTACACTCTCCCCCCCCACCGCCTAAATTGTAAAGTTCGTTTTTCTTGTATATCTCATTGTTACAATGGGTCCACCTGTATCCCTACTTAAACATTTTATTTTTTCCTTCCCCTCCCCAAATTATACCAACATCAAATACAGTGAAAAACAGGGATTATACCATGGGGGAGGGACATACAGAGAAACCAAAAATCACATGGTACCTTATAAATACGTTAGAAACAATAGGAAGAAAGAAAAACCATTTGTGTCCCTACCTTGGAGTTCATTTCACTTAACTTCATCTTATCTGGTCATATGTACATAGCTTTTGACTTTTTCTACTTGTCCCAGACATATACTAGTTACTGCAAATAAGGGAAACCATGGGGCCTATGTTTCTTTGGGCCTGGCTTACTTCACTTAGTATAATTTTTCCAAGTCTTTCCATTTCCTAACAAATGGGGCGATGTCGTTCTTTCTGATGGAGGCATAGAATTCCATTGTGTATATATACCACATTTTCATAAATTAATTTTTGTACCCTACTGTTTCATTTTCTGACAGGGTTCACAAATAACTGTAGATCTCAAGGTGAGGCTTGTTGTCCATTGGGGTTAATTTAGCAGTGGCTGGGGCCATCACAAATATAGTCAAAACGCTTTCCCCTGTTAAATTACCCTCTCCCCGCCCCCACCAACAGAGAAGATCTCAAAATCATTCTTCACTGTTACTTGAAAATTCAAATTCAGAGGACTAATGGCTATTTCAGGCCATTAGGTATACAGTGAGAATAAAGTAAGTTGGTTATATTAAAAATCAAGAACCAACTAAAAACTTTCATCAAAGCCAGGCATGGCAGCACAAGCCAACCCCAGTTACTTGAGGCTTAGGTAGCAAAGGTCTCCTGAGGCCAAGAGTTCAAGAGACCTTACCCCAAAATGATCTTTTATTGACTTTATTCTGTCCCAAAGGTCAGCAGTACTTTAAGAAATCTGTGTTAATCTGCTGCTGTGACAAAATACCTCAGATAATCAACCTTAAAGGAGCAGAGGTAATTGTTTGGGCTTAAGATTTGAGAGGTTTTGGCCCATTGTCGGTTAGCTCTGGTGCTAAGGCAGCATAGCATGGTGGGAAGCATGTAGCAGAACTAAACTCCCCGCCTCATGGCAACAGGAGGGTGAGACAGAAGACGGAGCCAGGATCCCAATACCTCCTCAGGCACACACCCTCAGTGACTTGTTTCCACTAGGCTCCACCCCATTCCACCACTTCCCAGTAATGCCACAAGCTGGAGACCAAGTCTTTAATACATAGATCTTTGCAGAGATACTCCAGATCCAAACTTATAATGAGGTCCAAGTGTCCAACTGGCCAAGGAATCTGAGACAATTTTCTATGGGTGTTCTAAGAAACACACATAGATAACTTATGACAACTCGAGCAACCAGGAATTGCAATGAGCAGTGGGGGCTAATGGGGAGAAGCGTCCGTGTGAATTCTGTCAACCAGCAATTCAAACAAATGCAATGTGTATTTTCTCCAACTTTAATCATCTCCCTGCTAACTAGCCACTGCCACCAGAGGTCCTGCCTGTCCAGCTTCAGCAAACAGAGATGACGCCTTTGTAACTGGTCTCTGAGTGGTATGATTTATAACACATGGCACTTAAATGCTTGGAAATATTCTCTTTAAAAAAAAAAAAAGATGAACTGCAATGACCTTTGGTGCACCATTGCATCTGCTTAGTAAATTCTTTCTCAATGCAAAAGACACCACAGTCAATTTATAGACTACAGTGTAAGCAATTCCAAAGCCGCCCTGGCCACATTAGTATGGATGCAAGTGGGTGAGTTTTACCGAGGAGGCCTTGATGTCCAAGACACAGATTAATAAGGGCCATTAATCAGCTTTTTGCTATAACTTTCTAGAAAATCTGATGCCTTCAACATATGCGCTAATCCTAACGAGGTCTTTCAAAAGCATCCTTATAGAAACTTGAAATTCCATAGACTCTAGGCTAATATTAGCTGATGTTCACCCCCAGAGATGTAGTCGAAGTCTAATTTGGCATCACACTCCGCTTTCTAACAGCTCCCAAGGAGAAAAAGTGGGGGAAGAGGTGTTTGTTGCAAAACTCAGGATTAGATCTGATCAACTTTTTGCCTTTTTGTTATTCATGTAATCTGAGATGTAGTCTTTACCAGAGAGTACTTTGGAGAGACCTGATCATATTACTCATAAAACTAATAACCCCTTCCATGTACCATCATTTAGTCTCCAAATGCTTTTCTGTAACTTATCTTTTAAAAATCCGATTTAACTTCTTACCATTAACCCCACCATCTTCTCACTCAGTCCTATTCTACTTCATTACAAATGGTCAGTGTGTTTTCACCTTGCTCAACTCTCCCATTCTACGAAGGACTTTACTACCAGTTCCTCTTCTGGACTGCCTTTGTTCATGTCTTCCGCCTTTCCTTCCAAGAAATTGTCAGGTTTCTGTGACATAGGCTATTCTTAGTGAACTCCTGCTGGGAGGTCTTAGACTCTCACGTTTTCATCTAAGTGACTCAGTAGTTTGTTCTCAAATAACTTCAATTTCGATGTGTTCTTCCCCAAGGACAGACTTTAACCTTACAAGGAAAGACAGGGTACCAAAGAATCTTTCACAGCCTCAGCTGCATTTCTCGGAAAAGCACTCCATCGGACTGGGATTTTCCCAGGAACCTTCATTTTTTCTGCCCATGGCATCTGGAATAGTGGTTCTTAGCCCTTATTGGACATAAAAAATTCACCTGTGAACTTTTTTTGTTCCTGCCTGGTCCTGGAGCTTGAATTCAAGGCCTGAGTGCTGTATCTGAGCTTTTGTGCTCAAGATTAGTGCTCTGTACTTGGAGCCACAGCTCCACTCCCAGCTTTTTGGTGGCTAATTGGAGATAAGAACACATTTATAATGTACCATGTGATTTTTTTGTTGCTTTGTATGTTCCTCCCCTGCATCTTGTATATACACTTCTCTAATTTGGGAAGGGGAAGGGAAGAAACAAAATGCTTAAATAAGGATACAGGTTGACCCATTGTAACAATGAGATGTACAAGACACTATGTTGAAAACAAACTTTACAACTTTGGTGTGGGGGAGGGGAGGGGAGGAAGTTGTGGAGGTGGGAGGGAAGGGATGGTAGGAGGAAAACAAAGGAGGAGGCAACAATGCTCAATAGGAAATGTACTCATTACTTTGCTCATGTAACTGTAACCCCTCTATACAGCATTTTCACAATAAAAAAATGTACAGAAAAAAGAGAATCTCATGGACTTTCCCGTCTGGGGTGGCTTTTAAACCTCCATCCCCCGTAGCTAGGATTATAAGCATAAGCCACTGGAACCCAGCTCATCCAGGAACTTTTAAAAACCATAGATATCTGGACCTCAACCACACCAATTGAATAGAAATTCCTGTGAGAATGGTCTAGGACTAGGCAGGTACTCCATTTCTTGAGCCATACTCTCAGCGCCTTTGAGCTTTAGTTACTTTGTAAGATAAGGTGTTCAATTTTGCCCAAGTCTAGCTTCAGACCATGATCCTCCTACTCTCCTTTGTTCTCACTGTGCACATGTTTAGAGTCCTATTTAACTCATCATATCCAAGTGTAATTACTTATCTTTTAGTATCCATTGGATTAACCTGTAGATTTATACACATATTCTAGTCATCACAAATGAGGAAAACCATGCAGTCTATGTACCTGAGATTACAGACATGTGCCACCTCAGCACATTTTAATATATATGTATATATAATATATTATATATATATATATAATTGTTATTGTAAAGGTGATGGACAGAGGGGTTGCAGTTACAGAAGTTAGGTAATGAGTACATATCTTTTTGAACAGTGTTACCCCTTCGCTCACTTTCTCCCAGTTTTTCCTTCCCAATCCCCCTCCCCCCACAAGTTGAGCAGTTCATTTTCAACATGGTGACTAGAGAGTGTCACTGCTGCATTCGTTCCCCTTTGTCCTACCCTTTTTGTGCCCCCCTTGACCTTCCCAAAACAGATAAACTTATAAACAAGACAAAAGGTACAGAACACAAAAACAGCAACAAAGAAAAAAAAAACCTCGGGCTGGGAAGGTGGCTTAGCAGTAGAGTGCTTGCCTAACATGCATGAAGCCCTGGGTTCGATTCCTTGATACTACATACACAGAAAAGGCTGGAAGTGGTGCTGTGGCTCAAGTGGTAGAGCGCTAGCCTTGAATAAAAGAAGTTCAGGGACAGCACCCAGGCCCCAAGTTCAAGCCCCAGGACTGGCAAAAAAGAAAGAAAGAAAGGAAGGAAGGAAGGAAGGAAGGAAGGAAGGAAGGAAGGAAGGAAGGGAAAAGAAAAGAGGGAAAAACCCTCTTATTCACATTTCTTGGAGCTCATTTTGATAAACATCATTTTATATGATTGTGTGTACAAAACTGTTGAAACTTTGTGATCCTCTCATAAGATGATCCTCCTTTGCTCTCACTGTGTGAATATTTAGAATCCTGTATAATTTATCATGTCCACATGTATTTTTTTGTTCTTCACCATCCAGTATGTTTACTTGTAGATTTATAGGCACATTCTAGTTATCACAAATGAGGGAAACCATGCAATCTGTGTTTCTTTGGGTCTGGCTTACTTTGTTTTTTTCAAGTCCTTCCATTTCCTTAAACATGGAATAATATTCTTTCTGATGGAGGCATAGAATTCCATTGTGTATACATGCCACATTTTCTTGATCCATTCATCCACAGAAGGACATCTGGATTGATTCCCTATCTTGGCTATGATAAACAATGCTGTATTGGCTTGTGGCTTTAGCATGGCCTTGTTTGTGTTCTATTGGATAAATGCCTAGGAGTGGGATTGCTGGGTCATAGGGAAGCTCTATGTCTAGTCTTTTGAGTATCCACAGTAATGTTTTATCTATTTTTGACAGAGTCAATTCAAATTGAAGGCAGAGTTGAAAAGCAATTCTACCAGTGTTGGAATTTTTTTTTTTTTTGCTCGTATCACTTGATTGAGATTTTTTTTCTAATTTCATTGTAAAGGTGATGAATAGAGGGGTTACAGTTACATAAGTCATGCATGAGAACAATTTCCTTTTTTTTTTTTTTTTTGGTTTGTAGTGGGGCTTGAACTCTGGGCCTAGGCACTGTCCCTCAGATCTTCAGCTCAAGGCTAGCACTCTACCACTTGGCCTACAGTGTCACTTCCGGTTTTCTGGTGGTTTATTGAAGATAAGAGTCTCAGGGTCTTTCCTGCTCAGGCTGGCTTTGAACCGTGATCCTCAGATCTCAGCCTCCTGAGTAGCTAGGATTACAGGCGTGAGCCACCAGCACCCGGCTTAACAATTTCCTTTGAACAGTGTCACCCATTCTTCATTCTCTCCAGTTTTTCGCCTCCCATCTCCCCTCCCCAAGTTGTATAGTTCATTTCCAACATACTGTCTAGTGAGTATCACTGATGAATTAATTGGTTCACCCTTTGTCCCACTGTTTCTGTGCTTCCCCTTC
Source organism: Dipodomys ordii (assembly GCF_000151885.1). Classification (NCBI taxonomy): domain Eukaryota; kingdom Metazoa; phylum Chordata; class Mammalia; order Rodentia; family Heteromyidae; genus Dipodomys; species Dipodomys ordii. The sequence continues at coordinate 31,680,771 of NW_012267219.1, read as the reverse complement.
CCCTCCCCAAATCAGATAGACTTCTATACAAGACAAAGGGCACTTTATTTGTCACAAATAAAGTGGCAAAAGGGAATAAACAAAAGAAAAAAAAGGAAAGAAAAAAAAACTACAAACAGTACAATTTTTTAAAAAAAAAACCTCTTGTTTCCAGTTCTTGGAGTTCATTTCCATAAGCATCATTTTATCTGATCATATGCACATAGCTATTGAGACACTGTGGTTCTCTCCTAAGAATATTCTCCTTTGTTCTCACTGTGCAAATGTTTAGAGTCCTGTTTAACTTATAATATCCAAGCATAATTATTTATCTTTTACTATCCATTGGATTAACTGGTAGGTTTATACACATATTCTAATTATTACAAATGAGGAAAGCCAAGCCATGCAGCCTATATTTCTTGGGACTAGCTTATTTTGCCAAACCTTTCCATTTGCTTACAAATGGAGCAATGTGATTTTTCTGATGGAAGCACAGAATTCCATTGTATATGTATACATTTTTTTGTTCCATTCATCCACTGGGAGGCATCTTGGTTGATGTCATATCTTAGCTATGGTAGACAATGCTGTAACGACTATGGTTGGGCTGGTGGCTTTAGTGCAGCCTGGTTTTTTGGTCATTTGGATAAATGCATAGGAGAGGGATCACTGGTCATAGGGAAGCTCTATGTTTAGTCTTTTGAGGAACATCCATACTGCTTTCCAGAATGGTTGAACAGTTTACATTCCCACCAACCATGTAGTAGCATTCCCTTTGGCTACATCCCTGCCAGTATTTGTCATTGTTAGTTTTCTTGATAATGGCCATTCTAACTGGGGTGAGGTGAAATCTCAATGTCTTGGTTTGCACTTCTTTTATGGCCAGAGATTTTGAACATTTCTTCATGTATCTATTATCCATTCTTATTTCTTCTTCATAAAGTCTTTAGCCCACTTATTAATTGGGTTGTTGTTTCTTTGAGGACTTATTTTGGGGAGGTTTAAGTTTTTGAGCTCTAATTTTATGGGTTCATATTTTAGATCTGAGCCCCTTGTCTGATCTTCTCCATTCTGTGGGCTATTTATCTTGCTAGATATGTCCTTTGCCATGCAGAAACTCTTCAGTTTGATGCAATCCCATTTATCTAGCCTATCTTTTATTTGTCTGGATCTTAGGAAGTTTCAAGCTGTGCCAAAGAGTCCAGTGTTTCCCCTATCTCTTCCTGTAATATTTTTAGGGTATCAGGTCTTACATTGAGGCCTTTGATAGAGATTTTTTTTAAGATATTTTGCTGAAACTTCTGGGAATTTAATATATGTTATTACTAATGATTCTTTGCATTTACATGGAGATTTTAACATTCTTTAGTACTCTGGCAACTCATTTGTTATTTACATAATTTATCAATATTTATGCAACAACTACCAGGGGCCATTCTAGGTGCTAGAAGAAGAAGGTACAGCAATTGCCCTTCAAAGACATACACTAGTAAATGAAGTCAAACATATTTCTGCACAAGTTACTACAAATGGAAATTCTGGTATCATTTTCCTTTACCCCAGGGAATCATTTTGCTCATCCCTGGAATATGTATCACCTGCAGACATAGAAAGAGCACAAAATAATATCTACATTTCAGAAAATCTAGAAGGAAAATAGGACAACTTTACATCGAGGTTACATCCCCCCAAGCCCTCATAAATTGAGAATGTTCTAAGTTGAAAATACATTTGATATACCTAACCTATGAAACATCGTAACTTAACCATACAGTTAACTGCAGAGTATCAGTTGTTTTCCCTCATAATCATGTGACTGGATGAGAACTATAGCTCCCCCACCTCCACCCAGCATCTTAGGAGAATAGTATACTGCATATTGATAGCTAGAGAAAGATCAAGACTCAAAGTTTTATTTCTACCAAATGTGTGTCATTTTCATACCATTATAAGCTGAAAAAAGTCATTAAGTAAAGCCAGGAACTATTTGTAGTGGGAAAACTAAGCCCCATAGCTACAGAGTAACTCTTTAGGGTCATGCTGTCATTAAAGCATCCAGAGACACCTGGGACACCTAAGACTCAGGCCAGTGTTCTATCTACTGCCTTACATTACTCAGCATTACTGCTTCATGTGAAGTCAAGAGGATCTGAATATATAGTTTGGTTTTCAGCTAATAATTCTTCCTTGTCTTATCTAAACATGGAAGAAATTGTGTCAAAGGCAGCATAGAAAGATCATTAGACCAGTTCATGGAGATCCAGTAGAAAAATTGTTTAAACCAAATGAAGAATAAAATGGTGCCAAGTAACAGAGTTATTAAAATATAAAAAAATTATTTATTTTTAAAGAACATAGTATGGCATCATATGGAGAGAACACTAGCTTTGGAGTCCTGAGACATGAGTTTGAATCTTAACAGTACCATGCTTTGCATGAATTTGGAGAATTAGTTTAAGTTTGCTAATGAAATCAGGCTGAATAATTTATATCTATACCAATGCTAAAAATACTAAATAAATTTCAGTAGATATTCTTTTCCCTCTCTGTCTCAATAAATAGAATGACAAAATTATGCTAACGACTAAAATTGGACTAGTATTCCTGGATCATGTAGAAAATGTTTTTGGAAATTTCCATTCAATTATTACTGCAAATTAAAGAAATGCATGTTTTTGGTTTGAAAAAATTAACTAAACAAGCTTTTTCTATATACAATAAGAGCCAGCATTTATTGAAAGCCTACTAAGTGCCTAGAATTTTGTTAGTACACATATACTATTTAATTTCAATAACACGATTTACATCACATATTATTGTATTAATTGGGCAAATTAACTCAGAAAGGACTCACAGATCGATTCCATTCCTATTTGTTCAAAGTCTTCCCTCTTAACTGTTTCATTATCCTAATAGAAATTAAGCTAAAAATGCACATCACAAGCTTTTTCACAGAGAATTAGTATCTTGAGAAATACTCACCCAAGAATAAAGCCTGCCTACCATAAAAACTCCTAAAAAAGAAAAGGCTAGGGACCAGATGAGCTCTGAATTCTACCAATTAATGAAGAATTAATGGCAATTCTGCTCAAACTGTTCCAAAATACATTTCTAGGTCAACATTACTCTCATACCAATATCAAAGATACCATAAGAAAACTATTGCCAATATTTCTGATAGATGTAAAAACTCCTCAACAAAAATACTGCTGAACTGAATTCAACAACATATTTAAGAGATCTCACTGTCAGGAGTGGTGTCAAAAGCTTGTAATCCTAACTATTTAGGAAGTGGAGATGAAGGAAACACAGTTTGAGGCCAGTGTGAGCAATAGGATGTCACAAGCTAAGTGCTGGTAACTCACTGTATTCACTGTAATCCTAACAACTCAGGAGGCTGAGACCTGGAAAATGGAGTTCAAAGTCAATCTGGGCAGAAAAGTCAGTGAAAATCTATCTCAAAAGTAAAGCCAGGCTCAAATAGTAGAGCACCTGCCTGGCAAGTACAAGACCATGAGTTCAACCCACAGGTAATGTCATCACCAACCCCCCCCTCCCCAGCCCCTATCCCAATCCCTAAGGAAAAAAGGATTATATGTAACATTTAGGTTTATCTTTGGGATGCAAAAATGGACCAATGTCTTACCATCAATTAGAATGACACATTGTATTAACAGAATAAAAGGTTTTTAAAAATCACACCATTATCTGAATAGCACAGAAAATATTTGAGAAAAGTCATCATCTTTTCATGATCAAAAATTTTCGCTGGGTGTTGGTGGCTCATGCCTGTAATCCTGGATACTCAGGAGGCTGAGATCTGAGGATCATGGTTCAAAGCCAGGCTGGGCTTTATCTCCAATAAACCACCAGAAAACCAGAAGTGGTGCCGTGGCTCAAGTGGTAGAGCATTAGCCTTGAGCTGAAGATGAGGGACAGCACCCAAGCCAGAGTTCAAGCTCCATGACCGACCTCCCCCCCAAAAAAAAAATTCTCAATAAAACTAAAATTAGAAAAAAATAACTTCAACATATTGAAGGCCATATATAGGTAGCCCACAGTTAATAACATCTTACTCTAAGATCAGAAACAAGGCAAGGATGTGTAATCTCACTTTTGTTCAACATGATACTAGAAGTACTAGCCAGAAAAATTAGGCAAGAAAAAAAAAAGAAAGTCAAAACTATCCCTGTATATAAATGACACATTTTTTTTTACTTTTTTTTATTGTGAAAATACTGTACAGAGGGGTTACAATTACATGGGCAATTATTTACCATAGCTAAGATATGGAACCAACCCAGATGCCCCTCAGTAGATGAATGGGTCAAGAAAATGTGGTATATATACACAATGGAATTCTATGCCTTCATCAGAAAGAATATCATTGCCCCATTTGTTAGGAAATGGAAAGGCTTGGAAAAAATTATATTAAGTGAAGTAAGCCAGGCCCAAAGAAACATAGGTCCCATGGTTTCCCTTATTTGCAATATCTAGTATATGTATGAGTCAAGCTGTGATGTTAGGAAAATGAACCCTTAGATATGTATTTAAATGTTTTTTTTCATCCATTTGTTTCTAACGCATTTATAAGATTATTTTTTTGTTGCTTTGTATGTCCCTCCCCCACAGTATAACCCCTGCTTTCACTATATTTGCTGTCGGTATAATTTGTGGAGGAGATGGGGAAAAACAAGTCGTTTAAGGATACAGGTGGACCCGTTGCAACAATGAGAAGTACAAGTTGTCATGTCGAAAACGAACTTTACAACTTTGGTGGGGGGGGGGCCGGAATTGGGGGGGGACTGGGAAGGGATGTGAAGGGTAAACAAAGGAGGAGGCTGCAATGCTTGATAAGAAATGTACTCATTATCTTGCCCATGTAATTGTAACCCCTCTGTACAGTACGTTCACAAAAACTAAAAATAAAAAAATAAAATAAATAAAAAAACAATTACATGGGCAAGATAATGAGTACATTTCTTATCAAGCATTGCAGCCTCCTCCTTTGTTTCCCCTTCCCATCCCTTCCCATCCTCCCCCTACCCCCCCCACCCAATCTTCCCTACTCCCCCCACCCCTGGCACCAAAGTTGTAAAGTTCGTTTTCGACATAACGACTTGTACATCTCATTGTTGCAATGGGTCCACCTGTATAAATGACACATTCTTATATATAAATCCCTAAATATTCCATCTATGAAATATTATATCTAAACCACACAAACATAATAAAGTTTCTGGATGAACGTCAACATGAAAAAGTTATTGTTTCTATAAACTGACAGTGTACTCTGAAAAGGAAATCAGAAAAACAATCTGGATAACACATATCCATGTTCATGAGTAGAAAGACAATATTGCTAAAATATTTGTATTTCCTCAATTACTTGATAGACTCAATACAACCTCTACTACAATTTTGATGGTATTTTTAATAGAAACAGAGAAAAATATAAATTTTTTGTCCAACAGCCATATTATGAAGAAATTAAGTAGAAACTAGCAGTAATGTCATTCTGTTAGCAGTACTGTTTGTGTGCAATGATGAGCTATATAAACACAGTCAGACTTCTATGTTTCAAATATACTTATTTTTAGGTATTTATTTCAACATTTAAGGATTTACAACATTTGCAAGTGACTTGAGATTTTAAAATCTCAAGTGTTAATCATTCATGTCAATGAATACATGTTAAACATACCCACATTCTGAAGAATGTGGAATTAACATGTAATCAGCATATGATGTCTTATTGTTAATTTGCTACATTATTGCAAAAACCTTAGTTTTAATTATTTTTCCCAAAAATAAATCATACATGTGGTTATAAAAAACAGATATTAAACAAAAGAAAGAAAGAAAAAATGAAGCTAAATGACATTGGCTCATGCCTATAATCCTAGCTACTCAGGAAGATGAAATATTAAGGGTCATGTTTCAAATCAGGAAAGTCTATGACACTCTTATCTCCAACTAGCCAGCAAAAAAACAATGTGGAATGTGGCTCAAGTGGTAGAGTACCATCCTTGAGCAAAAAACTCAAGGATAGCACCCAGGCTCTGAGTTCAAGGCCCTGTATACCAAACACACACACACACACACACACACACACACACACACACACACACATTCAATAGAAGAAGCAAAGAGCTCAGAAATTATCTTCACTGTTGGTGTAAAATATATGCAATGGGAAAAGAATAGTTTCTTCATAATAGTGTTTAGAAAACCAAATATCCACATACCAAAAAATGTCATTGACCTTTATATCATACAAAAAAGCATAGCAAAATATTTTATATTTAAATTTTTAAACATAAAATATGATACTGTAAAATTCATTTTTAAAAAGCACAGGGAAAAAGGCTCCTGACATTAATCTTGGCAATTATGTCATAGTTATAACACCAGAAGGACAGAAAATATAAACAAAATCCTATTAGCCGGACATCAAATTGAAAAGCTTGTTCACAGAAAAGGATCTGTTCAATAGAATAAAAGGGCAACCTAGAAAATGAGAGAAAATATTTGCAAACTGTAAGTAAGAAGAGGAATTGATCTCCACAACTTTATAAATAAATAACTTAGCTCAATATTTTTAAACTAATAATCAGACTTAAAATGGGCTAAGGACTTGACGCGACATTTCTCGAAAGAAGATGTACAAATGGCCATGGGCTTATTGGAAAAATGTTCAATGTCACTAATCATCAAGGAAAAGCAACTCAAAACCACATGAGCTCTCCCCTCACACCTGTCAGGATGCCTATTATGAAAGACACAAAAACCAGCCAGGATTATCAAGGATGTGGAGAAGTTGGAAGCCATGCACACTGTTGGTGGCAATGCATAGGGGGACAGTGCACTCACTATAGAAGATAGTACTGGGGAGTCCTCAACAATTAGAAATGGAACTATCCTGTGATCAAAAAATCCTACTTCCATGTTTATACAGAAAATAGTTGAAATCAAGATCTTAAAGAGATAATAGCACTCCTACATTCATAGCAGTACTATTCACCATGCCAAAACATGTTAACCTAAACATCCATCAACAGATGAGTGGATAAAGAAAATGTAGCTAGGATTCTCTCTCTCTCTCTTTCTCTCTCTCTCTCCCTCACACAATACATATTTGTATAAAATAAAAAATTATTAAAGCTACGTGAATGTATATGTACATACACATTGTACATATAGATGTTCAAATAGTTGTACAAAGGAGGTTCAATTCAACATGTCAGTTTGTACATACAATGCAGTGTCAACCCTTCTTCATTCTTCTTCTCACCCACCTAGCCCAATCCCACTTGTTCACTCAAATTTCCTAGCTCAATACAGGCTTTAAAAAGGGAAATTCTTCACTATGAAACAAAAACAGATGCATCTTGAGTACGTTACACTAACAGGAAATCAGGCTGTCACTGAAAGACACATATTGCATGATTACATCTGTATAGGTTATTTGAAATAGCCAAATTCATAGAATCACAGAGTGGATGGTTAGTTTCCAGGGCTGGGCAGAATGAAAATGGAGAGTTACCATGAAGTTTCATTTAAACGAGATGACTAGGCTTTGGAAATCTACTGTACAATTTTGTATCTATCCAATGATAATGTACAACTAAAATTATGTTAGGCAGAAAAATCTCATGTTATGTGCTGTTACCTTGATAAAGTAAAAATTTGATGACTACAGAAAAAGAATTATCTGCATAAATAATTATATAATAAAAACTAATTTTAAGAGGAAATGTCAATAAATAAAACAATTGGTATTTTTAAGACAATCTACTATAGCTGTCTTGATGTTACTAAATACATTATTATTAAAGATTCTGCAAAAGGAAAGAAACTAATTTGTTTAAACCTTGCACAAATTTTTCCAATACATTTGGCCATACAAATCTTCCTGGTTTTCAAGACTACATATTAATATCATACAGGAAGAAGTACTCAATATAAAGTAGTTTGGAAAATGCTTATCTAAAGAAACCTTTTGATATGTTACTCAGTATTATCAGAGAGTGAATGCCAGATGGAATACTGCTCTCCTACCCCTTTATAAGATTTAGTTGGCACATAACAGTGAAGATTATATGGCTTTTTTCTACAGCAATAATTCCACACAGATAAATCTTCAGTCTTCATCATTTGCCACTCATCAAACATGATTCCTTTCACAAATAGAAAATATGTTTTGGAAAGACAAAACCAAAGGTATTATTTAGTGGTTCTGAGCATTCAGGAATTAAATGATCCCATTTAGTGTGAGCTTTTCAGAACAGAAGGAACGACTGTACAGCATACCAAACAACTTATAAGAGAAAACATCTTTCCTTACCCAAATGGCTATGAGTAAAGAAGGCTTTCTCTTTATAATGAATTCTCAGTGGCAGAGCTTCAGGGTGATTCAGAAGTACTGCCTGCCAGAGTAAGGAAACCACAAAGACCTGAGCAAAGACAGGAGGAGCAACACAGGGCTAAGTTGCAGTTAGCCATCAGACACTGCCAGGGTGGCTAAAGGAGAAGGACACTGCATGGGAAGAGGGCAGAGAGAGGTGGGAGAGAGTTGTCTTCTGGGAAAGCCAGGAACATTGAGGTTGCTGGGATTTTTCCACTATTTTACTCAGCTGTTTGGGCAACCACTGATCAACACAAAATAGATTTGGAACTTAAGATCAAATACACAGAAGTGTTTCTCTCAAGAGTCCCCAGAACTCTTGGAGAAAGTATAATCAGACACCCATCTCTTCCTCCTTACCATCTCCTTACAGAAATAAAATTGTGGTTTGTGATGTTAACAAACCAATCAGAACACAGGGAGACAAAGCTGGATGGGAGTAAATACAGTGGTAAAGAGGAAAATTAACTCTGAAAACAAACTCGTGATGATTTTTCTTCTTATCACAGATGGATGTGTCTAGGAATATTTTTTAAGACAAACTTACATCCTTTTCTTTCTCCAAGGACAAAAACATAGTATAATAGGGCATCAGTATAAAAATAGTAATACAGTGTATGTTAGCCCTTTGCATCATTGTGACAAAGTAAAACAACTGAAAAGAAGGAAAAATTTACTTTGGCTTATAGTTTCAGAGGGTTCTGATACTCTGATCACTCAGCTCTGTGGATGTATAGTGCGCCATCCATTATGGTGACAGATGTCACTATTTACCTCATGGTGGCCAGGAAGGAGAGAGAGAGAGAGAGAGAGAGAGACTCTGTGTGTGTGTGTGTGTGTGTGTGTGTGTGTGTGTGTGTGTGTGTGAGAGAGAGAGAGAGAGAAAGAGACAGAGACAGAGACAGACAGACACACAGACAGACCAAAATAGGCCAGGTCAAGATGCAGCTCCCAAAACACACCCCCAGTCACCCACTTTCTCCAGGTAGGCCCCATTATTGACATTTATAAACTTCCCCAAATAGCACTACCACCTAGGGACTGCAACAAAACCTTGGTGGTACATTTCCAAATCATAACATAGGATATACTGTCTCAAATTTAAATTCATTTTATCTTGGAAATTTACAGGGCCATACATGGTCAAGATCAATCCTCAACTATAATCCTAATTAAAAACAAAAACAGGAAGAAATGAATTTACCCAGCATCTCAACAATGGTTGTTTTGTTTCTCCTAATCCTCATGCAGCAAAGAAATAATTTTAAATACATTTCCATGTTAAATACATAATGTTAAATACATTTCCATGTTACTTGATGTTATTTAATGTTATTTAATGTTAAATACATTTTCCTTGGGCCAGTGACCAGAAATCCTCAAGTTCCTTAAAGTTTTACTTCAATTGTGCTTGAAATATTCCAAGTCTGAAAGATGTTGCTGATTTGGCTCTGCATTTAAACCATAACAGAGAATGCTAAACTTTACAGAGCATTCATCAACAACTCAAACCACCAGTGTTTGTGATGGACAGAATCAGGCTGATTTTCCTTTCCAGGGTAGAAAAATGGCCTAACAACTCTTATTATCCTCAGGCTATTGCTCCTGGTCCCTTAAAAGCCATTCCTAAAATGTCATTTGCTGTCACCATCATTTTCTGCCAGAGCTACCAACAGCATGGTAAATTCAGAGTTGTACAAATAGGCGGGGAAAAGAACTAAATTACACAGCATTGCTTTAATGAAATATAATTCATCTGCTATTAAGTCACTCTTTTAAGTGCAATTCAGTGGTTCCTATTATATTCACACAATTATATGGCCATCACCACTAGGTAATTTTATAATGTTTTCATGTCCTGAAAAAGAACCCTGTACATATTAGGAGTCATAATCATCTCTCTGTCTCTCTCTCTAGCTTCTCCCCTAGATATTTCATAGAATCTATGATATCTATGTATTGTTCTCTTGCACTTAGCACAATGTTTCCAAGGTTTGTCCATATGGTTGTAAATACTTTATTTAATCTATTTGTATTCTTTTGAATGGATATGCCATTTATCCCATTTGATGGTTTATTAATTTAGCCACTCATCAGTTTATAAACATGGATCTTTGCATTATTAGTCAATGAATAATACTGCTAGAAACACAGGTTTTTGTGTAGGCATTTTTCAGTTCTCTTGGTTCTATACCTAAGAGTATAATGGTTTGCTCAAATGGTAACTCTAAGTTTAACTTTTTGAGGATTGCTATTTTCCAAAGTGGCTATACCATTAATCACAAACAATGTGATTTAAAATTTCTCCACATATTTGCTAACACTTATTACTGATTTTTTATTTTAATTATCTTTATGGAAGTGAGATGGTATTTCATTGTAGTTTTCATTTGGTGTTTTTCCAATACTAATGAATTTGAGTAGCTTTTCATTTTATATAGGCCATTTACATACATACTTTTGGAGAAATATTTATATCCAAATCCTTTAGTCAGTTGTAAGGGCCTGAACTCTGGGCCTGGATGTTGTCCCTCAGCTCTTCAGCTTAAGGCTAGTTCTCTACCACTTGAGCCATAGCACCCACTTCTAGCCTTTTCTGCTTATGTGGTGCTGAGGAATGGAACACAGGGCCTTATGCATACAAGGAAAGCGCTCTACTATGGAGCTACCTTCCCAGCCCCCTTTAACTATTTTTAAAAATTTTTTTTGTTGAGGAGTTATAACAGTTCAGTACAAATGATAGAAACCCTCTGTAAGATAATTGATTTGCAAATATCTCCTTCATTCCTGTGGTCTTTTCACTTTCTTAACTAGTCCTTTGAATTTCAAAAGTCTGTTTGGTTTGTTGTTGTTGTTGTTGCTGCTGCTGCTGTTGTTTGGAGATTGTTGTTTTGCAATTATCCAGGTTTGAATTCAGGAACTTGCTTTTTCTCTGCAGGAACTCTACCACTTGAACTATACCTCCAGTCCTAAAAGGTTTTATTTATGATTCACTGCAGCTATACTTTTTTTTTTCCTTTCTCACCTGTCTGTTTGGTATCATTTCAAAGAAGACATTGCCTAGTCTATTGTCCAAAAGAGTTATTCTTTTGTTTTCTTCTGAGAATTTTACAGTGTTAACTTTTCACTTAGGTTTCATTTAGGTTAGATTCATTTTAAGTAAATTTGTATATATCATGTGACATAAGGATCTAGCTTCATCCTTTAAAGTTGTCTTAGAGCCTTTTGTCAATGACCACCGCCTTCTCTCTACTAGATGCTTTTGGCACCCTTGTTGAAAATTAGTTAAACATTAATAATGTTCCATTTCTGAACTCCTAACAATATTCCACTAATCTACATTTCTACTCACAACATTCCAATTAATGTAACTGTTTGGCAAGTTCTAAAACCAGAAAGTATGAGTTCTCTATCTTTTTTCTTCTTACTCAAGGTCTTCTTTGGCTATCCTTAGTCTTTTAAATATCCATGTGAATGTTAGTATTACCTTATTAATTTCTACAAATTGAGGAAGGTGAGATTTTTCAGAGTCATTGCATTTAACCTCTAGATCAGTTCAGGGATGAATGCCTTCCTAACAATATTTAGTTTCTGATGTATGAGTTTTCTTTCCTTTACTTAGGTTCTTTTTGTTTTTTTTGTAATGATATTTGTAGTTTCCAGTGTGAAACAAAATTTATTTTAAAATCTTTTCCTAGGTATTTTATTCTTAGTGCTACTACATAAGGAATATTTTTCTTTACTCCAAATTTCATTGTTAGAATATAGAAATACACCTATGTTTACATTCTGTTTTTCCTCTGTATCCATGGATTCAATACCCACAGATTTAACCATTCATGGATTGAAAATACTTGAAAAAACTTCTAAGATTTCTTCCTTAGTGTTACTCTCTAAATAATACCATTTACCTTGTAATGGCTGTTAAAAATCAAGAGATAATTTAAAATATATAGGAAGATGTACATAGGTTATGTGCTAGCACTGTATTTATCTTGAATTGACCTAATTAGTACTAAGTTTTTATGTATATTATGACTTTCTGTATACACAAGTGAAATGATAAAATCTGCAGAAGGAACTCTCTCCCTCCCTCCCCATCCCGTCTCTCTCTTTGTCTCCCCCCACTCTCCCCTCTGTCTCTGTCTCTGTCTCTCTCTTGCTGAGGATCAAACTCAGGATTTGTTCATGCAAGTACTCTACCACTAATCTATATCCCCATCTCTAAGTGTTCTGTTCTGATCTAGATGTCTTTCTTTTGCCTCATTATCCTGGCTAGCACTTTCAGTACAATGTTGAATGAAAGTGACACAAGTCTTTTATATGTAAACAATAAAGCATTACTCAGCCATAAACAAAGATGAAATTATGTCATCTGCAGGAAAATTGAACTGTAGATGATCATACTGCACAAGATAAGCCAAGCTTAAAAGGCTAAATATCTCATTTTTTCTCATATGTGGAATTTAAAATAATAATCTAAAATAATTATAATAATGTAATGTTGATATAGCATTTAATGTTATATAGCTATATAAAATAATAATTTTAAAAATAGTGGGACATGAATGTACAGGGAGACTCTCTAGAGAGAGCAGCAAGAGGAGGAGGAGGAGAAGATGTAGAGGACAAACTATGTTTTGTGTGTGTGTGTGTGTGTGTGTGAAAGAGAGAGAGAGAGAGAGAGAGAGACATATAGATAACTAAACCCAACAAAGAGAAAAGAAAGTAGGAATGAGATGAGTATATGGAAATATAACTGAGGGGGTAAACTTGCTCAAAGTACAATGGATGCATCTATTCAATTATCATGATGAAATACACTTATACTATTAATGTATGACAATAAAAAAAAGAACAGATGCCTTCCTTATCTCCATGGAAAGCACTGAGTTTTTCACCATGGCATATGATATAAGCTCTACGTCTTTTGTATATGATTGCCTTTATCAGGTTGAGAAAACTTTTCCTCATTTGTTGAACAATTTTTGTCATGAAAAGGGGTTGGATTTTTCTAAATTTATTCATACGATCATCTTATCCTTTTATATTAATAGAAGGTACAACTGATCTGTATGTGAAACAAATTTTGCATTCCCAGCATATGTACAACTTGATCGCGGTCATATTTTTTAATGGTAAGAAAACTTGACAAAGCTTTGTTAAGTAAGCAAGCAAGCAGGCAAGCAGGCAAGCAGAAAGGCAAAGGAACACTCTTAACAGAGTATGGGAACTCTCAAAGGAAAGACAATGGTCATAATATTTTAATATGTTGTGTGCAGTTTGATAATATGTTCTTCAAATTGGTTATTGTTTTTGTTGTTGTTGTTTGCTTGTTTTGCCACACCTCCAGTCATGGCTTTTTTGCTGGCTAATTAAGAGGGAAGAGTCTCACTGATTTTTCTGTTCAGGCTGGTTTGAACCATGATCCTCAGATCTCAGCCTCCTGAGTAGCTAGGATTACAGGCTCTATGCCTGCAAATTTCAAGCGGGCACCTGGTTTGAATATTTTTTTTTCTTAAATAGGCTTGCCTAGAACTATATGATTCAGGATGGCCTCAAACTCTCAAGCATCCTTCCTCAGCCTCCTGAGTTATAGTTATAACCGCCTGAGGGTTACAGGTAAAACTACCACACCAGCCATTATTGCTCTTTATTCTTAAGAGGTATAGGCCTGTAGTTTTCTTTTGCTGCTTTTGTTTCATTTTGATATCGGGATAATACTGGTCTAATAGAATAAATTCAAAAGTGTTCTTTCTTCTATTTGGAAGAGTCTGAGAATATTGGTGTTATTTCTATAAACATTTGGTAGAATTCACCAGTGAAGTCATGTAGACCTGGGCTTTTCTTTATGGGAAATGTTTTGATTACTAATCTAATTATTATGTGTTATTATCAGATTTTTAAAATTTTTTTCTTGGGATAGTTTCAATAGTTTTAGACAGGTATTTTTCCATTTTATCTAGATTAGCTAATTTGCTGACGATTTTTCACATTTCCTTATAATCTTTTTATTTCCATAAGTGAATGTCCCCCTAATTTTAATAATTTGCTTTCTTTCTTAGTCTACAGAAAGATTTGTCCATTAATTTTCTTGATGTTTTTCTAAAAAAAATTTGCTTTTGCTTTTTGTTTTGTTTTACTGTTCTCTATATTAGTTATTTTGACTACATTTTATTATTTCTTTGTTCTGCTTGTTTTAGGTGTAGTTTGCTCTTTACTTTTCAGTGTCTTGTGGTGTGAGCTTCAGTTACTTCTTTTTTTTAATATATTCTTTTATTGTGAAAATACTGTACAGAGCGGTTACAATTACATGGGCAAGATAACGAGTACATTTCTTATCAAGCATTGTAGCCTCCTCCTTTGTTTCCCCTTCCTATTCTTTCCCATCCCTCCCCAGTCCCCCCAGCCCTCCCCCCCCACCAAAGTTGTAAAGTTCGTTTTCGACATAACCACTTGTACATCTCATTGTTGCGATGGGTCCACCTGTATCCCTATTTAAACGATTTGTTTTTTCCCTTCCCCTCCACAAATTATACCAACATCAAATACAGTGAAAGCAGGGGTTATACCGCGGGGGAGGGACATACAAAGCAACAAAGAAATCATCTTATAAATGTGTTAGAAACAATCGCATGAAAGAAAAAAACATTTGAATACATATCTTAGGGTTCATTTCCCTAACATCAACTTATCTGACCTTTTCTGCTTGATTCAGACATATACTAGTTATTGCGAATAAGGGAAACCATGGGACCTATGTTTCTTTGGGCCTGGCTTACTTCACTTAATATAATTTTTTCCAAGTCTTTCCATTTCCTAACAAATGGGGCAATGTCATTCTTTCTGATGGAGGCATAGAATTCCATTTTGTGTGTGTGTGTGTGTGTGTGTGTGTGTGTGTGTGTGTATCACATTTTCTTGATCCATTCATCTACTGAGGGGCACAGTTACTTCTTTTGTAACACAGTTATTTTCTAGTATCCTATTTTAGTTCCCTGAATTTCTTTTTTTATTTTATTGTCAAGGTGGTTTCAGGGGGGGTTACAGTTACATAAGTAAGGTAGTGAGTACATGTCTTGTCGAACTTGTTCCCCCTTTCCTCACTTTTCTCCCTCTTTCCCTCCCCTCAACTTGTACAGATCATTTCCAACATGGTGTCTTGTGAATAATATCGCTGTTACATTGGTTCCCCATTTGTCTTGTTTCTTTTACTGTACTTTCAAATGATTTTTCCAAGTTGTTGCCCTAGGGATTACAATTAACATCTCAACAGAAACAACCTGTTTAGGATTAATTTCAGCAAACTCTCAACTACAATAAAAATTTTGCTTCAAGATAGTTCCTTCTTCCTTCTTTTGTTGTTAGACACAAGAATTACATTTTTGTATATTATAAACACTTTGACATAATTTTATGGTTATTGCACTACAAATAGTCACTTAAATTAGAAGCAAATAGTTGCATGCAAAAATACACTTATATTACCTTTCTTTTTATTTTATTGTGAAAATACCATACAGAGGGGTTACAATTACATGGGCAAGGTAATGAGTACCTTTCTTATCAAGCATTGTTGCCTCCTCCTTTGTTTCCCCTCCCCATCCCTTCCCATATCCCATCCCCCCCCCCCCCACACCTCCCTCCCCCCTCCCCCAGTCCGGGCCAAAGTTGTAAAGTTCGTTTTTCAACTTAACAACTTGTACATCTCATTGTTGCAATAGGGCCACCTGTATCCCTATTTAAGCGATTTGTTTTATATTACCTTTCATATTTGCAAATATAGTTGCTTTTTCTAGTGTTCTTTATTCTTTCATGTGGATTCGAGGTATTGTCCAATGTTCTTTTATTTCAGTATGAGGCTCTCCTTTACTATTTGCTATAGAGCAGATCTGCTCATGGTGAGCTCTCTCTGTGTATCTAAGTATGTTTCCATTTCTCCTTTGATTTCAAAGGATAATTTTACCAGGTATAAATTTATTTAAAAAGTCTTGTCCTTTCAGAATGTTGAATAAGCCATTCTTTTGCTTCTGATGTTTCATTAGCTGTTGATCTTATTTTGGTACCTTGCACTTAATGAGTCACATTTCTCTGGCTATTTTCAAGATTCTCTCTTTGATTTTAGCTTTGGACAATTTTGATGGTAGTGGGTCAGGGTGTTAAAGTTTACTGAAATTCTTGGAAGTACAGATTAACATTTTTCATCAGGTTTGAAAAGTTTCTAGCTATTATTTCTTCAAATATTAAAAAATTAT
This sequence comes from Dipodomys ordii, assembly GCF_000151885.1. Lineage (NCBI taxonomy): Eukaryota > Metazoa > Chordata > Mammalia > Rodentia > Heteromyidae > Dipodomys > Dipodomys ordii. The sequence continues at coordinate 31,664,127 of NW_012267219.1, read as the reverse complement.
TGTAAAGGTGTGAAGGGGGGTTACAGTTACATAAGTAAGGTAATGAGTACATTTTTTAACATTGTTAACCCCTCCCTCATTTTCTTCTACTTACCAGCTCCTCACTCTCCTGTCCCCTTTACCCCAAGTTAAAAGTTCATGTCCCACATGGTGTCTAGTGAGTATCATTGTTGCATTAGTTCATCCTTTGTCCTGCTGTTTGTGTGATTCCTTATGTAAGACCAAGGGTACAGAAAACTGAAACAGAAATAATAAGAGAAATAACTACATACAGGACATAAGAACAGCTTTTTCTAATTCTTGGAGTTCATTTTGATATGCTTCATTATATGTGGTCCTATACACTTTGCAATTGGGCTACTGTGATAACTAGACTATGTCAAATAGTCTTTATTATTCTTTCTTTCCTGTCTATCTGGAACTCCCAGATAGCATTCCACAGATGTCATTCTTTTTTCTTTTGCTTCTCAAACTCATTTTAATTGACATTATATCCAAATTCATTTATTCCTTTTTTCCATTTAGGACCATAATAATATTGTCATTTGCATTATTGTACTTCTCCGGTCTCCATTTCTATTTTATTGTCTTTTATACTTTATTATGCTTTACTTCAATTCTTTAAGCAGACTTTCCTCTAGTATTTATAATATATGATTTAATGTCTTTGGCTAGCAAATCTAACATCTTCTAGGGACAATTGCTATTGACTTCTTTGCTTATGCATGTGCCACACTTTGCTCTTTGTATGTATACTTCCTTCTTCCTGAATACTGCATGTTTTGAATAACATAATGTACTAATTCTAAAGGTCATACTGCTTCCTTCTCTCTAAGGAATGTTGTTGCTGCTGCTTACTTTTTTAGTGGTTTTCCTGGACTAATTTTGTAAAGTCCACGTTCACTTTCAATATAACCACAGAAGTCTGTGCTCTGTTGGCTAGGGTGAGCTAAGGATTACTCAGATTTCCTTAAATGCCTTCAACCAATAAGACACCGAACCACTGCAAAGAGACTCGTGTGTGTGTGTGTGTGTGTGTGTATGTTGAGATACACCTTAAATGCTCTAACAGACAACTTAACAATTTAGCTTTGTATCCACCTTGCACAAAATCACCAAGTGAGCCAAAGGGGTTAGGGTCTTGTCAGATCTTTCTAGTGTGTATATCAAGCCACGGCCATCTAGATAGCCAGAAATATGTCAGGTTTTTTCATGAGCCTCTATGGACATCTCATTCTCCAGTTTTGCCTTGAAATTTTTGATCATCCTGTTTTTAGCCTTAATTAGTATCACTGGGTCTGGAAGCTTTGATGTTAAACAATTGCTCCTGGTGTTTCAACAAATGCTCCAGGGACAAGGCTTAGCTTAAAATTGAGGCAAATAAAGACAAACCCTTCAAGCTTTTTATCAGGCCTCCAGACTGGTTAAATTGTGACAGTTCTCTGGGAGTGGAACATCACAGAGAACTCCAAGCCAGTTCCCCCTTCCAGGATGCCAGCTACCAGGCTTTCAAGGCTGTTGATTTTCAATAATGTTTTGAATCTGTAGCAAGGTAAATAGTAGTAAGTCATTAAAATGCTACAAAACTTATTGTCACCAATGGTAAGCCACATTGTATATAAGTGCTTTTCATATTGTTAAAATCAGTGGCTCATGCCTATAATCCTAGCTACTCAGGAGGCTGAGATTGGAGGATCATAGTTCAAAGCCAACCTGTGCAGAAAAGTCTGCATGAGACTCTTATTTCCCATTAACCACCAGAAAACTAGAAGTGGCACTGTGGCTCAAAGTGGTAGAGCACTAGTCTTGAGTGAAAAAGCTCAGGGACAAAATCCAAGCCTGGAGTTCAAGCCCCATGACCAACCAAAAAGAAAAAAGAAAGCCTTTGGTTAAATCCTAAATTCTGAAAAGGCTTATTTTTAAAAATTAATATTTATCTTTAAGTACGAAGGGATTTCAGCATGTTTATGAGTGCGATGCATCTTGATCAATGTCACCTTATTATGACCCATTTGCCAGTGTTCTTGCTTTCAATGTAAGAGTGTGTTTCAAAGGTGCTTACTCTGCCATTCTAGATGTGCTTCTCACCACCACATTACTATTGATGTTAAAGTCTTTCAGAAACATCTAGAGAACAGTATCTATCATGTGTAATCTAAAGAAGGTATGATGGAGGAGGGCTGGAAACAATTTCTGACTTGAAATAAGCCTATTCATTTATGAAATGTTTATTTAATGATAACTATATATCAACCACTATCTTAGGTGCTAGAGGCACAACATAAGAAAGGCCTAATGTACTGATGCTCACATTCTACCAAAGAAAACCAGACACATAAATAACCAAATGTAATGCAATATGGTATTTATTATAATAGAGATCAAATGAATTTTAATGGGAGAACTTAATTCAGTGCAGAGCCTGAGGAGAAGGTGATATAACAGCTAAACATGACTGATGGACTGTGGTTTGCCAAAGAGGTAAGAGAAATGGACATCACATTAGAGCCTCTAAGTTGTTGAGACATGGTAGTGCAGGGTGACGGATACCTAGAAGTTGTGACTGGAAAGAGCAGAAAGTGAGACTGTGGAGGGAGTTAGGCAGAGGATAACCTTGGCTAAGGAAGAGAAAAAAGTTTACTCTTCAGTCTTTAGACAATGGAGAGATCATCCCATTGTTAACTTACTCAAACATTTCTTGTACTGTGCGCAGGCTCTACTCTAGACACTGGTGACACAGGAGCGACTAAGGCAGTGGTCCTAGCCTCATGTAGACTGTTTTGAGAAAGAGGGACACAATAAGAAAAAAATCCATTTATAATACAGATTTAGGTTGGAATATGCATTAACGCAGAAGAAGACAGAGACTTAGAGCACACTTTACAGTTGGAAGGGTGTGAGATTATGTAAGAATAGTCAAGGAATAGTCACTGAAGTAAGTGAGAAAGTCATTAAAGACCCAAGAAACAGCAAATTCAGCAAGGAGCACTGGCAAATTTGAGCGCCCCTAAGCAAATGATGGAATGGGGATGGAGGCTGGTAAAAGAGTCTCAAGAGGTGAGAAGAAGAGATCTAGCAAAAAAGACTGGGTCAGAAAATGGCCCTGTACAAAGGACATAGCTAGCAAGATCAATAGAAAACCCATGGATTGGGAGAAGATTTTCTCTAGCCATACAACAGACAAGGGTCTCATATCTAAAATATACTTGAACTCAAAAAATTAAATCCCGCAACAACAAATCCTCAAAGAAACAACTGTCCAATAAATAAGTGGGCTAAAGACTTACAGAGAAACTTCTCTGAAGAAGAAAGAAGGATGGCCAATAGACACATGAAGAAATGCTCAACCTCCCTAGCCATCAAAGAAATGCAAATCAAAACAACATTGAGATACCACCTAACCCCAGTTTGAATGGCTATAATCAAGAACTCTAATAACAACAGATGCTGGAGGGGATGTGGACAGAAGGGAACCTTACTGCATTGCTGGTGGGAATGTAAACTTGTTCAACCACTTTGGAAAGCAGTATGGAGGTTCCTCAAAAGACTTCACATAGAACTCCCCTATGATCCAGCAATCCCACTTTTGGGCATTTACCCAAATGTTTACAAACAAGACCACACTAAAGCTACCAGCACAACTATGTTCATTGCAGCATTATTTACTATAGCTAAGATATGGAACCAACCCAGATGCCCCTCAGTAGATGAATGGATCAAGAAAATGTGGTATATATACACAATGGAATTCTATGCCTCCATCAGAAAGAATGACATTGCCCTATTTGTTAGGAAATGGAAATGCTTGGAAAAAATTATATTAAGTGAAGTAAGCCAGGCCCAAAGAAACATAGGTCCCATGGTTTCCCTTATTTGCAATATCTAGTATATGTCTGAGTCAAGCAGAAAAGGTCAGATAAGGTGATGTTAGGGAAATGAACCCTAAGATATGTTTTTTTTCTTTCATGCAATTGTTTCTAATGCATTTATAACATTATTTCTTTGTTGCTTTATATGTCCCTCCCCCACAGTATAACCCCTGCTTTCACTGTATTTGATGTTGCTATAATTTGTGGAGGGGAAAGAGAAAAACAAATCGTTTAAATAGGGATACAGGTGGACCCATTGCAACAATGAGATGTACAAGTAGTTATATCGAAAGCAAACTTTACAACTTTGGTGTGGGGGTGGGGGGGAGCGGGGAGGATTGGGGGGTGAGGGGTGAGGATGGGAAGGGGAAACAAAGGAGGAGGCTACAATGCTTGATAAGAAATGTACTCATTATCTTGCCCATGTAATTGTAACCCCTCTGTACAGTATTTTCACAATAAAAAAACAATTAAAAAATAAAAATTAATTAATTAATTAATTAATAAAAATGGCCTTGTAGGTTAGGATAAGTAAGGAGCTTCCTTTTGCTGTAAATAATAGAGAAAAAACCACTGGTAGGTTTCATGTTGGGCAGCAAGATGACATGATACAATTTACATGTTCAAAAGCTCACTGATTACCTTAAAGACAGGAAACAGTAGAGGAAGAAAAGTGAGAGGAAGGGACTAGTTTGAAAGATGGCAGCAACTTAAAAACAAGGCTTCAATTGGTGATAGCTGCTTGGATTTAAGATATATTTTAAAGGTAAGGCAACAGAGATCGTAGAGAGATTGTTAGGAAAAAGAAAATGTTGATTCCTAGGTTACAAGCCTAGCAAACTAAGTGAATGAGTGATCATAATGAAAAGAACAGAGAGAAGAAAGGCAGAAGGAAAACCCAAAGATTTGGTCTGGGGTTCACCTAACCCGAGATGTCTGTCAGCTCTATAAATGCAGATGTCAGGTGGCAAAGTGGCTATTTGGATCTAGTGTTTAAGAAAGAAGTCAGGACTGAATATATAAATTTGAGAATTATGAGCTCAGAGGTGGGATTTGATGTGTCACTTAGGGAATGAGTGACAAGTTTGTCATTGATAAATGAAACATCAAGGTGAAATTACATTGTCAAGTATTATTCTTGCATAGCCTGAGTACAGATATTTATTTCTCCCCTTTTATACCCCAACCTTAAGATCAGCAGTTTCTACTGCTTCATTATAGGCCAGTTAATGCAGCTACTGTTAGCAGTAATAGCCATTAAGTGCTTCCTCAAAGCAAGCTGTGGATACAAAACAGTGTAAGAAATGTCCTCTTTCTGTTCTTATGCAGAAAGCTTATCAGCAGTGGAGCTCTACATTATGCCATTCTGCTGTAGTTCATTATTCTTAACAAAGCAAGTGTCATGGCACATAATAGAACCATATTTTGTATGTTATAGGTCACTTTGGTCTGGAAAATTACTAAAAGAACAACTTTTTGTCTCCTTGTCCCATCTGGAATTTGAATATTAAAATTTTTGGAGCAGGCTTATCATTTGTATTAGCAAATAATATACTTTGCCTTCTTACTCACTGAACTAAGGAAATTAGTCTGTACCATTTTTTGATAATCCATTTCAAAATAATGTTTCAGTTTGGGATAAGAGGAATAATTTTGCTATGTGATAAGAGTCTATTTTATGAATCGATTAAGAAACAAAAGAAGCTAGCCTCAATTCTGAATTCCTCTCCAACAGTCCTTAAAGCTTTTTCACAGAAGAGCATTTTCTTCTGACAACAAAAGACAGTCAAGTAATTTGCAGAGGGACTGCATGACCTCAGAGTGAAACTAAGTAGATCAATTTCACATTTGTTCCTCTACTGCAGTGTGCCTTTAGGTTGATGGTATGTATGAACAAGGTAAAACTGGCCAACGGGGAGCAAAACAGAAAGGAGAGACAGAATGTAGCTTGAGGAAAAGCTCCTTGGGTTTTCTAAAGTCAAATGCACAAAAACACTTGGAGTCAATTTGTATTCTCAAGACTAAATACAGCATTGTTGTACAGAAGGCAAGAGAAAGAAAAATAAATCAAGTCTCATGAAAAAATATATACATATTCCTTAATTCTGTACTAACTACCAAGTTGCACAGAGAAATAAATCTGAACTAACTACGTTACAGAACAGAGAAATAAACAGAAAATAAAATGGCACTTCTCGTAGGCATTAGACAATTACCTTCTGGTAATGGAACCACCTGAGGGAATATTGGCCTATTTAATCTTGAAATAATGTGGGACGTGTTTCTGCGACATTGGCTACATGCAGTCCAACCCTGAGCACTACCACTTGAGCTATGTCTCTAGTCTGCATTTTGATAGTTAGCTGGCAATGGAGTCTTGAGGTCTTTTCTGCCTGAGGCTATCCTCAAACCATGATCCTTCAGCTCTTAGCCTCGTGTGTAGCTAGGATGATAGGCCTGAGCCTCTGGCATCTGGCTTATCTATGTTTAATTTGGTCCTACCACCCCATGTGCCTCCTTTCCTAAGGTGAAAACAGGAAGACTCGGGTGCCACCAAGTTCGAGCGGCAGCATCCACATCTGAAGGTCAGCATGCCCCACTCCCCATCTGCTTTAATGTTTATCTCTTGCTTGCAGCTCAACTGGAAATTGAAAAGAAGGTAAAAACCATAAGTCTGTTTTTAATGAATGTAGAAAAACGGCTTCGTTAGTTTCCCCAGAGAAATTAAGACCAAAACAGGACAACAAGAAGGGAGGCACTGGAAGAAAATAAATGACCCTGAGAAAAGTAGGAAAGATAAATGAATAAAGAGAAATGGATGTGATTTGGGGGACTAAATGATAAACCTATCAGACTGCATTTCATCTTCATACTAAAACCAAGTCCTTTCCGCCTCTTGTCAAAATAGGTAATGAATGTTTTTTTTCCCCCATATAATACTAATGGCCAAGAGCGAGGATGAGGTGAATCAGTGACCAACAGTTTTTGCATAAAATTACTTGTATAAAATCCAGTCTGTTTTTATAGTGTACCTATTCCATTCAGGTAGGAGATTGTTTTTTGCATGTGTGAATAGCAGAACAAAAGTAATTAAAAACTAAACCTTCTACTGGAGAGGCTGAGATTGGGAACACCATTGTTCAAGACCAGTTCAGATGGAAAAGTTTATGAAGTCCCTTCTTAACCCATGGCTGTGTGCAAGGTAGGTAGGAATCTAAGATTAAGAGGATCATAATCCAGGCTACCCTGGCAAAAAAAAAAGTCTGAGAGACTACATCTCCATGGAGAGAAGCTGAATGTACTGGTAGGCAACTGTGATCCCAGCAACTACAAGAAGCCTGAAGGAGGTGGATCACATTCCGGGAATGTGCTGGGACGGGGAGTGAGACCCTATCCTAAAAGCAGCTGGCGCAAATTAGGGCTGGAGACATGGCTCAGCAGTAGGTGCCAGCCTAATAAGTGTGAAGCTCCTGAGCTCAAATGTCAGTCAAAGGTAAAAACAAAAAAATTAAACTTAACCTTTAGGAAACTTGAGGCTTGACAACTATAATTACTGTATATATATATATATATATATCAGACAAATTAAGCAGTCCCACCTTACATAAGCATGTTATCTTACCTGTGAAGTACTGACCTCAGACATAACACCACCACCACCACCATGAGACCCTGAAGAAGAAAACCCTCATGGAATCAACTGTCATGCATAATAACTGCTGTCATGTTTATTTATTTCTAAGAGACTCTTATCTTTCTATAGGAGTCCATAAATAAAATCAGACTGTATGTATATATGCCATATTCACATTGAGATATTGAGAGAACTACACCAATTTAATTACTTTCCTTGTGTAGTAACAGTGTCACATTCACATCTCTGATGAAGAAATTAGGAAGAATGTGTAGGGAGCAGAGATTTATGCCCTCAAAAGAAAACTCACAAGGAATAATAGCCGTGATCCAGGACCAAAAACCCTCACTAAAAACCATATGGATTTCCTGACATTCAGAGTACTGGAGGAATAAAGAGTTAAAATGGTAAAAACAGGACAAAAAATGTGTATATTTTCAAGTTGCACAAAGATGCCTCTGGGGCTGTGATATTATTAAATATTAACTTCATGCAATAAAATTACAGCAAACTCTAAATAATGAAAAATACCACTCTCAAGCAGAACTGCCACTTGAGGGTAGAGACAGGAGCATTGCGCAATTGCAGAGTGATTCTGAAAGTCTAAAAAGAGAGCAAATCACCCCACATTTACTTGGGGTGATAGAAGGAAAATATTTGTGTGCTATAGATATTGCTTTTCCTCTAGGTTCCTTTCTAAAAGGTAAAAATTTTAGCTCAACCTATGGAACTTTTTAAAATTTAAGACGTGAAGTTTTCTGGGAAAGAGGTTCTATACTAAGTGTCCAATAATCGCTTAAAGTTGTCATCTTTAGAAATAGATTTCCATCTTCACTTGCAATCACTTTCATAATGATTTCCTCAGAGAACATACGCATTCTAATCAAAGCATATGAAAGCAGCCAAACAGATCACAGCATTGGGCCAACAAGGCACCCTTTTAGTTCATTCTTCTTCTCTCTGCTCTTTACACATTGGATAGAAGACATGCATCAGAGGGGGGCCATGTTTCTTATACAATTAAATGACCCCCAAATGGTCAAGCATTTACTCTAAAATCTTTTAAGAACATGGCAACAGTTGACAGGGCCTATAGAAACCATGCTGAGCTACTTGAATGAGTAACATAACATTATAGCTATTAAGATGAATCACAGCTGGAAAATCAATGGCAAATGGAAAAGGAAACTCATGGAATGCATACGAGAGATTTGAGATGATTCCTTTGACCCAAATAGCACAGAAAGTGTACTAATAGGTTTCTATCCTCAACTAACTACAATTCTACTGGATTATGAGATAGTTGAAAGTGGGGACTGCTGTTAATTATCTCAGTGTTTTGAGTGCATGCTTGGCAGATGGCATATGCTCTGGCATGTGGTAAGTGTTCCTTAAGTGTTTGTTGAATAAATGGAAAGAAAACATGAAGGAGGGGAAGAAAAGGAAGAAAGAAAGAAGGAAGAAGAGAAGGGAATTCAAAAAGGGAAAAAGAAAGAAGAAGTCTGGTATGGTAGCATAAACCTTTACTTCTAGCTACTTAGAAAGTGGAGATTAGGAGAACAAGGAGAGCCCAGAGACCAGCCAAGGCATTAAAAATTCCTAGGATTCCATCTCAACCAGATAGAATGGTGGCAACCTGTCACCTCTAGAAACATGGAGACACACAAGCAGGAGGACTGCTATGCAGGCTGGATTGAGCATAGAGTGATACTTTACCTCAACCGACAGAAAAAGCAGCTGGATCTGTGGCTTAAGTGCCTACCTAACAAATGCAAAGCTTTGAATTCAATCCCCCATACCATACCCTTAGATAGATAGATAGATAGATAGATAGATAGATAGAGAGAGAGAGAGAGAGAGAGAGAGAGAGAGAGAGATGTGCACATATGCATATAGGCATACACATGCATTTATATACATACACACAGATGTGTGCTGGATCATGTTTTGAAAATTGAATAACTTGTTTCTATACATTGCTTTTATCAGTTAATGAAATTACTCTGATTCTGTGGAGTCTAATATACTTAATATTTAGCATACAACAAAACAGTACATTTTCAGCTGTAAGTTATTTACTGAGCTCAATGATTGAAGCCTATCTGAGGAGAGTTCATTGTAAGTCAGCAGTTGTTTGTGGCTTCAAGCATTTGATGATTCAAAGCCTGTTAAGTGCTGTGTGTGCTTTTTGATACACTTCGGTTCTTGGAGTAGGTACATCAACAATCACTTGAACCAACAACTAGCAGCGTTCTATCTAGATCCAGATGACCAGACTTTGAACAAGTCTGAAAGTACTTTCTTTAAACAATCTGAACAAACATTATGGTTTTATCCCTCTGATCTACAAAATGTGAAATTGAACAGGAGGTATACATAGGCACACTGTGTAACTTACCATGTTACCTGGCATGCATTCTACTACAATTTTTATTTACCCATCAAGTATTTGGACCAAGTTTGTATCCATGTCAAAGTTATGGATCACAGAATATCAAGTAGAAAGAAACAGTATATGCAAAAGATTAGTTAGAGATAAAGAAGATTCTCTGAAATCTCTATCTCTGAGAATCTTCTGAAAATCAAAACTGCCTTCACTTTGAACAGTTGAGATGGAATGATTATATATTTAGTTAGCGGCAAGAACTCAAAGATTACAGAACTGAGTTTGAGTCAGACCCAGGGCTGTGATATCTGAAGAGAGTTCCTTGGTTCTCTGACACTCAGTCACTTCATCTACAAATATAGTAAATATAGAAACATACTCTTTTAATTCACCCATTTAACAAGTATTTGTCAGGCATTTACTTAGCATCTCACTACCTAAATGCTATGAGGAAAGAAAAAAAACATTTGTTTTGTTCACCACACAGCCTCAGTGTCAAGAACAATATCTGGTAATTGAGTGTCCTCCAAAAATAATGCTAAATTATCTTGTCTAGTATTAGTAGGAAAAGAGGCTACCTGGGATTGAAAGCCAGGTCCACTGCTTTTTAGCAACATAGGAAAGGGAAAGCTACTTCTCTGTGTGTGCTACAGTTTTCTTACCCATACATAAGAGATTAGCAACAGAATCTACTAAACTCTGAAAGGGTGAAACAAGATACTCAGTTTGAGGAAGTGGCTCTGTGGATCCAAGTGGTAGAGCACTATCCTTGAGCAGAAGAGCTCAAAGACAGTGCCCAGGCCTTGAGTTCAAGCCCTATAGCAAACCAAAAAAGATACTGTTAGATATGATTAGAAGAGCAAATATGTGCTTCTTGCCTTTAAAGTAGCATTAACTGATAACAGTAGTAATAAGTAACTAGATTAAGCACTGGGGATGTAAGCATGATGAAGACAATGGTCCCTACCCTCATTGAGTTTACTTCTCAAGGCCAAACTAGTCATCTTTTTCGATAACATCAGTGTAACATTGCTACAACGATTCGTGATTGTCAAAGTAAGAGCAGGTGCTCCAAAATGTAATTTGTGGAATCAGTACCTGGGTTCCCTAAAGAAATGGCAGATGTTAGCTACTTTCAGTCTCTAAAACTAAATCCTCCTTTGCTAATGGATAAGAGACCATGTGAAGTCATCAGAAGTCATTATGGTTACAATTTCCAGATGAATCATAGGGCATATGTATCAATATGGTTCCTTTTTCCTTCTTTGAAGACTACTTCCTGTGATTAGTTATAATAACAAGTAGATCTGCCTAAAAAGGTGGCTTCATTTCTTCTGCACATTAGCTCTCAGGCAGTGGCTTTCCGATTGTTCCGCTGAGCCCAGGAGTTATGCAGAACCTCTGTGCATAACTGGTTGTAAGTTGCAGAGAAACTGGATAAAGCAAGCACCTCCAGAGCCCCAATCCTACATGAACCAGAAAGATGGGTCTATGTGTTATATCTTCCTTTAGAAAGGAATGCATTCCTCTGTGAAAGTTAGTAATTTTTTTGTAGTTTTTAACCCACTGCCTTAGATTTTTTGTTGTTGTTGTTGGTTGTGAGGCTTGAACTCTGGGTTTGGGTGCTGTCCATGAGCTCTTTAGTTCAAGGTGAGCACTCTACTGCTTGAGCCACAGCACCACTTCTGGTTTCTAATGGTTTTTATTGGAGATAAGAGTCGCATGGACTTTCCTGCCCGGGCTGGCTTTGAACCGTTATCCTCAGATCTCAGCCTCCTGAGTAGCTAGGATTACAGGCGTGAGCCACCGGCACCCGGCCTAGGAATTTTTTTTTGAAGTATCTTTCGGGAAGATCACGATGCTCTGCTCCCAGGAAAGGCACAAGGCACATGCCTGGTAAGAGATTCTGAAAAGCATCTAAACAAGAACTTTTCTCTATGGCATATTTTCCAGCCTACCATGGCGGAGAGTCACACAAGATATTTCTTTCTTAATGCAATATCACAGGGACATGGTTTAGTGACTAAAACATCAAATTTAGTGAACAATGAAATATGACAAATCCTCTTGAAGTACTGACTCATTGTTTTTACTTGGTTTCAAAGTAGGTCACATATTCCAAAGAATAACATATAAAAGAAGGAAAAAAGTATGTACCAATCCATTGATTTTACTCATTTGCAACCATTTTACATGTCAAAGCTATTTAAAATATATTTTAAAGATTTTTTTTAAGTTTGAAGAATCATTAAACGGTGACTCTTTTATCACTTTACAAGAGTATCTGAAATCCTTCAAAAGCCTGACAACTTAAATGGTTACACCATAAACACAGAAATGTGTTGAATGAAAACCTTATAAGTAAAATTCTCCCATTACATTTTCATTAGATAATATTTAGGTTAGTATATAGTAATATCCCTCAGAATATTCCTTTTTTGCCCTTTGAATACTTTATTTGCCAGTTATCTATTTGCACAATACAATAAATTATACCACACAGAATATTATTATGATATCAACATGTGCAGAGAAAGAGAAATAACACATACCAGACAGTTTCCATGTTAAGCTGACACTTAGTGACTCTTGTTGATCGGATGGAGAAAGAAATATTACCTCATTCACTTCTCCTCTATAGTTGAGACTAAATAAAAAGACAGGATTGAAAGCTAGTTTATCCATAAGGTTCCTATATTCTGTCCATTTCATCTGAGTAATTAGCCCAATAATTACTACATAATCCTATCTACTTTGGATTGAATTGTATCTTCTTCCCCACAAAACATTTATATATTGGAATCCTAACCCTAGTACTTCAGAATGTGACCTTATTTGGAGATGAGGTCTTCAGAGAAGTGTCAAGTTAAAACGGGGTCATTGGTGTACTCTGTATGACTGGTTTCATTATGAGGAAAAAGAAGAGAAATTTGTTCACACACACTCACAGAGAGGGAGAATATCATATGATGACTAAGGCAGAGATCTGATGTTTCTATTCACCAAAAAATCCCAAAGATTGCCAGACACACACACACACACACACACACACACACAGAAGGTAGGCAATAGACATGGAACAGACTTTTTTCTTCAGCCCTTCCAACATACCTCCCATGATGGACTTGTGTTGTTCAAGGCATCCAGCTTGTGGTCTTCAATTATAGCAATCTTCACAAATAAGTGAACCATCACCTTCAAATAAGTAAGTGTTTAGTGAGCTTCTCCTCGTTCCTGAAAATGTTGAACTGGAAAGTCTAATGTGGTCACTCATGTGTACCTGCCTTTTACTATGCTCTAAAACTAGCTATTGTGTTATCTACACTTATAATTGCATATTTAAAAAAATAAAACATAGCCAGGGTAACCACATAGCTTCCATTCAATTACTACACTTTGAAAGAGACTATGAAAATATAAAGTTGAAATTTCCCTGGGTTTTAAATAAGTATAAACTAAAAAAGAAAGAAAGAAAAATTCTTCCAAATGACAAAACGTTCTCTTTCTCTCTCTCTCTCTCTTTTAAAGAAATCTACTTAGTTTTGAAAAACTGGCAATTGGAAAGTGGTGTTGAGGTCAAGGATGTACAATGTGTTTAAGAGTCCTATTTTAAACCAGTACAGGCCCAGCTCAAGAATTGAGGGTTTGTGATCCTGTGTAAGAGTTTAAGTAGATTGAATTATTCAGCAACCATAATTTCCATTTAGTAAGAGTATGTTCTGTACAAAGCACACAAATGATGGCATCCCAGCCCTTGATCATATGCTCTCCTTTATTATGTACTTAAATGGATCTCTGTGTGCCCAATTCATTGTAGTGGTTATTGGAAGTCATTAATGGCTAATTCTACTGGGAAAAGCTTTAGCATAAATTAGATATTTATGGAATAGGATCACACAATCCTATCTTTAATTTGTATAAAATCTTCCTTTATAAAGATTCAAATACATCAGAATAAATTCCAAGTGTACAGAAGAATTAAGCAAAAAGACATTTTTGAAGATGGGGGAAAACCATGTATTTTCCTGGTATAAAAAGAAAAATATTAGTTTTGGTGGGAAAGAATACTTTGAAATAAACAACAAAGGAAAATATCAGTATATTGAAATATATAATTTTTTTTTGGTCAGTCATGGGGCCTGAACTCTGGGCCTAGGTGCTGTCCCTGAGCTCCTCAGCTTAAGGCTAGCGCTCTACCACTTGAGCCACAGCACCACTTCGGGCTTTTTCTGCTTATGTAGTGCTGAGGACAATTCCCAGCCCTCGTGCATGCAAGGCAAGCATTCTACCACTGAGCTACCTTCCCAGCCCTAAAATATACAAATTTTTTGGCTCAAACAAGTTTAAAAACAAAAAATAAATATTACAGGGGAGTATTTGCAAAATATGTCAGTAAGCACTGGTATTAGTATGTTATATAAAACATTCTTATAAATCAGTAGGAAAAATATAAGCGGCCCAATAGACAAATCAGCAAAAGACGCAATTCACAGAAGAAGGAATACAAATACCTCCAAACACACGAAAAGTATGTAAACAAATAAGATAATAGCTACTACCTTTCTGTAACTGACCAAGATTCAGTGTGTTTATAATGGGTTGAAGTAGACCCTTTCCTATATAAGGAAGTAAAAAAAAATCAGTATTATCTACGTGGAAAGGAAAACACACACTTGGCTTAAGAGTCCTAAAACACGCTTAGTAACCTAAGAATATATTAAGATACTAGTCAGAAGTTCCACAAACATTTATATATAAGGATGTTTATCGAAATATCCACTGTAATGCAGAAAAAAATAATCTAACATTGAAGAGATGACTATATTAGGTATAGTTTCCTGTGAATCTACACATTTCCCTTCCCACTACCAACATCTTTGCATACTAATCACTGTTTTAACTCACATCTTCTACTTTCACATGAGCCACTTAGCTTCCCTCCATTCTGCTTCAGCCCTCCTTTTTGATCACCTTCTCAGTTTCTTCCCATAAACGATTGCCTGATTCCCTCACTGCTTCCGGATATAAACTCCTAAGTAGAGAATCACACATTTCACCAATTTACCACCTCTGCTGTGAAGAGATTGGGGGAAGCAAGAAATAGTGGTGGTATCCCAAAGCCTAGAACACAGGTGCCCAGGCCGAAATAGTCCCATGTGCAGAAGCTATAGATATGGTAGGTGCCATTTTAGACTGTATAGGATATTCCCATATCAAAAATGTTGCATTGAGGTTGAATTCTTCCTCTGCTTTCCTTCATCCATTTCTCTGAGAAGGGCAGGGATCATATGTTTAATTTTGTAACCCCAGTGCCTGGCACTTAAGTGCTTGTTGAGTGGTTGAGTTGTTATCAGAGTTAAAGGAAAAGATGAAGGTCAGACACCTAGAGTGATATCTGGCATGAGGTGGCTGTTTGACAAATGTTCATTCTTTGCTTCCCTCCCCCTTGCATTCTCCCAAACCCCATTCCTCCTTGCTCATGCAGGATCTGTCTCACGAAGTAGTCCCTAGGCATTGGGCCACTCAGTCATCTCAGAACTGTAGCACACTTTGGTCATCATGGCATCATTCATTAGCTCACCCTGAATGCTTAGAGTAGTTGAGCTACAAAGACAAAACATAACTGGAAAGAAGGAATAAACGCTTGTGTTGTGACTGTAAGTTCATAATCACCTATTTTATAGGTGATTTTATATGAAGAGCTCAAAAACTCCAAACACAAAGAAATGATAAGGACATGGCCATGTTAATTACCTTGATTTGGTGTGTATATATTCTATACAAGCGATGAAATATTACATTATACCCTATAAATGCACACAATTAGTACATGTTAAGTTAAAAAGAATACACAGGTATAAACAGAAGCCTTGCGACCTTATCTTTTGAAGATTTGCATCTTTATTTTCTTTTATTGTTGTTGATGGTGGTCATGGGTGTTGGTCATGGGGCCTGAACTCAGGGCTGGGGCACTCACTGTCCCTAAGCTTTTTTGGGGGGGTGGGTTGGGGGATCTGGTCATGGGGCCTGAACTCTGGGCCTGGGTGCTGTCCCTTAGCTCTTCAGCTCAAGGCTAGCACTCTACCACTTGAGCCACAGCACCACTTCAGGCTTTTTTCTTTTTGCTTATGTGGTGCTGAGGAATCGAACCCAGGGCCTCATGCATGCAAGGCAAGCGCTCTACCACTGAGCCACCTTCCCAGCCCCATAACCTTATCTTTTGTATTGCTGTTTTTCCCCTCTCTCTTCATGTAAATGAACTTAGACATAGGAAAAAGGGTCATTCACTGAGCTCTGGACAGTGAGGTCCTCTCCACTGTCCTTGAGCTAAAACATTAAGGTGCTGATACAGAGGGCTTGGGAGACATGGACTCTCTTTAGCACACAGTAGGAGACAGTGGCCTGATATTCCCTGAGGTAGTATAGACCAAAGATTGAGCTCCTGAGATCCAGACATCTTGAGTTCTGTGACCCAGGCTTGCCACTGGTTAGTCGGTGGCTTTGAGAAAGTTATTTAATCTCTATGTTAGGTTTTTCCCATCTGTAAAATGATAGCAGAAATCATTAACTCTTAGAATTTTAAGGGTTAAGTAAATTAGTATTTTCTAGTGTCCATTATAATAATGACATATAAAAGTTTGCTATCCTTGAGAATTTGACATTTACCAGGCATTGCCACAAGACTAGCACTGACCTTGGTAACACTGTAACGGACAGTGATACATCACCCTGTGATGAAGAAACTAAACCCAGGGTCCAAGTGGTGAAGGGCAGCTCTCTAAATCTAGCCAAGCGAGTTTTACCACAGCCACAGATAAGCACTTCTCAGGTTGTGCCGGCAGTTGGTGGCCTATGTTACAGGTATTTTGTAAAGTATTTCACAAGTATCACCAGGTTAGCTCATGTCTGTCTCTCATGCCCAGTCCTTTCTGGGAAGAAAACTCTGTTCCTGACCTGTTAGGTAAGTGTTCAAACATGCTTGCCCTCTTCCAGGTTTCTATGTGAGCAATATTAATTGACTCAGTAGCCATTTGAAATCATTTCTTCCTACACAGGGCATAGACCGCTGCTTCCTGCCGCCTTCTTCTATCACCTCTCCTTAATGCGGCTGTCAGAATGGAGAGTAGCGCCTCACTGATGGAGAAGCGTGCTCAGCAGTGAGCTGATTTAATTGTGCTGTTCCTTTGGATCAGCCCACTGAGGCATTTGTATATTCCACTGTGACATCATCGTGACTTATCATCGTTGATTGTCTGTTTCTAAACCTTGGATTGCTCCCTGAGGCTCAGGGGCTCGGCAGTGAATCATTCTTTTTTTTCCCCTATATATTATGACTATAACTTTAATTACTTCCGGAAAAATGGAAGAGTCATGCACAGGGCTTTCCTTTGAGAAGAGCTCAAAATACTCATACATGTATCAGTACATCAATAATTGTCCAGAGTATGTGATTACAGATAGGGGTGTTCAGTCAGAGGGTAGGAAAGGTCAGACAGCAGAGATCTCAGAACATGAGACAGGTGGAAGTTGCCTCACACCGTGGTGGCTGGGAGCTATATGGGGACAGGAGGAAAGGAGCCTGGATTTTCTCCTTGGTTCTGCCAGTTTAGCACTGTGTTTCTGGGAAGTTGCTCATCATTAGGTTTCATGGGAAGTTAATTCACTCATTCACCCACATTTTTATTGACTATTTTTTGAGTATCCTGTAAGTTTTCTAGGATTCCCAGAATTAAATTTAGTGATTTAAACAACTGTGATTTATTGTCGCACTATTCAGGAGGCTAGGAGTCTAAAATCAAGGTGTCTGCAGGATGAGTTCTGTGAAGGAAGGATTTGTCTAGGCTTCTCTCCTTGTCTCAAAGATGGCCATCTTTTCCCTGTGTCTCCTTACATTGTTTCCCCCTTTTTGTCTCTTTCTCTTTGCAAGGACGGTAGTCAAACTGCATTAGGGGCCTATCCTACTTTAGTATGTCCACATGGGAACTAATTAGTTCTGCAATGATGCTACTTCCAAAAAGGATCATGGGACCTCAAAATATGAATCTGGGGAGATGGGAGATATAATGTAACCCATAATAAGTTCCTACTATGTTCTGAGCCTTACACTAAACTTTGAACAAAAAAGACAAAGATGCTTCCCTAATGGAGTATAAATGAGAGATGAACCAACAAAATAAGTAAAATGTGCTGGGAGCCAGTGGCTCACATCCATAAATCCTAGCTACTCAGGAGGCTGAGATCTGAGGATCTTGGTCTGAAGCCAACCCGGGGCAGGAAAGTCCGTGAGACTCTTATTTTCAATTAACCACCAGCAAACCAAAAGTGGAGCTGTGGCTCAAAGTGGTAGAGCACTAGCCTTGAGCACAAAAGCTCAGAGACAGCACCCAGGCTTTGAGTTCTAGCTCCACGATGGACAAAAAAAAAAAAAAACAATGGAAGAGTCCATTTTAAACACAGTGGTCAGGATTCAGTGAAAAGACTCATTGGAGTAGTCAAGAGATAAACCTGTGTTGGTACCTGGAGGGGTTAGAGAAAAATAGGAAAGGGATGTTCTAGGTATGTCTTGACCATCCCCAAACAATAGGTAGCATAGTGTAGCCTATATAGGTCAATTGAGCATAGTGATAGAAAAAGAATTAGAGAAGTTAAAAAAGATGGGGAGATGGGAATAATAAAGAGAACTAGACTATCAAGGTCTAGGTGGATCACTCTTAAGCTTTATTTGGCTTTTACTTTGAAAGAAGTGAGGAGGTGCTGTAGGAGTAAAATTAAGAAGTCAGCAGAGATGGGGATTTGGATATGGCACAAAACAGCAAGAACCAATGAGGGATTCCATGGGTTTGGGCATGACCAGCTGGTAGACTGAATATAACCTTAACTGAATTGAGGACGACCATAAGAAGAGCAGCTTGAGGTGGAATATAAGAGGTTTGTTGCTTGATTGTATTAACTTGGAAATGCCTACTAGACAAGTTAACCCCATCTGGAGATTGTACATTAAGGAAGTGTCAATGTATTGACCAAGTTAACGAGCCTATTCACAAACATTAAGGGAGTAAGGGCAGATGGAGAAAAAAGCTAGGTTAAGGAGGCTGCACCTTAAGGCATCCAACATTTAGCAGTTGAGGATATGAGGAGGAATCAGCTGAGGAGTAAGAAACAGTGATCAGGAAAGAGGAGACAAACCAGGAGAACACAGTCCTAAGTACCAAAGAAGATGGACTTATGTCAAAGCTAGGAACTAGATTTAGCAAAATGGTGGCCATTAGTTATCTTGCCACATCAGTAAAAGGAACAATGAATGAGTTAATGAGAAAATTGGAGACCCAAAGTTTATGTTTAAGGGTTTTGCTGTTAACAGAGGGGTTGGGGAAGACAGTGTATGTGTGTGTGTGTGTGTGAGAGAGAGAGAGAGACAGAGAGAGAGAAAAATGAATTGGCCTAGTCAGACATTTTATTTTTCATTCCTTTCAGAGTCAGATGACACAAATTAGTGAAGTCATACATTAAGACAGTATATAGTGCAGAATATAAAGAAATAAATAACAAATGTCCCACTAAAAGTGTTCAAATGAAAAATAGAAGCAAGTAATAAAATGACACACAAAAATATCTCTAGATCACCAGATTGTAATACCTGGCCAAATGATCTCCAAGGGTACTTCTAGTCTAACATTTTACAAATCAAAGCCATAAGGACAAATTAAGTCCAGGTCATTTTCATGTTGAGCCCTTAAGCTACAAACAGTCTTGCTTCTTTCTGAAACTGGAGCTAAGCATTTGTCATGATTCTCCAGGGATTTTTTTTGTATTGAATCTCTTTTGTTCTTAGAAGCAGGAAGCCAAAATTGCTGGAAGATATCTTAGTACAAACGTCAAAATATTAGGCAAAACCTATACTCTCCAGGCACTTACATATGAAACCATTCCCTTCTTCAAATCTTCAGAATTCACAGACTGATGGCCCGATAGTGCTCTAGCACAGCTAAGTGGGTATGTGCAGTGGAGGATTTATCTTCTCCAAGCTGGGGGAGTAGGAACCGGAAGAGGAAGCAATGATACCTTGGCTGAGTGTGGATGGATTCGTTAGCATTGAGGGCAAGAAGGAGTTGGAGAGACCTTACCTCAAAAATAAAACTAAAAATACAAAAGGACTAGAGGCATGGCTCAAGTGGTAGAGCATTTGCCTGGCAAATTCAAAGCCCTGATTCAATCCCTACAACCACCCAAAAGAACAAAAGAAAAGAGAAAGAAACACTTTCAGGAGGAGGTAATATATAAAGAAAGATGCTAAGGCTGGAGCAAGTCTTTTAGTAAAGCCACCTACGGGGGTAACCACAAGTGTGTCAAAGGAGTCAACTAAGGGAGGACCAGAGTTGAGACTAGAAAGATATGCCTTCACAAGCAGAAAACACTTGGTGGATCACTCTGACTAAACCATAGGGAGATGGTGTGTAGGAATGGGAGCTGCTTTGATATGAGCAGCTGCAGCACCAGTGTACTGGCTTCCACAGGACAGGCCTGTGCCTCATCAGCTTTGCATACATAATACTCTAAGAAGCATTATAGAGAATTCTCATATGGCATGAATCCAGTGACACTGAAACCCCTACTAAAGGTTGTTTAAAAGAATAGCAATCTCAATTGATTTTAGTCCATAGTAACTTATTAACTTCTTATAGTAATCTTATTCTCCTGAATGAACCACTCTTCATATTTTTACTTGGTAAATATTTGGGGAGAGATCTGTACATATAATCTCAACATGTAGATTAGTTCTTGGGACAGTAGAGCTTGCAATTACATCTAGTACATCCACCTCTCCTCTGACTGTATAATGTTTTCTTTAGGACTCTAAAGACTCCGAAATCATCTCAGTTTCATCATCTTAATTCTTTGGTCCAACAAATACAATGGCAGCTGTCCCTTGCCAAAGCATGAATTCATTTTTTAAATCCCCGAATCAAGCAGTAAACAGTTTTATAGTAAGTAGTCCAAGGGAATGTTGGCTAGGATCTTGCCATTAATATCAAGTTCATCAGGAAGTTATCAGTTATTTGAAAAACATCTACCACAGGATTTTTATCTCCAGATGGTGGTGATGGGGTGTCATTGAAACTCTCCTTCTACTGAAGCCCTTCCTCAATTTTCCATATGTTGACAGAGAGCCCATGCAGACATCTCCATAAATGCTACCTCTGTGTCTGAAGTCTTCTGCCAGCATCCTGCCTTGCCATTTTCTCAGATGTTGGTATTTGGCTACATTAAGGACTAAAGATGTTTTCTTATTACTTGATATCTCTAGATCATGTTTTGGCACTGCTCCAGTGGAAAATATTGGATTCATGATAAACAAAACCTCACTATAATACTAAATATTGAACACACTAGAGGGAAAAGCTTCTCTTATGTCTGTGAAGACATTTGTAATGGTGTTGGCTTGATGGTTGGCTCTGTTTTGCTGTTTGATCATCACATTAAAACTAATTTTAAATGCACTATTTACAACATTTTTACAAACTTACTAAAATTTACTAGCTCCTTTCCTCTACTGATTTGCATCTTGGTTTATAAGTCTGGTAATTTGAAGTGACACTATCTCTGATGTGCTTCATCTCCTTTATCTCCAGTAAAATAAGTCTTCCATTTTCCTGAACTTTCAACATATTCTCTATATTTTCAGCCGAAGCTAATTCTGTTTACTCTGCTCTTTTGGGAGCTTGATGATTAAATAGACATCAGGAGCCAACAAGCTATATATCTTGCTCCTTTGTAATTCTGCCCTGTTTTTCTCCTCTTGTTTATTATTTCTGTTGAAATATCATCATGTCATTATTAATAAGGGCAGGTATTTATTGAATGAATACTCTTTAATGACATTATTCTATATTCAAGTTCCATAGAATATTTGTATATACATATATCTGTGTTATTTTGTGAGTTATAATTCTCTTATTTTGTTAATCTCTCTTATTTAGCCTCCATTTTAAAATAAATACTTTCTATTTTGTGGCTCTACTGATAGAACACTGTTCAGAAGGCAAAGATAGGCACAGACTGTCAGGAAAAGTTTTTTTTTAAAAAAAAAAAAAAACCTTCCCAGCTAACTGTGGCCCACAGGCTGCTAATTAGCTTGATGGATCAGCACCTGGTCTGGTTATGAATGCTCGGAAGCCCATTGGCTGCTGGCAGCTGATTCTGACTCCCTGAGGTTTGGAGATGTATCAACCTGAACAGAGAGAGCTGGCACTTGCTTAAAGGGTAGCTGTAGCCAATTATTCATGTGCTCCTTTGAACTTGACTTGGCTGAAGAAGGAACCATGCTTCTTTTAGACACATTGGAAGCAGCTCGCTCTTCCACGATAGGTTGCAACTACCTGGCATATTCCTTTTTAGTTTACAGTACAATGACTAATATCAATACAATCCTACAGTTATCTCTAGGATACCTGAGTTATGTGATTTATGGTTTCTTAATTTTTGGTTCATCCTCTTCTTTTCTACTTTTATGTTCCCCAAGAAGGGCTTGATCAGTTTGTCTCATTTTTCTTTCCTTAGTAAAGATGTATATATCGATATGGATAGGGCCTGGTTTATATGTTACCAAAACTTTAGCTAGACTGCTTAAGGCAACTACATAATCCAGGAGGCAGTGTGTTTGGGCCTGGGTTAGTATCTCTATTTTGCCACTTTTATAGCATGACCTCAGGTAAGTTCCACAATCTTTCAGAGCCTCATATACTACATCACTAAACTGGAGAGACGAATTCTTCCATGGCAGGGTCAGTGGAATAATTATATACCATCACATAGTTTCCTTCCCTTAGTAGTTATTACTCATATTGATCAGCATTCAACATTTGATTGTCTGCCCAGCCTGATGATGAGGCTTGTGGAAGAAGATAAATTGAGGAGAATAACCATAGCTATTTTGTAACACACACACACACACACACACACACACACACACACACACACACACACACACACGGCCCAGACAGAGATCACTCAGAGGAAACAATCCAATAATGCTATAACTCAGCATCTGTGCTATACTCAGCTTCCAGCACATGCTGTCTATCTTCATTTGTGCCAACATGGATGCAAATCTGTCTTCAGACACTGACCCTCATTTCATCCCTCCTCTTCCCCTTCCCCCCCCCCCGTGTTAATCTAATCTATGTTTACTAAAGAGCCCGTGATGGTGGATAGGTGGGGGACTTTAAAACTCCTTTTAGTATCTTCATTCTCCAAAGACCATATTGTCATTAGTATCCTCTTATATACAAAGCCTTTGCCCTCACTGACTCCTCATTTTCCAAAATTTATTTCCTCTCAGGAACAATCCAAACTCTATGTCATAAATATAAAAACAAGGTGAATTTCTTGCATCATCTGAGTATGTCCATGGGATTTCACTCAGCTCCTCAAGATGTTTCTTTCAAACAAATACAGTGCTGGAGTAATGCAGTCAAATAAAATCCTCTCCTCCTCTTAGTGAACACTCCAGAATATTTAATTCTTACAATTTCCTTGTGAAGTTGGCCCCGTTATAACAGCATTACAAATAAGGAAACTAAAACTCAGAGAAGTGAGCAGACCACCAGAAAGTACAAGCCCTACCGAGATATTTGTTGTGAGGATTAAGTAGGATGACATATTGTTAAATGCTATCGCCAGTACAAGTCACAGAGAAGATAATAGTGGCCTCCCCTAGCAAGAGAAACAATGTAAGTAGACACAGTAATAGCAATATACTTGTCCCAGATAGCTTGAACACCTAGCTAGACAAGTCTAGATATTGTAGAACCCAACATACAATGACAAGATGAAGGGGTTGGGAATGTGGCCTAGTAGTAGAGTGCTTATCTTGCATGCGTGAAGCCCTGGGTTCAATTCCTCAGTACCACATAAACAGAAATGGCCAGAAGTAGCACTGTGGCATTGTGGCTCAAGTGGTAGAGCAAATGAAGCTCAGAGACAGTGCCCAGGCCCTGAGTTCAAGCCCTAGAGTGGCACAAAAAAAAACCCAACAAAACAACAATGACAATATGAAGCTTGGCCAAGGAAAGAGAGCAGTGTTTCCTTCCTACAGGCATCATGAAAAGGATGCAACGTACAGCAAACAAATGGCTACCCAAGGGATTCTAATCTCTAAAGTAGGTGGTCCTGATACCTGGATCAAAGATAGATGTGTTGTTCATTAAACAAGCCATAATGCTGTGGACAGGGGCAAAGGTGGCCACAACCTTCTGTATCCCAAGAGGCCACTTGAGCCGTCACACAGAGAATCCCTTATCACCACCATAGGAGGAGGCAGGGGAAGGACTGAACACAGACTAGCCCCGTCCCCACTGCGGTCAATACCGCCGGGTTGTGATCTATGAAAAAAAGAGCAGTGATTGCGGCATGAGCCTGACAGCAGGCAAGCAGGGAGCATGAGAAGAGAAGAGGCAGCCAAAGCATCCTAGAAAGTCAGGACTGCATGTGCACGGAGGACCTAAGTACTAGTTCTACTGTATCCCATCAGCATGCACATACACAAGAAAGACTCCAAGTTAAAATTATTTACAATTACAAGACTGTAATTAAAACGGGGCATTCAAACAAGCATGAGACCCTCTGAGAGGTGGGAGAGAACCCCATAGCATGTCCCCAGAGCCAGTGCTAATGAACAAAAAGAATACAAATGGAAAGATGTTGGTCAAGGGATGAGTAAGTTTTGGAGACAGCATAATGTTTCTAATTTGTTGAAATTCACTGAGAGAACAGACATTAAGTATTCTCAACATACACATAACTATGTGACATGAAAGACATTGGAATTAGCTTGACTGTGGAAATCATTTCACAATAGACATCTAAACATCACATATATACCTTGAAAATATATAAATGGGGCTGGGAAGGTGGCTCAGTGGTAGAGTGCTTGCCTTGCTCGCATGAGGCCCTGGGTTCAATTCCTCAGCACCACATAAGCAGAAAAAGTCGGAAGTGACACTGTGGGTCAAGTGGTAGTGTGCTAGCCTTGAGCTGAAGAGCTGAGGGACAGTGCCCAGGCCCAGAGTCCAGGCCCTACAACCGACAAAAAAAAAAGAAAATATATAAATATTTAAATGTTGTATTTGCTGGTCTCAATAATCTTGGAAATATCTCTGTAAGCCCCCATTATTTTAGGAGGTATCTTTTTAAAAGGGATAACTGAAATGTATTTTGTACCTTAGCAGAATAACTTGTTCATGTCATCAGAGAAGAGAATGTAGTCCTAGAAACCACCTTGAAGAAGCTGGGTATAGTTATACATGTGTGTAATCCCAGCTTCTTGGGAGGCAGGGGCAGGAGGATTGTAAGTTGGAGGTAAGGCTTTTTTATAGGCTTTTCATAGCCCCAGATTTACAAGCTGGAAGAAGACCTCTGATCCTTTTGTTTCCTCACCAAGGAAGAAAAATGAACTCCATGTCAGCTCCATGAACTGACAGTTGCTATACATTCTAGGAGATAGAGTGAAACCCATCTAAGGTAGCATCTGTGCCTTTCAATTTCATCACTCATGAAACACATGTGCAAAGATAGAGATACTGATCCCTCCTCAGATCAGAGTTTTTGTTCCTCCCATCTAAGTAAGAGAAAGAAATTTCTTCCCCAAGGCTTCAGGTAGATCTGCCCCCCATCCACTCAAGTTTTATGAGCATGGAGGTTTCTGTCACACACCATGCATTAACTCAGAGCTTTTACGTCTGGATGGACCAGCCAGAGAACTAAAGCCTCTACTCTCCTATATTTTACACATGAATTCCACACATTTCCACGTAGCAGATCTGTAGGGGCCATTTTTGATATTTATTAGAGTATCCAATGACTCATGATAAAGCAGCTATTAAAGATAAACATCTCCATTCTAATTAGAGAAAGCAGCAAGAGAAAGAGAGAAAAGGCAAATTAGAACATCCCCACCCCCTGTACACATTAGAGGTCCATTTAGCTGGAAGTGGTGATTTACTAAATGACAGGGTAATGGTCTGAAAGAGTTAATGTGGCTTCCCTCATCATTTCTGCCAAGAGTCTCATGTCTGCCCTAAGGGTCCTCTGGAAGCTTATTTTATCCTTGGTCCTGACTGCATACAGACCTAGAAGACTGGGTGCAGTCAGAGCTTTGCACTTCAGACCTCTCCTTACTGTTCAGTAGAAAAGGACTGGGGTCCTTTAAGGATTATCTTCTCCACCTACAGTCAGAAATTCCCAGGGACCTATGGTCCTTTTGTCCTTGGGGGTTTTGTCTTGTGAGCCAGGGAGGGTGAAAGCAGGCATTACCACAAGCATCCGGCTGGGCACTGCCCTTCCAGGGAAAGAACATTTTAGAGCCAAGGTGTTAGCATTCATAGTTCTGAGGAAGCCCAGCACCCTAACAGATTGCTCAGTGTAGCAGCTTCAGTGCCAGGCGGGAAATACAGACTACTACGTGAAGTTAGGAATTTGTAATTCCAGCCCTGGTTCTGCCCACTAAATATGTGACCTTGAGCCAGTCAATGAATCTTTTGAGGATTGCATTTCCTGATCTACAAGATAGAAACAATAGCCTGGCACTGGTGGCTCACTCCTGTAATCCTAGCTACTCAGGAGGCTGAGATCTGAGGACTGAGGTTCAAAGCCAGCCCAGGCAGGAAAGTCTATGAGACTCTTATCTCCAATCAACCACTAGAAAACCAGAAGTGGCGCTGTGGCTCAAGTGGTAGAGTGCTAGCCTTGAGCTGAAGAGCACAGGGACAGCACCCAGGCCCAGAGTTCAAGCCCCAGAACCAACACACACACACACACACACACACACACACACACACACACCTACTATCCACCCCCAGGTGCTTGGGCTCCTCACTTAGTTCATAAGCCTAGGAGAAAGTGCTGTGGCAGGGTTTGTTGCTTAGGTCTGTTGCTAATTTGGAGTAGCCCTTGGATTCTGAAGGCTTGTGGATGGGCATTAGGGAGAATGAACTGATGCTAGGGTGAATTAATTCTCGGAATGAATAAGTACTGTGCTATAGGCATTGTGCTAGATTTTTGCATGGGTACACTCATTTAATCCTTAAACATGAAAAAAAATTATTCCTATTTTATAGATACAGAAACTTTGGTGCAGCAATGAGAAGCAACTTGCTCAGGGTGTAGAAAAAGTAAGACTAGACTAGAATCCAGGGCTGAGACACTGGGCTTTTTCTGAATTATAGTCCCTTCTTGAGAGTTCTAAGTATGAGTTTCTAGTATGCCTAAAACCATGTTTTCTTGAACCAAAAATGAAATGTTATAATCTGACTCATTAAAAGAGGGTTATCCTAGGAAACCTGGATGTATGGTCATTTAGTATAAAAAATAAAAATGTTGGGGCTGGGAAGATGGCTCAGTGGTAGAGTGCTTGCCTTGCATGCCTGAGGCCCTGGGTTCGATTCCTTAGCACCACATAAGCAAAAAAGAAAAAAGCCGGAGGTGGCGCTGTGGCTCAAGTGGTAGAGCGCTAGCCTTGAGCTGAATTGCTGAGGGACAGCGCCCAGGCCCAGAGTTCAGGCCCCACCGGACCCAAAAAAAAAAATAATAAAAATGTTACTAAGAGCCTCTTCCTTTCACTGCTAGCCCAGCAAGTTGGTACTGAGCACAGATGCTCTGTTGGTTAAAGGGTGTTAAAAAGATGAGGTACTTACCACCTATGCCGTGTGGCTAAAATGATCTCTCAG
This sequence comes from Dipodomys ordii, assembly GCF_000151885.1. Lineage (NCBI taxonomy): Eukaryota > Metazoa > Chordata > Mammalia > Rodentia > Heteromyidae > Dipodomys > Dipodomys ordii. Next base: position 31,636,515 of record NW_012267219.1, on the reverse strand, counting down.
GGGCTGATTGTAAGCAAAGACTGCAAGCAGAGGGCTTAGCTATGGCTCAGTGGAGCTGTGTGTGTCTTGGCCCTGAATGTAGTTAACATCCAAAAGAAGTCTCTAGGTCTTAATTCGAAGACTGGGGCAGAACACTTCTGGCAGATGGGTCTCAGTGTTTACATTCATTCCCCCTGGAATCCAAGCCTGCTTGCCTTCAGGAAAAAGTGTTAAGTCCCTTCTGCTCACTCCAGGCTGTTTCAGTATGGTAGTCAGATCTGTAAATATGGCCATGGTTAACAGGCAGTCTATAAGTTGCTTTCAATTTGCCATTCAAACAAAGGATTTTTTTCCCACAGAAAATGCATGATTGAGCAATACAAATGATTAAATCTATGATGCTGGGTAGTCCTTTTATGCCATACCAGTCTCATTAATGACAATTAGGTCCTAAGTACAAGTGAGAAGATCTGAGCTGCTTCTGTGGCAGACATACACCACCAACGGCCACGCAGGTCCTTCACCACTTGAGCCTTCCCTGGAATGCCTCAATTTCTTCATAATAGCCCTCTCTCTCCCTCTCCGCCCCCTTTCTTGTTATCTCTTTTATGAATGTACACTTGCTGTCTCCTCCCTCTTTGATTTATGCCCTAGGCCCTCTATCAAAGCATACCAACTTTTTTTTCTTTCAAAATTCAAAACCCTGGTTCCTACATGCTGGAAGGTAAAGTTTCATAATATCCTAATTATAAATCCATATTCATAGTGCTCTCATCTCTATAACATCTAAGTTCTGATATCTTTAGTTCTTCTATTTTTATTGCCTTTAAATAGTTGTACAAAAGGGTTTCAGTTCAACACATCAATTAATAAGTACAATGCATCCTGATCAATGTTACCCTCTCGATCATTCCCTCCTAATCTATCCCACCTCCACCCATCCCAAGTTACCTGATTCCATTTTTCGTACATATACAGTGACTATTATAACTATATTTGTATACCATTCCTCTCTCCATTCATTAAACCTTATCCCCTTCAGACAATACATGTTTCAGCTTGGTATTCATTTTGTTAAACTGTGAATTAATTGTTCAAAGGAGTTATACCACTGAAATCTACCCCCTGCATATTCCATATTTTAGTCAGTTTGATTGTATATATGCTTCTGGCCCTATATTTTATGTTTAAACTTGTTTAAACTTGCTCATATAGAGGGAAAGATTTGCTGACTTCATTTTACATGTGAGCTCTGTTGATGGCAATTCACTTCCAGGCTTTCAAACCATCAGGAATCAGCTAACAGCTGATTTGTGTCTCTTAACCTCACCTCTCCTGAGCTGTAGATGTATATTCTGTCTTGTTTCTTCTTGTTTCTATTTAGAGAGCAACTGAAATCCAACATGTCCCAAGCTTTCTTTCATTTGTCCATTAAATATTAACTTAATAGCTATTTAGGGTCAGGAGCTGAAAATAAATAGAAGATTATATAAACAAGGCCCTAGATTTGCTGTATTTTGGAGAGATTTATAGCTAAACCAGTCATTTAAAAATAGTAAGTGCAATCTTAGTGAAAACAAAGTTACTATTAAAGTTAAAGGGTACTGCCTTTGAGCTAGCATTCAAAGGAAGAGAAGTATAAAACTTTTCCTAAATTAAGCCACATATTAGTTGAAATTCATTAAGAATAAACTTGAGTTGCCTAGATAAACAGTTTCCAAAAATCAGACTACATCTCTACTTTACCTTCCTAACCCTGAGAGGTCAGCTCACCATTTGACATCATAGGCATTCCAAAAAACCCTCAGTATACTTGATAAACATATTTTCTATCAGTGCCACTGAAAAAATCACTAATGTGGTATAAAGAATCACAGAACAGCTTTCTGTTGCAATATACACACATACACATGCACACACATGCACATTCACACACAACACATAAAATTTAGGACATTATAGTTACCAGAGCCTCAATATAAAACCCAAAGGTGCGCTCTTTTACTTCTTTTCACCTTTTAATCCTGTTTATACCTGAGACAACTTCCCTGGGAGCTTATTTAGCTGATAACTTTAAGTTTTGTAAATTTGGCATTACAATTCTGAAGGAATTCTGAAGGACAGTTCTATGTAATTAGATTTGTGTGAGGTCTGAATTTTAAGTGTTAAATAACAATTATTTTTTCATGCTTAAAAATGCTCAAAACAAAAGACAAAATCTAGACTACCATAACATGGAATACTAATAAGGTAATATGGAATAACAATAAGATAAGAGAGGTCTACTATGATAATACGCAGATATTTCTTGCTCTGAGAATCACAGAGCAGTTCTCTTAACTACATAATTCTAGCTGTCTTAAGACCAAGCCATGAGTGAATCTGTGTATTATTATATAATGGAATTTCATAGCTGAGCCATGATAGCTGATCTATGTTTCAGGTGTTAAATCTGTATGGGTCTGTTGAGAGAGAAGTGACTAACTGCCTTTGTGTTCATTATCTCCATAACCTAGGAAACTGTCCTCATACCATACGTGCATAATTTTCCTACATAGCTCCAGATGGGATAATCAGCCCTGTTGGCATTTCTTCCTTGTTCAGGAAATTTTGCTAAAACATGAAATCCCTTTCTGGTTACGATAACTACCACTGAAGGCAATAGGTAACTATCCCTATTCTCTTTCAGAACTACTTCTTTTTTAAGCACTCTGTGAATGTGAGACATGTTCAATACATTTTTAATTTTAAAAAATCATAGCTATGAGTTTTTTCAAGAGTTAATTTTATGGCAGATGCTACAGTTAATGCTTTACAGGGTATATCAATTAGGGTTCCATTAGAGAAGCAGATCCAATAGGAAACGTATTTTAAGAGACTTACTGCAGAGAATTAGCTTAAATGAAGTGGGGCTAGCCAGACTGACATGCCCATCCGGTCAGAGAGGCAGTCAGAAAGGGTAGGCTGGAACTTGGGAAGTGCTAAAACTGCCATTTACAGCTGGAATTTCTTCTGCTGCTCTTAAAGCATTTGAACTGATCAAATCAACTTTTCTATGATAGTCTCACATAGTTAAAATCAAGTGACTGTCAATTTTAATCACATTTATAAAATACCTTTACAGCATCATCTAAGTTGGTATCAGACTAAATAATTGGATCTTTAAAGAGCCAGGTTAGCATAAATCCACACTATGTGGGTAATCTCATTTCCTCTCAACCACAAAAACTTTATGAGGTAGCTTTCATAATTGCCACATTTATTTTACAAATTGGAATGCCCTCAAAATGTAAGCAATTTACTCAAGATCACAAAGCATTTAAGCATAAAAATAGCAATGACTGAACCCACAGATATAATGCTAAAGTGCTTAACTGTTTCATTATACTACCATCAAAGAACCTTCTACTCCTCTAAATCTGTACAAAGGTCTCATATGAACACATTGCATATTTTAATAAAACCTACTGCCATCTTTGGATTGGTCAAACTGGAATATTCAACACAGTTATTTTCAAATGGTATGAATTGGAACCCGAATGGTTTTTAGAAAAATAAAGTTACTGAAGGAAAAGAAATCATTCTGACATTTAGTATCCCAGAACACCAAAGTATCATGCTTTCTGAAGAAACAGGGAAAAGAAAAATCATGGTTTCCTCCTGTCTCCAGTGACAATGGTTCTTAGGAAAGTGACTTAACCTCTCTAGGTACCAAGTTCCTTTTCTTTTCCTGTGAGCAAGTTTTCATATATTTTATGCTGTTTTACAACATGAAATTTTAAAATGCCAACAAGTAATGGCTATTTTAGTGCAAAAAGTAAAAAGCCTTCTTTGAGTTATTTAATGTTTTTACCCCAGTAAAAGTAGAAGTTTGTACACTGATAACCTTTATGTTTTAACATGCATACCTGGAGGTTATTACCACATTTCACTGTGCCATATTGGAATTAATTTTTAGGAATCTAGTATTTAGAGCTGGCCATGTTTTTTGGTTTTTTGTTTTTTTGGGGTTTTTTTGGGGGGTCCGGTCCTGGGGCCTGAACTCTGGGCCTGGGCTCTGTCCCTCAGCTCTGCAGCTCAAGACTAGCACTTAAGCCACAGCGCCACTTCCGGCTTTTTTTCTTTTTTTGCTTATGTGGTGCTGAGGAATGGAACCCAGGGCCTCTGGCATGCAAGGCAAGCGCTCTACCACTGAACCACCTTCCCAGCCCCGAGCTGGTCATGTTGAACGGAGTACAGTAACCCCACCATGCACAACGACTCACCTTTCCAGGTCCTTGTAGATGTTTTCATCAGCCAGCACAAAGACTGACAGAGCACTAGGGTTTCCATCATTTTCTACAGATGTGATATAGACATTAAACAGGTTACAAATGCATCTAGAGTACAGAGCCCTCAATACAAGAATAAAATGATAGTACACGTCCTTTCCAAACAGCATGCAGTTCACTTCCAATAAATGAGATCCCTAAGTCTGCCCACTATTGCTACTTGGAAAGACTATCCCAAAGAGAATGATAATCTGAGAAATGTCAAGTTTGTTTTTCTGATTATAATGCAAAAGCAAAAGCAAAACCCCAAACAAAAAAAAAAACAAGCCACCAATTTTTACTTCAAGTAAAAACAGAACTAAATAACCTAATTTCCACACCATGGAAAGTTTGCTCATCTCAAAAATACATAGCTGTCCAAACTCTGTCAAAGAGTCAGAGTCAGGTCACAATTCATTCAGAGCACAATAAGGCAGGTCATGGCCAGTCAGCCATAGCCATCTGTAAGATGTAGATTCCAAAGGCTTCAGGCTGGGAATGTAACTCAGTGGTACAACAGTTGCCTAGCGTGTGTAAGGGCTTGATTGAATTCAATCCCCAGCAGGAGGGAGGGGGGGACAAAACAAAAACTTCATTGAATAGTTCATTATACAAATGAGAAATGGCTCTCATACTTTTCACTGTTCATGCTTGCAGAGCCTGATGGGTGTGAGAGTCGTTTCCTAGCTCGGCCCTTAGCTGCAAAGTGGCCTCAGAACTTCACAAATTTCACAAAAAGCAGAGCATGACATGAGGATAAAAATCCGTTTTCTGAAGGAAGAGTTCCTTCCTCTTATTTGCAGATCTTTTTTTTTTCCTTCTGCAAAATGAGGCTCATGAAACTTACAAAGTGGTGAGAATTAAATGAGATAATGCACCAAAGCCTGGCAAACTAAGTGGTCAGTAAATGTTACCTTTAAAAAAAATCACATTTTTTCTTGTGTGTGTGTTGGGGGGGAGGGGGGCTTGAAGTCTTGTAGCCCAGCAAACCCTCTGTAAAGCGTAGAAAGTGAACGTGCCCTGCCCTAACAGTTCCTTAAGTACATTCACTTGAACTGCATTCCTATTGCTCCACCTATTCGCCGTTTTCAGACCATAGCTGTTGGCTCTCATCCAAGACCAAGTGGGTATAACTCAGACTTACGGTTGCAGAGTGGAAGCACCCAGAACCGAACTGAAGGGTGTGTGTGGCCAGATGCGCTCGCGCCATGGTTGTGCTATAAGCAGTCGTAAGACACATGATTATGTCAAGGGGGGGGGGAACCACTGATGGTTTGGAATGGGAGCAAACCCTTGCTCAAATCAGACGTCTTTCATTTAATCGCCCTGATTTCGAGAAGAAGCCTCTGCCAAAGTAAATTTCTACAACTCGGTAGCACCGGGGAAACTTTGGCGGACACGGGCGGGGAAGGGGGGGGGGGTATTCGAACCTTTCCAGGAGAGTGGCGGGCCGGACCCCGGAGCCCCCGGGACAGGACGGCGGGCCCGCAGGTGGAGGGCCTGGCGGAGGGCGGGTGTGGAGCAGGACCTGCCTCCGGCCCTCCCCACCCTTCCCCTCCCCGCAGGCTGCCGGTCTCCCGGAGCGCGGAGGGGGCGGCCGA
>NW_012267219.1:31608922-31629856 GCF_000151885.1 Dipodomys ordii | reverse complement strand
CACGCCGCCGAGACGCGGCTCGGAAGAAGTGGCGCTGCGGCCGGGGCAGAGGAAAACCGGAGCCGAGGCGGAACAACCCCCGAGGAAAGCCGCGGAAACGGTTTGCTGGGGCGCCGGCGGCGGCGGCGGCGGCGGCTGGGCTTTTCCTTTGGTGGGGGGGTCCCCCTCCACCTGTTTTGGACGCTGACCCCCTCCCACCCCACCCCTCCGGGTTGCGCGCATTTCCCAGGTCCTCAGCCTGGGGGATCCGAGGAGTTTGAAGCGATCGATTGCCGGGTGTCTTTCCAAACCCCCGGGACTTGCACGAGTCTGGGTTTTGCAGAGGTCATTGCTGCCCGCGATGAGCGAGCCACGCCGAGCGCGTATCGCGCCCAGGTGTGCTCGGTCTCGCCGGCCAGGTGCGGCGGGAGCGTCGGCCGCGGGAACGGGCGGCAAAGGTGCGGTGGCTCTCCCCGCATATCCCCCCTCCCGCCCCCGGCCCCCATGTCTGGATCCATCGATCCAGCGGAAAGGGGAGCGGGCAGGCACTTGTCCAGTGCTACTACGCCTCAGCCCTGCCCGGGCAGCCCCGGCTGCAGTGTAAGGCTTTCGGGCAGATCGGGACCGCTTTCCCAGTGCATTCCCAGTTTCCGCGTTTGGAACTTGCACGTAATCCTACGCCAGGCTAAAACTTGCCAAAGCCAAGCAGGGTCTCACTATTTAAAATCATGATCATGATGATGATCATCATCATCATGATCATCATCATGATCATGATCATCATCTCAGGATGCTGCCACTACTCCTGTATCCATTATTTGTCAATATCAATGTATCCCAGGGAACTGGCAGCTTATAAACACGAGCCCTTTAAAATAATAATAATAATAACAGGGGCAGCCCAGGAAGCCTTTGGCATTTTCAGGCATGAGCCAGGAAGGCTTGTGTCCTCACTGCAGTCCCCCCCCCCCCCGTTTCTCTGCTCTGAGTCAGGGACGTGTTAGTTTGAGGACTGAGATTTCAGCCCCTGGGCCGCACAGAACGCATTGTAGTTGTAGATGACAGGCATGTGAACTTTGGGGGTGGAGTGGGGGCGGTTAACTATGCTTAAACAGTAGGGTATTTGCGGTGTGGACTCGTGCATCTGGAGACTAGGATGTGGCGTTGGAATGGCAACACGAGGAATCTAAGTCCTGTGTAAGATGCATTGAAACGTTGCACGAGTTGTCCTGGGGGGTCTAATTTTTCTCCTTTCGATGAGTCTTGATAATAGGTAGATTCCCGTAGAAGTTCCCAGCTGGAAGGGAGAAGGGGAGAGGTTATACTAGAAAGCCTCCCCCCCCCCCCCAGGTTTCTTGCAGACCTGTGTTTTTGGTACTCTGCAGATGAGCTTGTGTAAGGAGATGCCGGTGGTGCCCGGGTTATTTGAGTCCGTAGTAGTGTTGACGGCTCGGTGACAAAATAGACTGTAATGATTGGCGCTGGAGTTCTGCCACCCCAACAGCGTCCTCGCCAGTACCCAGTTCTGTGGAGTCAATCCTGAGTAGCGCTTGGTGTGATGCCTTGATCCTCCGGCACAGATGCCTGAGAGAAAAAGGAGGGAGTGAAGAGTACATGGGAATTAAGACAAATGCCTGCTGCTAGGAGATAGTGACCATGGCATAGACACACGACTGTAGATTAACACACACACACACACACACACACAATTTAGGAGATTTAGAATGGGGAAAAAGTGGAGTTCCATGAGCATTCCTGTTCAAGGATGGGACCTTTGCTGCACTGGAGTTAACTTTGCTTCATGCACTTTTGTACTATGAGTAGAAACAGTCTTTTCTTTTCGACTAGTGACAGTAAAATGGCAATAGATTCATGTACTAGAATAGGAGACCTGGGATGGTTACATTTCCCCTAATGGAGAACAGAAAGCAGCAATGATTTGACCCTGTTTGGAGATCAGGTCTCCACTGCAATAACTTCAAAGCATAAATAAAACATGGTACAATATTTAACAAGATACTTGAGATAAGTTGGGTTGAAATAAAAAGCTGTAAATGTGCATTTGTTGGTCAGCAATCTAACATGAGCATCTCTGAGGAGTTATTAAGAACCTAAAGCCAAACTCAGTGGCTCAAGCCTGGAACCCTAGCTGCTTGGGAGACATAGATCAAGGGATGTCAGTTTGAGGCCAGCCTGGGCATAAAAGTTCATGAGACAACATCTCAGACAAGAGTAGTAGGAAACTTCTATCATCCCCAACCACTGGGGAAGCATAAATAGGAAGCACAAGGAGGAGTATTCCCAGCTTGGGGTGGGGGGGGGTGCGGAGGGGTCTGGGCATAAAGTGAGGCCCTACCTCAATAAGGCATAGAAAAGGGTAGGGCGGGCATAGCTCTAGTAGTAGAATGCATACCTAGTAATCACAAGGCCCTGAGCTCAATCTCCACCACTGCGAGGAAAAAAAAAATCCAAAAGTTTGCTAGTTTAACTAAACGTGTATATGCAAATGAGGTCTACTAACGTTTTTGTCATTTAATGCATTTGATCAGAAATGTTAAGAACTAGCTATCTGTAAAATAGTATTTTAAAGTTACTCTGTGTATTCTAAGTAGGGTATAAATTAGTAGAGCTTTCATTGTATGGGAAAGGCTTTTCCCATCATTGATGATGCTATCCTTCTTTAAATGTTGGCAGGTACTTTCCAGTTTGTCAAGTCATTGTCATTTCACTGTTCACTGAATAAGTATTTTTGAGCACCAAATGTTTGGAAGCACATTTCTCCTCCCTTTACATAAAAGGCAGACATATTCTCTAAGTATTAAACCAAAATAAACACTCCTCTACCATCAGTGTTCAGAGTATTGGCACAGTCTGTAGAAACAGGCAGAGTTTATTGATGCCCTCATTTCTGACCAGATGCTGGTGTCAACATATGTCATAGTGATATCTATCAAGCCAGTATATGTTGGAAGGAGTGAGCAATTAGCAAAATCAGTTAAGAAGATCTGCTTGATTAATGACTAACAATCAGTAAAACATTGGTTTTCTTTAGACGTGTGTGGTTTTTTCACATTTGGGGTTCGAGCAGTAACTTGGTTATAATTTCCAGGTGTCTCTATTCATCCAATATAAGTTCTTCTGTAAGCCACGAGTAGTGAACAGAAGTGTGCATGGAATCTGTCAAATTTATGTGGTTTTACCTTCTCTGGTCCTTAGCAATACAGAGCATAAATGTTTGCTGTTGAATTCAGTAGCAATACTATCAGTAAACTTTGAAAAAAAACTGTTATAAGTAGTTTGCCTTGAGTAAAAGAATGCAGTAGCTTTAATGTCTTTACTCACATTAATATTTGATTTCTTTGAATGTTTCAATGTGTAATATTGTCAATAAATTTAGTGATGTGCTTGAGAAAGAACATTTTCATGAGTACATTTGTCTTCTTTTATAACTGTCAATATCACATTGTTCCAGAGATCTATTTTTATGTAGATGTAATTTTCATGTAAAAATTAACCTTTTTTATAATTCTAGTGTGAGATGAAAACCATTCCTGCTCATCTGATTCTTGCTGTCTCCTCATGGGATCATAAGATGATTTTTTTAGAAGTAAAATATGATTAAGCTGAGTCATTTTGTCATTTTTTTTATTCTTTAAAAAATTGTGAGCAGTATTGGCTTATTTAGCTGAAAATCCAAAATTAGTTCTCTAAAAATCTTTATATTTAATCCATCTCTCAATTCTTATATTTACTGAACAAAGATTTATTAGTAGTTTCTTCTGTGGGAATTGGAGGAAAATCAACAACTAACAGAACCAGTACTTAATGCAAAACTGCAGGTTCTGATCTCTATTTCAAAGTACAGTGAGTTTTTGTTTGGAGAATTCAGGACAGAGTTGTTTATAGAACTCTGTTTTGAATTGCTCTGTAAATGACTATAGTGGAGATAACTCATTAGAATTTGATTACAATGAACCTACTATGCTCAGAGCTTGAACTATAAGAAGTCATTGACTGCTGCAAGACTTTACTAGATACCCAGAGTAGCCACATTTAGGCTCCTCAGCCACAGTAAAAAGAAGCTTCTGAGGTGCATGAGAAGATATGGAATCATTGAGTGCCACTATTTTTGCCGTATGTTTAGATGCTGCTCAGTTCTGAAATGCTAGTAACAGAGCAGAGCTAGGATTTGTGGTCATGTAGAAAACAAGAATTTCTTGGCAATGGCATTCACTCTTGCTTGGCTGTTTTTGCTCACAGCTGGTGCTCTCCCACTTGAGCCACACTTCCAATTCCAATTTTTTTCTGGTATATTAGAGATAAGAGTCTCTTGAATTTTTCTGCCCAGGCTGTCTTTGAGCTTCAATTCTCTGAACTCAGCTCTTGAGTAGCTAGGATTATTTGTGTGATTATAGGCATTGGTCTAGCTGTATCAATGCCCGGCTGAAAAATTGTACTTTAAGAATATCTTAGATCCTGTCATTTTAAAAGCATGCTTTAATTAAAGTATTTTTATAACCATAAGTTTTATGATCTGTTTTTTGTTTTGATTAAAGCATGAGAATAACTTGCATGTAAATGCAACAGGTGGTACGTTTTGTATAACATTCGTGAAAGTCTTATTTCCCTGTAGTTACAAATCAAGAGTGTGTTGAAATTATTTTTAGAAATATAAAATGTTACTGTAAATAAAGCTATTTCTCTTCATCTACATCATCCATTTCTTCAGAAAAGATTTGTAGACCATATGCATTATCTTTTGTATCTTAATATGTTGTCTTGGTCATCAACTCAATATTTAAAAAAAAATGGTTCAGATTGTTTTCTTACACTACAGCAAACACCCCCCCCTCCCCCCACACACACAATGGAAGTCCTAACATTGTCTCCTCAATTGCTCTTAGAGTTTGTTTGGTACCCCGGTATGAATGATGCTCTTTGTTTCTCCTTACTAGTAGATTAGTCATAAAAACTCATGCCAAACCAAATTAGAAGTATATAGTCCCTCCCAAGTTTCAACAGTATTTACAAACTGGCTCTTCCTCCTTTATACCCACTCACAACTACTCCAGGCAAAAGACCCATTGTATTCGAAGTGAGATTTCTCTCCATAGCTATCAGGAAAAACTCATTGGCCCATCTTCCTGTAACCACTCAGCATGGACCCCTTTACTCCATTCACTGCCTTAATCCGAGTACCTATTCAGGTGTTTTTTTTTTAAATATAACATTCTCATATTTTCAGATAGTTGTACAAAGGGGTGTCAATTCAACATACTGGTTTACATAACAGTGTGTCTTAACCAGTGTCACCTCTTCCATCGTTCCCCCTTATCAGGTAGCTTTTAAATCACACCTCCTCCATCCTTTCCCTCCTAGTCTCGTCTCCTCCTTTCCCTTATACCTGCTCATTTCTCTTTTTTTTCTCACCTCTTCTGCATTTTTTTAATAGCAGTGACAAAGCATGACTGATAACACTCACAACGTTTCTGGCATTATGTCTGTGATCAAGCAGCCAAAACCTATAGGTTTCAAACTGAAGTTACACCCCTAAAAAAACAGACCAAAAACTCAGGTCCCCCTCAGGTACCCACAAAGTCTTTACTAGTATGAAATATGAATGAATAATAGCTATAATCTATTCATACCCAAGTAAGTTGATCAGTTTCTTGTTGTATTTTTCAGTGATGATTAGTCATGTTGATTTTTTTTTAGTATTTTCATTGCAGAAATACAGAATTTTAGCTTATTATGGAGTCCAGTAGTCTTGTAAGCTATAACCTTGAGCTACTATTTGTCGTTTATTTGAAAGAAAGTACATTCTTAATTCTGAAGAACTGCCCTAAAAGATAGGTTTTCAGGATGAGGAACTGCCTCTGGGTGCACACACTCATTGGCGAAATAGTTAGCTGAATGTAGACTGTCTTCTCGGACCTGTTCTTCAGGCAGGAGATGTAGTGGAACAAAGCAGGTGTCCCTGTTTTTCAGAGCAGATGCCCATTGGGGGAGGGTTGGTCCAAAACAAAGAGATAAATATATGGAGATGATAATTTCAGAGAGCAATAAGTGCCTTGAAAGCCAAACAGCAGGACAAAGTGCTCCAGAGCAATGTGAAGGGCAAAGGCCACTGCTCTGAGAGCTGTTCAGATCCAACCTGCCTGAGTAAGGACCCTGCAATCGAAGACTTGAACAACATCTAGAAGCCAGCTGGGGAAGAGCACTACAGGGCCAGTAGCCCTGCTCATGTGAGTCCTCCAGAGTGAACAAGTACATTGTATTTAGGGGACATAGTGCAGTCTAGTGTGGCTAGATCCTGTTCAGAATAGTCTTTCAGGTCACTGTAGAAAGTTCAGATTTTATTCTAAAATCAGTGTGAAGCAACTGGAAAATTTAAAGTACAAAGGTGATAGCTTTCCCTTAATAATGGCTGTTGTGTGAAGACTGGGTAATACCAAGACACATGGTATTCTTCTACATAGACATGTGGAAGACTATGCCCAGATGACAGAAGTAGGTGTGGCACAATTGGAATCTCAGCTTACTAGTAAGTAGAGAGAGGGAAATTTGTTTCCAGGCCAGCCACACAGAAGTTAGCAAGGCGCCATCTCAACTAGCCATGGTTGAAATAAACCATGAAATAAAGCCATGATGGTTCACAACTGTTGTCCCAGCTACACAGAGGCTTAAGACAGAGATTTGTAGTCCAGAGGTAGCCCTATGCAGAAAACACTATCTGAAAAAAATAAAATAAAAAGGGGCTTGGTTTGTGGCCCACCTTGCAAGGAGGAGGTCCTCAGTTCAAACCCTAGTACTGACAAAATAATAGAAAAATAAAGTAGCTCAGGTGAAAAATAATTATGATTTAACTAATGTGTTGTAGCAGTAAAAAGAAACATAGACAAATGCAGAATATGAAACTTTGAAGAACTTTGAAAATCTAAAATTAAAATCACAAAATACAAAGAATAACTTCTCTAACAATATCTGTTAATACCTTTACTTTTTTTTTTTTTTTGTCAGTCGTGGGGCTTGAACTCTGGGTGTGGGCACTGTCCTTCAGCTCTTCAACTCAAGGTGAGCGCTCTACCACTTGAGCCACAGCATCACTTCTGGTTTTCCAGTGGTTTATTGGAGATAAGAGTCTCATGGACTTTCCTGCCCAGGCTGGCTTTGAACCTGGATCCTCAGATCTCAGCCTCCTGAGTAGCTAGGATTACAGGCGTGAGCCACTGGTACCAGGCTACCTTTACCTTTTTAAGGAAAAAATGAACTATTATTTAAAAACTATTTAGTCATATGATTCCACTCAATTTCTCAGTCAATACATATAACTAAACATTAATTTCTTACAATTACCCCAAACTTGGTTGGGAAGGTGGCTCAGTGGTAGAGTGCTTTCCTTACATGCATGAAGCTGGGTTCAATTCCTCAGCACTACATAAGCAAAAAAAGCTGGAAGTGGTGCTGTGGCTCAAGCCTTGAGCTGAATAGCTGAGGGACAGCTCCCAGGCCCAGAGTTCAGGCTCCACAACCGTCCAAAACACATACACACACACTTACTCCAAACCTCACTACCTAGGAATAACATCTTCTGCACTAGTCACCTATTGTTTGAGTGATCTTTCGGTGCATACTGTATATACAAATGGGTCAATAAGTAAATGAAAAGATAAATTTTGTAACAATGGAATCATACTGCAGTTATCTTTTTTATTTTGTCAATATTGGGGCTTAAACTCAGAGCCTAAGCACTGCCCCTGAGCTTTATTCTCTCAAGGTGAGTACTCTACCACTTTGAGCCACAGCACCCCTTCCAATTTTCTCATGGCTAATTGGAGAGAAGAGTCTCACGGACTTTCCTGCCAGGCTGACTTTGAACCATGATTCTCAGATTTCAGACTCCTGAATGCAGTGACTTTTTAAATAAAAACTATTAAAATTTGTTTTCCTGTATTTAACAACAGAAAAAAATGGGGTTACAGAAGCTAAACAGTTGTTGAACTGTTGTGGAGATAGATGTTTTGCTAATGAACTAATTTCAAAGATGAAGGAAGGGACTGAGTTATGAGTGAGTGCTCCATCTTTTGCATAGCAACTGAGTGCATCATGAGCAGATTGTGCCCGAAGGAACTTAAAGGAAGAAATTAGTGGAAGAAGGGACCCAAAAATTCTGTTTCAAGCATTTTTAAGTCTGAGAAACTTGTAATCAATATGGAAATATCAATCAGGTAGTTTGAACTAGGGAAAGATCAAAAAGCCACAAACACATCTAAGCAGCTTCCTTTCTAGAGGGTATCTAAAGCCACTTGCCTACTAGAAGAAAATAAATGTAGGGATGACTATAATGAAGATACACTAATCAGACTATCGTTTGTGGACTCTAAACTTAGAGTAAACTTCTTAACCCAAGAAACATCTGAAATTTTTTAGTACGAATGAATTAGGTTAATGCTTAGCATTAATTAGCCAGCTTTCTCCTTTAACTTTACAATTCAAGATAATTTCAATTGTATAATTTTATCAGGAAGCTAAAAAATTTTTAGTGATCTTACTTGCTCTAGTAAATGGAAAGAAGCTTTTATGGTCAGGAGGAGATGAAGCATTCCTTATCAAAGCTAGCTCAGCATAGGGGTAAGTGATGATACATGCAGCATATATATCTTCCACCATGCTTTGCTCAAACTGTTTCAAATCCTGTCCTTTTTTCAGGATTCTTGAGTAACTGTGGATATATTCTAACCCTTTTCTGAGTTCCTACAGCTTTTTGTCCCTTTGCTTATTGTATTTGGATACAAATGGTGTATCTTCTGTGAGACTATTAGCCACTCAAGGGCAGAGCCCATAGCCTTTATGATAGTACTACATGCTGAAAGTCCCTGACACATCAGGTAACAAATAATCATCTTAAACCTTTTTGTGTATATTTTGGGGGGGGTTCGGTCATGGGGCCTGAACTCTGGGCCTGGGCGCTGTCCCTCAGCTCTTCAGCTCAAGGCAAGCGCTCTACCACTTGAGCCACAGCGCCACTTCCGGCTTTTTTCTTTTTTCTTATATGGTACTGAGGAATGGAACCCAGGGCCTCATGCATGCAAGGCAAGCACTCTACCACTGAGCCACCTTCCCAGTCCCCTTTTTATGTATATTTATATGTACAGAGTACATTCAGACTTTTCTATGTTCAGACTTAAGGGATAATGTTTTATAAATTGAACTGTAAATCCAGACTTGGGGTCCCAATTCTCTTGCAGACTAACTGATGTGTCCTGCAGCTGGGCCACTGTCTGTATGTAATTCCTTATCAGTTAAAGTTTGGGAAGTGATATTAATGAGTTTTCCCCAGGCTAGAGAGCTGTGAGGCTAAAGGCATGTGGAGTCTTGGTAAAGGAAACCACAACCACAGCAAACATTTCCATTGCTCCTAAGGAGTGGGGCTCCTGACCAGTTGTCTTCAGCCAACTACTGCCTTCTTCTCCCCAATCCCACTTCTCAGATTATTTTCTATCCTCTTCTTGATTTAGAATAACATTGATTTAGCATACTTAATGAAGTCTATCCACAAAAAGAGAATGGGCTCTGTAGTAATGTGAAAAGAAGTGAAAACCAACAGAAACCATGTGGCAAATTCAACTATTTCATTTCCAGCTTAGTTCTTCCTTAATTAGACTGCTTTATATTGATTCCATGTTTGAAGAAATTTTTAGCTTGTGTCTCTGCACTATATTTGAACATAAATAAAACATCATACATTTTGCCAACACAGAAGTGCCTTGTATATAGTGGGTTTGGGTTCCTGTCACATGCTGATCAAGTGTGGTTGTTTGTGCCTGGTAAACAGCTTGGGCTTGTGGCAGAACAGTGAGGTTTTCTTCACTCACCTGTGGCCACCATCATGTAGACACTGGACAATGAATAAGAAGGAATTGGTTTCAGACTGGGATTCAAACACTGGCTGTGTGTGAATTCTGGACATCAAAGATCAAATCATATTATTGCTACAATTGCCTGTTGCTTTTTTTTTTAACGTGCCAGGACTTGAATTCAAGGCCTGTGCTCTCACTTGGCTTTTTATGTTCATAGCTGGTGTTCTGCCACTCAAGATAAACCTCCTGTCTGGCATTTTGCTATTAATTGGAGATGGAGACTTGTGATTTGTTCGGTCCAGGCTGGCTTTGACCCTTCAGCCTCAGATCTCAATCTCCTCAGTAGAGAGGATCACAGACATGAGCCACCAGCACCCAGCTGCCTATTGCTCTTTTAAGGAGATTATACACAAAGTCTTAGAATCCAGATTTTTAACAAAATTGAAATAGAACTTAGCATAGTTGGCAAGTCAGATTCCCTTAGATAACATAAATTTAATGCATTAAACTGTTATGTGAAATGTAAGGAGTAATTTGGGATCCCTAAACCTGAACTAATTATTCAGAATAGCTATGTTGTATCTTTAAAAAGTAAGCATGGACCTTTTAATAAACAACAGTCATTATATAAGATTTTGCTGGACTTCCTTTGTCTATGAGATAGTACAATAAAACAATGAGTAACCATGGTGGTTCTCTTTTTTAAAAAATAGGTTATTATTTGTGACCAGCTCAGACAGGAGATATAAATATTGACAACTTTCATTACTGCTTGGTGTTTTAAAACACAGACCAGAGATGCATTTAAAATGGTTAGCAAATGTGCTAGACTATGTACTTTGGCTTAATTAACATCCTAATGTTCAGCTTTGTGAACATTCTACCTAAAAAAATAAGATTTATTTTTTGCAGTATGGCAGTTACTTGCCCAGTTGCTAGGTAACAAGGAAAATCTCTATAGCTTTATCTGAACATGCAGCAGATGATTTTTCAGTGACAGTTATTTATATCCAATACATTAAAGTATTACATATTGATAATGGTGAGACAAACTGGTTGTACTTTATTGCAAATTCACAAGGCTGTGCTAGTCCACAAAGCTCACTTTGTTCTAATTTTTTTAAGTTATTATTAATCTTTGCCACCAAGAATAATCATGTTTCTAGCATAGCAACAATAGCATGGCTTTTATTTGATAATAGCACTGCCATACCTTCCAACTTAATTGTATGGTTCATCATCTGGAAAGAGGTGTTTCTCACCATAGTAACTATTCAAATGTTATAAAGTTTGAATTGTTGGGTTGTTTTTGTTTGTTTGCTTGTTTGTTTGGTCAATTGTGGGGCTTGAACTTGGGGCCCGGGCACTGTCCCTGAGCTTTTTTTTTTTTGCTGAAGGCTAGTGCACTACCACTTTTTTTGTTTTGTTTTTCTAAAATTTATTATCTTTAAGTAGTTGTACAAAGGAGGTACCATTTAACAAAGCAGTTTATGAATACAGTGCATCTTGATCAGTGTCCCCTTCAATATTCTTATCCCTCTTCAACCCACAGTGAATTCTTGACTGCCTTCTCTCTCCTTCCCCTCTTCATTCATCTACCTCTCCTCCTTGGGCTTCCCCCTTCCCTCTTGCAAGTACCCATATCCTGTACCCTCACTTCCATTTCTCTTTTTTTCCCCAAATTCTGTATTGTGATTAAGTGATTATATGTGTTCCCAAATTTCATAGTATTGTGGGATAGTGATGCTTAGTTAAAGTCACAAACACATTCTAACTTTCATGAGGCAAATTGTCTATTGTGGTCTATAACATTTATGAGTTCTATGAGCTTTGCAATACAGTTATTTCTTCCACATTGGATGGTATGTACATTTCTTTTGTTTTGCACAGCATCAGCTGTTCCCTCTTTCCCACTCATTCCCTCCCTCCCATCGCTGCCATTGAGTTGCTTAGTTCATTTTGATCAGTGTCCAGTGCAGCTTATGGGTCCCGCTGTTGTATGTTTTCCCCTGATTCCCTCTAGTTCTATGTCATCCTCCTGGTTTCCCTCCAGTGTGTACATATACACCATACATGTGATCAGCAGCATGGAGTTATTTAGTAGTGATTCAACCAGATGAGTGGAAGTCCTTTGTTTCTTAAGTCTTGTTAATTTTGTCATATCACCTTACATTTTGGATTTAACATCCACTTATCGGGGAGACCATGGAGCACTACCACTTTGAGCCACAGCGCTACTTCCACTTTTCTGGTGGCTAATTGGAAATAAGACTCTCACAGACTTTCCTGCTTAGGTTGGCTTTGAACTGCTCAGCCTCCTGAGTAACTAGGATTACAGGTGTGAGCTATCAGTGCCCAGCTAAAGTTTGAATTTTTTTAAAAAAAAGTCAATATCTTTTCTTTGTGTTGCTTGTTATTTCTAAAGCTGTAATTGTTGAGGAACTATTGCTGCATGGGGATGTAACAGTGGACTTAAAATATACTCTAAAGACATTGACAGATTTTTTTTTTGTTTTACCTTTCTATAGACAGCTAAGAAGACACAACAGTGTAGTACAGGTGTTGCATAATAAGCAATAGTGTAGCTGCACTCTTCAATAAAAGTAATTGCTGAAAGAAAAAAATCTGTAACTTAAACCTTACAACCAGTGAATCTCTTGCCAAGGTTCTGAATTTTCTCTATAGTATGTGTATCAGATGAATTCATTTGCTCCAGTAATTCTTCATGCATGTAAGAAACCATGTAAAATAGATTGATTCCCAACTTTTTTCTCCTGTCATTTATGTTGAGAAATCTCCACCATTTATCATGTTTGTGGGTTTGGGGTTTTTGCTGTTATTTTGTTGTTGTTGTTGTTGTTGTTTTTGCCAGTCCTGAGGCTAGCACTGTGGGCCTGGGTGCTGTCCCTGAGCTCCTTTTGCTCAAAGCTAGCGCTCTACCACATGAACCACCACACTACTTCTGGCTTTTTCTGTGATTAATTGGAGAGTAAAGTCTCACAGTTTCCTGCCTAGACTGGCCTTGAACCATAATCCTCAGATCTCAGCTTCAACTGTAGCTAGGATTACAGGCATGGGCCACCAGTGCCTGATTGGTCATTTTAAACTGCAAGATCAAAATGGAGATTTGTACTACAATAGAGAAATTTATCTTTGAACATTGCACATCGGTATTAGAATGGTTGTAGTTAATTAGATACTGTGGTATAATTCCCTTTGTAACACAATAAATATCAGAATATGTAATGTTAGCATGTCCATTAGTCCTAAAAGATATAGTTTACAGGAAAATAGCATAAAAAAAGCTTGGAGAAACTATTTTCAACAATGGCACAAAGAATGCAATCTGGAGAATCAGAAAGCAAAGATGAGTTTGTTCACCTGTGTGTTGGATAAACTCAAGGTAACCCTATCATTACAAGTCAGCATACTAGGAAACTGGCTTGTATAGAAATAACTTAATAGGGAAAACTGCACTTTAATAATATATTCTAATTAAATGCTTTACATGTAGTTAATAAACTACAGCTCTCACTGCCTAGAAAGCCATGAAAGTGGCCTGGTATAATTGATGACTGAATTTCCGTAGTGCTGTGTAAACCATGGGCAAGGTGTATTATGAAATATGAACTGAAGAATGGAGCAGTTTATAGGACAATTTAACAATCCTAAGATTCTTTGTGATACAGTGTGTAGTTATCATTGTAGCATTTAAATATAACTATGAAACGACTTTCTTAACTTTCCTCTTTTTTTCACTTCCTAGTTATACACAAGTTTGCCCCATTTTTTAAGAACATATTCTGCTAATCAAATAGTCATTTGTGATCCTTTTTTTTTAACTTCTCAGATCATGAGTCACAGCCTACGTCTGTTGACCATTTAATTTTTTTTCTCTTTATTATCTAGGAGTTACTGGAAGATTTCATTATATTTTTTCTCCACTTTTTTATTGTAATTTTAGAGAAAATCATATTTATGCAGAACTTTGTATGACTACCTTTTGAATCTGGACATACTTGTACACTCACCACAGTGATGGCTGATTGATGTTTGTATTTCGAGTTGGCTTCTTGTTGCCCAAACCTGTTCCACATAACTGCTGTCTTTCCTTGGAGTGCTTTCTTATTTTAGGTGTTTTCTATTTGAGTGGACTTTCCAGCATCAAGTTGTCTTTTGTAGTTGCTTTTGCTAAGTTAGTTAGACTATTTTTAATCGAGATCTTTTTTTTTCTCCTTCTCTTGATCCTTGAGCCCTGGTATCCACAGAGAAACTAGATAGTCCCAAATAGGAGCTGTTATTCTTGCACTTTGAGGCTTTACTTGCCTTAAAAAGGATTCTGTGACCATAACAAAGAAAACTTCAAGGTTTGACTTTATAGCTGTCCAAAGGACAGCCTCAGGGCTGCGAAGGCCACATGCTGCAGAACACTGGAGATGGCTTCGATTTGTATTACAAACATATTATTTACATGTTAACCATTATTTCAGAAGGTACAGAAAAAGAGGAAAGGCAGTGAACCTCAGTGTTTAGCTCCATATCTGTTTATTCAGACAACAGGGAATCTTGGCTGAGAGTGAAAGTAATAATAAATATTAATTTTTATTATTGTATAGTAATAATCATTTTTAAAGAAAATGACTTTCAGGTTGTAAAAATGATTTCAATTGTATATCATTGTGTATATGTATTTGTAGGTATTCATGTGTGTATCTGTGCTCTGTGTGTGTGTGTGTGTGTGTGTGCAAACTCATCAATAGGAAGATTCCAGGAGAATTTGTCTAATACTCAGAGTTGCTGAAAGCCTACATATAATTTTTCACACCAGGTGACACTTTATTTAAATATTACTTTATGATACTTCTAAAAGACTGTCAGATACTGTTAAGGGATTATCAGCAAAGGTTTTTCAAATGCCACAAAACTGTAAGAGGAATAGGAATTGACATTTGAGCTAGGAAGAAAAACAAGAAGCAAGAGAAATAAAGTTAAATGAAAAATGTTAAGTGTTCCTAACATGCTAACAGAATAACTGATACAAGTTGCTTCATTTTTTTCCTGAGGAAGAGGAAAGAATGAATGAGGTTGGGATTGCTCCTTGAGCTGTGGATTCTACCTTAGTTCCAGACCTTATTCCTTGTGTGTGCTTTGGAGAAAATCACTAAGCATCCTTCTTGCCTGTAAATGGTACTGGGACTTGAACTGAGAGCCTCATGCTTGTTAAGTCAGCACTCTACCACTGATCCATGCCTCCAGCCCTTTTTATGCACTGGTTGTTTTTGAGATAGGGTCTCGCTTCCTGTCCTGTCATGTGCATGGACCATATTATGCCTATTTTAGACTTCTATTTTAGTTAGGACAAGGGTAACAGGTACGTGTCATTTGTCCAGCTATTGGTTGAAAAGGGATCTCACAGACTTTTCTGCCTAGGCTGGCCTTGAAACATAATCCACTCAATCTCAGCCTCCCACGTAGTTAGGATTACCACGTGAGCCACTAGCATTGAGCGCTAAACAACATTTCTAAGACTCAACACTTTGCTTATTGTAAAATGGTGGTTTCATCTACTTTGTACATTTTTCTGAGAACTAATAATTAGACAAATCAGTGACAGATATCCCTCTGACAAACAGTAAGTGCTCAATAAATAATATTATTTTTTAAAATTTTATTGTCAAGGTGATGTACAGAGGGGTTACAGTTACATAATTAAGGTAGTGAGTACATTTCTTGTCTAATTTGTTACCCCCTCCCTCAATTTTCCCCCTTTTTCCATCTCCCCCCAATAATAATTATATTTATGAAAGTTCTAACATAGACCTTCTTATAAAAGACTTTGTAGACATCTAAAGAGTTTCTTTCATCCTTGGATCTCAAAGGTCACTATATCCCCAAGATAAAGGCCATGAAAAGTACTTCTAAACCAGCTGGATCTGAAAAAGTATAACCAGAACAAGAACATAATGCCTGAAGCAAATCCAATGTGGCTGAAAGTGGCCTCATATTTTGTCCTCTGTACAGAATCTGGAGTTTCCACTCTCAAAGACAATGTGTTCAACGTGATGTTCCTCCTTATGTCTGTTTCAGTAGAGTCTCTAAACAAGCTTAAAAATCAATGCATTGGAGTCAGGTTCCCACTGGTAATACCTGTAATCCTGGCTACTCAGGAGGCTGAGATCTAAAGATCACAGTTCAGAGCCAACAGGGGCAAGAAATTCCATGTGATTCTTATCTCCAGTTCACTACCAAAATGGTCAGAAGTGGGTATGGTTCAAGTGGTAGAGCATCAGCCTTGAGGAAAAAAGCTTAGGGACAGTTCTCATGCCCTGAGTTCAAGCCTCAGGGCTAGCACCAAAAAAAAAAATCAAGGCATTAAAATTTTTGCTGTCTTAGGTTTGGGGTTTTTGTTTATTATCCCTTAAGTTAAAAAAAACCCCTTGTATAAAAGGCAAAGTTGCTCTTGAATTTATTGACTCAGACACCATCATATGAACCATCTTCTGAAAAGGGCACACTAGCTATCAGTGGTGTCACTTGAGAGATGAAATTATTGATTGTCATATCAGTTATGCCATCTTTTGCTGCCAATCTGTTTAATTCATTTTCTTTCACCAAAGTGATTGCATTAACTCATTTGAATGAAACTTCCCAATGTGTATATGCTTCTAGCTTTCTTTCCTCTTTTCCTGGAGGAGAGCAATAAAAGGGGTAACACTGATCAAAATTCATACTCACAACCTGACTTGTGAAATTATAGCCTCTTTGTACACTACTTAGTAATAAATAAAAATGAAGTCCTCCAGCCTTCCCTGGATACTAATCCATGGCTATCCTTGGGCTGGATCCATATTAGGCATTGAATTATAACAACAGAAAAGACTAGACTCTCCCTCCAGGAGCACCCTCGCTGGAGAAAGCAGCACATTAGTACACCAGTAAGAACTATATTTTGTTATCAACAAAACCCTCTGTTAGCTTTCTGGGTTCAAGCAGTAGGACACTTCTTTAAATGTTCAAACATAGGAGCTACTAGGCTACCCAGAATGAAGGATATTTTTCCTATCTTTTCAAAACAACCTTTTTTTCTCTGCTTGTATCCTCCTTGTATAAAAAGAAATTAGCAAAAAGAATAATTTTCCCTTTCTCTGCTAGATAGCATTTTAATGTGTATCCATAGTCAACTTTAATTAAACTAGCAGAGTATGTGCTTCATATTTAGGCCATTTTAGAAAAGGAAAGCGTAGTGACAGATCTGATTCCTGTGATGGATTGTGAGCTGTTACAAGGCAAGTGTTGAGTCTCCCACACCTCTGGTGCTTCTAGCAAGCCTTAGTACAGTCATGTCCCATGAATATGTCCCATGGTATATGTATGGTCTTGGGTAATAAAGGATACTCTTGTGATTAAATAGCAGGATTAACTTCCTTCCTCACTTACAATTTTAAAAATAATAGGGCTGGGTATATGGCTCAAGTGACAGCATATTTGCCTACCATGCCAACGTCCTTGGTTTAATCTCCAGTATCACACAGAAATAATTCAGATAATTCATTGCCGCATTTTAAAAAACACCATTGGCAAAACTCCTCTTGGTAAACATAAGAGTAATTGGGGTAATAATTCTTGATGGATATTTTCTCAACCATATCTGAATTCTTTCAAACAGAGTATTTCCTTATCTTAATCAAGGAAACAAAACTCAAGGACAAAGTAGAAGAAGAACAACAGAAAACTTGATACTTACAAAAGACATAATGTCTCTGTTATATAACTTTATTTATTCATGCTTGCCAGGTATAAATCTTTCAAGAAAAGGGAAGAGAGCTAATTTGGACAGTTCTGCCACTAGCTTTACTAGTTTTCATCCTGCTGTAGTCCCTGAGTAAATCGTCTTGTGAGCTTGATTTGAAATAAGCGTAAGCTAGTGCCCTTTCTTTCTTGAGTCTGGTATTGGAAGGCTCAACATGATAATGTTGACGGCAGTGTGCTTGGAGAGATTTCTAGCCTCATTAGAAGTTTTAAATAGTAAATGGAAAAACTTGGAAAAAATTATATTAAGGAAAATGAACCCTTAGATATGTATTTTAATGTTTTTTTCTTTCATGCATGTGTTTCTAATGCATTTATAAGATTATCTCTTTGTTGCTTTGTATGTCCCTCCCCCACAGTATAACCCCTGCTTTCCTTTTTTTTATGTCAGTATAACTTGTGGAGGAGATGGGGAAAAACCAGTTGTTTAAGGATACAGGTGGACCTGTTGCAACAATGAGAAGTACAAGTTGTCATGTCCAAAACGAGCTTTACAACGTCAGTGCGGGGAGGGGGGGAAGGAGAAGGATTGGGATTGGGGGGGAGGGGGGAGGCTGGGAAGGGATGTGAAGGGTAAACAAAGGAGGAGGATGCAATGCTTGGTAAGAAATGTACGCATTATCCTGCCCATGCAATTGTAACCCCTCTGTACAGTATGTTCACAAATAAAATAAAATTTAAAAAAAAAGAATTACCTTATTTGGGTAATATCATGACACCTTGGCTCCTTTTGCATAATTTCCATTGACATTGTCCTATCTCTCCATTATCTCTTTAGTCACAGAAGGGACACATTAGTCTCTGGGTCGCTTGGAATTTAATGTCCTCATAGGTGTCTATCACTTAACTGCAGAATGTCTTTATGAGTCACTCAGACCCAAACTGCCCCCCTTAGATTGCCTCTTGCTGTGCTGGTTAATTACATGTCATCTAATTGCATAATCTAGCTATATATGCCTAGTGACCTAAAGCCAAATGCTTTTCTTTATTGTGCACTTACTCTGAATAAACTCACAGTGAAGATAGAATTTAAATACCTAGTATAAAACGTCACTTCTATAAGGTTGGGTTTTGGCTTTTTACAGTCCTTTGATTTATTTCTAAAAATTTTTTAAAAGCAGTCTAAAAATGATATGTGGCTCCTAACGGTATTGTAAGACCATTAAGTATTATTTTTCATGGTTTGTCTTGTCTCCAGTTGATGAAACTAAAATATTTGATAGCTC
The DNA here is from genome assembly GCF_000151885.1 of Dipodomys ordii. Lineage (NCBI taxonomy): Eukaryota > Metazoa > Chordata > Mammalia > Rodentia > Heteromyidae > Dipodomys > Dipodomys ordii. The sequence continues at coordinate 31,610,982 of NW_012267219.1, read as the reverse complement.
CAATGGTATCTGTTCTGAAGGTCTTTCTGTACATTCGTGATCGTTTTAGTTCATTCCCATGGTTCTCCCTATTGTCAAAAAATATCCAAAGATCACCACCGTAGCCTTTTGGGCTTTGAAGAAGTATTCTTTTCCATATGAATTTAACAAATTCAGTTTGGCATAATTTGAATTCTTCATCTGGGCCAGGCATAATGATAGAATCCTAGGATGCAAAGATGGATGAGAGAGCATCAAGGTTGTAACAGAGAGACATAGTTGTACCCTGTCCATGTGACCAAACCTCTCACAAGGTACATTAGTGACACCAAGGGGATCTTTATAGGAGAGCTCATAGGAGGTGACAGATGCGATACATCTTCAAAGATGATCAAGAGTTACTGTTGAGGGGGCATGGGGAAAACAACCAAAGGGGTGACATTGATCAAGATTCATACTCACAACCTGACCTCTGAAATTATAGCCTCTTTGTATACTACTTAATAATAAAAATTAAGAAAAGAATTCAGGGAAAACCTGAGAGGATAAAGGAAGAAGATAGGATATTATATTGAAAAATATATAGGTACTAAGCCTTGGAGGCCTGAGAGAGCCACATGGCTGACTGGGAGGAGAAGGAAGAGGAGAAGGGGGAAATAAATGAGGTCATTATACACCAGCATCCCAGGGATAGGAAGATCTAAGAGACTTTAGGCAGCGGTTGATGTGATTGCTTTGTAATTGGGAAGGGTCACTTTGGTTCAGTCTGCATTCTTCCTCTAAGTTGGTTGTTAAGTTAATGTTTTATTTTTAGGATAGTTCTTACAGGGCTCTATCTAAACAATAGGATTCTCTAGGCTAGATGAATGGACAAGGCAGAATTTAAGAGCCACAGGCCAACAGCTTACATACTGTAATAATCCTCTGGCACATATTACCGGTATGTTCCAGTTACATCATCCTTGCCATCCTGTGGTGGGATGAGGTACACTACTCACAAAGCCATCACACTTTTGATCACAAGCCCAGGCTTGTCTTAAAGGCGGATACTCCTTGAATGGGTTGGTAGTCTGGATCTGCTCTTTGAACATAATCCCGAGGACCTCCTGGGTGATGAACAGCTCATGCCTCCCACTGCTAACAGACATGTAAACATTTGTAGTAGAGGATGGTAAAGGCCAGAATAGAGAAAGTAATGAAAGAAAGAAGGGAGGAGAGAGGACCAGGAAGGCTTCTTTCAGAAGGTGTGTCCACATGACTCCCTGAAAGGGAAATAAGGAAGAGTGGACAGGGATGCCCAAGGACAAGCATCCCCGCAGCAGAGCTGCCAGAGAGCCAGAGGTGCTTCAGGTTGGAGTGTGGGAGAGGAGGAGGAGGGTGAGAAGAAATGAAGCTGTAGAGATCCCAAGGGACCAAATCCTCAAGGATTTATACCCACACTGAGGCCTGTCTTTTTTTTCCATTATACGTTCTTAATTTTATTTTTAAATACTTTTTTATTGTAAAATATTGTACAGAGGGGTTATAGTTACATGAGCAAGGTAATGAGTACATTTCCTATCAAGTATTGTTACCTCCTCCTTCGTTTTTCCCCACCCTCCCTTCCCTCCCACCTCCACAACTACACTCTCCCTCTCCACCTCCCCACCTAAATTATAAAGTTCATTTTTCAACATAGTGTCTTGTACATATCATTGTTACAATGGGTCAACCTGTATCCCTATTTAAGCATTTTGTTTTTTCTCTTCCCCTCCCCAAACTAGAGAAGTTTATATACAAGATACACGGCACCTACGTCAAATACAGTGAAAACAGGGGCTATACCCTGGGGGAGGAACATACAAAGGAACAAAAAACATCACAAGGTACATTATAAATACGTTAGGGACAATAGCAAGAAAGAAGAAAACCACTTGTGTCCCTATCTTGGGGTTCATTTCACTTAAACATCATCTTATCTGGTCATATATACATAGCTTTTGACCTTTTCTGCTTGTCCTAGACATATACTAGTTATTGCAAATAGGGAAACCATAGGACCTATGTTTCTTTGGGCCTGGCTTACTTCACTTAATTTTTTC
>NW_012267219.1:31499218-31606927 GCF_000151885.1 Dipodomys ordii | reverse complement strand
CTTTAGCCCACTTATTTATTGGGCAGTTGTTTCTTTGAGGATTTGTTGTTGGGGGATTTAATTTTTTTTGAGTTCCAAGTATATTTTAGATATGAGACCTTTGTCTGTTGTATGGCTAGTGAAGATCTTCTCCCAATCCATGGGCTTTCTATTGATCTTGCTAGCTATGTATGTCCTTTGCCATGCAGAAGCTCTGCAACTTCATTCAATCCCATTTGTCCAACCTTTCTTTGATTTGTTGTGTTTCCGGGTCTCTATTCAGAAAATTTCGGCCTGAGCCAAGGAGACCTAGGGTTTCTCCTGTTCCATCCTGTAATGTTTTCAGAGTGGACTGAGACCTGTCTTGAAAGACACTTTACACAGGAAGAATTTATGTGGTCAGCTTTACAGCAAGATTATTGGGATAGCAGAGAGAACAGATTAGTGGAAGACAAGATGGAGATAAACTGCCTCTGTTTCCCTCTTGTACAGCTGGTTTGGGGCAGAACGTCAGCAGAAAAAGAAGTCTGTGCTCAAATTAGCATCTGAGCAGTAGAGAAGCAAAGATGGATCGCATTGAGAGCACAGAGGTGAAATTGCCCGAGGTTGAATCAGTGGATGTGCACCTGAAATAAGGGCAAAATCTAAGATGAAAACAGGTGTCCATAGTCCACTGATAGGGCAGGTCTCTGCATTGGTAGAAGGTTACTGTGTGATTTTACCTATTATTAATTAATTTAGTCTTTCATCTGGCTATAAGGAAAGCACTAATGTTAACCATTGTTTTCATTTGGTTTTGGTGTTACTGGGATTTGAACTCAGAGCTTTACACTTGTTAGACAAGTACTATGCCATGTGAGCCATGCCCCCAGTACTTTTCATTTCAGTTATTTTTCATATGAGGTCTTCAGTTTTTGTCCTGCCAGCCTGGATAGTGATCTTCCTACCTATGCTGCTTAGCATCATCACATCTAACTTACAGATAAGTAAGTTTTTGCCCAGGCTAGGCTTGCGCCGTGTTCTTCTTGATCTCCATCTCCCAAGTAGCTGGAGTGTAAGTGTGACCCATCATGCCTGGCTCAATAATCACTTGTTTTTGATAATGAAACAAGGTCATTGAGGTACGAAGTAACCAGTGTAAGTCCACCCTGGTTAACTCCAGAGCTTTCTTACTTCATACTTAGATGACTGTCTTCCAGATTCATGAACCTTAAGATTTGGATCATTATCTCTCAGAACCTACTAGCAGGATTGGGTAACTGATTTTAAAAAATGTTTTTAACTTTGAAAAGAGACATATAAAGGTGCTGGCAGAAGCTAAGCTCCCCAGAGATGCTGTGCAAAAGCCAAGTCCTAAAAATCCATCATGTCTGCACTGGATGTTTACCAAGAAACGATTGAGGTAGAGCTGGGTTTTACCGAGAGTCAAACAAAACGCAAGACAGCATCTCAGATGGACTGTGGGTGATTTGTCCCCATCTCAGGATAGTTCATGTAAACTGATTGGTTTTGTTGCTAAATTTGAAGATTAAAACTTGCAGTGATAAAATCCAAAGATGAGTAAGACTCCACTCTTCTGAAGCTAATAAGTTACTTTGGGGCAAAATGTATAATGTGTCTTCATTAGGACATGGTGTAAGTTATACAACTTTATGTGTGCCTTATGGGTGCAATTTATAACAAACAGCTTCTCCTAGGTACTTTTCAGTGTTAATTCATTTGTTTGATGCATGCATTCTTATAAATTGTTTTCCAAATATATTTTTTTCTAAATGCATAAGTATATCTGTTAGCTTTCCATTTTTCCCAAATTCAAGTATTTTTTTACCCAAGTTTCTTATCCCTCTGTCCAGTAAATCTTCATATTTTCTGTCTGCCACTTTCATTCTTCCCTTTTCTACAGACCATTAAAACAAGAATGTTCTACCCTCCTCAAACCACAAGACCCCTAGTTGGTACCTCTTAAACACCTTCCTCCGAGCACTGTATTGTTTTCCTTCATTGATCACCTCCGCAGTCCATGTTCAAGCCAGAGTCACTTAGTTTGGTGAAGGAAATTGTGTGAGACATTCTTCCAAATGCTCTAATAAAATTCAAATATATCACATCTGCTCCACTCCCTTAAACTTGTAATCGTGTAATTCCATCAGAAAAGCAATCAAATTTGGTGTGCTTTTTTTTCCTTCATAAAGCTTAGCTCCTTATTACTTTTAGGTTTATTCCCTCTAGATGTTGACAGATTTTTATTACTCACAATATTGCAAGCTTGCCAAATTGTGATTTTTCAGGGTCACTTTCATTGTTTCAGCATTGAGTTTTTCTTCTCCTTTTTCTCATTCTGTGGTGCCTGAATATTTGAGTTCCCATTGGTTCTATGTCTTTTGTTAGCCAGAGGAATGATTTCTAGAGGAAAATGTGGCCAAAGCCATCTTCTCACATCACTTCCAAGTCATTCTGACTTCATCCTCACCATGTTACCAGCCGGCACCTCTGTCTTACATGCTTTTGTGATTTGCTGTGTCTTTTCCCTTTACACAAACCAGTACTATTAGCTTGTCTGTTTCCCCTTCCCTTCACAAGGGGGCACAGTTTGGTTCATTTCTATTTATTTATTCCCCCCTTCTCTCATATTGGTTAATGAAGACTAGTTAGTTTTACCTCCAGGTCTATGACTGTATATTTTCAGTTGCGTACAAAGTATCTTTGGTTCCTTTTTTAAATTTACTTTTCTTTTGTGTGTCAGTACTGGGGCTTGAACTCAAGGTTTTGAGCTCTCACTTGGCTTTTTTGGTGATAGCTGACACTCTACCACTTGAGCAGCTTTTTTGCTCACACCTGGCACTCTACCATCTGAGTCACACCTCTAATTCTGCCTTTTTGCTAGTTAATTGGAGATAAAAATCTTGGGGATTTGCTTGTCCATTGTGGCTTTAACCACAATTCCTTATATCTCAGATATCTGAGTAGTACGATTACCTGTGTGAGCTGATATTTATTTGGCTCTTGAACTTCATGAAGAGGTATTTAAATTGGGTGCACTTGTGTCTGATTTTATTGCCCCATGATTTCTTCCTTCAAGTGAGCTTTTGTCTAACCAAATCTATTCCAGGATTCAACCATTTCAAGCTGCAAAGTTAAGTACTTTGACTTCTATTTTGTCATACTCAGTTACTTTCTTCTCCACTAATAAACCTATCAGTAAGCATTTGACTTTCCACAAATTTTATTACTTTCTAGATGCTTCGTATCACTTCACATTTTTCTTCTTCAACAATCATATGTGCACTTACATATGACTGCATTGTGTTAGGAGCTTATTTACATGTTTATTCAGAGGAATTTACATGTTTATTCAGCGGTTGAAATGGGAGGAATTGGAGGTATCTTTATTTCATTCATTTATTCATCCATTCAGACAACTAATATTTAATGACAACTAATATTTAATCTATGTTTCCAACACTAGACTATGAAAACGAATCCCTCTTTTCAAAGCATCTTCAGGACTGTCAAGAAATGGTCAATGGAAACAATTCCAACACAGTGTAGTATATATGTGCTGTGTACACCTTTACACAATACATAAATGCAGGCTCAGAAGAATCCACCTGAATGTCTGCAGGAATCAGGATGAGGTCTCTGTACAGACAAGGGGGGAATGGCATTTCATGGGAAATGGTTAACTCTCAACTTACCTTGAGCTTCCTTTCACATGCGTTCATCTTTGTGTTACTGGCAGATCAAGGAGAAACTATGTCTGTGAAAAACAAGGACCAAGATTGCGAGAGGAAAACAAGTATTAGATCTGTTAAGCTAGGATCTGTTAGCTAGAACTGTCATAGCACAGTAGCACGAACTGGAGGATTTAAGTCACAGAAGTGAATTCTCATAGTTCTGGGAGTTGGATGTCTGTGATCAGGGCATGGCCAGAGTGGTCTTCTGAGGCCTCTTTTCTAGGCGTGATGATTATCTTCTTAGGTCTTCATAAGATAAGCCCTCGGTGATGTGTGTGTCCTAATTTTCTTATACTGATATCAGTCATATTGGATTAGAGCCTACCCTGATGATGTCATTTTAACTTAATTAACTCTCTTAAGGCCCCCTTCTCCACTATTTCATTCAGAGGAACTGATATTGAGACTTCAGCAGATATAGTTTGGGGATACAGTTTTGGACCTAGCAGTTTGTACTCAGTTTTTGTACTAATGACATGACTAGACTTCAATTATCATTTGACTTGTCTGAAGATATATATGATAAGCTCCTATGGGATCAGCAAAGCTATTTCAGTATTTTACATTCAGATTAAAGATGATCATAAACATCCCAGATTTCCTCTGTAGGTATGTTCAGAATTAAAATATCACAGAATTCAGAAGTCATTAAATACTAAACTTGTTCTTAACAGTGCAGGACATGTGACAATATGTGAACCTTTGTGTACCACAGTGAACGCTACACCACATCCATTATCTTTGGTAAAATGATTAGGCTGTTTAGTACTTTATTTCCACTGTAGAAATATATTTATCTATGTTCATTTAGATGAATATAATCATACAAAATGTAAATGTAGGCGAAGAATATTAAAAAACCCCTACCTCTTTGAAATGTGTAACTGCTTCTCAGATATCCTTGAGGTAAAAATGGTTAAATATGAGTTTGAAATGTCCTTCCTTGCATTCTCCTTGCAGTCTCACGGATTTGTTATTTTTTTTGGATGGCCTTTGATGGAAAACTTGTGTAATGATCAGAAGATGCCAGTTCTAACTTTAGCTGGGCCATGCACATCTTCATGATTTGTGCAAGACTTTTGTTTCTGGAGATTTTTCTCCCTTATTGTTTAAATGCAAATGATTGTGTCAGTCAGATTGTGTCTGTCACGTTCTGTTATGCATTTGTCCACCATAGAGATATTACTGGATAGACATTTAAGACAATCCTTAGATTTTAAATATCAAAACTTATTCTTAAATATCGGCATAAACTGTGATTTGTGATGGAAGAGAGAAGAATGTAGCTGATAGCACCAATATGGGCAGAAAGTAAAAATTCTTGCCAAGATGAAATTGATTTAGAAAGAAGAGAAATTTGAAGTTCAAAAGACGTAAGATATAAGAAACCTTGAAAATCACGTATACTACATGTGGAAAGTCATTCTTTAGGTGCAATGAAAAAGATGTCTTTGAGGCAGATTTTAAAAAGGGGAAAAGACCTCGACCCAGTTCAAAGAGTGGGATATAATTTTCATTAGATGAGAAATAATGACATGAAATAGTGACACCTTACCTGTCCCTGCTCCAAGTCACAGATGCAGGATGGTGTAGAGGGTAACATGGATGTTCAGGTTGTGTGTATATTTGCATTCGTTGTATGATGGCAGGAGTGAGCTACCACCTTACTCCCAGTTAATGGGAAGATTGAGTGAATGGGACGGAATAGCAAGGGCTTAGCCTGTTTTCTCATTAGCTATCAGCTGGATGCCAGTAGTTATCATACCTTCTTCCCCAGCAGTTCTCAATTCTCTGGCTTATTTTAATAGGGAAGAAAATTTCAAAGGGGGAAGGGAGGAGGTGGATATAAAGAATACATAATCCCCAATGTCCCTCTGTTTGGTTCTTCTGTCTAACAGACCTTTTTCTTCCATTGGCCCATATCTGCCAAGCCAACAACCAGTACATTACCATCTGACCAGACTCAACCATTGTATTTTGATATTGAAAGCAAAGTAATAATTACAAGAAATATTTTTAAGTGCCTGTGATGTGTTAAATCACTGAATTCTCACTGTGTCTTCTTAAGATGATAGAATCTGAGAACATGTCTGCTCTCTCGTTACAGGTAAAGAACCCAAAGCATAAGTGCACTGGTTCCTGGTGGCTAGGGACCTGGGCTGGGATCCAGAGCATCCTCTGAGCTGTTCCACTCAGAGTGGAAAGGATAACACTTGTTCAGAGCACTAGCCTATTCTATCACATGCTCTTCATGTGAGACAGAAGGTTTATTATCCCCATTGTATAACCAGTGAGTCGCACAGCAGTTAAATGACAGAGAATAGCTGAGTGACCACATTATTGTGAGAGGAATGGAAGCACGGGTAGGTGGATTGTACTCCTAGATTAATCCTCCCTAAGCACGTTCTGGCTAAGGTTCAACCAAGGGAGGATATTGATATTACCCTTGCCAAAGTGGAAGCTGGTCCTGGAGGTAGATATGCTTTCCCCAGGCTCTGGGTCTTATCTATCTATCTATCTATCTATCTATCTATCTATCTATCTATTTATTTATTTATTTATATTATTTGGTTCTTGTCCTGGATCTTGAACTCAGGGCCTGGGTGCTGCCCCTGAGGTCTTTTTGTTCAAGGCTACTGCTCTACCACTTAAGCACAGTTCCACTTCCGCCTTTTTGGTACCTAGTTGGAGATAGAATCTCACAGACTTTCTAGCCCAGACTAGCTTTGAACTGAGATCCTCAAATCTCAGCCTCCTGAATAGCTAGGATTAGAATCATGAGCCACCAGTGCCCAGTTGAGTCTTATTTGTTAATAGATGATGATTACCAAGTATGATTGAGCTCTGTGAAAGCACTTAGCCATAATGAACACTAAAGAGAAATGTGGAACCTCCTGTTCTCATGAAATCTGCAGCCTGAGTGACTTTGGTTATCCAGCACTAAAGAAGGGGAGGAAGGCTCAAGGGCTGCTCTGTTCCCTATAAGAGAATGAGCTGGAATCCATCAGAGTAGCTCCTGGGCCTAGAGGTAGGCTTTACTGCCTGACACCTACACCCTTGTCTTCTCTCTCCACTTCTCATCTTTGTGCCCTGCATGAACCTAACATCCTTAGAGCCTTTGTGCTTATCTTCCACAAAATGGGTACAAGTTATCTTTCTGAAAGAACCATGTAAGAGGTAAAATGAGACTGACCATTAAGTACCAGAGTACTAGAAACCTACTAGCTACTTACTATATAAAGAGTAGCTCTCATAAAGTTCTCACCCATCTGTCCATGGATTCAGGTAGAAAGGTCTTTCCATCCCAAGCCTCAGCTGGCAGGAGATTGAGTAAATAATAACAAATCACAATAAGGCAAGCTCCTCCCATCTGTTATACATGTATCACACAGGCCCAAGGCCCACAATAAGCATTTTAGCTCTCCTTTGTAGCTCTCCTGTTGGTGAATTTGGCTCTGCACAGAGCCCTCTTCCTTTCCAAAGATAATCAGCCCATTTGGAGAAGTTCGTATATTTGGCCCTTTGGTTAAAGAGGGAATTTAGTAGCGCTGTCAATATTTGAGAGAATTTGGGAGATTCCATGTAAGCCATGGACTATGAATGCTCTGGGCCATTTAATGTGTGTGTGTGTGTGTGTGTGTGTGTGTGTGTGTGTGTGTAGGCTTTTTTCCTAACGTGTGCCTCCTGCAGAAGATTATGAAACTGTTTCTGCAATGTGCACCATCCATGGATCCTTCCACCTCCAGACAGCTGGATTTCTAGTCTGTAACATGAGGCAAGCCGCTCCTGGGACGTTCCCAGCAGCCCACACCTAACACCAGTGTTCCCGTTCCATGCGCAGCCCACACTTGGTGCCTGTCTCCAGCCCCCTCAGGCCTTGAATTGCATTTGTGTATACGAGTCTTCCCTTTTCCCTTCTAGATCTGCTGAAACGTGTTTATTAATCAGTATGCAGTGTGTTTTATTCAGGGGGCTGAGGAGACAAAAGGAAAATACTGTTAGGTGGAAGTGTTGGGCTCTGCTAGTTGGGGAAGGGCTCTAATAATCCAGAAACAGCTTCAAACTTTCCAATCATGGCAAATCACTAAGAAGTTATATATATATATATATATATATAAGAAAAAAACCTACTTTCATTCTAGAAGACACTTCTTTAAGAAGTGTATGAAAGAAATGAAGGTGACAGCTCCTTTTTTCCTACCCTTCTCCACTGACTGCATTTGGTCACATCACATTTTGATTCATATCTTTCCTGTCTATATAATATCACCATTACATTTTTATGCCATTTCAGAATTTCATTTGTTGTCACGTGTGGGAAATGGATTACATTCTTCTTGTCCATGAAACCAGTGATTGTCTTGTTTGGAAATGGTCTTCACACTGTGTGAACCAGAATACAAAAGAGATCAAGTGCTGAGCTAGTCTGTCCTTGAGATGGTGTTTATTGTAATGACTCTAAAGAGAGATTAGGGCAATCCATTTGGCCCCCAAATTCATCCTAACCTGTAGTGACAGAAGCAGTACAAATCACTACTCTGCTCCCCTGCATAGCTGCCTTGTACTTACAGATTCTGCTTCTGTAAGAAGAGATTGTGTGTGATTTCCATGCATGTTTTTCCTTTATCTTTTTCACCTCTGTAACCCACAACTTTCCATTTGGGGATGTGTGTGTGTGTGTGTGTGTGTGTGTGTGTGTGTGTGTGTGTGTATCCATTCATTCACTTGACTGATATTTATGTAGCACCTCCTATATATCAAGTGAAGTGCTAGCTGCTGAGAGATTAAAAAAGCATGATCCTCATCTCTGCTCAGAAACTAGCAAGGATCCTTGGGGAGACTAAGCTAAAACAGACTGTGGGGGTACTGTGTTATATGACAGACAGAGACAGAGATGCTCCCAGTTCTGGATGCAAATTAAGGAAGAGATGCTCCAGAGGAAGGTCAGCAGAAACTTTCTGCAGGATATAATGTTCTTTGAGGAAGACAGGGGTGACTGAGCTGGCCAGGCCATTCTTCTCAGTGTGCAGAAAGTTACCAAAAGTGATTAGGAGCCAGAGGTGTTTCTCAAAGACAGCAGCGCGCACAAAGGCACAAGTATCAAAGAGAATACCCTAAGTTCGCAGTCATAGAGGGCCCCATGGTCATATCACCAAGATTGGATGAGACGGGATTGGAGCAGTGGGCTGAGCCAGGTGGGAGAGGGCTAAATCCTGTTCGTATGCACACATCAGCCCATATGTAATAGGAGACTGACCCAGAAGCATCTGCATTTTGAAAACTCACTCTAGCTAAGGGTAGGAAATAGATGTGGGTAGGGTAAGAAAAGACCTAAGAAAACTATTTAGAAAGCCAGCCTGTTATTATGAGTGAGAAAGGACCAGATTGGGATGGCAGCAGTGAGGTGAACAAATTGGCCTTCACCTAAGTGCTATAGCTGAAGGGCACAGTGACTGTTCTCTGACCTCTTTGCTGCTCCATAAACATACCAGGGACTCTCCAGGATCTCAATGTTTTGTGACCACTACCAACCCCCCCCCCAGAAAATGTATGTGTTGAAATCATGATTCTAAATCCCAAATTGATGGTATTAGGAGGTAGGATCTTTGAGAGGTTATTAGTACTTTGAAACAAACCACCCAGAGACTCTACCCAGGTTCTTTACAGCCATCTGTAAAGAACCCTCACCAGACACCATGTCTGCTGGCCTCTTGACCTAGGACTTCCCAACCTCTAGAAGGGTGAGCAATGCACAGGTATTGTTTATAAGCTACTTATCCAGTCTGTGGTATATTGTTATAACAGCCCAGACAAACCAGTACAAGCCCTTACCACTTGCAGTTGCCTCTGCTGAAAGTGACTTGCCCTAGGTACCTGTGTAGTCCCTTCCTCATCTCTAGTCTTGCCCCTACTGCTGCTTTTGCATTGAGGTAGGCCTATTCTGACCACCTGTTTAGAACAACACACTACCCTTACTCTGCAGACACCTGAATTCCTTCCACCCTCCTCATGTTCTAGTTTTTACTGTTTTCACTTATCTACCTTCTAGTATTCTCTGTAAATTAAATTGTTTTTGTGTTTATGATCTTTCTTTCCTTTTAGAATGTAAGGTCCATGAAGATAGAAGTATTTTTGTCTTGATTAAGGACTTAGAGAAGTGTTCTGAGGAGTCTAAAAGCCCAGCTACAGTTAAGTATCATCAGTGTGTGGCAGCTAGTGGCACAAAACACTGTCAGATAGGAAGGTACATGGTTTGAATAGTCCTCTCCTTGCTGAGGGCTTGCAAGGTGAGCAGAGGAAAGATAAGAGCAATAGGAGGGGGAAGATGTATAGCAACCTCTAGTTCATCCTGGACATGGAAGGAAGGAAATCATTAAAGGGATAAATGGTAGGGAAATAAAGGAAAACCACAGGGAATGGAGGTCTGGATGAGGTTTAAAAAAAACCAGGAGTACTGAGGATCTAGGATAGCTTTGGAGAGATAGAAAGAAGAAATGAGCTCAGTAATCTATATATTTTTTGGGACACTGTTTTAGTCAGTTCTCCAGAGAATCAGTCCTGATAGGTTGTGAATATATGTACCAAGAGATTTATTTTAAGGAATTGTCCCAGATGATTATGGAAGCTGGCAAGTGTAAAATCTGCAGTTCAATACCAAAGACTGTCTGCTGGAAGAATTCCTTTTTCTTGGGGGAAGCAGTCTTTTGTTCTACTCTGGTCCTCAATTGATTGCACAAGGCCCATTCATATTAGGAGGAATTGTCTGGTATCCTCAATAATCACTGATTTTTAAATATTAATTTTTATCTAAAAGACCCTCACAAAAGTATATTTAATATTTGCTGCAGCCCAGTTGGCATATAAAGGTAACCATCACACACATGAAGAGCTCATCGGATTTAACAAGGGGAACCATAAGATAAGACAGTTCCTTCCTTTAAGGAACATAGAGTTGGGGGGATGATTCTAGCTCTTAATGGATATTAAAGTGCATAACATGGATAGCATGACCATCAGCATGGCCATCAGCCACCTCCAAAACTGTGAGCCCATCTGCCATGGATATATGTATTAGCCATCATTCTCATTGCTTTCCCTTTGTCTCCAGATAACCATGGAAAAATAACTCAGTATTTGGAGACTGTCTTGCTACCTCTAGACTTCTCCACTTACATCTCTAGCATTTTATTCCTCACTGCCAACAGACAAAATTTTGCTGTTCCAGATATTTTTCAAGAATTCACTAAAATGAGAAAATAACATTTTTTCTAATACCTATCAACCAAGCAAATGTGAAGAGTAATAATTTAAATATAGATAGATAGATATATGAATGTAGGTATATGTAGATAAATGCCTTTTTTTCACTCTAATATTGAACAAGTCACACACTCATTGCCTTCTTTAGAAAAAAAAACTAACATGTGCTTTTCGTGTACCTCACTGAGGAGTTTGGAAGTTGTTTCCATAATCAGGCTGGTCAAGGTTTTCTCCTAATCAGGCTTGAGCCCAGAGCCTCCATTGGGTCACATCCAACTCCCTGTGGGTTTTGCAGCTGATGGGGTACATCTGCACTCAAATTTGCATAGCCTGTGTCTCCTGTTCATTGCCTGTGGAGAGCCTGTTAGCAGCAGAGGTCACAGAAGCCATGGTCCAGCAGAACTGTGGAAAAGCCCTGCTATTTTTTGGTTCTCAGGGGAGAGAGGCCAGAGCCTTTTTACTATTAGTCATTATGGTTAATATACCTTTACAAGTAGGAGGGGAGAATGAAGTCCACTCTCAGCATAAAAACTGGATTAGTCAGGACAATACTGTAATCACCCATTCCCCTGACAGAACCTGAAGAAGCCTGTCTTGGGATAAGGTCCAGATTGAGTCAGCGACAAGGCCCAGGGATGGTATGAACTTCACATAGAGGAGGGCAGAGTAAACACACTGAATGTCAGAAGGAATGATGTGCTGATTTTCAGGCAGGGACTATTATATTGGACCATTAACTGCAACAGTCTGTGGCAGAGATTTATTTTCTGATACTGGAAAAATTATTTGGGAACATATCCCTGTAGAAATGCTCATTTCACACACCATATTTCAGAACTCTTAAATATGTATAGTACATAAATGTATGTAATATATAAAGCAAAGTTGTCCTGAGTAGCAGTTGGCACAGGGAAAGTACAAAGAAGGCATGCACTAATTGATTCATGCCTGGGAATGAGAGTCTTATTATGCTTGGCTTATTTTTTTCTCAGTGAATACTTAGAATGTGGGACTGGTTTGTGTTAATACACTTCCCCAATATTAGAAAATCAGCTAAGTTATGCTATTTGAGCAAAGGATTTTGTTGTTAAAGGATTCATTCAGATTAAATGATGAAAGTTCATATTCTCAGTGGATTGTAAAACTGAATTCCACCACCATGATTATATAAAATACTCCTAAATATTTTTGAATGATAATAGTAGTTACTGACTGTACTGAGTACTTACTCTGGACCTCTGTGAAGAACTGCACAACACAAACTCTTACTTCCCACCTACACAATACTACGAGAACACGTATATGTCACATAGGAGAAAACTGAAATGCAGACAAAGTTCACTCTCTGAGGTACACTGCTGGACGTGGTGAGATGGGTTTTCAGCTCAGACTGACTGACCTCGGTTGAGCTTTGTAATCATCTGTGTCAAGGTCAAGTCATTAGTTTTACTTTAAGAAGAAATTTTAATGTCAGCATCACCAGACAAAAATCGTATTACACTGAAGGATGGCTAAAACAATTTTGATAAAAGGAGACCTGACCTAAACTCCTACCTTTAGGAATTGATATAGCAGATTTGCCTCTCAAAAATCATTACTGAATGTAAAAGAGAAAGAAAATGGGATTTGAAATATTAATATTTTAAACATGTGGAAACAAGAAGGTCAAGATTAAAAAAAAAAAGCACTCAACTGCCATAAAAGAAAGCTAACCCCAAAGGAAACGGCAGTGTCACTTTGTCCTCCTTTTTCAAAGTAGGAATCTCAAAAACTATTATTTGTAGTGGGAAAAAGAAAAGTATATTGGAATTCAAGAAGTCCTAGGATTTAGTCTAAATTTCCCTGTTAACTACAGGTGACCTTGAATACATTACTCTTGAGTTTTAGTTTTCAAAAACCTAAATCCTTCCTTACTAAGCAAAGTAATTACTAAATTGCCAGAATTCCTGCTACTACTCTAATATTTTATGAGTATTTGCAGGGTAGAAATTAGTATCAAATTTTTTACTTGATATTGTAGAATCAAACATGAATTAAACCCTCTTTGAAGATAATTGTTGTGATTTTAATTTTTCTGATGAGTCCAACAGCTGGGCAGGCATTATTTTCCTTCAAATGTTGGTAATTGACCGCATTAACTCCATCATCAAGTATATCTTTGGTCATTTGCTGAGTCTGCTGAAGTCTACTTCTCTTCAAGAAGGCATATAATATCCAACCATATGGAATCATTAGAACATCAAGGATGATCTACTTCCACTTCTTCCCTCTTTTTCCCCCAGAGACCCTAAGTTAGCATTCTCTTTAAATTGGAAATTTGAGACTACGAAAGTCTTTGTAGGAAAACTGATATGAGAAATGTTAAGATCAAAAGCTAGAGGGGTGCCAGAGGTTCACACCTGTTATCCTAGCTACTTGGGAGACCGAGAACAGGAGAACTGGTTTGAAGCCACTCCTAGCAGAAAAGTTAGTGAGAATCTTTCCTAACACAACTCATAGTTGTGCATAGTGGCACTTACTTTTCATCCCAAACTAAATGTGAGGCTGAGATGGAAATTGTGGTAGCAAACCAGCCTGGGGAAACTGAGCTGGGTACTGGTATCTGTAATCTTAGCTCCTCGGGAGCCTGATATTGGAGGATCAAGGATGATTCAAGTGGTAAAGTTCTAACTGAGCAAGTTCAGGACCCTGATTTCAAATCCTGGTAGTACAAAAAAAAAAACTTGGAAAACTGGATGCATTGTATGTGGGAACTTTTGTTCCTGTCTTCATACTTTTCTGTAAATCTGTAACTGCTCTATCATGAACTTTATTTTTCTAAAGACTGGGAAAAAAAAGTCCACAATACTATCTCTCCAGAGGGAAGCTGGATACCTATGATTCCATTGGTGATTGGTGATTAGGAAGCTTACAGTAGATGAAGTTCAGCTTGGGCAGTACCCAGGGAAGAGGCAATATCCTTTCCTAAAAACAAGTGTAAAACAGTGCTGGATGCATGCTCAGCATAGGATAGCCTAGCAAGTACAAGGCCCTGAGTTCAAACTCAGTTCTCCAAAAAAGAAAAAAAAGAGGGGGTGCTGGGAAGGTGGCTCAGTGTTATAGCGCTTGCCTTGCATGCATGAGGCCCTGGGTTGGATTCCTCAGTACCACATAAGCAGAAAGAGCCGGAAGTGGTGCTGTGGCTCAAGTGGTAGAGCACTAGCCTTGAGCTGAAGAGCTGAGAGACAGTACCCAGGACTAGAGTTCAGGCCCATGAATGACACAAAAAGAAAAGAAAAGAAAGAAAGAAAGAAAGAGAAGGAAAGAAACAGAGCCCAATCAATCTTACATCAGTCCCCTCACTAAGAATTGGAAACTATGAGAGTAACTTACATAAACTCCAGAGGAGAAAAGGCTGATTTAGTTTTACTGTAGGAGAATCTAAGGCTAGTGATATATCTTAATGGTATAGGCACATGGCAAGAGCCCTGTGTTCAGTACCCCATACAGAGAAGAGAGTGAAGTATATCTCTGTGGTATGAAAATTCAAGGTACTTCCAATCTATATAACTCTGCAAGAGAAGTTGAGAACAGATGGACCTTGAAGGGTGTCTTTCAGATTGCCATAAATCTATCAGTATTCTTGTTTATTGATGAAAAATCACTAGCAAACGTCTTCAGTGAGTGGAAATGAGAGCAAGCTTTGCTTTAGGGCCTTTAGGGAAATAGCAGTCTGAACAAATCTGGGCTCTCTTCCCCCTTTGAAGGACCTACAACACCCTGCTCTTTCTCCCCCTTTAATTTTGTGCATATTTTAAATGAGGGCACTAGTGTGCTTCTCTATTAAGGTTTAATTAAGACATTAGTATTCACTCAGTAAGCACAAGGCATGCTTGTATCTCTAAGGAGCAAAGATAGACAACAAAGGGTCAAGCTTACAGAGAAAAACTATATCATTTTTTTCTTAAAATTCAGTTGTTGGGAGTTTCTTCCACTTGGCCTTTGTGTACAGAGCTGATACAAGACAGTTTTAGCATATGATGAAAAACAACACCACGGTCCCCTTCATGTTCCTTTGTCCATAAAAAAAAATTCATTGTCTGTGTTCAGCATCTACGTATGAAAATGATGGATATTAGGATATCAGGACTGTGAAAAAAATCTTTGAGATTGCAGAATTGCATACACAATAATGGGGTAGGTTTTTAAAATCATCTTAGGTTGAGAGAAAACGTGAATAGCCTGCATGAAACATATGGTAAGAACTGTTCATTCCATTTGCATTTGTTTCTGGAGCCATACTTATTACAGCTTATAAAATCAATTCAGTTTAGCTTCTGTTTGCCTGTGCAATAACGGAATAAAGAAAACATGTAATGAAAAAAATATGAATCCAAATAATCAATGTGGAAATATTTTGTCACAATTCCAAATGCCAGTATATAGGCCCAAATGTATGAACAAGGCTGAAGAAAACCTCCCTATCCCAAAAGTCAGATTTTTAGGAAGTCTTTTCTGTTTTGTTCTCAATGACATAAAAAAAATAGAATATATAAAGTCAGTTGTTTAAAAGACCACACAGACCTATACTTTTACACCTGGTGGGCTGTATTTATTTATTTTTGTGAGTATAATTTTATTTTTTATTCAGATATATTGATTTAAGTGTCTCATAATTAACAATTGAACTTGATCAACTAAATGAATAAAATTGTATTTTTTCTGTTCTTACCTGTAAAACCAGTGAATCAATAGTCAAATTATATTTTTCTGATAATACTATTTGGTGGCATTCATAGCTTTACTTCTGATTCATTATTAATCACAGCTCATGTGTTCAATCACTATAAACTGTTCATAATGGCTTATTTGTAGCTCTTAGGTTTGTTTTAATCTTCCCGCAGTGAATTACAGTAGAGCTCAACTCATTTGTTGGCATTATTAAATAGTTGGTTAATGCTCAGGTTTAAAATGGTTAGTCTTTTCTTGTTTTTATAAAGAACTAAAAAATTTGGATTTGCTGCTCTTGCCAAAAACCAGTGAGAATTTTCAAAATATTTCTCTTTGAAGACTTAGGCTCTGATACTGCCACATATGTGAGTATTCTATTGAGGCCATTTTGGGAGCTTGAGCTCCCATTACTGTCTATTCTTAGTTGCAGGGTCAGAAGTTCTGATGTTAGACCCAAAAGCTCTTTTACAATCTAGCCCTTTTAAAAACTCAAGAACAAAATTATTCACAGTAATGAGGAATCGTCTCAACTAGAGATAGCATTTTTCAGCAAATGGAAAGATCCATGAAAATAGCTTTTACTCAGTCGCCTGAGATCTGAGAAAGAGACAATAGCCTTAAGGGAGCTGAAAGTCTTAATATAAATGGATAATACATGCTCATCTCACAGAAAACAGATGGCTCACAAGACATACCCTGAAGGAAAACTGGGAGAATGCTAAGGTGGTATTGAGTAGCGGTAGCTCTTCCAAAGAGCCCCGGTCAGCCATCACAATTTCCAGCAGTGAAGAAAAGCCATCCCTTCCCTGCTCTGTTGCACCTCATGGTCCATGAACTGAGAACGCTTAGCCTAGCATTAAGACACAGCACCAACCTCTCCTTCTAGCCTTAATTGTGCAATGTCTGAGGATGGGAGCAAAAGAAGTGCAAAATGCATGGAATGATTAAAACTGATACATAAAACTGTACACCAAGTATTGTAGGAAAATTTGAGTAAAATTAAAAGTATAACATTGTCCAATAGGCTCGCTAAGAGATCTGTTGACTCTGAAAAGGGAACACTTACCCAGAAAACATTAGGAGGCACCAGAGTGCACAAAACACAACTATATACTGATTTCTCAAGCAGTTCATAAGCATACCTTCCCTTTTTATGAATCGTTCATTTAACTTCCCTTACATTAAAAAGATATGTGATGTCCTTAAACTAGATGGCAAATATCTTGATTTCAAAATCCAAGCCTTCATTTGCTTCATGTTTTCTGATTCCCATAAATAGTTCTTCACACTTA
Source organism: Dipodomys ordii (assembly GCF_000151885.1). NCBI lineage: Eukaryota > Metazoa > Chordata > Mammalia > Rodentia > Heteromyidae > Dipodomys > Dipodomys ordii. The sequence continues at coordinate 31,589,952 of NW_012267219.1, read as the reverse complement.
ATCTGATGCTTCTGAAGCCTCTACCCTAGTCAGCTTGCCTCAGTCAGTCAACCAGTGAATATTGCCATCTACCACTTCAAGAGCATGAAGGTCAGGGGCATGTTCTCTTAGAACTTACTGTCTCCTTATATGGATATATCCAAGCCCAGAGTCACCTTCTTAGAGAAATACACATTCCTCCTTCTCTCCAAAGCTAGTGATCCTGTACTCTGGTCTCTTCTCACCCTCCCTCCCTAAGTTGCATTCATTCTCTTTTCAGCCCCAAGATCTCCTTCAGTATAACCCTAACGCTTGGATGCTGAAGTCATTGTGCCCAGCAATACCAGCATGACTGTATTATTGATAAGTACTTGTAAAACTTAGAATTATTACTTACAATAACTTACTCATGCTGTCACACAGGCCTTTAAAGCCTTTATATCTCCCCTTCCCTGTGAACATCCTCTATCTTCCTTAAATGACTCCCTGCTTCCTTACAAATGTCTTATCCTCTTAGAAATAACTACTTCCTGCTCTGTGATCCCATGGCATATTGTGTTTTCATACAGAATTACTCAAAGCCTGACAGGATAGTCTCTTATGTAGGTACATTGGACACTCATTCAAATGAAGAAGTGTGTAGGTTCGGGGAATATGTGCATGCAGGGAGAATGTCTCCCTTGTATGTCTGTCTCACAGAGTTGACATTCTAGCAAATGTGTGTCCCATAATTCTGTCTTTTATCTTCTCACTGACTAGGACTTAGTAAAAGTAAACACTCTGGCTGTATCATGACATTTCTGTTCTCTGAATAGGAACTTCCTTTTGATGATGTACTTTCCTGCACATTCTTCTAGATATATAAAATATGCTTTTAGAACTGTTTTAGCTTTTCTTCTTTTGTCCCTGCCTCGCTTGTTGCAATCATTGTACTCTTAGATCAACAGAGACCATTCAGTAGCTGACCCTTCCCAGGTCCTCATCTTACACTACTCTTTGCAACCTCTAGAAGGAAAAGGCAAGTATGAGTACTGACCATTCTCATCACATTAAATGATAGGACATAATGGAAGAGGAACATTTATTAAGATTATACCAGGAAAATGCACTTATAAAATCAACTCATTTTGTTAACAAGTACACTTCATCCATTTTGGTTGCTATAGCAAAATATGTGAAGCTAGATAATTTATGAATAATAGAGATATATTTAGCATACAGTTCTAGAAGCTGAAAAGTCCAGTGAAACCGTGGCATCTGGTAAAGGCTTTTTTTCTGCATTGTAACTTGAAGAGGGCATCACATGGTAACATAGAGCAGGCTTGCCAAAGAGAGCTCACTACACATAACTCGTTAACCCATGAATAGAGTTAGCCATTCATGAGGGCAGAGCTCTATGACCCAATCACTTCCCAAAGGTTCTACTTCCAAATGCCAGTAACATTTGGGGATTAATTTTCTAAACACATGAATTTGGAGGACACATTCAAGCCATAATACATAATCATTGAATACTTTCAGTAGATTTATAAAGTTGATATCATTATCTTTTATAGATAAAGAAGCTAAAACTAAAAAAGATGAATACCTTCCCAAGGATTCGGCCTCTAACAGTACAACTAGGATTCAAACTTGATTCTGTCTCATGTTAAAGCCAGTGTACTTTTTGTTACTAATAACTAGGGAGAGTAGATTGTACTAGTGATAGAATGGGTTATATGTAAAACTTATGGTCAGTTATCTGTAATTATACTGTGTACATATCACAAAACTACTTACCAGGCCTCAGATATATTTCTAACCAATGATGTATACATCTAAAGAACATTTTTCACAAGAGCTTAATTTTTTTTCTTTTTTTTCTTTTTTTTGTCCGTCGTGGGGCTTGAACTCTGGGTTTGGGTGCTGTCCCTGCACTCTTCAGCTCAAGGCGAGCTCTCTACCGCTTGAGCCACAGCACCACTTCCAGTTTTTGAATGGTTTATTGGAGAGAAGAGCCTCATGGACTTTCCTGCCTGGGCTGGCTTTGAACCGTGATCCTCAGATCTCAGCCTGCTGAGTAGCTAGGATTACAGGCATGAGCCACTGGTGTCTGGCTGAGAGCTTAATTTATATTTGCAACCTTCCACTGAGACAGACATGATTCAAGTGAAGGAATCAAGAATCAAAGAAGACTTACTTCACTTAATAAGATTTTTTCCAAGTCTTTCCATTTCCTTACAAATGAGGCAGTGTCATTATTTCTGATTGAAGCATAGAATCCACTGTGTGTGTGTGTGTATGTGTATATATATATACCACTATATATATGTACATATATGTATGTATATATATATATATATAACTATGTTTATCACAGCATTATTCACCATAGCTAAGATATGGAACCAACCCAGATGCCCCTCAGTAGATGAATGGATCAAGAAAATTATATATATATATATATATATATATATATATATATATATATACACACACAATGGAATTCTATGCTGCCCCATTTGTTAGGAAATGGAAGGACTTAGAAAAAAATTATATTAAGTGAAGTAAACCACACTCAAAGAAACACAGGTCCCTGGTTTCCCTTATCTGTAATAACTGACAGTTTTACAACTCTTTTACAACTTTTTACACCATTTCTTTATATAGGCTGTATCAGTACTTAAGCTAATGCAATTCTCCAAATTATGTATCCATAGAATTCCTGAAAGAGCACTTAGCAGTTCATTACTTACCTGGTACCTACTATATGCTAGGTATTCCATATAGTTTTGGTGAAAACCAAATGATCATTTTCAACATCAGAGAATTAAATAGGTTCCAGAATATGCTTCTGTTTTCCAAAACTGGTGAGTAAGCACATTAGCCAGCAATAAGTGATGTGTGGGCATATTCAAAGCACTGAAGCCCTTCAGGATGAACAGATCAGCAAAACACTGCATGGGGACAGATTTTGGTGCTATAAATGTGGCTATTGCATATTTTACCTCTCAACAACTATAGCCAGGATGTTGAATCCAAGAACCTTCTTAGAGGTGTCAAAGAAAACATTGTTGAATAAGTATTTTTAAAGGAGAGTGTAAGACGGTAGTTCCTAAAGAGACAAAAAATAGGGTTATTGTTTATCTGGTTTAAAATTCTTCAGTGAGAAACATGATGAAAATGACTGCTATAATTGATACTAAGGAAATTAAACCATCCTTACCCTAGTACTGTTTCTAAATGGAAAATGTACCCTGTCTCTTGAAAGCTGCCATCTTGCAGCTCTAGCCTACAGTCAGATATCTATTCCTGAAGTTTAAAAGACTTGTAAGAAGTTTGTTAAGAAATGCTGTTGCAAGAGCCAGGCGCTGGTGGCTCATGTCTGTAATCCTAGCTACTCAGGAGGCTTGAGATCTGAGGATCACGGTTCAAAGCCAGCCCAGGCAGGAAAGTCCGTGAGACTCTTATCTCCAAGAAACCACAGAAAACCGGAAGTGGCGCTGTGGCTCAAGAGTGCTCGCCTTGAGCTGAAGAGCTGAGGGACAGCGCCCAAGCCCAGAGTTCAAGCCCCATGACCGACAAAGAGAAAAAAGAAATGCTGTTGCAAAGCAGTTTTAAATTATACTTTCAACAATTACATTTTCCAGACTTCAGCTCTATGGTGAAGAAAGTACAAGTGCAAGTGTTAAAATCTAACAGATTCAATTGCTTGTATAACCTCTCTGAACTTGTTTCCTCATTTGCAACACAAGGGATGATAATTTAGTTCAGTTTGGAAAGATCTAATGTGGTAAATTTTATGTCATACTCACCCATAAAATAGTCTCACATAAGACTTGATCACAAGCCAGATCACTTCATACCATCTACTCATTTTAGGTCCCAACGACTGATTCCTTTGATAGAAACAGAGGGGAACAAATCCAGGTGCAGACCCTCCCATGTAAGTTGTTTCATACAGTACCATTTCCTGGAGTAGTTTCTCTTCCCACCCCAGTGGGTACTACCCACTGAATGGTTCAAACACTTTCTTTGTCTACTTTGAGCAACTGTGAATCCTTCTGTCTGCATAATTATTTTTATGTACCATGCATATTTAACTAAGAGAGCAAGGTCCCTACTCTAGACCTGGAAAGTGATGTTTGTGTTCTGCTCCTTTGAGCTGTGTGGGGCCCGTCAGCTTACCACTTGGTAAGACCAGAAGGATAGCCTCAACACACAGGTGAACCAATCCTCTATCCATTTCTGAACCACATCATAACTAAGTCCTTGAAGGGCTGCTTTCTTGTCACATGTCTCATCTAAGGTTTAGCACCATTTGCTCATTAAAACAACAACTAAGTCCTGAGGCCTGCTGGTGGATCCATGTCAAAGACTGGATTGGATAAGGACATCAGGCTTCCTGCTCTCTGGGGGTCTGAAGTATATTTTGAGAGGGAGGCACATACATAAGCACATTTGTGATTGTAAACTCTCAAAAGAACCACATGAGAGGTAGACAGAAAGAAATAACGAGTAACAGGAGGAAGCTACTTAAAGAGTGCAGTCACCAAAGACCTCTTTAACAGGGTAGCATTTAAAATGAGACCTGAGTCAGGAGAAGGAGCCCAACACTTGACAAGCAAAGAGAAGAATCTAAGTAACATAGTGAGCTCCTGTTAGGGACTGTGGCCACCTTGAGAATATGGGTACAGCCTCTACTCAGCATGCGTGCTTTGTGACCAGGAAGAGGCACCTTACTAAACTCTCCATCGGCTCCAGGGCTGTTGAGTGGCTTTGCTGTCATGAGGAGATAGCACATAGCATTCTTGCTTCCCATCCAGAGTCCTAATAGAAATCTACAGACACTGTGACAGGGATTCAGGTTTATTATTGAAAGAGAAATGAAAACAGTAATCTAAACTCTTGACTTTGGAAGGCAAAATCATTTTTTATACATACGTCTAATCCAGTTTTTCACATGTTAGGAACATTGACCCATAAAGCTGAAAAAAACTCACCAAGTACTTTAAACATGGTTGAAAGAGGCCGGTCACAGGGTTCTGATACAGCATCCAGCTCCTGTATTGTGCTTTTCCGCAGCGCCTTATGTATTCTTTCTCATTTTGTAGGTGACTTTATAGTTTTGAAAGATTTTTGCATGCTTATTTTTTTGTTCCTCATAATAACTGTCAATGAGAAAGACAGGTTTGGAGTCATGAAGCAAAAAGTTAGCAGGAATTATACTGTGGTTTCTTTGCAAAATACGCACCTCCTCCAGGCTTTCTGAATGTGGAATATACCATATTCTAAACTCTCATTTTGATGGGCAGAAAGGTGTGGGAAAGGGGTTTTGGTTTTGGTTTTTAGTTTTTCATGGATAGGTGTTTTTTATGTGTGTGTGGTGCTAAGGGTCCAAGCTAGAACCATATATATGCCAGACAAGTGTTCCTCCCACTGAACTACATACCCAACCCACTTGAAGTTCAGATTCTGCCTTTTTTGAGCCTCAGTTGGATTTCCTTCCCACAAACAAAAGACAGCAGCAAACTCGGAGAGTTAACAAAGAAAGCACCAAGGCTTGGAGCCTGGAGTGACAGGTATAGCTCCATGGAAGGGCCTCTGCCTGCCTTTAGCAACTTTGTCTCAACACTCTGAGAGGCTAAACCTAGCAGATGCACAGAGTACTACTCACAGAGCCTCATCGTCCCCCCGGCAACCCTGCTCTTCCTCCTTTCTCTTTGATTGCAATATTTGGCAACACCAAATACTCCCAAGCCCAATCTTCTAGTCAACCTTTAACAACTCCCCTTCCTTTCCCTCCTACGTCCCGTACTCACCAGCCCTGCTATTTCTGCCACCTGAATGGTTCTTAGATCTGCTTCTCCCATTGCCTTTTATTTATTCCTTATTTATTGAGCACTGCTGCATTCGACCACTGCGCTGAACACTGGGAGTACAGTAGTGAGCAGGACCTACTCCCTGTCCTCATTCCTCACTCATTGGGATCTTTTTTCCCTCATTTGCTGATCCATGGACATGGTCTCCTCACTTCAACCATTCTCAATGCTGCCATCAGAATTACTATTAGAAACCAACTCTGAGCTCATCCTTTCACTTCTTAGGACTGTATTGATTTCTCATCAACTACAGCATACTTAGTATACTCTACATATCCTATATCATTTAAAACAGTTCACAAGCCTTTGCTAATTGAAGACCACATTCGTTTAGAAAGAAGATCCCTAACAGTCCGCATGTGACCCACCTTCACAGCCTCCCGTCCGCCACGCACACAGTTCTTCCTCACCAAAATTAGTTGGGGAATAGATAAACTATTTTTGTTGTTGTTGTTCAGTCATGAGGCTTGAACTCTGGGCCTGAGTGCTGTCCCTGTGCTCTGCAGCTCAAGGCTAGCGCTATACCACTTGAGCCACAGCACCACTTCTAGTTTTCTGGTGGTTAATTGGAAACAAGAGTCTTACACACTTTGCTGCCTGGGCTGGCTTTGAACCCTGATCCTCAGATCTCAGCCTCCTGAGTAGCTAGGATTACAGGCATGAGCTACCAGTGCCTGGGAAGGAATAAACTTTTGAAAAACTAGCAAATGTCATCTTTTTGTAGTCTTGCACAGTTTTGAGCCTTGTTATATTCACAGTAGCTCTTTTCCTTCTCTTTTCCATGAAGTCTGTCTTCTACACCAAGAGGCATCTGCAGTTTGCTAGGCATAGGTTCTCCCTCCCTACCAGGGCTTTCATACTACTCTGGACCTCTCCTTTAAAGCTCTCATAACTTGTCACTCATCCTTCCCCCCACCCTCACCCTGCCCCAGACCAGGATCTCCTCCATACAATAATTATGTCTGCTTCATTTCTGAGTGTTCCTCAAGAGCCTGATATCAGCCAATATAGTCATCTCTCCAGGAGTATTTTTTGAATGAACAAATGAATATATGAGTATTGTTTTCTCCACCAATGCATGATACTCAGACTAGAAGCTGCCAGTGGAGACTTAAAACTGTAGGATGGTAACATCTCTCAAGGACACAGTGACCAGCTTTACCACTTAGGCTGTGGTTCTTTAATAAGCTGTCTTCCTTTAGTGGTTTGTACTTGAAGTAACAAAGGCACTTGTGCCTCTCATGAGGCTAGGTCTTGGCCAGCTGGATTTTTGTGAAGCTGGGAATACTGGCCAGCTGGACCAAGGAAGTGGAGAGAATCTCTCTCCCCCACTTAAATATTGCATTTCTGGTCTCCATCACCTACATTATGCAGGACACATACTATAAACCTCCAAATGAAGCTTTCTGCCTAAATTTACTATCAAACTGAAACCTTGGGAAAACAGTATACACTAAAGATAGCCCAGACACTTTTAATTCCTGATATTTGATATCCAAATTCCCTATCTTCCAAAGGTCTTCAGTTGTGGGAAGTATAGCAGTAGATCTGGAAATAGGGCAACAGGAAGTCCTTCCAGCTTCTGAGACATAATTCAGCAATGTCCCAAGGAATAGAGATACTTGATGCTGAGCCTATGAAAATGGGCCTTTTGATTTAGGGTTCTAGATAAAAACACATGGAATTTCTGTCTGTCTGACTTGGAAGTCAAGCAAATTTTTTGCTGGCATGATGACTTAATTATCAAGTAAAGTGAACCAATCAGACAAAGTCCATTTGTTTTCTTGTCTTAACAATCAATTCAGCAACCCCAGCTTCCTAATAAGTTGGTTGGCATTCAGTCCAAATTCACCAGAGCCATGCATCTATTTGACCTCATGTATAGGCAAGATTCTAAGGAATCTAAGGATTCTAAGGAATTAGTTCTCATTCAAAAACTTAAGCACTGTATGGGCTGGGAAGGTGGCTCAGTGGTAGAGCGCTTGCCTTGCATGCATGAGGCCCTGGGTTCAGTTCCTCAGCACCACATAAGCAAAAAGAAAAAAAAGCCAGAAGTGGCGCTGTGGCTCAAGTGGTAGAGTGCTCGCCTTGAGCTGAAGAGCTGAGGGACAGCGCCCAAGCCCAGAGTTCAGGCCCCAAAACCGGAACCCCCCCAAAAAAAACTTAAGCACTATGATTTTAAGCCCTTTTATAGTTTATATTTTTTTATTTTAAAAGTTACTACCTGTAAAAATCATGGAAATGAATACCTTATTGCTATTCTAAACTTTAGAGAGCCTTTTACACTTTTTATATAAATAGAGATTTTGAAAATAGTCATGTTAATGATTATCTAACCAAAAATGTTTGAGAAGTTGTATTTCATTAAATTTCTAGCTAAATAATTTGTATCCCAAATACACAATGTAAATCATTCATTTTTCGGTTTGCCCAAATGCAGTCTTTTTGTAAGAAAGAAAAAAGCCATACTAACCTAAGATTCCACCATGCTAGTAATACTTGTTTCTTAAGTATTAGGTTAGGAAAGGTAGCATCATTTTTCTCCCAGCCTCCTTAATTAGCATTTCTCATATGTGACATTTTACTAGACACTCGGCTAATGATCTCAAAAGAGTTTACACCTGTATTCCATGTTTTCCCATAGGGAGCCTTCAACACATTCTGTCATGTTCACATGATATAAATACCATATTTTTTAATGAACTCTGATGAGAGACAAAACTAAATATTAAAAAAGAAGTGCTGAGGAAAGAAAGCCACTTTCATGTGATTTCAGCATTTGAGGCCTGAAATGATTTTCAAAATTCTTTAAAGAATTGAGATGAAAACATTTCTGTGCATACATGTATATACATATATATATACATGTGTGTATATGTATTCATATACACATATGTATACATATACACATATATGTATTTATATACACATATGTATTATGCATTGGAAATGAACTTTGGCATTTAAGATCATCATCCAAAAATCACAGGTTATTTGAATCTCATAAAAAGTTGAACCAAGTGCCAGTAGCTCAAACCTCCTATAATCCTAAATATTCAGGAAATTGAGAACTGAGGATCACAGTTCAAAGTTAGCCTAGGCAGGAAAGTCTGGCACTCTTATTTCCATATAATTACCAAAAAAAATGTCAAAAGGCAGAAATGGAGCTGTGGCTCAAATGATATAACACTAGTCTTGAGCAAAAAAAAACAAAAACAAAAAACCTCAGGGACAGCACCCAGGCTCTGAGTTCAAGCCCCATGTACAACACACAAAAAAACAAAATGGAACAAGGATTTCAATGATTGAATTTAGACATGAGAAGAAAAAAAAACTTGATGTGATCAGTAATTGTGATATTAACAATGTGGCATTTTCATCATGAATTACACACTTCATGAGTGTCAAGTGCTCACTATATAAGTGACTTTAAATTAATTAATGACATGCTCCACGCTGTCATCATCTTAGGCACATACAAGAATAAATTACCAATTTTTAATTGTATGTTGTTGTTCTTATCGGCTTAATTTGGCAATTACCTTAAGGTGAAAACAATAATATATGTAGATAATGAGTTTAAAGAGAAATGGAGATTATGACTCATTTTCTGTCAAAGTCTAAGTCATTGTTTGTCTGATTGGTTGGTTTTTTTTTTAACTTGTAAGCTATGATGAGTTGGCAAATAGATTACTTTTCCATTTGCTAGTTTAGCACCTGCTTCTTAGAAGTGGTTGTTCTTCCTTTGCCACCTTGAGCTTAGAATTTTGAACAACAAGCTTGCAACCTGATAGAAAATAAACATATATTAAAAATAGAAATATCATATGATCAAGCCATCATACTTCTAGGTATTTATCTAAAGGAATTTAAGTCAGGATCGCCAAGAGATACATACATTGCCATCATCACTGCAGCATTATTCACAATAGCTAATGCCCATCTGGAATTGAATAGATAAAAGTGTTCTGTTCACACAAGGCACTGTTATTCAGCCTTGAAATAGAAGGAAATCCTGCCGTGGATGATGATGTATATCAACCCTAGAGGACATTGTACTTAATGAGATAAGTCAGGCACAGACAGCATTTTCACTGATTTCACTTACCTGTGGAATCTAAAATAGTTAAGACCCACAGTCCACTGAGAGTAGAATGGTGTTGTCCTAGGGCTGGGAGAGAAGGAGAAACAGGAAGGCTATTGTCAAGAGGAACAAAGTTTTAGTTATACAAGATACATATTTGTGATCTATTATACAGCATAGTGGCAACAGCAAATACTTTTATATAATATTTTATTATATAATATTGGCTATTTAGCCAATAGCTAATAATATTTTATGATCATGTGTATGGTTTTGATGGTAGTAATGATTTTCTGGATATATATTTATCCCTTAACTCATCAAGTATGTTCAGTATGTGCAGATTTTTACATGTCAATCATATAGAACATATATTTTTAATATAATCTAAGTTTTTATGGACTAATTTGATATAGTCATTCAAAAGTTCTGTTGCTATTACTTACTTTGAAGCTTCTTTGTTTTGGCTTCCTGGGTATGATTTTTCAACCTTCTACTATGCTACATGCTAGAAATACAGTGAGAATATGGCTTATTTCTGCCTTCCAGAAGTTTGGGGCCAAAAGAAGAAAACATATAAACAGTAGCATTAATGAGAGGAGTCGATGGCAAATGGTATTGGTAGAAGTTTCACTTTTCACAAAAATAATACTTGATCTTGATGTTGAAATATTGGAAGCAGAGTAGGAGTTCACCAGATGAAGAGGTAAAAGACATTACATAGAGATGGCCCAGCTCATGTGAAAGTACATTGGTACCTGTCCCAAGGGAGCTAAAGAACGTGATGGAATTGACCCCTTTATTGCAACTAAGATGTCCTGGCTTTTAAGATGACTTCCATCCTCCAAATCCTCTCTTCTCTTCAGAGGTGCTTAGTTCATCCTCTGCACAGGCCAACCTGATCATTATAGCCACCCCTTCTCTCTCTAGGATTGAGTGACTTACTCCTTGTCTTTATAGTAACTCTTTGTGTGTCGGCGGAGGGAGAGGGGGTATCGTGGAGCTTGAACTCTGGGCCTGGGCACCGTCCCTGAGCTCTTCAGCTCAAGGCAAATGCTCTACCACTTGAGCCACAGCACCACTTCCAGTTTTCTAGTGGTTTATTGGAGCTTCATGGACTTTCCTGCCCGGACTGGCTTTGAACCACGATCCTCAGGTTTCAGCCTCCTGAGTAGCTAGGATTTACAAGCGTGAGCCACCAATGCCTGGCTGCCTTTATAACTTCGTTCTCCAGCTCTGTGTACCTCAGCTGGCCTAGGCCCAGAGAAAGATGGAGAGAAAAGTAAGAGGGGTGCATACACACATACCTGTAGAAACACACACACATACACACATGAGCCAAGGATTGCTTCCTACAATGAAGCTTCCATGAACTAGAACTTTTAGGTAACTAACACCAGCTCTTGTTTTTAGTACAAGAGACAGTGATAACCAACAGCTCCTAAGAATTTATTTATGAAAATGAGCACAGTCTTCCAGGTTACTGCTGGACCAGTGTATATTCCTCAGCTACATTTGTCACTGTGTCCCAGAGACAAATGGTCTTTCCCAGCAGTGCAAAACTCCATATAGCCAAGAAAGAAGGAAAGAACCATCAATGCACTGTACCCAGGCAGGAGAAGAAACAAAACGCATACATTTTCAGAAAGCACTCAAAATAGTAAGAATCATTTTACCATAAGATAAACTAATTAAGGGAATTAAATGAAAATTCTATGCATTTTATATGCACATCATATGCTTCCATTACTTAATGCACTACCTCATTTCCTAAAGGTAATTGAGGTTTTATCATGCAATACTGAACCACTAATGCAGCCTTTGAAAATTACCTTAAGTTTTAAAGAAGTTTTAATTATCTGAATCACATTACTGACAGATTTCAGATAGTACTCAAAGCTTCAGTACCTTTCCCAGATCTAGCTTCCTCTTCTGGCAATAAGGACTTTGGAAAGTGGTCAGCAGGAAAAGAAAATTCCACAGACTCTTTACTGTGGTAGTTAGATTTATTGATAAGCTTGAAAAGATAGAGAATAGAATTCAGATTTCATATTATAATACATAATACAGTGTCCATCTTTTAGAGAGGCATCTAACTTATACCTAAATGAGCCTCTGGGGGGTGTATAACAACATCTTTTGAGCAGAAGATAAGGGCCAGGCACAGTGCTGGCTTTCCGTTAAAATGGTCTCCCTTGAGCTTCTTGGCAATGCTGGAAGAGAATTGGCAGCATGATATGATTAATATAAAGAGCATGAATTTTGAAAGTCAGAACCAGATTTGGGTTCTATCGGTACTCTGACAGGTACCTTAATAGCCATTCATTTATTCCTCTTTTCTTTTTTCTTTTCCTTTTTTCCTTCTTCGTGCTAGTCCTAGGGCTTGAACTCAAGGTCTAGGCACTCTCCATGAGCTTTTTTGTCCAAGGCTAGCATAGCACTCTACCACTGTAGCCACAGCTCCACTACTGGCTTTTGTAGTTAATTGGAGATAAAAGTCTTGCAGACTTTCCTGCTGTAGCTGGCTTTGAATTGCAATCCTTAGCTCTCAACCTCTTGAGTAGCTAGGATTATAGGCATGAGCCACTAGCACCTAGCTACCATTCATTAACCTCTAACATAGAGATAATTACCAATCTAGTCAGGTAAGGTTAATAAAATGGTGTCTAGATACCCAAAAAACCGATTCAGTGATTCCTGCTTCCTGTCACAGAAGTAGACACAGTAGAAAAAGAAATTTTAAAGGATGTTTTAAGGGACTATCAAAAGTATATCCACATATTAGAAGTACAAATTTATTATACACATGTAACAAAGAATATGTTATTATATGTTATTAAAGAATATGTAATATGTCCATTAGTCTTTAGCTAAACAATAATAGGTTCCCAGAACAAAACTACTACCCTATAGGTCACATTTCCCTTCAGATGAGCTGGGCATCTTACCTGTTATATGTTGTCCAGCTGGTAAGTAATAGGTCATGAGTGTGGAGGTCTCTCTCCAGAGTATCCTGAATTATAGACTTCAGAAATAGCCTATTTATATTATACCTTCTGAACACTGAATGGATTCATTGTATTTTTATTTCAACAGGTTTTATTGCAACATAATTACAAATCATAAAAATCACCCATTTTAGGTATAAGTAAGTTTTAATAAACCAACACAACTGTTCAACCTTCCACACCATCCAGTTTTAGAACATTTTCCCTATCCAAGATTTCCTCATGCATGTCACAGACATTGCCCCTTCCATTTCTATCCCAAGCAGCTACTGATCTGCCTTTCTCTATATATAGTTTTTTATATAGATTTATATATAGTTTTATATAGTTGTTTAGAAACAGCATTTAAGTGGAATCATACAGTATACAATCCTTTGTGCCCAGCTTCTTTTACTTAATGTTTTTGAGATCCATCTATGCTGTAGCCTGTACTTAAAGCTCACTCTTTTATTCCTGAAAAATATTCCATTTCATTAATTGGTCCTATTTTATTTAACCATTCGCCAGTTGAGAATGGGACATTTTGATTGTTGCAAATTTTAGATATTATGAATAATGCTATTTAGATATTTGTATACAAATCCTTGTGCAGACATAGATTTTCATTTCTTCAGGATGACTAGTAAATTGGGCCTACTGGGTTTATTTTCAGAAATGGAATCATGTTTCCTAGAGACAGAGTTTTCCAAAAGTTGTGTTTCTGCTAGCAGTACAAAGGCCCAAGTTACTCCATACCTTTTCCACAACCTGGTGTTGTCAATCGTTTTTTTTCTTTTAGTCATCTTAATGGCTTTCTATCAATTCCCAGTTTTATTCTGTGATATGATTCTCCGGGAGACAAAGAAGTTTGAAATAGTGATGTGGTGGAGGTGGTAGAATAAAGCGATTATCCAGAATCTCTCTCATTGTCATCACCCTGTCCTTTGACATCTTGGACCTGCCCTTGGTACTAAAAACCTCTGCTTTCTTTAGAAGTACAGTTTTTAAACCCTTAACATCCTTCTCCCCAACACAAGCAGGTTAAAATATGGTGAGCACCCAAATTCTAAATTGCAGTAGTACAGCAGCAAGGCTAAAACACAAGGATATATTTTTAAAAGCTTAATTTTTAGCTAGTTTTAGATTGATTTCTATCTCCTCCCACATCAAATTCTTTTATCAGAGCTGCTGACAAGAAACAGAATTGTCTGGATTGAACTCATTGTCTCTTCACTGTTCTGTCCTCTATGGGGGTGTTAGATGCCATTAAAGTAGCCAGACAACACAAAGAGAGCAACACAGCCACAGAACAGGAAAAACTGTTCATAGTCCAAAACTTGAATGACCAGGACCTCACCCGACTGTCTTTTCAGATCCACATCTTTACAAATTCATAGATACTCACGTATTTTGCATCTTTTACCCTATTTTTATGTATGAGTGTTTGTCAGTAATGAAGTTGATAACCATAATTTTATTTACAACATTGAGATTATGAATCATGCAATATAATGTTTTATGATCCCAAAAGTCAAAAGTAAGTTGAGGGCTGGGAAGGTGGCTCAGTGGTAGAGCGCTTGCTCTTGCATGCCTGAGGCCCTGGGTTCGATTCCTCAGCACCACATAAGCAAAGAAAAAAAAAAGCCGGAAGTGGCGCTGTGGCTCAAGTGGTAGAGCGCTAGCCTTGAGCTGAAGAGCTGAGGGACAGCACCCAGGCCCAGAGTTCAGGCTCCACGACCGGACCCCCCCCCAAAAAAAAAGTAAGTTGAAAAGATACCCCAAATGGTGTAAAAAAAAATCTGGTATTGTTAGCAAAACAGGGTCTCTGTGCTTCTTGAGATGCAAAACATTTTGATGTATTGACAAAACCACAGAGAAATTTGCAGTTTGTAGATGCTTCTAGCACATCATCGCATCCCCTCAAATAACTTTATAATGTGAATATTGCACAAACTTGCCAATTTCAACAAAATTCAAATCAATTTTTCCCTCAGTCATCCCAGTGATTGTGTTATTGATTGAGGCAAACCAAATTTCTCCTATGAAAACCTAACTTGCAGCAAGCTGTACTCAAAGGAACTCACAGGGAAATTAGTTAGGTACCAATTGGTTGGTTTGTTTTGCATTTTTTAATCTTCTAGAGCACTGTTTATGTGAAAATATAATCAGAAAATTAGTACCTTCATCAAGAGGTAATTCAGAGAGCTTTACAAAAAAATCAACTAAGATTTTCATTGATTACAAAGAAGGCTTTGTACCTCCAGAACCTTTAGATGCTCAGAGGCAATCATACCATTAAGGTCTCTCTTTCCATGCAAAGATGGTCTCATTTCCTCATAATTACTATTTCCTGTTTGTTGAAACAGCTGTATTCAGAAACTGGCATTTCCCTCCCCCCACTCTTTCTCACACTGTCCTTTGATCTATATAATTTGGAGCCTTTTTCTTCCCATAGATGAATTCAGTTGTATTTTGTTGGCATTTGTCATACTAATTGTTATTTGGTGATCATTTTGACAAGTAACAGAAGGAAAAGAGAATTTGGAAAATTGGTAAGGATTTAGGTGAACCTGTGGGAATGAAGAGGCATTAATACTGGTGAAGGGTAAGAAACACTTACATAACCTGTGGTAAGGTTGTGTATAAAAATTAAGGTACAGAAGCTCAGGAGGAATAGGAAAGTCTTGAGGGTAGAAAAGAAAAGAAATAAGAGATGAGAGTTCTTTTCCTTTCCTCTTTGCCTTTCAGAGACTTCTCCTTGTTTCACATGTTGTCCATCTTGAAAATGATCAGAGTTGAGACCTTAGGTATGCACCTTTGAAGTTTACTTGTACGCTCTGTGCCCTGAGGGAGCCTAGGATGTGGGGATGCTGTATCTGCTTCCCGGAGCTTGCAGTCAGGTTGATCCGTTAAATCATACACACATAAAAAGAGAGCTAGCTGAACATGCCAGGAGGTGTCAGGTGTCAACAGCAGACCACAAATACTGGAGAAATTCAAAGAAAGAGGTAAATGTAATCCAAGGTGAGCAAGGAAAGCTTTAGGTGGATCTTGAAATCCTTGTAAGATAAGAGGAAGGGCAAAGGAGGCAAACACATTCTAGAATATGCAGTATGAAGGGAAGACCCAAGGAGGTAAGAAGAAGAGATGAGGAAAGGAAAGGCCCAGTTTTTTAATATAAAATCTATCCAGAGACATTAATACATTTAACTAACAGAAATAATATCTAAAGTATTACTAATAGTTATTCAAATATAAGTTTAGAAATGTTTAACCCTCTGTAATACTTAAAAAGAAAGAATATAATATTTCATAATTCCTAATCATTCTCATTCAATCCTCAGGAACCTTTTCTAGTTGGGAAGGCTGTATAAGCATATCTATCTATTTGTCTGTCTGTCTATCTGTCTGTCTATCTATTTATCTATCTATCTATCTAAAGATAGATGAATGGATACATAGAAGACAAAGAGAAGAATAGAAAGTGATATTTATTCACATATAGTGGTATATGTGTATAATATACACCCCTTTACAAAAGTTTGTTAAGGTTTTTATTGTCCACTTCATATCACAAGGTATGAAAGGTCCCTTACTAGAAGAAGAATATGGAAAAGATACAAATGTCATGGCTTTCTGCTTATGAGGTCCTTGTGTCCCCCATACCAGTCCAGTCATGGATTATGGCAATCCAACAATGAGTCATCAGATGGGTGCAAGTTCACGTGAGAGCCTCTAGGATTATAGGAGGTGAGGTGGAATGGTCCACAGTACATTGCCTTGCTGCTCTTAGGTGCAAGTGTTTAGAAATCATTCGTCCAATTGTGGGGATGGGCACTTTTACATTTAATTCAAGTTTTAGTTCTAGAAGTGAGAATAAAGCAAATAAACTTCTGTTCACTCAGCATTAAAAGCATTAGAACTACTCAACATGTTGCAGTTTGGTTAGAAGAGGCCACACTCTGAATGAGCTCCATAGACTTGCATGGGAGCTATTCTCTTTAGTTGACAAGTATTCAAAAAGAAATCTACCCCTCTTTCAAAAAACAAAATGGAAGGAGGTTCCATGTACGATGAAGCTTCTTTCTCCCCTTATTAAAAATCCAGAAATACAAAGCATGCAGTCCCATGATGGTGATAACTGGAATCGCTCATGTGCTCAGCATTGCTGCATGTGGCATCTCTGGAGATTTCTAGCTACATGTGCTGTTTCACATCTGTCAGCTAACTCTGAACTCTAAAACATAACAAATGCAGATTGTGACACTGAGGAACATTATGTGGATTTGTGCTTTTCCCTTGAGGACTTAGTCCAGCCAGTAATAAATGGATTAAGATTTCATGCAGAACATGGAGACAGACTGTCGCTACATGACTTTGCTTTGTGACTCATGTGCATTCTTGCAGTTTCATTTAGTGTTTTTCATATTGCATCTATTCAATTTGACAGTGAAAATGGAAATTGTAGCATAATGAGATTTTTAAGCAGTGTAATATTTGTTATACAGAAAAGAAGCACCAACTATGTTTCTAACAATAAGGGAATGCTTAATGAATTATGAAATAAATACTATACAAGCAGTATTAAGTTGAGTTTCTTTAAAATGTCTACTCAGCCAGACGTCTGTTATCCTAACTAATCTGAGGCAGAGGCAAGAGGATAGAAAGTTCAAGGCCAGCCTAAGGAAAGTTACTGAGACTTTGAAAACACAGTAAAACACAGAAGACTGGGAGCATGGCTCACATAGTGGTAGATGCTTGTCTAGCATGAGTGAGGCCCTCAGATTAATCTCCAGTACTGCTGACTTCTTACCTTAGCATAATTTAGTGTAAAGCTGAGTTCTTTAACTTTTAATATTAAGTGAAAAACATCAAGATGAAAGGTATACTTACAATATGGCAACCACAAAATATGGGCGAAATAAAGGAATTATACCTAAATGTTAATAACTTGTAGATAACTTCTCTTAGAAAAGCATTATCCGTATAATAAAAATGTTTAACTTCTAATGTGAGAATAAAGAAAACACATATTTAATTTGTATCACATTGAACTTAGTATGTTTAATATCACATTAAATTTTAGAAAAAAATAGTCTACCCGGCTTTTCACTTTGCTATGACATATTTTCTGATGTGAACTATTCAGTACAAGGATAATGTCATGATATTATCTGGCAGAATTCCCACAGCTAAATCCAGACTCTTCAAAGACAGTGGCATAATATTATGGCATTGTCATTTGGCACAAATATCCTCTTACTGCCCAGATTTGAAGTGGGGTTTCTGAGCTTGTCCTGTTTAATTGATACTGGAGAAAACTCCTGCAGGCCTATGTTGTTTTAACAATATGCTTTGCCTTTGACCTACATTTCTTCTATGACAGGTATAGTAGAAGCCATTTTTTAAAAATATGCAGCAACTAGCCAGGCACCAGTGGCTCATGCCTGTAACTAGCCACTCAGAAAACTGAGATCTGAGGATTATGTTTCGAAGCCAGCCTGGGCAGGAAAGTCCATGAGACTCTTAGCTTCAGTAAACTACTCAGAAAAAAGCCAGAAGTGGCGCTGTGGCTCAAATGGCAAAGAGCACAGAGAGGTTCAGGGACAGAACCCATGCCCTGAATTCAAGCTCCAGGACCTGCAAAAAAAAAAAAAAAAGCAGCAAATTATTATTAGAACTCTGCCACTTTTTTATG
The DNA here is from genome assembly GCF_000151885.1 of Dipodomys ordii. Classification (NCBI taxonomy): domain Eukaryota; kingdom Metazoa; phylum Chordata; class Mammalia; order Rodentia; family Heteromyidae; genus Dipodomys; species Dipodomys ordii. The sequence continues at coordinate 31,571,343 of NW_012267219.1, read as the reverse complement.
TTAATTTGTACAGCACTTTTTTCTTAGTTAACGGTTTAAGACTTCAGCTATTTGAGTCTAATTTCATCAATATTGTAAGCTCTGTTAGTAAATGTTCCCCTTTGGGTCTTGCAAATAATTTCTGGCAGAAACTCAGTTGTTTCTGAGCTGAGTTTTTTTCTGAACCTCAGTGTCTTACTATAATAAGTGCCCCATACATTACTATTACTCTATCTTTTACTCCCATTTGAATTCCAGTTTTCACCCAACTAGTAATTAAAACTCTACAGAATACCACAGTAACCATTATTTGAGGGTTTCATTTGTGTTGGTATTTGTTTTCATTTTAACAAAAGGTTTACAGGTTATTGAAACTAGGTATTCCACCACTTCACAGCTTTAATTATAAAGATAGTCAGAGGTTGAGCTACTATCACGAGGCAAAACCAATTGCCTTTGTACTTAACTTTTCCATGATGACCATCTTTCTTGTGGAGTATTCTCTCTGTTATTGTCTTGCCAATCCATTTTTTATTGTTGACTTGGATATTGTGAGACCAAATGTTACCTACCTTCTCTACCACTCTGATATTAGTAATGAAGATTTCCTGTCCTTTGTATGTATTTCCACAAGCAATTTTGTGAAGTTCCTGTTCTTCGGCCTGAAACTTTTAAATTTGTTATGAGCCTCGTCCAAAAGTGAATTATTTTCATCTTTTTTGAATGGCCAAATCCCAAAATGAATGTTTTAAAAAAAAGAAGCACTATAAGAAATCCTTCTATGACATAACCTCTAGGTTAGAAGATATTGAGGTTAATAGCAGGAAGAGGAGCATAGTGAATGAGCAGGTAAAGAATCAAATGCAGAGAATATACATTTTTAAAAATCAAATTCAGACCCCAGCAGGTCTCAGCCATCACCCCTGTTAGTATCATGACCTTGAACAAGTTACTCAATATTTTTGGTCCTCATGTATTACATCTATAAAACAGGAATGATACCATTACATTAAATATTAAATAAGGTATTTGTACAGGTGTATAATGAACATGTATGTTAGCACACCTATTATACAGAACTCAAACATAGGCAATGTTTGATGAATGGTCATTATTGTCAGTGATATGAGATAATTTCTAATAACTAAGGAGAGTTACCCACATCTTCTTGACATGAAAAGATTCTGTGTTAATTTATAACCCACTTAATCTACCTAATGTCTTCTTTGTCATTCTGTAAAGGAGTCAGAGCTCTGGTGTAGAGGAATGCCTCAGTTTACCTCCTCTTGGAGATTAAACGAGTGAATAGAAGAAAAACATACATTCTTTTAAAATAGGTCTGTTGACCAAATAACTAGACATCAAACATATTCTTACCGAAATGAGTTACTTCAATGAGAGCTTTTCCAGAGTGAATCATTTCTCCATGCAAACTATCACCTTATTTGACATGATTAGCTTTATGAGAACGACCAAGACTTAGTTCTTCTGGGTGAAGATTTCTGTATAGCTTCAGGGTTCACTCTCTGGAACAAGTACACAGTGAAGGTCATATCTTCTATGTGCTATGTTCTGTGCCATCTTTCTCATAATTTCCTTTTCATCTTCCCACTGACACTAGAGATCGACATTAATGCTTCTTCCTCTGGTAGATGAGAAAACTGAGATCAGAGAAGTCAAATCACTTGCCCAAAATTGAGTGTGAGAGAGGAAATGAATAGCAACTGAGGGTTCCCCAGTTCCATTTTACCATAGTTATTTGTTCTTTAGTGTCAGTTGCTTGTCAAAGTAATTTTGAGTGACTTTACTGTTGTAGAAACATTTCTGAACAGGATTCAGTGTTTCACAGTAGCCCCATCAGCATCAGGTCCAGTTACCTATTGGGAGCAAAACTGTGGGGATTTTATGGGAAGAATTTATATCCTATAAGAAAAGCCCTTGGCAAAGCAACTGAGAATGAGAATAAAAGAGAATACGAAACCAACTGTAGTGTTTAGACTTGCAAAATACCTTTGAAAGGTTAATGTTGTATTTTTCTGAGATGGGGAAATTCTTTGATCTTGATGCCTTAAAAAAAAAACCCCAACAATGCAAGAATATAGGGGCATTTCTATGGATGTTATAAATAATGCTGCTGCAAGTACTCAACACTGGGACCACACTTACTTAGCATATATATAAATCATCTGAAAGAAAGAGTACACAGTGAAATATCCAGATTTGCAAAAATCTGCTAAGCTCTTCCAGGTAGTGAAATGTCAAACTGGCTAATATAAATGCAGAAAGACAACACAGCGTACGTGAGTGGGCAAAGGGATGGCATATGGGCCTCTGCATGGATGACAACAGTAAGATAAAGGAATTTAGAGAGAAATAAACCATTCTTTCAAAATTAAAGGGTTTTGAACTGTCAGCTGTAGCAAACATTAATAGATGTTATAGTGTGTACCTTTGTCTCTAGTTACTCCAACTGCAGCTAAAAAATAGCCAGGTATGCTTAGAAAGAACATTTTTAAAGGAGCATTAGAAGCTGAAAGCAAGCTGGTGCTGGTGGTATATGCCTGTAGTCCTAACTACTAGGAGGCTGAGATCTGATTATTGCGATTCAAAGCCAGCCAGCTTGGGCAGGGAAGTCTGTGAGACTCTCCAAATAACAAACAAAACAACTCAGAAGTGGATAGGTGGCTCAAGTGGTAGAGCACTAGCCTTGAGCAAAGAAAAAAAAAAAGCTCAAGGATGGCACCCAGACCCTGAATTCAAACCTCAGAACCTGCACAGAGAGAGAATAGTGTCCTATGCCTATGCTCAGGCATAAAACCATGGTTCACTTATACCTAGAATATTATAAACCATTTTTCAACAACCTTAAGCAGCTGTAATAGGGTAGAAGAAGGTCCAAAGAAGGCCAAGTAAAATAATTTATGGGAAAGAAGAGCTGCTTTGTGAAAACATACTCGCAGAGAGTAAGATTCATCAACCTGGGAAGACGAAAGTTTACCGAGGCAATGTTGTAAAGGCATGGGGATGTGGTGCAGGTGGATGCTTGTCCCAGTTAACATTCATCATCTCATCATCACTAAAGGCATGGGGCAGAGGGTGAGTGAAAAAGGAACAGGGTATAGGGCCACTTGAAAATTTAAATCAATTTAGACAAAAAAGCCAATAGGTCAACAAATAATAATTCAATGCAGCACAATATATGTGCCAAAGAAATGCTTGTTTTCTACTGTAACACTTGTAGAGAGGGGAAACAGTTTTTTCCCTATTGAGAAACTACTTTGGAAACTAGTTGCATATCAAGAGTTGTTATAGCCGGGCACCGGTGGCTCACACCTGTAATCCTAGCTACTCAGGAGGCTGAGATCTGAGGATCAAGCTTCAGAGCCAACCTGGGCAGGAAAGCCCGTGGAACTCTTATCTCCAGTAAACCACCAGAAAGCCAGAAGTGGCTCTGTAGCTCAAGTAATATTGTGCTAGCCTTGAGCTGAAGAGCTGAGGGACAACGTTCAGGCCCAGAGTTCAAGCCCCACAACCGACCAAAAAAAAAAAAGAGTTGTTATATCCTGGAATCACAAACATAGTCACAGAAGGGGTAAATACATTTTTAGTGGATTCATAATATTTCAAAAGTTGGCAGTACTTTAAGACAGCACCAAATCTTTATATGCCTTGGAGTTAAACAGCTTTGAAATTGGGAAAACCTGATCGATATCTTAGAGCATGCACAAATTTCACTTTCACATGTTTGGGAAGACTGAAAAGAGTAGCATTTGTAAAGCACCAGGAACAGGTCTGGGGATTAAGACTGAACAGTTCTTAGTTCCATTGAATGTGGGGACTGCTTAAGAGATGGGGAAGCATCTTTCCATGAGGACCACATATGAACTGAGGGATGGGAAGTCGCTGGGGACTTACTTGCACATCTCTGGAGGAGCTTTCCAAGCAGACGGACAAACAGAGGTAGAATCTCAAAGGCAAGAATGAATGTGGGCATTCAAGCAGCCCCTGTGACTGAACATCTTGTGTGCAGGGAAGAGAATCAAGGGCATGAGAGAGAAAGATGGAGACAATCAGGCTTTTTACCTGTGAGCCAAGTAGGAACTAGTTCTTGTTCCAAGAGCAGTAAGAAGCCTCAGGAGAGTTTTCAGCTGGCGTGGGGGTGGGCAGATTCATTTTGTTTGGTTTGGTTTTATGCCAATATCAAGGTTTTAACTCAGGCCCTTATATTTTCACATGACTTTTTCACTGATACTCTACCAGTTGAGCCATGCCAGGTCCAGCTTTTTGCTGATTAAATGGAAGTAATACTTTCAAGATTCGGTCAGGTTGGTTTTAAACCAAGATTCTCAGAACTCAGCCTCCTGAGCAGCTGGGGTTATAGGAATGAACACCTGCACCAGTACCTGGCTTAGCTTGAATTTTTGAAGGGTCTCTTGGCTGTGGACTCTAGGCAGCAGAAGTTCAGGGATACTGACTCTACTTCCTTTTTCTACTTTCCAACTTCCTAGCTTTGGCCCTGAGGGTACCCCCTGACTTCACATCTTATCTGTCACTGAGAAGAGCTAACTTTGGACATTCATTCCTCATGTTTTAGGACATGCAAAAAATATTCTTTTCTCAGATTAAATAGTTAACCCAAATATGTGTTGTTTCAGGTTTTAAAAATCAGTTTGATTGGCCACAGGAAACGCATTTTGGCTTCTCTCGGAGACAGGCTGCACGAAGATCCTCCACAGAAGCCCCCTCGGTCCATCACCCTCAGGGTAAGTGACACCGTGTTCATTCAGTTCTCCGCCTATACCTCAAAAGGTTCTTAGTGCAATAAAATGACTAAAGCAATGGACCAGTACTCAGTACAGAAAACAATTTCCCTTTTGATTATATTTTAATAAAGTAAGATTTGGCCTTCATAATTACTTAAATGTATATACACTGGAGTGTCAGAAGTACATCTGTAATAGAATTCAGTCTGACAAATCACCACCCTTAAAGAATCACTCCCTCACCTCCAGTCCCACACTCCCATCTATGCAGAGAGAGGAAATGAGTTTTCTGTCAGGCTCCTCAAACCCACAGAAAGGAAATTGATCAAAGACCACAGTTAAGTAAAGATCAATTTAAAATTAACCTCAGGGCCCTCTGTTTTTCCAGAATTGAAAATTGACCATTTTTTACCCACTTTAAAAATTAAGAATAGGGAGTCTAAAACTTTAATAAGCTACATGTATATCTTGCAGCTATATTTTAGAATTATGGGAAGAAAACTTAGAAACTGTAGAAGATAGGCAAAAGCAGGAAGGAAAATGAGAAGGAAGGGCAGAGAATGAGAAGTCAAGAGAGATGGTTTCTAAAGAGATGTCAGTGGCAAGGGAGTAGACTGACGGTCCCTGGTTTTCATGAACCCTACAAGATCTTTTCTAAAATTGATCCAAAAGCTAGGGTTTCCTTGGCAAGGTGTTGATTCAGCTCTGTTCACTCTGCTTGCTTTTTGATTCCTGTCTCTAGCAAGCATCAGAAAAGGTAGAAAAGGTAGGGGTGATAAATGGTGAGGGTGAAACATGACCCTTAGACACAAATGCCCAAGGAGAAATGCCTCTGATTAGTGAATTTGAACAAATGATAGATTGATGTCAGCATAGCAAAGGGTTCCACAAGACAGGAACTGTCATAAAGTTGAGTTCGATTCAGCTTTGAAGAAGAAAATAAAGTTTCCATGAAATCCAAAAGAATTGGCTGCAGGAGAGAGTCAAGAGAATAAAATGATCCCAGTGAAGAGAATGGGATATATGCAGGCTACTTGAGGGGCATGAAGCAATAGACTCATTTTTCTCCCTCTAGGATGGGCACCTCCAATAGATTGGGTAGAGGGGAGTAAATGAGGCTGGAAGAGGCGTACTGTCTTGCTAGCTCTCGCTATCTGGAAAGGAAGGAAGCTGTAGGCACCATTGATGTAATTCTCCTGAAATTACTCCTTGGAGGAATGATTTCCAGCTTCCTTTACCTGCTTCCTGACCTTTCCTTTCTGAGCCTCCCACTCTGACTCCCCAGAAGAAACTTGGGGGAACAAAAAACTGATCAAAGACAGAAATTTCCCAGCTAAAGTAAGCTTGCTCAGCCAAAGGCAGTCTGGGACATCTCAGAGAGAATGGCCTGGAGAATCAGCTGATTGAAAGCACCAAAGCTCAGCCTCTTATTTTACTTCTGGCCAATTTCCAGCTGGCGTTGTCTTTGCCATTGAAAAGCATTTTCTGTCCTTTATATGCATTGCTCTGCGGTCTCTATATGTTGTGTGACATGCTGTGTTGCCGTACTGTGTCCTCTTCCTGGCCCTATCATCAGACCACTCTTTGGTGAAGCTTGGGACCCATTAGGTCCCATTTTAGCTTCTCATCCCTGCATTTACCCTAGTGAAGACATCCTGCCCACAGTTTCTTCCCTTGTAAACACACACACACAGTAGTGTCTGGGTGCCAAACGAAGGTTTTCCTCCCTCCTGTAATCATCCACAGTGCTGGTTTAAGAAAATAGAGCCTTATTCTTTGTACTTTAAACCTCTAACCTGAAATACTTGGGATGGAGGGGGGTGTGTATTGACATGATCTTGTTATTTATAGAGTAAGTGGTAGAGTATCATTCATTCCTTGGAAGTTGATTCATAACTCTTCACTCTCAGCTTGTCTTGTTAGTATTTCAAAATTTTGAAACCAAAGGTTAGCCATGAGCGCATGGTATTTATTTCATGATGTATTTCCATTCAGGAACCCAGTGGTAATCACACTCCTCCTCAGTTGTCTCCATCACTTAGCCAAAGCACTTACACCACTGGTGGCTCCCTAGACGTTCCTCACATTATCATGCAGGGCGATGCAAGGAGGAGAAGAAATGAAAACTACTTTGATGATATTCCCCGATCAAAACTGGAGAGGCAGATGGCTCAGGTAAGGTACTCAAAGCCTCTGATATGTTTGCCTTTCACCTGTATCAGGTAATACCTTTAAAGATTTAACTGTAGCTCACAACAGAATTTTACCATTTTATAGTGTCTTTTCTTCTCTGCTCTCTTGAACTAGCTTGGAACAGACCTTCCTAAGGGATGAATATATACCTATATGGTCATTATCCATTCTAACTGAAGAAATCATGTCTAATCTCTGGTGCCCATGATATCTTTGCTCTAAAGGGATTAAAATTGTATCTGAATCAAGACATAATGAAAATGAATGATAAAATTTTAGATTTTAAGTGTAAATTGGTAAGATGATAGGGAAGAAGTTGGGAGGAGGGAGAATTAACTCCTTGTAATATTGCTAATTTCCTCCCAAGTTTACATGCTTGTATAGAATTGTCCTACTGGGACTAGTTGCATTGTGTAATATTGTAACCTTGAGGAGCTAAAGATGATGCTGACTGATAAAATAATTGAAAAGATTTGGCTCTGGTGGCTCACCCCTGTAATCCTGTCTACTCAGGAGGCTGAGACCTAAGGATTGAGGTTTCAAGCCAGTCAAGGCAGAAAAGCCAATGAGCTTCTTCAATTAACCACCAAAAAGCCAGAAGTGGAGCTGTAGCTCAAGTGGAAGAGCGCTAGCCTTGAACAAAGACACTCAGGGATAATGCTCAGGCCCTGAGTTCAAGCTCCACAACACACACACACACACACACACACACACACACGCACGCACACTGAAAAGAGCTTTTGTCACAGTCTGACTATTCCTGTTTGGTATGGGTATTCATTCTAGCCTGTCTTTGGATCTCTGCTCAGTAACTTAAGCCAACCATTGCCAAACAATGACACTGTTCCTAAGGCCCATTCAGATGGGTGCCTAGATCTACAACTTTGTCCTAAAATTCAAAGATATGGATGTATTGACAGCTACTGGCAAAAATCAACTCTTTTCATCCTTATTCTAGGTTCAGACGGATGTGCTAAGAGTCTTTTCTCTCCCTCCCACACCTAAGATAAGAATTTTGAGGTGAAAATTTGTCTGTAATTGCTTTGCCTTAGTTGTCATTTTTTTCCAATTGTTTGGTGAGTTGTGTTGTTTAAAAAAAAAAAACCTTTGCTAAACATTTTATGCTGCAGCTCAAGGAAGAAAAGTATGAAGAGAATGTTCTGGAAACCGTGGCTGTTCTGCCTGAGAGATGTCTTGGAGAAAGAGGATGTGGGATAGTATGTCTCCTTTCCAGTCTCTCAATACTGAATTGTTCTGAGGAAGTGGCAACATTAGGATTAGGATATCTTTTAGTGAAGGGAGATGAAAATGTAGGAGAGACAAGAAAAGAATAATCTTGTTCTGTTAGGTATTGTCTTTAAATCTGCATTATTATTTTCAGGGAAGTTTTCCTAAATAAGAAGTATGAAAGCCAGCTTCCACACCCTAGCTTAATTTCCTGGCATTTGTTAATAATTGTTATCAAATATGTGATCTATATACCTTATGGCAGCATTTCAGATATGTGGTTTGTTGTAACCTTGAACCATGTTATCTTTATATATTAACTGAAACTCAGTCTTTTCTGAACCCATCTTTCCTGGGTAAAACGGAATGGTTCTTTAATAAATATTACCTATTATTGATTGTGTCAACTTGAGTCATAGAATTCCTGTCTCAGCTGTTCCTATAATTTATGAAATTTATCCACCTAGGGTGTTTTTTCCAAAGAGGAATTAATTACACTTCTTCCTGTGTCTGAATACTCAGATGTAATCTAGCCAAATTGTGTCCTTATTTTCTTTCTGAGAATCCCAAGCAAGAGCAAGAATATTTTTTGAATAACCAAAATATTTTTAGTGTCACTTCAGTAAAAAAAAAATGCACCCCTTTTAGGAATTGTCTTGCCTTGAGAAAATTGAATGAACTTTTATCTGGCCAGGTAAGGAAAACCTGAAAGTGGACAGCAGAATGAGATGAGCAGTTTGATGGAATACAGCAAGCTGCAGCACAGCTGTGAGATGTGCTTATTTACTTCAGTCTGACTAACACCAATCGAATGACTAATAGAGACATAGGCTCTATTAGCATACTAGAAGGAGCATACTAGAAGCTTTCTGAAATCCTGCAGTTCAATATAGTACTTTAGCTGCAGAGAAAATGGGAGATGGCACTACAGGAATCTAATCCATAAGAAAAGAGGATTCTGGGATTGCACTTTTTAGGTTGTGTTAATTACAGTTTTAAAATTTGTTTGGGAAATGTTCTCTAGCCTGACATGGCCAAATATCATGGAGAAATGAATGCACACCTATTTTAATTAGTGTCACTGCAAAGCTTTAATGTGTCAAAATACGATATACTTGGTCATTTTGTTGTTGAACAGTTCACTTTTTTCTGTCCTTAGCCATTCAATTACTCTGTTTTTTTCTCCTTTTTCTTTCTTAGTTTTGGTCATTTGCTATTATAATTTTTGAAACCCACTTGCCTTTAGAACAATTTAAATACTACCTCTAAACCACATTTTTCCTTGGCACTGTATGTTGAGCTAATAAAGTTGAGTCTATAGGTTTGAATGAGCAAGTAAAATTCCTATAAGCAAGCAGCTTATCATACCTTCTCGCAACCCAGAGAAAAGTTTCTGTGCTTGTTTTCTGGGGGGTTTCTCCCAAAAGGCACACTTAATGTGGGTTAATACTTGGAAAGCCTGTCTGTTTCCCACTAAAAGATGGAAGCCTACCTGCAGGTTTTCTTTCTTACCTACTAAAAAAAAGGAGAATGCAGTTAATAGAAAATCACCAGGACTGTTCACTTTCTTTCAACACCCTACTTCCTGTTCAGCTGAGCCCTCACTAGAGTGATTTGGAATTCTAGCCTTAGGCTTGATACCTTAAGTTCTTGAATGCTGCAGTAATTCGTAGGAGCTTTGCCTTCATAAGGTCTGCCCATTGGGGCTGGGAAGATGGCTCAGTGGTAGAGCACTTGCCTTGCATACAGAAGGTCTGCCCCAGAGATGTTTAAGGGTATTTTGCCTAAGTGAGAAAAATCAAAGTTGAGATTAAATTGAGATAAATTTAATGTCCATTGTACCTATTAAATTTCTTAGCAAATATTTAAAATGTAAGACTGGAATAGAACTTGTTTTTTATATTTTTAAGCAATATTAAGAAATACCTGCCTTAGAATATAGGAAATTTACAAATATTGTGGCTCTATGCTTTTATTCTGATAAAAGCAATATTCTGGCATCTGTCTTAAATGAATATGTAAGAAATAAACTTAAAGGCAACCCTAATAGCATTTTTTAAATCACTGAAGTAATGATGTAAACATATCTAAAAATGGGTCTCCTACCATACAAAAAAATAGCTTCTCTGGCCTATAAGTCTAAATTAGATTCATTAGCCAAAGAGATCTAAAATACTTCCCTATTTCCCTACCTCTAATAAAAAAATGTTATATTCACACTTACATAATTTTACCTTAATGTGCATAGTGCTTTTAAATTTCCAAAGTATTTTGACATTTGTTTTATCTCCCTTTAACACAAACAAGGTGTCCTACACTCTACTGATGTACATATAGCACATAAAGGATCAGTGCTTAATTTTGAGTTCTGTGGAGATGAGGTAGTAAATGTAAACTTGGGAAATATACCGTAAGGAATAAATATTTCCACTATTTATGGCCTAATTGCACTCCTTACAAGTTCTCTTGAATGATACTTAATAGAAGTCAGAGTACTCTTGAAATGAACCAAGGAGAGTGATGGAATTAATAAGGCATAGAAGCCACATTCTCCAGACTTAGAAAAAAGAAACATTTCTGGGCACCAGTGGTTTGAAGCCAGCCCAGGCAGCAAAGTTCATGAGACTCTTATCTCCAGTTCACCAGCAAAAAGCTGGAACTGGAGGCATAGCTCAAGATATAAAGTACCAGCCAAACAAGAGTACTAGCAAACAAGATCTCAAGGTTCTGAAATAAAGCTGTAGTACTAACACACACACACACACCCAAAGCTTCGAAATGCTTTAAGTTACAAACATTTATGGAAGGTTTCCATTTATAGAAGTACATATGGAAAATGAAACCTATTTGAATTTTTTCAAAATTAAAAAACTTCAATAGTAGAAATATATATATATATATATACATATCTTCAGTTTAAATATTAATGAGGAAAATCCCTAATGTAGGAATCCTGGGTTCTTTGAATGCTGTTATTGAACTCAAAACAGTCCAATAATATTGCCTGGGGCAATATGTTAGATATGCTAATGTTTTTTCTCTAAATTGTTTCTAAATCATTAGAAAGCTAATTCACTTGAAAATCTAATATTTCTTGAGCTAAACAATATTACTTAAGAATGATCAATGACTTCCTTTACTTGAAAGTATTTTACATGTATTAGTTCTACAAATATGTATTATTTTGATATCATTGAAGGAGGGAAATAGAATTACCATATGGTCCAGCCCATGCCTGGGAGTCCACACCAGTACCTTATTTAATCCTCCCAGTAGCCCATTGACACGTGGAGTAGCAGAGGGGGAGTAATGCCTTGCCTCACAGCTGTTGAACAGCAGCACTGGGACTCAAGCTCTCATCTTCCTGGCTTTATATACTTGTTCTTCTATAGCCCCTGATGGCCTGTGGGCTGCCTCTGTATTAAAATGAAATAAGGTATTGGGATAACAGTTCAACAAACGCTAATTTCTCATGTGCTATAGCCAATTCCTGTTGTATCGGCACACTGAGCAAGGAGAAAATCACAAGTAGCTTAGTGGAAACTTAATTCACTTACAGTTGTCACCAGAATACGCTTTAAATGCAACACTGCAGCCATTATTTGTTGATCCTTTTAGTGGAGACTTGGCAATATTCTTTCCTCCCAAGTTTGCAAAAAGCATTGTATATAAGTGCAGGAATATTCTGTACACAGCAAAATTCTTACAGGGGGTTTTTCTCCAAATAGTGCAAGTGTTACTTAATGACTTCATTTTGAAGTTCTGAATTGGTTTCTTTCTGGCTGGGCAACCTGGACTAACTCATACAGTGTTTCTGAACTTCACTTTACTTGTCTTTAAACTGTAGATAACGTCCCTTTCAGGTTTGTCTGTGAAAGCAAAGTAAAAAATATAAACCAAAGAGGAAGGATGAGTGGATGGATGGATGGATGGATGGATGGATGGATGGATGGATGGATGGATGGATGGATGGATGGATGGATGGATGGCTGTAAATTCAGATATATCAACTGTCACTAATTCAAATCTCCTTGATTTATTATAGGGCCAGTTAATATCAAAGACAAATGTCAGGTGGTTGCAACAGATCATCTTTATTCCAATGTTATTGATTCTTAGACTTATGTATAGTAGAATATTCTTAAAATCGGGCTGGGAAGGTGGCTCAATGGTAGAGTGCTTGCCTTGTATGTATGAGGCACCACATAAGCAGAAAAAGCTGGAAGTGGTGCTTTGGCTCAAGTGGTAGAGCACTAGCCTTGAGCTGAAGAGCTGAGGGACAGTGCCCAGGCCCAGGGTTCAGGCACCATGACTGGCAAAAAAAAATAATATTCTTAAACTGGAAGTGCAGAATTCTCCCCAACTATTTTAACTGCCTAAAACAAAGTCTAAAAGAGGCATATATCATGACGCAGAAGGATGTGCATATCTCAAAGCCAGACAAGCCAGAGAAAGAAGAATCCTTCTCTGTTACTTCAAGTTAAAATGTGGCCACAGATCTTATGACAAATAACATTACTATTGTAATGTGGTTATTTAAAACATTGAGAAAGGATATTTTTCCATAAAATTTAAAACTTTTTTTGAAATATGTAGTATAGTATATGAAAGTGTTACAGAAATATGGATACTCCTGAAAGCTGTGAGGCAAACAGCCCTCTAGAATGGAAGAAACAGTATACTTTAATTCTGCTTCTGAGGGAGAAAGCTGTTTTTTTCTAGAAATTCTACCCATCACGGTAGCATTATGGGGATTTACAGAATGAACCTTCAGAAAATAACAACTCTTAAAAAAAAGAAACACATCTGTTATTACTGTGCTACAGCAGATTTTTTAATATGCATAAATTAGGTGTTTATCACATTGTCTACTTTGAAAGGTACAGCCTGTCCAGGATTTCAAATTTTTCTTCCAGTGAGGTCTCAATAACAATTTCTAATTCTTACGCATAGGCACATATAATATATACCAAAAAAGAATGTTAAGAATGTATCAGTAAGCTCTTCTATCGGTAGTTTGCTTAGTTGACAGTTTGCTACTGGTTGACATCCCAGTTTCAGAGATAATCTAAGATGTTGATAATATGTCTGCCTCATTTCAAGCCAAGAACTCTTGACCAAGAGCCACCTATTACTAAAGGCATCACATAAAGGCATCACACAAAGCACAAATCGAAGACAATGCTTGTTTACTAATGCAGTTGATTAACTGCCTGTTTTCAAAATAACCTTGCTCTATCTTTGACAACTTTGGGGTTAGAAATTCTAACATGATAGTGTCTTGTATATTTTCTGTGTCAGTCTTAAAATAAATAAATGAAACAGGACAACATCCAGATAAATTCCTTTTAGTGTTTTTACATTCATCTGGAACCTTTCGTTTTCTATCAGGTCCATCTAAGAGGCAAGTAATTTGATGAGAGTTTGTCCTGAGAGACACCTTCTGCCATTTTACTACTAAAGTATCTCTCATGTCTCCACCTTTCCTCCCTGTGCTGCTGCTTAATCTAAGGAGTTGTTGCTAATTAAAACCAGGCTGTGGATTTTTTTAATCAATAGAAAAGATTCTACTCTTAACTAAATAGATAAGAAAGATGACAATGTATAAAAAACCCTATTTCAGTAGAATTGACCTTGTGATTTTTTCCTAGTGGTTAAGGCTTGCTGACATTGAGCAGCTCGTTCTCAAAGAAGCACACCAGGCTATTTTTCCACTTGTTAAATTTTGTCAGTGTTCCTCATTATATTCAGTTCAGTTCTTGAGTCCTCAGGTCAGAGTTTGGGCTGTTGTAATCTGACCTTGCTAAATTTTAAAGGGTAGAAGAGTTTTCTTATTCTCCTTCTTCCTTTTCCTTTTTTTTGATGTTAAAAGTAAAGAAGGATTTTTAACATCTGGAGGAAATAAGACTGGTTGTGTGTGACTTGACACTGCATCTCAGTTAATTTTGTTGGTATATGACTAAAGTAATATGTCTGTAAGAACTCTCAGGGATGCTTGTGAATAACACAGAATTGTACTTCAAGATGACTAGTGGAAAAGGCATGGCAAGTCACTTAACAAAGTTCAGACTTCACACCAAAGTTCAGGAGGTCTTAGAGCCAGGAACATCTATGTGCTTTGCTCCCTGGTTTCCATGTGCCAGCTCTGCCCTCTTCTGCACTGGCTATTTTCCCTAACAGGCTTTTTCTATACTGTGGTGAATTTTTTAAAGTCAGTTCCTCTTATGTATAATCCTACAAGGAAAAGAGATTATCCTTCCAAGAGTCCTCCCCCCTCCAAAAAAAAAATGTCCTGGAGTTGAGCCCCATCGGTTTGGATCATCCTAGTTTAGATGGATGATCCATCTCTGAATTAATCACAAAGGTATGTTGAGTGTGGGGGGGAGGGGAAATTAGGACAGTATCAAGTTATTTTAAGGAAATAAAGTGCCTGGAACAATATTATATCTCCTAGAAGTTTATTGTACATAGTATCAGACCCAGCCCTCTATAAACTGGGTACCAGCCATTAAGAAACATCCTAGAAATTCTAAAATCCTGAAAGACTCCAATAAAAAAATAGTCCCAAGGGATGAGAAGGGGAAACAATGGAGGAGGCTACAATGCTTGATAAGAAATGTGCTCATTATCTTGCCCATGTAATTGTAACCCCTCTGTACAGTATTTTCACAAAAAAATAAAATAAATAAAAATAGTCCCCTAAAATGTTTATATTAATAATACCTACTACATAAATTCAAGGTTAGTAGAGAATTGAAGCACTCAAGTGGTGTGGGTAAGCACTGTATTTGAAATGGAATTTTTGCTTGGCAGCTAATATTTTTAAAAAGTCAAGTATTGCAAACAATTTCTTTATGGAAACCACTGTGAAATTATATTATCCTTTTCTGTATGGGTCTCTGTTTCAGTACAGAATATAGAACCACAAAATTGGTAATGTTGAAATAGATACAGATATAAAAAGTGGCTAGATGATTATGGGAATCTGTTAAAAAGCAGAGAATCTGGGGGGTGAAAAAAGAGAGCAGAAAATATATTAGCCCTATTTCTTAATTGATACAAGCACTTTAATACATCCAGCCAGAAGTTCTGCTTTAACATCTCACTGCTGGCTATTTCTTTGCAAGGTAGTCCTGTAATCAGGGACACTCTAACTGATACAACTTATGCCTATAGTCTATTGAAATAAACCCTCCTAAAATGTAATGCAGTCTCGTGAAACCACAAAGATTAAACCTTCTCCCTAGTGCTGAGAATAGTAATTTAAGACCAAAGACAAAACCTTCCCCTTTCTATTTTAAATATATTCACGTATTTGCCAGTGTCATTCTGATAAATGGAATGTGAGCTACACAGCATCCTGGTCCTTCAGCTGTGTGCATGTCTGCTTTGTTGATGTTGGTGCTGAACAACATTCACATATTATTAACTCTTAGTGAGCTTTTGTTACTGAAAGGGTCCAAGGCTTTATCAATAGCCATGAATCATGCTTCCTTTCTCAGCCCCCAACAGGGCTGGGTTTGACCTTGTAGTGCTTTACAGATAAAGCATTTATCCAGTTGTTTGTTCAGTAATCCGGAACTATTGAGGCATTTGAAGAACTTGGTTATCTCTCAGGGTACCAGCACTCCTTTCCAACTGTGTACCATGCTAATCTTAAAAGGTTACCTTAATAAGCACACTCATCAAGTAGTTCTCCAATGTACTGAGTCATGACCAGGGAGGACTGAAGGGAACTGAAGCCTTCTACCAGAGAGACCTCTTGGATTAGCATCATTCAAGCTATTTGTTCATCTAGATCTTGTTTTTCTGCATTTTTTAAGGATGAAATGAGAAATAGTGGGGTTTCAATAAACATCACTGAATGAATGGTTTTGTCCAATTCCTCATTTTTAACCAGAAGCAAGAAACAAAAATTGTATATTAACATATAGTTAATAAATGAGTTTAAGTAAAGAAAAATGGCAGCCTCAGTTTTCAAGGAAAAAAAAATAATGTATGTTTTAAAGATAACAGTGTAGACAAAAAAGTCCATTGATTTGAAAAATCTAGCTTATTCACTGACATTTGTTATGATTTTTTGAAACCTAATGGCCACTTTCCTGAATGTTATTAATGTTTCTGTTTTTTTTTACTTGTTCTGATACATCTGCATCTGTAATTGGCATCCAGACTTTGAGGTGGAACAAGTGAAATAGTCCCTGGTGTTATAAACACCTGATCCCAGTTTGCCCCAAGTGTCTGTGGCACTTAAGGAACTGGGGAGCTGTGTATGGCTATACAGACAACTTCCCTTCCCTTCCCTGTGGAGAGATTTAACAAGTAACTGTGTAATGCCATTAAGTGCTACAACTGTCATATTAGGGAATCCAGGTTATATATGATCTCTACAAATGGGTAACAGTAATACTATAAGCCTATAGTTCTCTCCTATTGTGACAGCTGAGGGCTTGGTTTATGTGAATCAGAGTTAACAAGGAAGGGAAAAGAGAAAGGAATGGACCGACAGGAAGAATACGACGCTAGGTAGAAAAACCTTGAAGTTGGGCATTACTAGCAGGATTTCTGTCATTCCAGTCAATTTATGATGGAACCAAACCTGATGTTTGCATCCTCCCCCTCCAGTAAGTTGAGTAACACACCAGGTGTAGCAGTTCACATATGCAGGTGTTGTTGGAAAAGCAACTATTGGCCTAGCTTTTCCCTTCCAGCAGATTTACTGAACTGTCCAAGAACCTTCCCCACTGGGGAAGGTCATGTTCCTGAAGATTTTGAAGGACTGCTCTTTAGAAAGCTAGAGAAAGAACAGGAAGCAACATTTTTCTGAGTCTGACATTATTTTCAAATAAAATAGCTCATCTGAAACCTTTTATTAAAAAGAGGATCAGCAGTGCATTCATTTGACTTCTTAAAACTGAAATATATATATACATATATATATATATATATATATATATAATCAACACTGAAACTAAGAAGCTAACAGTGTAGTTAGAGAGAAGATCAAGATCACACACCGTAGTTAGAGGCTTAAGCTCACGTGACAGGAGAGAGGGAGACTTGCTTTTCTATCTACATTAATATGACAGAGAAAGTGATCAGAAGCTGGACAGTAGCCTCTGGGTAACTTGGGAGAAGCAGCAGAAGATTCTGATTTTCTCATTTCCAGGCAGGGTTCAGTTAGTACTCTGAAGAGAAGCAACCACGGAGCCATCGCTGCTGGAAGGAAGTCTGCCTATAAAATGATGGATGCACTATTGCCTGACTGCACTGAGTTTGACTCTATCTTTTGACAGGTTTCCATTAAGTCCTTCTCAAGGAATCACTGAGTTTGCTGTCTGCTGACCAAGGTTCCTTTTTTGGCACTCCCTTTTTATTTTTTTCTTGCCTTTGAAGCTGTATTGTTTGCACTCCAAGTTTGTTTTTTGTTTTATTTTATAAGTACTGTCATCCAAGAGAAGAAATGTACTTGGCTATTCCATTAGCTTTCACTCTGAACCTTCCTATTCCTTATTGAATTCTTTCTGGTCAATTTCTGAACACCCCGAAGTGTGAACGTATTATGACAAATGAGAGAAACAGAAGAAAAGTTGTTATTTTTTCCAGAGGTAGAACAAGGAAGAAAATTTCATCTCTGATAGAATCTGACTGGAGGGCTCTGTTCGTAAAAGTTTCCTTATTAAACTTGCTACACAATATCCACAGGCTCCCAGAAGGTTTCTAGACCCTAATTGGTGTGGCAGAATAGATGGAGCTGTCATCAGCACACTCCGTTTGGCAACCCCCCATCTAACTCCCAACTCTGTTTACTACTGGCTCTTGACAATGGAGAAGTGACCGTATCCATAGAAATTGCCCTTCCATAAGTGTTGATTAAAAGTAGGACTGATCCCTATTTGGCAACCCATGCCTATTATGTAGTAGATGACCCATAGCTGTCTTGGGATGAATGTCAGGGTCTTAGGAAGATATATCCTTAAAACTTAAAATAACAGTCAAATAACAGTTCAAAATAACAGTCCTTCAACAGTGGGGAACCATAATACTGGTTGGGATACAGGGTGCTTGAACAAGACTTCTTTAAAAAAGTATCATGACAAATATGCAGAATGAGAGTTCACTACCCTACAGTCCTCCAAGGAAAACATCTCCAGCAGAATGAAGAACAAAGGCAGCCTCCTCAAAGCAAGTGTGCTTGTGGCTGTCAAGAACAGAGTGAGCTGTAGGAGAGAGAGCAAAGAGGCAGAAGGTGTGGGCGCAGAAGATGAGAACTTTGCCAGCCACTGTGAAGACTTTAAATTTCCTTTCCAGTTAAATGGAGCTGAGTGACATGGTCTGGCTTTAATTTTAAATGGGTCATTTTGGCTCTTGTATTAACAATGCACACTAAGGCTGGGTGCTGATGTCTCACACCTGTAAATCCTAGCTACTCAGGAAGCTGTGAGGATCATGATTTGAAGCCAGCCCAACAGAAAAGTCCATGAGACGCTTATCTCCAATATTCTACTCAGAAAAAGCTGGAAGTGATGTTGTGGTTCAAGTGGTAGAGCACTAGCCCTGACCAAAAGAAGCTCAAGGACAGTGCACAGGCCCTGAGTTCAAGCCTCAGGACCAGCACCCCAAAAAAAATGACAATAAGGGAACAAGGATGGAAAGTAGTTAGGAAGCCAATGTAATAATTTAAGTAAAAGAGATATGGCTTAGACCAGGTAGTGATAGAAGGAGGATTCAGTAGGACTTGCTGCTGGGTAGAATGTGAAATGTGAGAGGAAGGATGGAGCAGGGGGAAGAAGGAGGCTGTCATTTGCTGAGATAAGAATGATTGGAGGGGAGGTGTGATCAGGTGCTTCATTGGGACATTCCAGGTTGAGATGTCTTTTAAGTGTCCAAGTAGAGATGTCAGGAAGACCGCTAGATGTCTGGGAAGGCCTGGGCTGGATCTACAAACTGGGAAATCAAGATAAGATGAGACTACCTAATATAGCCAAGGAAGATTAGAGAAAAATCTAGGACTAGCGCTCCAGGGATGACCAGATAAACTAAGTACCACACAGTACAGACACACACCTGTACAGGCTTGCCAAGAACTGCTGAGTCCTGCCCTGCCACAGTATACACCTGCCCCTGGGTACAGAGGATTAGTTGGAGCCGGGGAAAGGCACAGAGCTGAGAGTCCCCAGTGGAAGGGCTAAGGCTTTTCCTGCCTTCCCTTGGGTGAGAGGACAATGTGTCCCCATGCTCCACTAGCTTTATGGCAAGAAGAGACTCTGCATAAGCACAAACTTAGCAAGAGAGAGACCAAGAAATAGAAAGGGAGAGGAAATGTATCAGATCCATCAAGGAAAGTGAGTTTGTAGAATGGCCTCCGGTGAGCAAAGGAAAAGAGAAAGCGCAGACAATAGCGATAGTTCTTGGATAGTTTTCCTTTAAAAAAGAACAGAAATGGACATAGAGATTGATGGGTTAAAGCACAGAGTTTGTTAATGGAAGGCTTTAGGCGCCTTTTTGAGAATATTCTAGAGAGTAGGCAAAATGGATGATAGGCAGTTTTCTTGTAAGCTACTGGACTGCTGAGCAGAAAAGAAGTCCATCTCTAGGAGAACTTTGGAAACTGGAAACATTCTTTTATATTGTGTGATTAGACTGTATTTTCTAAACTGAAGGCGTGGTCAGGTGAGGTACAAGATGATAGATAACAAGAGCATGATGTGTGCTGTGCTTTAAGAAAACATTTTGCAGAGTCAAAGGAGAAGTCTGAACTAAAAATAAACACCTTCCAATGTGCATTGATTGCATCACCAAAGAAATGAGCATTCAAATATTGGTAATACTGAAATTCTAAAACTACTATATCTTAAGTCCCATATTTGGATTTCATTTTAATTCAAGTTCAGATCATCCAAATTAACTTTTGCAGTATAGGTGGGAAAGAGATGGGAGAGAATATTAATGAACAAATGAAATTGCAAAGAGGTAATTAACATACATTTACAGAATTGTTCCGAGCTCTCTACAAGCAGCCCTTTGACAGAAGGGAGCAGTAATGACAAATGTTCCTTTTCTCTTCAGCAAAGCTGGCAGGCCTGTGTCAGAATTTTATCAGGAAAAAAATGAGGACTCTTCTAACAAGAAGTCTGCAAGGTTAATGTCTGGTGCATTTTACCGGAAGTGTGTTGGTAGTGACATAGTTTACAAGTGGCAACTACTACAAATAATATCAGAGACTAATGTTCGTGATGCTTGACCACTTAACCAAGGATTTTTAAGACTCCATCCATTCAGTAAATGTGCCTGAGAGCCTGTTGTGTTTCAGGCCCTGAAATTTTAGCTGTGAAAAGCTCCCTCCCTCCTGAAGCTTAACCTGGGTGGTGTGACAACCTGGGAAGTAAGTAGGTCAAGACTATTATTCTCTGCAGAGAAAGACCTAAGATTTAATTACAACTGCGATTTACATCACTGCTTTTCTAGGAATTTAGGCCCCAGATGAAATTTTATTGCTGGCATCCTATTTTCTTTCTTTTCAAAATTCAGTACTTCAATACATATTCCTTCACTCAGTGTCTTCATAAATAGAATGAATTTGTATGGCAAGAACTCTCCTGTATTTAAATTTTGTTCCAGCACCTAGTCTCATAGCTCTGTCTTCAGGAGAACTAGTTCATAGTATGGATACACTAGTTACAGCTCGTATACCTGCTCTTGCTTTTCTGTGAGCCTAGTAAATTATTTACTGCCAATAAAATGACTGGGATGTCTAGAATGTATCTGCTTTAAAAAAAAAGATTACATTAACTGAAAAAATAATTAACTTTTAAAATATGACTTCTTGTCATTTATGTTAACTCTTAAAACTGTTAGAAATTATCAAGGTTTTGCTTTTCTAAGTTTTAGATATAGCTTATAAATAGAAAATAGTTATTATAGGGGCGCTGTGGCTCAAGTGGTAGAGTGCTAGCCTTGAGCTGAAGAGCTGAGGGACAGCGCCCAGGCCCAGAGTTCAGGCCCCACAACCGGAGCCCAGAAAAAAGAAAAAGAAAAAAGACTACACATAGAGCTCCCCTGTGACGCAGCAATCCCACTTCTGGACATTCACCCAAATGATCACAAACAAAGAAAGCTTTTTTATTTTCATTCATAGATAAATAGTATTCTACAATGTGGGTGTAATACATTTTATTTGAAGATTCATTATTATAAGTGTTTAGGTGTTTTTCAGCTGAGGGACAGCGTCCAGGCCCAGAGTTCAGGCTCCACGACTGAACTCAAAAAAAAAAAAAAAAGAAAATAGTTATTATACCTCTTTACATATGCCGAAGCCATGCTTCAGTGTATATCACTGGAAGTGAGGGTGTTTCCCCCTTTGTTGAACTAATGAATTTCATCAAATAAATTAAGTACAGCATGGGATCTTCTCTTCCCTCTGTAACTCTGGTAACCTTGTTGCTGTCAGAAGATACCTTCCTGTAGCCATAGAAGTGGTACTTGTCCTGAAGGCACTAAGTACCACACAGTACAGACACACAACTCTGCAGGACTTGCCAAGAGCTGTTGAGTCCTGCCTTGCCACAGTACACACCTGCGCATAGGTGCAGAGGATTAGTTGGAGCTGAGGAAAGGCAAGAACGGACAGTCCCTAGTGGAAGGGCTAAGGCTTTTCCCACCTTCCCATGGGTGAGAAGACAATGTTATCCCTATGCTCCACCAGCTTAGTGGCCTTAGAGACTCTGCATCCAGATTAGGGATGCTGGTCAGGAAGGAGAACTGGCTGCTCTCTCCAGGTTAGACTTCTGGCAGGTAAATTACATAGCCTAAGAAGAGACATTTAGGGATGTCTTGGCAGAGAATGAATGTATTGGTCAAGCAGCCTGCCCTTCTGCCATCCTGTGTGACAAGTGTTTACATAGCATGTGGATCTCATGATATGCAGTAGGAGATTAGGATTTCATACCTCTCCCCTGTATCAGCCACAGAAGAAAAGCTCCATTCTTCTCGCATTCTTCTCTAGCTAAACATTGTAAGGAAGTAGCGCTTGAGGTCCAGAGATCCTGAGAGTTGCCATTCACTTTGCTTCTCGCTTTTCCCAGGAGAAGGTAAAGTACACCCAAGCATCTGTTACGTACATGTCTTAAGGACCAAGGCTGGACTATTAAGAGAAATTGGGATCATGTATGAGATAAGAGTTTGATACAAAATTGATTTTTCATGACTCAGAAGTGATCAGGAAGCTATGCTTTTGATCCAGAATGATAAGTTACTTGGTGCCCATCAGGGCAGAGAAACTGACAAGAGCCATTTGGGTGTAATGATTGAAAACCTCAAAGCTTTAGGTATTTGGATGCCTTGGCGTCTAAACTGTTCTGTGAAGTAGCTGCATTCCTATATACTTGTTTCAAATTCAAACAAGTCCCTTGTTACTCTAGCTCCCCTCTGCCTCCTAGCACAGTGGGTACCAGGTTTACAGACCTTCCTAGCCACCCCAGAAGAGCCTTCCCTGTGTACCTGAGCAACCTACTGAATCTGCAAGTATCAGTCTTCATCCATCTGCTGACCAGTGGTGACACTGGTACTAGAAGTGCGTGAAGATGGTAGAAGCTTGAAGAATAAGCTCAGGGACATAAAAACAATGCTGAAAGGGTAAAGGATATCCTGGAAGAACACTTGATACCAGTAAAGATGGTGATCCAGCCAGCCTTGAGTTAGTACAAGGTAGCCTTCAGTGTCCTTGAGTTTTGTATCTGTACATTCAACCAATCTGGGCATCAGAAATATTTGAGGAAGTGATACTGTAGCTCAAAGTAGTACAGTGCTAGCCTTGAGCAAAAAGAACTCAGGGAGAGTTCTAGGCCCTGCGTTCAAGCCCCACACTGACAAAAAAATTTAAGTGAACATGTACATATTTCTACTAGTCATTCTTCCTTAAACTATACAGTATAATGAATGTATAGCATTGGTATGTGTCATAATAATTTATATCAGGGATTTGAGCATTCTTGAATTTTGGTATCTGCTGGGAGTCTTGGAACCCATCCCCGACAGATATCAAGAGACAACTGTGTATTTAAGTCAGATGGTAACTATTGGAGACAAGGAGAGGCAAAATAAATGGGCCACAGTTAACTTTCTAGAGGACTAATTTTTTTTAAGGTTGAGAGAAGATCCCTTTGTGGGAGGGAGGGGGGGGAATGGCATGAGGGAGCCAAGAATAGCAGAGAAAGTTCAAATGGGAGGTAATGGCCAGAGGTTTGAGACCTAACTCCCTTACAGAGTACCACATACCTGACTGTCCCCAGCAAGCTGTCCAGATTACCAGGCATTGGCAAGCCAAAGGAGAGATGTGGATGGAGACACAGCTGTCAGTGAGAAAGATGCTTAACTTCTAGGAGGATAGCTGTGAAGGTTTTATCCAAGGATGAGTTTTTCCATAGTTTGTTTGCTGCTGTTATTGTTCTTGACTGGATTTCTAAGCCGAATTGTGGGTGCCTGTTTATCTCCTTCTGCAGTGATCCTAGTTTTTGAGTCCAAGTGTGAATTCTGGAGATGCTCTCCGTGCTTACTTTGTAGGTTCAGGCACTCAACCGTTTACTGATTTAATTTCACAGTGTCCTTTAGAATGACAGCATTCAGGAAAATAACTCTGAAAAGGTCAGGCCAGGTTGCTTGGTGCTTTCTGCTCTAGTGTTGGTTAATTTGGTGTTTAGTTGTAAGCAAACATTATTGCCATAAGTTGTAAACAGTGTGGTAGAGAACTCAATTAAGGAACTGATTCATTCAATTCACAAATGCTGTTTACAGAAGTTTCTACTTGATTAAGAGAGCTGAGCCTCCCTGACCCCTGTTCCCTGCTCTCCTCCTCTTCTGCTGCCTCCAACATCGTACCCACTGCTGAGTGGCAAATTCATAGCCATACAGCTTTGCCCATAGAATCCTGGATGTATGGACATCACCTAGCTTTACCAAGTGGAGCAATCACTAAATCAGGAAAGTCTTATTGTATTGTCTGTTCTTGGTCATTGAAGCATAGAAAAAGTGACTCACTTTAAAGATTTCTTCCCTCTTTCTTTTTTTTTATTTAGAGGATACTTATATTTTAATGCAGTGCATTTACCCCTGTACAAATGGAAGAAGATTAAGCTTAACGTTTCTAGACCAATATGGCCATTAATTTCTGTACAATGCCAACTCAACACAGTAAACTGGTACTTTTTCCAAAGTTGACAACACAACTAAAGTTTCCCTCTTTCTTAATAAAAAACATTTATCCTCTGAAAGTAACTTTGGCAGTTGTTATGATCAGTTTGCTTTCTCTGAGAGGTGAATGTATTGGTAATTTCCCTTGATGTAACAGTAATGTATAAATAGCCTTTTTTCCTCCAGCCAACCCAAACTATTTTTAATCAAAAAGAATTATTTTGAAGTCAGTTATGCCCTAAACCATTGAGGGTTTTTTTTTTTCAAGAAATGTGATTCTTACATTTTATTAAAGTTTTCCTCCTTCCCTTTCCGGATGCTACCTTCGTAGCAGTCATGTTTTAAATATTGACAAGATAAGATAGTTTTCTTTTATATCAGCAGTCGTCTGTCTGTGAGATATGGACGAATCAGAATGCTGGATTTCCTTTCTCAGCGATCCATCAGGTTCATAATGTAAGGTTACAAACGGTTATTTTCTCTTCCCGAATTTGCGCTGTGTGATGTGTTGCAGGGTGTCGTCACTAGCTACAAGTACCATGTCTGGCAATGCAGAAATTTGTAATGTCTAATGACTCCTGAAATTGTCTATTATACTTCATTTACTGTGCCTTGTTTGACCGGTTGATGTGTAAACATTGTCCTAAATGAGAAACATACATGGTTTTAAAGTCTACAGTTAAAATTTGTCCACGTGAGCTTTGGCTTTCATTCCAGCATCTGTGTTAAATTGCTTTTACAGGAAAATGAAAAGGGTATATTGATTGATTGAGACATAGATATATATCTATAAGTATATAGATATATAGATATACATATATATCAGTGTTATTTTCCATATTTTGTACTTCCCCATGTCCATGGGCTGTTCAGCCCCTTGTGTCCAATAACTTTCAAAGATTCATGCGCTTTCCTTGTGAGAAAGACTTGAGAATGGTTTGCATGAAATTCTGATATATTTGATGCAAATGTGGGAGGTGCACAGCCCTAGAAAGCACTGTTACAGCTATGAGGTGATTCTCAGCCTTTTTCTGTTTGACAGTACTGAATTGATCTTTGCAATATTCAGGGAACTGAGAGCCATTTTACTTTGAGCTGCTAAATATCCAGATATTTGCACTTCACCTTTACATTAGGGGGAAAAATCCTAATTGTTTGAAAAAGTCAATACTTTAAGTTTGTATTTCAAAATACAGTACTGTGAAATTCTTCCCCCCTGGATGCCGTGCTGTCTGAGAGGTTGGGACGTTTGGTTGAGAATCACTGAATTCTTGAAGTGGCATGTGAAGGGCCTCTTGGGATGGCACATCTGGCACATGTGTTTTCCCACGCATGGGATTTCTGGTTCTTCAAGGCTGTGATGTCTGTACGTTGCTTGGTACTGGTGCTTCTATCACCTAGCAGTTCCTCCTGAACTCATAAATGCTAGCTTAAGCTTTTATGTGTTCAGAAGTAGCCATCTCTGCTCTTCCTCAAAAGAACAAATTCGGTAGAACCAACAGCATCTGGCCAGACCCGCATTACTCATTCTTGAAGACTTTTTCAAAGAACTATTACAGTGCCCTGCTTTCAGTTGGGTGACTGCTCCTTGAAGACCTTCCCTTATAATCACTTCTAAATATGCATATGGATTTATAAGCCTAGAGCTCCAATGTAGCCTTCTTCAAAGCCTTAGAGATGGCAGGCAGTAAATGAATCCCCTGTATCTCATGTATGCTTGAATAGCCCACTTCTGAAATTTGTCAAAATTATTAAAAGTAAAACCTTAAGGTGGCAGTTGTCATTTAAAATCATTTTAGTTTTAGCTTTTCATTAAGTATTCTGAAGAAATAGAGGATGTTTGTTAATATTCAGATCTAAATTTACAAGCAAGTAGGTGGGAACTGTTCCTAACAGAATGGATTTAAAAGCTTCTATTTAAAAGATTCAATTAAATTGTAATTTTTTTAATTTTGAAAAGAATAATAACACAAGACTTAGAAAATACCATATCTTTCTGCTAATGTTAGAAAGCTAAGTCATAATCATGGCTTTTAATTATTTACTGACATCCTTAGGAAATCTCTCTATTTAAAGGAAAATAAGAATGTAGACCATGTTTCCCCTTTATACTCTCAGAGAACATGTAGTATGTAATATTCATTTTCCCTGTGGAGGAGAGAGCTACATAATAAGATCTGTTTTAGAAATTGCTTTAGGTATCTGGTGCACATGAACTCTAAACTTGTAGCTCTTTACCATGTTTTGAAATACTGCAAAGGTTAAAACTGCATCTTTTGCTGTCTGCCATGCAGTACAAATCTATCTGTAGACATTTGTGAATTTCTCAAATATTGTAATTAAATTCACAGTGTCTTTACATTTTTCAGCTGATCATATTAGAGAATGTTTAATTGCATTGTATTATATGTGGCCCAATTATAGTCCTCCAAGCCAAACCAGACTAGGAGCTTATGATTGGCAGTTGGCAAGTGCCTGTTAGCCAGAACCAACACTCTGTGTTAAACTGTGATCTCAAATGAGGTTTTCTCTTAGTGGTGGAAGGTTAATGTTTTGGAGTGTTTAATTTTTATTTATTTTTGAGGTGATAGTTAACCATGTATATTGCTTCTATTTAATGGATGTCCATATTTATAAAAACTAAAAAAACCCTTAAGGCATACATATAAATAGCCAACAAATACCAAAGAAATGAGGTTTTAACCCATGATCAAATTCTTAGAATATTGAGATCATTTACATCTATTAACCTAAAGGAAAGATTTTCTCTAAGGATCTTAAACCCCAAAGACATTTAGTAAGTGTTTCATTTCTCTCTAATTATCTCGGGAAGCACTCTAAAGACTACTGTGTCAGTAAGAATTTTGACCATGACAGAATTTTACCCCAAGCTTTTCCTGTTTTATTATTCTAATAAAATATCTTTGCATCATTATTTCAGAGGTTTAAATGTACTTATCCTTAAAGAGAAGTTTCAGTCATAAACTATTATTTGCAGAAAATGCTTCTTAGGACTGATTTTTAATAAGCCTTTTTAAAGTGGTAAAACAATTAGATTTAATTTAAAATGTTTGCTTTGGGAGATACAGTTGTTGGACATACATGAATGTTAGCTCTTTATTAAGAGGTAACACTAGATCTGCATTGCATTCATAAATTAATATTTTGAATTGAAATCCCCTTATGCAACTACTTAAAGATAATTTTAAAAATTTAAAAGGAGGTAACACTAGACTTCACAGTTCAAAATTATTTTATGTATGAGGGGAAAATCCCTATTTCTTTTTCAGTCTCTTTGCCTCTCAGTATAACTTCTCTACCTACCTCCTGCCTTGCCTACTCCTACCTCTGAGAGAGTTGAGATGCGAGGCATTGCAGATCTCTGAACTGGTTTGGTTTGGGGAAGGGGGTGCTGTTTGGTTCTTTCTTTGTTTTTTTTTTTTTGTCTTTTCCTGGCACTTAACCAGATAAAGCTAAATCTCAGGCAGTGTCCAAGGTCATTCCTGTATTCTACAAGAGTGTGATGTTAAATTTAGTTTGGAATCTCTCCATTCCCATTAAATTAATTCTAACCAACATCTGCATGTAGACTCTACTAAATATTTGTAGATCTAAGTTTTTTTTAAAAAACAGAGAGGAAGTTGATGAGTTTTCAGGAAGAAAAGAAATATAAGCTCAATCTTAAGTACACTTTCCCCTCTGAATCTGAGTTTCTGGGAAGAGTACAAAGTATGAAAAAATTCAGTGTCTATTTCCAGAAAGGTCAAATCAGTCCCTGAAGTGAATTTTAAAATATCTGGAATGGAACAATATTTCAAGGCTACAAAGGAAATAAAGTAAGGATTACATTCCTCCCTCAGGTAGCAATCTTCCCTCATGGCTTCCTAGGGAGTGCAAAAAGATAACTCTGGATTCAAAGCAGGTGGTTTGTGACTTGGGGAAAGCAGACTCACAGGAGAGCAGACGATGGTGCTGTCTAACCCGTTAGTGGGTTCACATTCATTTGGTCGAGTGGTTATCAAGTAAGAGATCGCAGATGTCTAGGTGGAAGGTATATGTGCTGGGGCTTGTTATTCCCACAGTGGCTGCTACAGCTTCTGTGGATGATGTAAATAATTTGGTTCAGCATTGGCTTGGAATTCTGCTTTTAAAGTGTACAGAACTCACATTAAAGTTTAATTATGAAAGTGTGTGAGCTAATTGAACAATCAGAATGTGTTTGCATATGATTTGCATGCTTACTGTACTAACCTGTACAATGTCCCCATCTCCTTAGCTTCACTGCACCCACTCTCTGCTCCCTCTCCCCGCCCCAGCCCTAGTTCCAATCCTTTCTCTGCAACCTTTGGTACCCGCAGCTCCTGTCATGTCTGTTCAGGCTTATTTGAAAAGTGCCTGTTGAGCTTGGCCAAGGTTAGAGCTCAGCTAAACTGTAGGGCTAACTGACGATGCTTGGTTTGAGTTGTCCCATCAGCGGATACTGGCTAGAAGGATCTTTTGATGTCACCCAGGTCCTCCTTTTGTATCATTCCACAGAGTTGTGTGCAAAATTCTGTTGTTCTGTTAACAATGTCCTCTGTGACTTAAATGTATGATACCTGTTTGCTATGTTGTTGCTTTTTTGAGGGAGGAGGGAAGGGTGAGAAAAGTTTAATGGGAAAAACTAGAGGATGGTTTGCCACACCTGGGGGAGTTTTTATTTAAGAAGTCATAGCTGCACTAGGTCTAGAGTTATAAGTTCTTATAAAGATTAGTATTCAGCTTCAAAATAATAATGAAATCCATATAACTGCCACTAGTTTGGTTTTTTTTAAGAGAAGAGCCTAGCCAGTTGAAGACTAGAAAGATAATTAAAACCCAGGCATTTGTGAAAGAATGAAAAGAAAAAAATCAAACTACAAATCCTAAACTTAATGGCAGTCAGTTATTGCTTTAAAAAAATGAAAACCCATATAAATATGAAAAGAAAATTGAAGTGAGTCAGAAAGAAATCATAGAACAAACAAAAGTGCTTAAGTTAATATTACAGGTAAAAATTTAAAAACCATCAACAGGCAGGGATTATGAGGATCAAGCAATATACAAAATATACAAGAATCTCATGAACTAGAAGAAATCAGTCACAGAGAGGGACTCAGAAGACAGCAAGAGGAGCTTCAGGAGTTTCCCTGGTGCCATGCTCCAGTGAGGTGCATGCGGTGGACGTAGAATGGTCAGACTTGACCGATTCTATGCTTGAAGTGATCCACCAACAGGAGAACCCCCCCCCCAGCCCTCCACAGCTGTGGCAGAGCCCATCTCTTCCTAAAAGACTAGAGAACTTCCCTTCTCAATCCCCTTCTCTTTCAAAACCACATAGAAATTTCCAGAAAGCAAGGCCACCTTTGACAGCTACCTTGTACTCTACCTAGTTTAAATCTAAATTGCACAGTCATCATTGGGATGCTGGTCCTCTGCTCAGGACTCACACTCCATTTGAGCCTCAACGGCTGTGGCTACTTCTTCACCTATAGGGTTTCTACATCCTTTCAAAGAATTTAATGAAAGCCATGGACTGCATTTTTCCCCCAAAACACATCTGAATGTGTGCATTCCTTTACAGTCTCCCTGAAAATCCTCAAGACCTCCCAGCGTGTCCATCCATTTCCCAGTACTGCTATGGGACTTGGTCTGTGGCCAAGATTTTAGTTGGTTTTGGAGCTCATGAGACCTGTTTACACTCTTGAAATACCTGAGAAAATAATTTACCCTAAATCTGTAAGGCCATCCAAATTCAGGTTAGAAGACAATAGCTTGGAAATCTTCCTCTAATCACTTTCATTATGCCCATTTGAGAACAAAGAACTAAACTTTGTGAAACCAAAATCTTTGCCATGGAAGAAGAAAAAATATTATGTGACTAGGTACAGTGACTCATGCCTATATACCCAGCTATTTGGGAGGCAGAGATCAGCAGGATTTCAGTGTGAGGCCAGCCCACACACATTAAAAAAGAAAAATTAGCAAGACTCTTATCCCACAAACAAACTGGGCAGATTGGTTTGCACCCATCATTCCACTCGCTGGGAAATATAGGTAAAGAGAATCACAGGCCAAGGAGTTGCAGGCAGGGAAGCACAAGACCCTAGGTGAAAAGAGTAACTAATGCAAAGAAGTTGAGGGGCAAAAATATGGCTCAAGTAGTGCAAAGCTCTGAGTTCAAACCCCAGTACCTCCCTGCCCAAAAAAAGAATATCCCATGTGTTACATGTAAAACAGGTTAAAGTCAAAAGAAAAACCTGCCAAAACAGATTTTAACTTCATAAATTCTCACTAGGTCTTTATAATAACAAAATAAGCCTAACTTATAAAAAGTAATAAATGAGAACTGGAGGCATAGCTCGAGAAGTAGAGTCCAAACCCCAGTGCCACCACTAAAAATAAATAAAAGTGAGAAATGAAATGATACTAATAATTCATATGACACATTGATACTCATGTATCAGTCATATGCAGTGTGCTTGTACTTGGGAATCAGGATTTTCATGTGCCTACAGATACATTTCACTGTCCAGTCTGCACTGGTGTTTACATTTATTAGGGAGGATGGTCAAGTCCATCCATAGCAGCACCAGGAGCACTGTGTCACACATCTGAACTCCAATGAGAGAAATTAGCTCCCACCTACTAGTAAAGGTTACTATTAATATTCTACTTAAAGAATCGTTTTTCCAGAAATAGAAAATTATTCAAAGTGCATGGCACATGTCATGTAGAAACTAAAATTTCTAATTTGAAAGTAATTCAAACCAAAAATTTCCAGCAGTGAAGCCTTAAAACACAAAACGAAGAATTAGTAAATCACATTAATGTCTTCATACTTTATCTTAAAAATCACTTAGCTTAGGGTCTTATCCTGAGAATAGAATAATGCAACTTCTTCATGCTTCAAAGATGAACTTAGCTTTGGGAAATATGGCCCTAATACATGTGAAAATTAATAGCTAGTGTTCATATACTTATGTTAGGCCCGCATGCATTTGCACATTCACAACACACATGTGTAGGTGAGCTTAATCGAGTAGGGGGAATGAACATCACATGCTGCTCATACCGCCTCTGGAATTAATGTCATTTTCAGACAGGAGACTGGGGAGAACCTTCTATCACCTTGCGGCCTCCAAATGAAGCCACAGCCTCAACTCCAGTGCAGTACTGGCAGCATCACCCAGAGAAGCTCATCTTCCAGTCATGTGACTACAAGGCTTTTGTAAGTCCCTTTGGATTCAGTGTTGGGGTACCAGTGGGGTTAGTTTCAGGTTAGTTTGCTTTTACTCTGAAAATGTAGCAAAATGTCCATTGTTGAAGTTTCCTGAAGTGCTTCCTCTCCTCTTCCATACAAAGAAAAGTTTATTTGAGACCCTTTAAATCTTGTAAACTTAAGGTCTGATTTGCCATCTTCTTATAGTGTTGAATATTTCCAAAGAAACATGATTAAAGAACAGTATTAAGTGAAATGAGTAACTAAGAAAGTAGTTCCATGATAGAGCTCTCCCTTTGCACGAGGAAAGCCCTGGGTTCCATTCCTAGCATCACAAAGAAGATAAAGGAGATATGGACATAAATTTCTCATCTACGTACAGTGATCTCTAACATTGGAGCTAGTGCTTCAATAAGAATATCAGGTTCTATTCATTGTCATCAGAAGGATTTTGTTGCTGGTGTAGGTTTTTTCCTTCTATTTTTAGAGTCAAGGGAATAGTTATACTTAGCTAAGAATTGTGATAATTTAAACACGTAAATGTTCAAACAATCCTGTAGGCTCTGGGGCAGGTGGTGGTAGTCATGACTACTGCAGGGGAAAGAAAAAAAGAAAAAGAAAACAAACACTGAACCCACTGCAGCACACCTCTCTAGAAGAAATGTTCCAATCAGGGCAAACTTTCCTGAGAACTTAATGGATAAGACTTTCATCACAGTCATTTTCCTTAATTTGATTAAGATGTGAGCATTCTGGATATCACCTTGTACTTTGGCTATTCCCTCTCTTACTGCTTCATTATCTTGAAGCATTGCATTTCTTTCCACGGTTGCTGCCCCAAAACCACAAGGCTGAAATCACTTCCTCCATAGCTCAAGCCCAAATCCCTGAGCCTCTCTGAACATGCCTAAACCAGGCCTTCCTTCTGCTATTGTGCACCGCCAAGTCACTGACTTCCCAGGTCCTCAGAACTCTCAACCTCATGGGCCAGGTGTCTCTAGTTAAGTCAGGACCACATCTTCAAATCTCTATGAAATAATTTTAGCTAACTTTTTAATGTAGAAAATACTTGATTAGTTTCTATAATCAAACCCACATACACAAGACCTTATATATTTAATATAACGCTTTACCCTTGCATAAATGGAAAAAATAAGTTTGGTGTTTCTAGACCAGTATGGCTATAAAATTATGTGCAATGCCAATTCAACATAGTAAACCAAGCTACTCTTTTCCTAAACTTGACAGCACAACTAGAGTTTCTAAAAATTCAAGTTGTAGCCAAAAAACCAGAAGTGGAGCTCATGTGGTACCGTGCTAGCCTTAAGCAAAAAAGCTCAAGGACAGCACCCAGGCCCTGAGTTCAAGCCCTAAGACTGAAACAAAAAAAATCAAATTGTATGGCACATATAATGAAAGATAGGTAGATAGACAGATTCAGACTCTGCAATTTTCTGAACAAAATTGTAAAAGACATCCAGCACACTCCATTTAAAAAAAGGTAAAAACCCAAACCCCAGAAAACAGCAAAGTTCTGTTACTATTGTAGGAAGCTGACATCTTTTTTTTCTTATTAGCTCATTTTTTAATATGTGTGACAAAAGAACAATTGAAAGAACAATTGAAGCTTCAAAAGGGCGATGAGGAGTCAGTTAATAAAAAGCCAACCGTTTGCTCAAAATTGTTCATTTGCAACCAGAGTGAGTAGAGCTTCTGATCAAGGTATTCTTGAATCTAGTCAACTCCAGACAGCAAAATGGCTTGGGGGTTTGTCTTATCTTTCTTTCCCCTGCCTTTATCTACCTCCTTTGCCCCAGGGACTCAGTCCTGTCCCGCTGTGAAACTGAGAATGACAGTCTTACCCCGTCCACGCCAATCCTGTTCTCAGGTGGATCAACACAGGGCACACAGCTGTGAATGAAAAAGGTCCAAAACTGCATCCCTGCCTAAGAACAGCCTAACATTAATTACCTATGCTGCCAAATAAGCCCAACTGGGGGGACATGTTGCTTAGCTTCTCAGCTGTCTCATACAAGCCTGTAATTACACAGAAAGTAGTGTGATTTATTTTTGCAGACATTGCTGCCTCAAAAAAATGGGAAAACATTTTTAGATGCTCCCATTTTGTAATTAAATATGATTTGAAAGATGACATCTTTAGAAAATGCTGTAGTTTCATTCTAAAGAGCAGTTTATAGCCCCCCCCCACAAACTTATGATGAGTTCTGCTGCATTCTCTCTATAAATGCATCTGTTTACAAGGATTAGTTACTATAATTTTTTAAGTTTTCTTCAACTTATAGCGACCAGTATTGACAAGAGTTTGTTTTTAGATCATGACTCATATTTATACTTGCCTTGTAATAAATCAATCTCTTTTTTTTTGTATTTTAGTATTTAGGTTCTATGCTGATAAAAGAGCTCAGGGGGACAGAATCCACCCAAGATGCTTGCGCAAAAATGAGGGTAAGTTTGCCAAACTCTATTATTCCTTGTAGTTGAAATACTAAATACTGGGTATGGGTACAAATTGCTACCTTTCAGATTACTATTCTCTTTCTCCGTTGGTCTGCTGAATCACATTGGTGTTACATAAAAAGGTGTTTACATTTTGTCCATATTTACACTTGGTCTTATTGTAACTTATGTCTCTTTGATATAGTTGTACCGGATTACATTTGTTCTTATTTTTAAGGGATTAAAAGTCAATTATGTGTAGATGTAGACAGACATAGATGCAGATATTATAAATACAGATACTTCTCCAGATTAGGACACAGATGATCCTTTTTTTTATTTTTTTATTTTTTTAATTGTGAAAATACCATACAGAGGGGTTACAATTACATGGGCAAGATAATGCGCACATTTCTTATCAAGCATTGTTGCCTCCTACTTTGTTTCCCCTTCCCATCCCTTCTTCTTCTCCCCCCCCTCCCCCTGCCCAAAGTTGTAAAGTTCGTTTTTCCACATAACGATTTGTACATCTCATTGTTGCAATGGGTCCACCTGTATCCCTATTTAAACGACTTGTTTTTTCTCTTCCCCTCCACAAATTATACCAACATCAAATACAGTGAAAACAGGGGTTATACCGTGGGGGAGGGAGACACAGATGGTCTTTTGTTTATTTCACCAAAAAAAAATGTTTTTAAGCATCCACTTGACAGTCTGACAACATTACTGACAACACTGCCAAGAAACTAAAAGTTATCAAAAGCACAAGAATCAGTAATGTACGCTATAAAACAAATATTGTATGTGATTTCTTAATTATGCTGTACTTTACATTTAACTGGGCAATGGTAGCTCATATCTGCAATCCTAGCTACTCAGGAGACTGACATCTGAGGATCACACAGTTCAAAGCCAGACTGGCAGAATAGTCCATGAGACTGCAGTTAATCAGCAGAAAAGCTTGACTGGAGGTATGTGGCTCAAGTGATAAAGTTCCAATGATGAGTAAAAAAGCTGAGAGCTCAAGGCCCTGAGTTTAAGACTTGGTACCAGCACAAAATTTAAAAATAAGTAAGTATGGGGCTGGGAAGGTGGCTCAGTGGTAGAGCGCTTGCCTTGCATGCTTGGGCCCTGGGTTCGATTCCCCAGCACCACATAAGCAAAAAGAAAAAAGCCGGAAGTGGCTCTGTGGCTCAAGTGGTAGAGTGCTAACCTTGTGCTGAAGAGCTGAGGGACAGCGCTCAGGCCCAGAGTTCAGGCCCCACGACTGGACCCAAAAAAGAAAAAAATAAGTAAGTGAAAGAAAAACATTCAGTTCTAAGTAGAATGAAATATGGAAAACAGTAAACAACAAAAAGGGCAATTCCAAATGTCCATGATCAGTGGCTACTGGATCTCTAGGAACCTATATCCAAAACTACACCCCACCCATGACCACAGCTTCTCCTTTCAGACTGCCTCGTTTCTTCTTGAAGATGTATACCAAGAGTACACAGCAAATGTATAGAGAATATGGCAATATCTGAGCAATAGTCCAAAATCAGAATGTTAGATTTAGTCAACAGAAAAACTAGCTGAAGTCAAATTTAAGGAATAAATCTCTTATTTGTGGACAGTACCTCCTGTCACTAATTTTACATGAACATCTTTTGGTGGGAAAGTTGTAAAATGTATACAATTGAGCTAGTTACAAAGATAAATGCACAATATCCACTATTCATGGGAAGCTAAAAAAGTGTGACTTCATGAAATGAAACTTCTGTATGTAATCACTAATAATATATTGATGAATTCCAAAGCAAAAAGACTAAAATAGTCTTCATCTCTTTGATGCAATATCAACTGATTGTCTATCCTAGATACTGTATAGATGGTTGTTGCTGTTTTCTCTACTTGAGAGTCACTTTATTTGTAATATGCTAGCTGCAAACATTCACTGAGTAATTACAATGTGCCCTTGAGTAATTGTTACTCCCACTTACAGAGGAAGAAACTGAGGCTTAAAGAGATTAATTAACTCTCTCAAGGTCACACAGCAAATAAATTCAGACTGGAATTTAAGTCTGACACTAGAGTATAGACTTTTTTTTTTTCTGGTACTAGGGCTTGAATTCAGGACCTGGGTGCTTTCCCAGAGCGCTACTTCCAACTTTTTCTGAGTAGCTTATTGAAAATATGAGTCTCACAGACTTACCTGCCTGGGCTGGCTTCAAACTGCTTTCCTCAGATCTCAGCCTTCTGAGTAGCTAGGATTATAGGCATGCACCACTGGCACCCTGCTATTACACAGACTTTCAACCACTAAATTCCCCTAATTTCTCTAAACTTCTGTTCTCATGCTTGGAAAATGATAACAGTTGACTGAAGAGTTTTTCTGGTTCTATAATTCTAGGAATCTTACATTCTAAATGTATACAGATCTAAATTGTGTTACCAATAAATGAGAAAATGGGGGAAAATTTTAATCATTAGGCCCCGTAATCATTTTGGAGATTTTCATAAGCATGTTTATGAAATTAATTTGGCATATCTGACTTAGTACTATTAAGTAAATTACCTGAGTCCAGCTACTTCAGTGTTCTAATCAGCATAAATATTGCATTATTTGTGTAATATCATTTGAAATACACCAGATCTGTGATCAGAGTTTCATTCAATGCTCAAAATTGAGTGACTGTGAAATTATATCTGATAGCAATAACAAAGCCATTGAATAGATTAGGGGTGAACAATTGAGTTAAATATTTGTATGCTTCTTAAAATGAAACTTAGAAAACGCTGCCTGTGGTCCATTTTACTGGTTTCCTGCCCCTGATGTTTATTTTAAGTAGCCTATATGAAAATAGAAACTTTCTTAGCTTCTTAGAATATCATATTTCTCATCCTGATTAAATACACCTCAGGCCAGATTGCATTCATGGAGCCCTTTAATGTCAGAAGCATAGAGTGCCTATTTTCAGGGCTGGTCATATTGTGAATTAAAGCTTTCATCAACTAAAAGTAGTGTTGATTTTACCTTGCAGTTAATTTTCACTTTGAACCAAAAGTTGTATTCTTGGCTCTCAACCTGGTGGCATTTTAGCCTCAAATCCCAGTATAATCATCTCCCCTCCCCCCATGGGAAATACTTTAGGATCCAGGTGCGCTTAAAAGTAGAGAAAGCTGGGCGCCAGTGACTCAGGCCTATAATCCTAACTTCTCAGGAGGCTGAGATCTGAGGATTGCAGTCCAAAGCCAGCCCTGGTAGGAAAGTCCATGAGACTGTTATCTCCAATTAACCACCAGAAAACTGTAGCTCAACTGGTAGAGCGCTAGCCTTGAGCTGAATAGCTCAGGGACAGTGCCCAGGCCTTGAGTTCAAACCCCACAACCAACACCAAAAAAAAAAAAAAAAAGTAGACAGTAATATTATGTAAGCCAAAGTATTGTAGATTAAGACTTTACTTGGCATATTCTTTTAATTGAAAAAAAGGTAGCTTTCAATTCAACAGTGTGCACCTTAACTAAAACTAAAATTTCCAGTAAGAAATAAATCAGAGTAGCTTATTTGGTTGTGAGCAAATGTTTCCATAAATGTATTTTGTTAGCAAGGATGATTAATGTCTGTCTGTGTTCTCACTGAGTTGCCAGCCCCATAGAAAAAGGCATGTAAACATTTAATGACCCCAGTGTAGTACCACCCAGGGCATCTTCACATTACCATCAGCCTAAGGGATCATCATAGGTGATCCTGAGAATAACAGTCATAATCTCCTAAACCAGATCAGCAGGATTCCTAACAGTTAATACATGTATGCCCAGCCAAGAGAATGATGTACATTATTTCATTTAATACATGAAATAGGTACTTTATTGTTTATCCAAAATATCCTTTACCCAGGAATACTCAGATTTTGAATTTTTCAGATTTTAGAATGATTTCATAAACACAATGAAGTGTCTTAGGGATGGGACCCCATTCTAAACACCAAATGTTATTTCATATCACATGGCGGTGTTTTAGGTGAACCTGCATTTTTTACCAGTGCACCAAGTTAGATGTGGGATTTTCCACCTGGCACATCATGTTGGCACTCAGAAATTTTCAGATATTGGAGCATTTTGGACTTTATATTTTCAGATTAATGATGCTCAATCCTGTTGTCCTCGCTTTACTTATGCGGTCAAGGGATGTCAAGAAACTTGTCCAAGTTCAAGCAGTGGAGGTAGAGTCAGGATTTGGATGTAAGCAGTGGAACTCTACTACCCACATTGAATCTCCAGGTTAGATCATTTCTCTAAGATATAGAACAAACCTTGTTTTGAGTTCTAAGACATCTTAAAAAGCAGGTCACTTATGTGACTTGCTAAATAGCTTTAGTTGGAAGTGGCACCGTGGCTTAAATGGTAGAATGCTAACCTTGAGCTGAAAAGCTGAAGGACAGCGCCTAGGCCCAGAGTTCAAGCCCCACAACCGACAAAAGAAAAAGAAAAGAAAAGAAGATAGCTTTAGTTGTCTGCAAATAGTCCCTAAGAATGTACTGCCTAAATTAAACACAGATACATCTACAGATAGGTACAGCCCCATGTATTAACATAAACAGTATTTTTGGAACAGTCCTCTCTGCATCCTTAGTAACTATAAAATGTTTTACAACATTTACTTTAACAGTCACTTTTGCTCCCCCCCAAAAAGTTACTTTTTTCCCATCTCCTCAGAAGCATTCCAAATGTTTGATAATCATAATTGGTTAACTTCTAAGTTTTTTTTAAATTTATTTATTTATTTTTTATTTGTGAACATACTGTACAGAGGGGTTACAATTACATGGGTTAACTTCTAAGTTTATCTAAGCCTGTTCATTCATCTCTGAGGTCCCCTTCAGTTTTGAAAGAAAGTTAATTTTTACTAACTTCCTGGTGTTTTATTCTATGTTATTTCAATTAGAAATACATTGTAATAGCAGCCAAGTGTCGGTGGCTCACACCTGTAATCCTAGTTATTCAAGAGGCTGAGATCTAAGCATCATAGTTCAAAGCTAACCTGGGCAGGAAAGGCTGTGAGACTCTTATCTCCAGCTAACCACCAAAAAGGCAGAGTTAGAGCTGTGGCTCAAGTGGTAGAGCACTACCCTTGACCAAAAAAAAAAAAAAAAGACCCAGACTCTGAGTACAAGTCCCAGAAGTGGCACATACACAAAAAAGAAAAGATGAAACAAACTAGTATATTCTATAGAAGTTTACTTCCCATCATTCTACAGTATCATACCATTTCTCTCTCTGTGATCAGTCTTTTTACCCCTTCAAACTCTCCTTAAATTTTTTAAATTAAGCCAGGTACTGGGTGGCTCACACCTGTAATCATTGCTACTCAGGAGGCTGAGATCAGAGGATTGAGGTTCAAAGCCAGCCTGAGCAGAAAAGTCTATGAGACTCTTATCGCCAATTAATCACCAGAAAACTGGAAGTGGCTCTATGGTTCAAATTGGTAAAGTGCTAGTTTTGAACAAAAGAGCTCAGGGCTAGGCCCGGGCTTTGAATTCAAGCCCCATGACCAAAAAGAAAAAAAAAGATTTTTTTAAATTAAACTACTTTATTTTAATGGACTTTAGAACAGCTTTACATTTAAAGAAAAATGCAAAGAAGATACAGAGATTTCCTGCCAGCATACAGAGATCCTTACCAGCATCTCTTCCCAAAGTGGTTCAGCTGTTT
Organism: Dipodomys ordii; assembly: GCF_000151885.1. Taxonomy (NCBI): domain Eukaryota; kingdom Metazoa; phylum Chordata; class Mammalia; order Rodentia; family Heteromyidae; genus Dipodomys; species Dipodomys ordii. The sequence goes on along the minus strand of NW_012267219.1, from coordinate 31,531,602 downwards.
TAACTGATGAGCCTGCATCCATACTCCGATTACCCTAGTCCACAGTGGATGGTGTTGTATAGTCTGAATTTGGACAAAGTGATAATGACCTGTATCCACCATTATCACATGAAGTAGCTTCATGCTGCAGAAAATTCAGTTTCGGGGAAAAAAAAGTATCAAATTTTAATGCAAGCTTCTATTGATTCATGCTCACACTAAACACAATTCAGAAGCTCATCTTAAGAGTTTGCATCCAGGGAAAGAAAAATCTTTAGGCAAGTAGCATCTTAATCTTACTAACCTTAAGACAAATATCATGTATGCAAATGTATGCATGTTGAGCAGAGTTTTTATTCATTCCCTCTATTGCTACCACCCTCATGGTTTTCCTTATTCCTGACATCTTGAATTAGCATGGTACATTCCTCACATTTATGAGCCAGTATTGATGTTATGTTATTAACTAAAGCCCATGGTTTGCATTGGAGTCCGTTCATGATGTTATACTGTACAGTGTTCTGAGTTTTGACAGATGCATTAAAATCTAAACATTCACTATTGTAGCTTGATTGCTTCCAAGTTTTGGTAAATATGACAAGGATACTATAAACATTTGTATGCATTTTTTTCTCTTAAGATTTTTCTTTTCCTGGATGCAAACTCTTAAGATTAGCTTCTAACCCATTGCAACAATGAGACGTACAAGTCGTATGTCGAAAATGAACTTTACAACTTTGGTGGCAGGGGGAGGAGGGTTGGGTGAGGGAACGGGGAGGATGGGATGGGAAGGGGAAACAAAGGAGGAGGCTACAATGCTTGACAAGAAATGTACTCATTATCTTGCCCATGTAATTGTAACCCCTCTGTACAGTATTTTCACAATAAAAAATAAAAATAAAAAAGATTAGCTTCTAAATTGTGTTCAGTGAATATGAGTCAATGTGAGCTTGCATTAAAACCTGATATTTTTTCCTCAAGTAAAATTGCAATTTGTTTTATCTTTTGCTGTTTTCTTTAATATAATCCAGATTAGATGTCCTTTAATACTGAAGCATTTTTAAGTGGAATGATTTCTACAAATTAGTTTGCTCCCTAATAGTACAGTCAGGCTGCTTATTTTCTTTACCATGACAGCTTTACAGACATTTCTACTTAAGATGTTTTTAATCTAAAAACATATTACTGATGTGTGAAGAGTTGTAAAGGATATGTGTTTAATCTGAACAGTCACTTAGTGCTGCCTTTTATGTTGCTGGTTGGGTTATCTGGCTAAATGCACAAACAGTCTTCATTGCTGGAACTGTTCCTGAGGGGAGCATTGGCCCTGGGGTGCTCAGCATGATGAGCTTCCTGACATGTTCCCCTTAGAAGAGAGAACCTTACTGTCATACCTCACACTGCACCACATAAATACCACCTGAAGCAGGGGCCTGGTACACTGGAGCCTCGCACCTGCTTTGTAATTGCTACCTGACCAGATGTTGTGATGGCACATAAAGTGCCTAGTTTAATAACATTTCAAAACATGTTAGATTCTTCCTCCAAACGGTTGAAATGTAGGAAATTGTGGATAGATTTGTGTTGGTTTCGTGGATACATGCTTGGGCATGCTGGTCCTGGGGCTTGAACCTAGGGCCTGGGTACTGACCTTGAGCTTTTTTTGTTCAAGGTTAACACTCAAGCCACAGCTCCACTTTGAGCTTTTTGATGGTTAATTGGAAATAAGAGTCTCATGGTCTTTCCTGCCCGTTCTGGCTTTGACCCTCAATCCTTAGATCTCAGCCTCCTGAGTAGCTAGAATTACAGGCAGTAATCCACCATCTCCCAGCTTTGTAGAAGATAGAATCTTGAGTTTCTAGAATACAGTGGGTAAGAGTATCCCAAATCTTAGGACTCTTTAGAGCTCTGTGCTATGATTCAAATAAGTCTGATTTTCTGAACACAACTTAGTTCCAAGGCAGAGGACATGGCACAGGGTTCGATTCTCTGGAAGAAACTTGCGGCTGATGCATACTTTTATTTCCATTTCCATTTTTTTGCCATTGCTAAGAAGGGGAAAAAATAAACTAGGGAAACTGTTGATTAGGTAGTAAATGTAATTTTGCAGCTTTATGTTTGGAGTTACCCCTTCTAAATAATGTGTCCATCTGCAGGACCAAATAGTACACAGTAGGAAGTATATTGCTTTGGCCATTCAGCGGTCTGGGGAATTCCAACCTGAAGATTCCAAGACCTCCAGTTTTTGGTGAATGGGGATTTGCTCTGACCTGATGCAGTGCTATTTCCTTTGCTTTCCTAGTCTTATACATACCCTGCCCCCAACCCTGAATTTTGCTCCAGGGTTTAGTTATCACTAATAGACAGCACTTCATTGCTTTCCTAATTAAATTAAATATACTATTAGGACACATTTTTTTAATGTTACTGAGGAGTCATCTCAGGACCTAACTTGCCAGGCTAGCTGTCACTTGAGCCACACCTCCAGTCCCTTTTTGTGTTGATTATTTTCAAAGTAATGTCTCCCTTTCTTTCCCAGGCATGCCTAGGCTACGATCTCCCTACTTGTGCTTTCCCTTATCCCTGGGGATAAGGGAAACCAGCCACTGTGCTTCTGGCAGAACTGAGATAACAAGCACACACCTGTGTGACCAGCCATTGGTTAAGATTGAGTCCCCTGAACTTGGATGCCCAGCCTGGCTTTGAACCCCCCCCTCTCTCTCTCTCTCACACACACACACACACACCTCTACTTTCATGTATCTAGCTTGATCCGCTGCACCTTGCAACATCTGCTATTTTGTAAGGGATAGTTCAGTATATTGAGTTTAATGCTCCGTACAATCTTACTTTCTCTGATAGCATGGTGTTTTAAAATAGAAGTATATGCAAGCAACAGCCACATTTCTGACTCCGTATTGCTGAGCTTTGCTCACATCCACTGCTTCCTTTATGCATGTTTTCTCAGGGGACTGCCCAGTAGAAGACTTCAGCAGCATCCATGGCAGCTTCCTGTCCCAGAACCCTTTATTTTACCGTTGTTTTTATTGCTCATATTACTAGCTCTTCTCTCCCGTGTGACACCACTGCTATACCTATATCATTGAAATATTTTATGAGCTTCCTCTGTCTCTAATTCTAAATTCATTTGTTGAAAATTCTCTTTCCAAATATTTCAACATAATTGGTTGTCATTGGCGGGGCACAATAGTGCCCATCCTGTAATTCCAGCGCCGAGGAAGTTGAGGCAGGCGGATCCAGCCCGGGCTACATAACTGGACCCTGGATAAATTCATTAGTTAGGTGGTCATGTTTGAACTAGATCTATTGTTGTGTTGAATGCTCATTGTTGCTCCTGCTTTATTTTGCCAGTGGCTTGCAGTGCTTTACAAGGGGGCCTTGTGAGTGCCTCCATGTTCAGAGCAAACCGTGCTAAGCACTAAATTCTCTTACGTAATCCCAGGACAGCTCTACAAAGAGAGATTGCCGTAACATATCTGTTTTACAAATGAGGTAATTAAACAGCGGTTCAACAGCAAACCACACAGCACATCAGAAATCCAGACATAACTATGGCATGCTCTGTCTCCTCTACCCCTCCCCCCCCCGCTTTCTTCTCCGTCTTAACCTTCCCTTCTTTTCTCTCTCTTTGGCAGTACTGGCCTTGGGTTTGAACTCAAGGCCTCCTGTGTGCTAGTCATTCACTAAAGCCACACTCCTACTCCATTTTTCCTTTAAATTCCTTGTCAGGGAGAGTCTTACTTTTTTCCCTCAGGCTGGCATCAGACCACAGTCCTCCTAATTAATGCCTCTCATGTAGCTGGGATTAAAGACATGAACCTCATGTCTGCCTTGGTTGAAATGGAGTTTTGCTAATGTTTTGCTCAGGCTAGCCTAAAGCCAGGATCCTTCCAGTCTTTGCCTCCTGAGTGTCTGGGATTACAGGTGTGCACTGATACGCCCAACCGCTTCTGTCCTTTTTCCTTCACTGCAGTGCACAAAGCAGGAACTCATCATAAAGTCAAGATGGCCCTACATACACACACAAGCCAACACACACACACACACACACACAAGAACACACACCCATAACCAAGGTTGCGCTTACAGTGAGTTAAAAACTTCAGTGCATTTTTTCATATGCTTACGATAAGCTTTGTAAGCAAAAATCATGTATTTTTATAACTTCATTCTGTTTACTATTACAAATGTGAGATGCATCCGTTATTGTCCATTTTGATCAGCAGGACGAAATGAAAACAACTGTAGTTTTGCCTCTCAGACACGGAGATGCCTCACTGCTAACACCTCGCTCATGCGTGACTTCAGATGGTTCACTTTTGTGTTCATGGCATATCTACTGGAGAACAAAAATACCCACACCTGCTGCTTACTACCTATTTTAAACCACAGTATATTTTGAAATATTTTTCTCCCAATGAGTATTCTTCATTATTGGAAAATTTACATCATTCCAGTCCATAGTTGAACTGAAATGCAGCCTCCTAACCCCCCCCCTCAGTTGATTATTGAATCATTTCCAGTTTTGTTGTATTTTTTTTCAAATTGGGTGACATCCTCTACCCTAAATCTTTTTTATTATAAAGATGCTGTACAGAAGGGTTCCAGTTACATGAGTAAGGCAATGAGTACATTTCTTGTCAAGCATTGTATCCTAAATCTTTTGTAATCCCTCCAATGATTTCCTTAGAAAATCCACCACACATAGAGAGCAACTAGGTCAAAGGGCATTCACAGCTGAAACTTTGGACAGCTGTTGCAAAATTGCTTTCTAGAAAACTTGTGTTTGTTTATTCTTCTAGAGTAGCGCTGAGCACCTGTTGGTGTCTGTGGCCCACCTCCCCAAGGCACATGCTTGTTATCTGGGTATGCTCCTCTTCTAGTAGAGGGAGCACAAGGGGACTTGATGAGAAACCATGCTTGTTCACTGTGAATCCTGGTCCTCTGACTGAAACTCTAACTAGAATCTGCCTTCAATTCAAAAGCTCTTTCTTTTGTGAGGAATGTTCTGCTTTCACAGTCCCTGAGCAAAACTATGAAAGGATTAAATAATTCTTACTAATTGCTCTGAAGACCAAGAGCTATAGCTAAATGCTAACCACGGAATTTTGGAAATCACTTGTCAAGTGGAGAAAGCCCATTTTGATAAACCAGCTTCTCTCTAAATTAATGTGAGCTGCAGCACCAAGTTTATGTGCAGAGGAGCAGAGAACAGTTTTGACAGTGACTTTCAATCAAACTGATCAGCTTCTCCAAGTGTAAGCCCCAGACCTGCAGCATCAGCAGCATCTCGACACTGATTAGAATTGCAAATTCTCAGGCCCTACCTCCACTCCCTGAGTCAGAAGAAGCTATCTTACTCACCAAGCCCTGCTTGTTGGAGAGCCACTGGCTTGGTCCGCAGGCATCTGCTGAGGACACTGTGTTGATGGACTGCCTTGCTGAGGGTAGAAGAATAGGGATGGAGGACACAAGGTTCTTCTCTGTCATACTTCAGCCACCGGTGATGAGTTCCTCTCTTCCAATAAGAAGTGGTCAGCACGGCCGCGTCCCCATTGCCTGTTCTGCTCCCATCGTCTTAGTTAGGTTCTGTGGCAGCCTTTGCGCCCTTGAGAGATCATTAAGCCTCATTTCCCAGTCCTAGGTGACTAGTAACAGGAAAGCCCAAAGTATTTTTAAAGAGCAACTTCCCTTTGCCCCCAGTAATTATTCTGCCCTCCAAGAAGCCTCTGCTGCTTTCCTCCTCACCTGCAAGTGGAGCCCCTGTCCTGAGGAGGACTTGACAGTCACCCTGCTCCCCTTGAGGCTGGCCGCTCACTGGATCTTTCAGCACGGCCCTCCACTCCACAGGAGCTCGTTGGTCACCCTGCAGTCACGTCTGCCTTCTCCTCCTTTCTGCCTGTGGGCACTTACATCCCTGAAAAGTTTGTTTCAAGGCTGACATGATGGCTTTTCTTTATATCATGGATGTCATGCTCCTTACAGAAGACTCCCTCGGCTTGTTCCTTTCACAGGCCTGAATTTCAGCAGATAAGGCTGTGTCCTCTGAAATAGCTATAGTTAGCAAATTTTGTGCAAGATAGCAACCTCGTAGTGATTATGGGGAGACAGATCGAGACAGGTGTGGGAGGCTCTCAAATATCTCCCTGTACAGTGAGGGAAACGGAGGCCTCTGAGAGCCAGTGTGGAGGCATGGAGATGAGGACGCAGGAAGAAGGCTGTCCTGCCTGCCGGGAGGCCTGGGAAGCCTCCCTAAAAATGCCCTTCACACAGAGTTGCAGAGGGTGGAGGGGCTCACTTCACACAGATGCTTTATGGCCCAACTTTAATGCCTTCAAATCCCCACAAGCTAGCTAGTTTTTTCGCATGTAGAACCAGCACAATGCTGCTTGTTATAGTATATTTTGTTCGTCATTTGACAGTCACTGAGGGCTACCAAACATAATTGTTTGATCCTATTTTAATTTACTTGCTGAAAATGAATATAATAATTAAGCTTTGAAGCTATGTAAGGAAAGTATTCTACGGTAGAATTAATAGTTACGCCTTGGCTTAGAGTTGTGCCATGCACAATGCCTTTCCCAGCAGACGTGTCTCAGCTTCAACCATGAGTGAGCAGGGTGTTGGAAGGGGAACGATGTGGGGTGTCCCCCACAGGCTGCTTCACTCTTCCACCCCGCCCCCACCCTTCTACCGACCCACGCACAAACCATTTCCACAGAGAACACAAGCACCACTTCAGACCTCCACCCAGCACATCCAATCACAATGGAAGTATCCACTGTTGTAAATCTCTCTTTTCTCATTCCTTCTTGGGAAAAACTGCACTTGGAGGTCAGAGAATCCAGGCCCTCAGAAAAAGGATATTCCCATACTGGTCATTTTGCCTTTGAAAATGAGAAACAATAGGCCAAGTCTGGTAACAGGATTTCCAATGCTTGAAGCTAGTCAGTACTATAATGTGAGACTGGCTCAAAAAAAAAAGAAAAAGGAAGCAAAGAAAACAAACTAGGCCAGCCACTGGTAGCTGGTTGCTCAGTAGGCTGAGATCTGAGGATAACAGTTTGAAACCAGCCCCAACAGAAGAGTCTTTAAGACTCTTTTTTTCTTTTTCTTTTTTTTTTCTGAACTCTGGGCTTGGGCGCTAGCCCTGCACTCTTCAGCTCAAGGCGAGCACTCTACCGCTTGAGCCACATCACCACTTCTGGTTTTCTAGTGGTTAATTGGAGATAAGAGTCTCACGGACTTTTCTTCCCGGGCTGGCTTTGAACCATGATCCTTAGATCTCAGCCTCTTCAGTAGCTAGGATTACAGGCGTGATCCACCAGCACCCGGCTGTAAGACTCTTATCTCCAGTGAACTACCAAAAAATAAAAGCCAGAAGTGGAGCTGTGGCTCAAGTGGTAGAGTGCTATCCTTAAGGAAAAGAGGCTCAGGGACAATACCCAGACCCTGAATTCAAGCCACACGACCAACACAAATCTTCCTTGCTACTAAAGCCAGGGATTCATCCAGCAAGCCACCCAAAAATTAGCAATTTATGTGTGACAGCCACTGTACTAGGCACCATTTTTAGACCTTAGAACATTGGGCACCCTCTAAGCCATCCTTCTTTGGTTTCTGTAGTGTTGTCTGTGGCCATCTTCCAACCCCATTTTGAAAGGTTCCTTCACTGGCTCTAAAAAAATTAAGCTTCCCATTGCAACAATGAGATGTACAAGACATTATGTTGAAAAATGAACTTTACAACTTTGGCCAGGGTGGCGGGAGGGTGGGGGGGAGGTTGCTGGGGTCGGGGCGGGGGAGATGGGAAGGGATGGGAAGGGGAAACAAAGGAGGAGGCAACAATGCTTGATAAGAAATGTACTCATTACCTTGCCCATGTAATTGTAACCCCTCTGTACGGTATTTTCACAATTAAAAAAAAAAAAGCTTCCTCTAGGCATTCACACACAGTGAGACCAAAGGAGAACCATCTTCAGGAGATGAACACAAAGCACAATGCCCATGTGCATCTGATCACACAATATATTCATTGAAATGAACTCCAGGAAATGGAAACAGAGATGTTTTCTTTGTTGCCATTTCATTTTTTCTTTTGATCTTGTTTATCTGCCTTTGGGAATGTAAGGGGAGGCACAGAAATGGAGGGACAAAGGGTGAACAAATACAGCAGTGGTACTCACTAAACGCTGTGTTGAAAATGAACTATACGAAAGGGAAAAGCTGGGAAAGAACGAGGGAAGTAGGTGACACTGTCCAAAAAGCAATATACTTATCACCTTTATAATAACAGTAAATACAACTTTTAAAGAAAAATACAGTTCTTCTACATGAGACAATGTGAAAGAAAAGAAAAGGAAGGAAGGAAGGAAGAAAGAAAGGAAGGAAGGAAAAGAAAGGAAGGAAGGAAAGAAAGAAGAACCTTCTGCTGAGATGTGATTCTTAGTTCTAGCCTTGTTTTTTCTTAAGCCATTTTGCCTGTTTCCATCTCCTCACCTATCTCTTTAGGCAGATGGATTTCCAGATCTGCTCCTCATGTCTGATTTGCCTGGTTATCGCCCTCATCATCTGCAAAAGTACCTCTATTATCTCTGTTCAAAAGCATGATTCCTTCAGTATTCCTATCTCGACTAATGGCTTCCTCGTCTTCCTAGTGGGTTAATCAACAGATCCTCATCAGTATGGAGCCTCTTCCCTGTGCTCTCCATCACCTCTGTGTCAATGCAGCTTAGGTTCTTTCTGGAAACAGCTTCCTGCCTCCCTGCATCTGTCTAGCTTCCATCCTTCATCCAACCACCAGAACTATCTTTTTGCTGCATCACTCCCTAATTAAGCATCCAGTGGGTCCCATTTTGACAGAGGCAGTGACAACTCCAAACATACTATGTCACGCTCCTTCCCCACCAGTTACCTCCACCCTTCACAGTATTTCTCACTTATAACATGCTGGAACGTGGTGAGGGGTCTGCCGCTAAATGCCCTTTTTTCCCCTCTCTTACCACTTGGAAAATTCATATTCAGCACCCTAAGCAGTCAATATTGATTGGTTAAATGAATGAATGAAGACTTGCCCAGTCTTCTTAGGCAAGGTGCCACCTTTCCTGCTTATTGCTCCAGAAGCATTCTCTTCATATTCCTGTTGTTACATCATGGCCGTTCTTCATGCTCCACCAGCCAAGAATGGCGTTAATGTGTCCATTCTTCTTCTCCCCTCACTGCCCTGGGCTCACAGTGCCCCAGCCCTCCTCTCCTCCTGAACCAAGTGGCAGGTTCATCGGCCTCAACACAACTCTCACTCATTGCCAGCAGTGACACTTGCACACAATATGGCATCCTTAAAATGGACTCAGCTTTTCCAGTGAGTACAGTAAGCAACCCAAAATATCCACTCAATTGCTGAACCAACAACAAATGGGATCTTTCTTAATACTAAATAAAATATTGATATTTTCCTTTTGATGTTAGCTGTGTATTGTTTCATGTTATTGAAAGACCTCTCCATGAGAGAGTATTCATGTGGCAAGATATGAGCAAGGTGATTTGTTAAAACCCATTGTTATGCTTTACAAAGAGTTCTTCACACATAATTCAGTGGACCAGACTATTGTCTCTGCTTCCACGGACAATATTGTCCTTATAGAATTCAGCCACTGCTTTGCCTTAAAACTTGGATACTGTGTGTTATTTCTTCTAGCTTTGCCTTTGATTTGTCTTGCACACTTATAAGTAGTCATTAAGAGAATCATTAAGGATATCAAAGTATGTAATCTTGATTCCATTTTCATAATATCTCTCTTCAGCAACTGCAAAAGAAAATTGGCGAGTCTAGGTAATTTTGAAACTAGTTTAAAAACATTTCAAGAGAGCTTCTTGTTCCCATACTGTGTGGCACAATAAATATCAAATACTGCTCTTAGTAAATCCCTTTGTTTCCAGGACAGGTATGAGAGCTCTCAAAAAGATGCTGGTATAAAAATGATCAGAACAATGCGAAATACCTTTCCTAGGGAGGTCAAGCGAAAGATTCTAATAGAATTGTCATTATTGAGTTCAGTGTGATTCACTCACCAGTTAAATACTTTATCTAATCCTGGCACATTTCAGAATTAAAAGTGAAACGTTGGATAATATAAATGGAGAGATAAGAAAGTTCTTTTTCCTGATTCCTCTAATACACATAAGACAGCTGGATGCAAAAAGCTTAAAGCAGAATTCTTGTGTGTCAGTCCTGAGACTGTGCAATGCAGTAAACAGAATGAAAAGGAAAGAGGCAATCTGGGAAAGCCTGCAGCAGTTTCTAAAATAACAGTTTCACTGTATCTGCATCTATCTGCAGAGCCTATTCTCTTTGTGACATCTTTAGTTTTTAATGAATTTGTGCTGTTGGTGAATTATTGAAATGGTTTCCTCTAGCTCACCTTTTTATGTTTTCTCTCCTATTGTGTTCTCACCTGTCTTGTTTGGAAAAATCCATCAGGCTAACTGTCAGGTAAGTTCTTCTTGGTATCTAATGTGATTATTAAGAATACCCATGGAGGAAAATGAAATAAACAGACTGTTGGTCACTGATGATGAATGATGAAAATAAACAAAAAGGGCACAGACTCAATTTACAGAGAAACTTCTTTGCAGCTGCATAAAACTGAAGTAGCTACAAACCCTAAGCACGTTAAACTGGCATGAACATCTATCGTAAGCACTTAGCCTAAGGGAATATAGCAGCTCTGCCTGATAAAGTAGGTTACCTGGACTGTGTTGCTGTGGCTCATGGTACAGATGGCTCCTGGAGGGGTTAGCTGGTGTGGGACAGTATTATGAACTATGCAGTCATATGTGAGTCTGCTATAAATTTGCTATCAGCTTCCAGGATTTGAGCAGCTTTGTGAAAAACTCACAAGCTGGGCGCCAGTAGCTCATGCCTATAATCCTAGCTACTCAAGTATCTGAGATCCAGAGGATCAAAATGTGAGGGCAGCATAAGCAGAAAAGTCATTGGAAACTCCATTTCCAATTAACCAGAAAGAAACTCGGGCAACAGCCTGAGTTCAATCCCCAGTACTGAAAAAATAATTTTTTAAGGATTTGTTTTAAATCCCTATTTTAAGCCCCTATCTAAACAGCTCCTGTGCCTTGAAGAATAAGGGTGACTGGGGGGAAAGGGGCCGCTTGGCACATATTTTGATCATGTACAGTACACCAATGGAGTTAAATATAATGTGCTCGACCCGTGTCAGAAGAATGAATACAGAATCATTGTCTCTCCTATGTCTGAGAAAAGGACGCTTTTCCACCCACAGGAAGCAGCTGGCCAATGACCACACTGCTTAATCCTCAAGTATAAGACATGGACTTTAAAAGTCCAAAACATAGCTAATCCCAAGAGAGACAAGCACTTAAATTAGAGTATTTGAGCTTTGTGTGTGTGTGTGTTAGCTTGTGTTCATTTTTATCTTTCAAGAAGAAAGATTATGTGCTTTAGTTGCCATGCAACACATCCTGCTCTAACAGCTTTCTAATTTTAATTTCAGAAGTCTACAGAGCAAATGAAGAAGGTCCCTACTATTATTCTTTCAGTCTCATATAAAGGAGTCAAGTTTATTGATGCAACAAATAAGGTAGGTGTCACAGCTCTAGTTTAAACACCACATACCATCCTGAGTGTGTGATCTAAAAATCTTAGTATTCCCATTTTAATCACTCTCTGTAATGGAGAGAGAGAAGGAGAGAGAGAGAGAGAGAGAGAGAGAGAGAGAGAGAGAGAGACTGTGGAACTAGAATTGCTGTACATATTTTGCTCTTTTTCATGATGATTCTCTAAAAGACTCCACCTACTTATCTGGCAGGTTCTCTTGGATCTAAAGAACATTAAAGCAGTAAAAAAAAAAAATCAGTTACAGAAGTTAGACGCTAGATGAAGAACTAGAACATTTGCCTTTGCATACCTCTAGAGATCCGGGTACCTTTCATTCCTTTAGTACCTGTGAAGAACACCTGACCTGAGGAGCAGAGCTTCTGACTTTCCTTATTCTGTGACTGCCATAATTCCCAACTACCGAGATGTTAAGAGAGCTTCAGCTGTTGATTTTCTTGGGGATCACAATCAGAAAAGCAGCTCAGGCCCTACGTGTCATGCTCACCATGTGAACTGGTCACAGCTCTGAGGTCAAATGTGGGAAACTGGGTTGAGTTTTGTCAAGACCACAAAAATCCTCACTAGAAAGCTTGAGTATAACCACCGTCACCATCCATAAACTCCAAGTTAACTGCTCTTCCTCACAGAGCTCTTAAAGGACTGTGTGTTTTATTTCCCTAATCCTTTCAGCTAAAAGAGAAATGAGTTGCTTGCCAATCGTGAATGGCATTTGTTTTCTATACTGCCTTTTGTGAGCTCCCACGTAAACTCCCTCTCCAACTCCATTTTGGAGGAAAGTCATAAAGGAATGGTGAAGCTAATCAGCAGTAAGTTAGGGCCAAAGCAACTAGATGTAAATATCAGAGAAAGTCACATGCACAGTGACTCTTTGGTGTCTGTAATAAACCTGGACATCTGAGACAACCAATTAGAAGTTTTTTTAATTGGATTTCTGAAAAATCATTGCATCTTTAGCAAGGTAAGCCACAGCTCCCCAAATCTTCTTTGGAAAACAATCTCCCAGTTTTAGAAAAAATTCTGAAACGTAGGCAGAAAGCTTCTAGCATGGCATTAGATACAGTTGACAATAGCCACAGGATATTCAGGCTAGATGCCTTATATGCAGTGGTGACTTGAGCTGCGCTGTGTTGTTGATTCTTAGTTTTGTCAGATTGCAATTGCAGAGACTCCCATTAGAACAATTTCAATTGAGTTGTTTTTCTGTTTCTTGTAGACAACTGTAGTCCTGGTACATAAAATCACCTTATCCTTAAATTATAGTCAGTTGTTTAAAAAGTTCTAAAACTTAATGAAGCATTCATTGGTATCTGTTGTATCTAAATGTAACCAAAGGTCTGACAGTTGAATTTTTGTCTCCTAATGTAGAGCAACTTTTTCTATCCTATTTGCATTTGAAAAACTTGACAAGCAACCTATTTTCAGGGGATGAGTTTGACACTGTCTGGAGTTGGACTCTAATTATTTCTGAACAAGGGGTATTTGTACTGGGATAGTTCCAAAACCTTCAGGGCCATTTTCATCATACAGTAGTTGTATGACTGGGGGCAGATGCATCAGTAAATCCTCTCTCTCCCACCTGCACCATCAGAGCATGGTGTCGACACACGAAGATTAGATTTCCATTCTCCTGTATCTCTAGGAGTATTTCTGATTCAATTCACCAGTGGTAAGATGACTATCCATAGACCTCTGCTGCTCACCAGTCATATTCTTAGGAAGTATCAGCACAATAATATCGACAGAAGACTTTGTTTCCCCAGTAGCTTCGAACCACAGTCCTCAGTTCTCAGCCTCTGGAGTAGCTGAAGGTTGCATATGTGAGCCACGGATACCTGGTGAATTTCATATAGCTAAAGGTACCAAGTAAAGCAAACCAGCATCTTTTTCTGATCATGCAGTATAGTCTCAACATAGTTCCAGGATCTAGAGCAAAAGCAAAGTGCATAGCATAGGATGGTTGCAAGCAGCGCCATACTGTCAGTGACTACACAGCAACATAGTTGGCTCTTTCAGGACCTAAGAGACACTCACTTGGACTAGCTATGTCAGCAATCTTCCCCAGTAGGACACTGAAGAGAGAGATTAGATGCCTTGGGCAAAAGCCTGGTAGCTACTGTTTGGAAAGTCAAAGAAAAAAGATTGTATTTAGAAGGCTAAAAAAAAAAGTGATTGGTGTTGCATGGGTGGGATTGAACTGTCGAAGGTTGAGAAACCTGAGAACCAGCCAGAGCTGAGGAACTGGCTTGAGGAGGTGTGAAGAATCTGCAGGGAGGGGGCAGACTGATAGACTCCACTGCTGCTTCCTGGTTTTGCCTTTGGAAAATTTCCCCTGTTGGGCAGTGCTGTCTTGCTGGGCCACTTTGGTCTGAATTTGGATTTGTGAATTTGAATTTGTCTGGATTTGTGAAGTAGACATGAATTTAAAGGTATTATTGCCACTTCGTGTACCAGTGGCCACTAATCCCGTACTAAGGTACAACCAAACAGACACCTTCCTATTGATAGTCAGTGTTTATTCTCCAACACTGTTCTCCTAACATGTGTTCCCTCAACCTCCCCTGGAAAAAATGAAGGTAACTGTCTAATCTGCATGCAGGACATACGGCCTCAGACGTCCCTTGACTGAGTGCTGCCTACGGACACACCGCCTGCTGGTCATGGAGAAGGACTAAAACTTGATTTCCCCACTCCTGAACCTCATGCTTTCCCTATTGCTGCACAGCTACCTTCCACCAATTAAAGTACAAGGGATAATTAATTATGTGTTAATTACTCTTCCCTTCCTATTAGCCCCCATTACACTGTGAGAAAGATGCACTCTCCAGCGAAGCATTTCTTCCCTTTCATTCTCATAAATAAATAGGTCTGGCTGAGCTCATGGGGAAGGGTTAGGGTCTTGTTAGAAACACATAAATGTACTGCCTAGCAACTTAGGAAACGAATCACTAACCCTGATTTAAAAAGGAAGAAGCAGAAAACAATCTTGAATTTAAAATGGAGTTTGGCTTAGATTTAGTCTGAAAATGTTTTAGAGGAATCACATCGGATTTCTCTCGATCTTTTGGCCAGAGGTATGGATTTAGCCTGGAGGGCCATGACAGTGTGGTGACAGACCTTGCTTCAGATCTACAGGGTCTCCCAAAGGTGACCTAGTTCCCACATCTAGTAATGACTGTGCCTCCTTGTACTGACCTTCTCAGCCTTCCAGCTGGCTAAATTAGGAACAGTGCAGCCCAGGGTCTGGTTGGTTTTGTTTTGTTGGGTATTTTTGTGGGGGGCGTGGGGAGTGAGGGATGTTGAGTTTTTGTTGTTGTTTTCAAATGCCGGCTTCAAACATAGCTTATGCTGTTTTCTAGGCATCAAATAATTCAGAACATTAACTGAAACAAATGCCCACTGTTTTCTCTAAGCAGTTCTGAGGTAGTAAAGACCAATTTCGGTATATGTGCTGTGGTCTTCAGCCCAAAGTGGCCCACCAAGAGAGCACTGCCCACTGAGGGAAATCCAAAGTAAAATCAGGAAGCAGTAATGGAGTTTATTAGTATGCTCCATTCCTCCATCTCCAGTTAGCCCTCATCCAGGGCTCCTGCCCTGGCTCTGGGACTCTCTCTGGAGGGATGGATGCAATCTCTCCCTGAGGAGAAGCCTGGCCTGGGGAGGGAAGTCTTGAGAAATGCCCTAAATGGTGGTGCACAGATGGAAATTTTCAGTGAAGGGCAAGTTTCTAGGCTTTGTTACTATGTAATCTCTTTCCTTCTTAGAACCATCATATTCATTGGCCAGATCATACAATGCTTTCTTGCCCCTGCCAGGCTACCTTCTTAGCTGTTTCTCAACATGAAGGGTAGCAGTCAGGCAAAAATCCCTCCCTGTTGAAAGGTACCAAGATGCCAAACTGAGCCTCTCCCCAATCCTTCTTTTGTGCCTTTGTAAAGTTGCTTTCTCCCTAGAACATGCTGAGAATGAAAGGTTAATAACATACAAAGAGTCTTAATTTTAAACCGAGAGGCAACTTGTAACTCACATGGTGGCACCTTTTAATTTATGGAGGAGCCTTGAGTTGATGGTTGGCTGGAGAGGGAAGAATGCTATCCTCCTGGATTCTTCACCAAGGAGGAAGCCAGCCAGCCCTCCTCCAGGTGCAGCTGCAGAGACCTTGGCCTTGGAGCTGTATAAGAGGTAGAGAACTGGCTTCACCATCCCACACTGGTAGACAAGACAAGGCAAGTGAGTGTTTCCACAGTGAGGTCCCACATGATAGAGCACACATTCTAGCATTGGTTTAAATTCTCTCCTTCCTGAATACAGCTTTTATTAGCCAGCTTTTCTCCTAGCTTAGACAGTGAGAAGAATAGGAATAACCATCTCTGCAGGAGGCTGGTTTTTAAATTCTGGAGAATCACAGAAGACAAGCTTCAGTGCGCTATTAAAAGCCAGCCCTGTAGCTGAGGGCACAGCTTGGTGGTAGAATGCTAAAGATCAGACTTGCCTTACATACATGAGGTCCCAGGTTAAATCCAAAGCACCGTAAAACAATTAATTAGTTTATTAATTAATTTAAAAAAAACAGCCTGGGCTCCTAAGAGTAAAGGAGTCTCCAGAAAGAGTAAAGGGTCTCCAGAAAGTTCTGGAGAAGACGAGGAAATAAAGGAAAACTTCAAAGACTTTTACCTTTTTGGCTTAAAGCCAGGATACCGCCACACACCAGTGCATTCATGAAGAGTAGTGTCAGGTGAACTGGCACCGTCCAGGAATGAAATGCACATTCAGATCATCAGCATGTGTCACCCTAACCATTCCCCCAAGAAGTTGATCCACCCTATGCAGACAAAGGATCCACAAAATTCAAAGTGCCAGTTTAGTAAAGTTGGAGGCAGTGCTCCTTACCCTTACCTATGACATCGATCTTCAATAGATGAGACCAACTCCACCCACACTTCCCAGGGTCTTAGCAGCCCCCACCCAATGATGGCAACTCTCCCACACCTGTGGGCATTGCACCTTTAAAGATCTACTCAAAGCCTAAAATTCCTTTTAAAGATGCACAATTTCCTATTTTAGCTTCCTACTTGAGGACATGCTGCCCAAATGCCAGAATAGGACCGTGACCTTTATTTTGAAATTGTCTTGCAGTAGAAGAATGTTACTTGTTTGTGAAATTCCAATTTCAGTTTGAGTTATTTTTGACAGAGTGGCTGCATGTAATGTCAGCGTACAAGGCCACAGTGAAGAATGTCTTAACTTAATTTTCTTTTATGCGTTAATTCTGTAATTGCTTCACAAATACACAACTCTGTAGAGTAAAAGATGTGAAGTGCTTGCTGGGGGTTGCTGGTAGGGAAAGACATTTTGTAAGCATTTTTAGGCATTGATGGGTAGACATGGCACACTTTATTGCCAACAGGTTCTTTAAGACTTGCAGTTAAAAGTAATTAGGTAACAAAAACATTGAGGGGTTTAGATCTATGACAGCTGCAAAAAAAACCGTAAGTAGGCTAGTATAAGATAAAAAATGATTGCACTCTTATTGAACTTTTTTCTTTTTAAATATAATTATGAGCCGGGTGCCAGTGGCTCACGCCTGTAATCCTAGCTACTCAGGAGACTGAGATCTGAGGATCACAGTTCAAAGTCAGCCTGGACAGAAAAGTCCATGAGACTCTTATCTCTAGTAAACACTAGAAAACCGGAAGTGGTGCTATGGCTCAAGTGGTAGAGCACTTGCCTTGAGCTGAAGAGTACAGGGACAGCGTTCAGGCCCAGAGTTCAAGCCCCACAACTGACAAAAAAAAAAATATAACATGTATATGTGTGTGTGTGTGTGTGTGTGTGTATATGTATATATATATACATATATATATATATATATAAAACTAAGTATCAAAACGTTTCTAAAATTATATTAAGCAAAGTAAGGCAGACCCAAAGAAACATAGGTTGCATAGTTTCCCTCATTTGTAGAAATTAGAATGTGCCTATAAATCTACAAGTAATGGATGGTAAAAGACAAAAAATTACACCCAGACAAGGTAAATTAAAAAGGACTCTCAGCATTCACACGGTGAGACCAAAGAAGGATATTCTTAGGAGAGGATCACAAAGGCTCAATAGCTTTGTGCATATGATCAAATAAAATGATGTTTATTGAAGTGAACTCCCAAGAATTGGTAACAAGAGTTTTTTTGTTACTTTGCCTTTTGTTTTCATTTTTGTTTTTTTTTGTGGGGGGGGGTTCCCTCCTTTGTCACTTTTTTGATTTCTGTACCTTTGGTCTTGTATGTAAGTTTACCTGTTTGGGGAAGGGTGAAGGGGAGCACAGAAATGGTGGGACAAAGGGTGAACTAATTCAGCAGTGACACTCACTAGACACTATGTTGAGAATGAGCTATACAACTGGTAGGGAATGGGGGCCAGGAGGGAAGATGTGGGGGGTGACACTGTTCAAAAAGAAATGCACTCATTACTTGACTTATGTAACTGTAACCCCTCTGTACATCACCTTTACAATGTACATTAATTAAGTTCTCTTTTTTTGCCAGTCCTGAGCTTGAACTCAAGGCCTGGGCACTGTTCCTAAGCTTCTTTTGCTCAAGGCTAGCACTCTACTACTTAAGCCACAGCACCACTTCCAGCTTTTTGTGCTTATGTGGTACTGAGGAATTGAACCCTGGGCTTCATGCATGGTAGGCAAACACTCCACCACTGAGCCACATTCCCAGCCCATTAATTAATTTCTTAAAAAAAAAAAGTTTCTAGATGGGCACCAGTGGCTCATGCCTATAATCCTAGCTACTCAGGAGGCTGAGATCTGAGGATCATGGCTCAAAGCCAACGCAAGCAAGGAAAGTTCATGAGACTCTTATCTCCAATAAACCATCAGAAAACCATAAGTAGTGCTGTGGCTCAAGTGGTAGAGTGCTCACCTTGAGCTGAAGAGCTGAGGGATAGGACCCAGGCTCAGAGTTCAAGCCCCACAACTGACAGACAAAAAAATGTTT
Source organism: Dipodomys ordii (assembly GCF_000151885.1). Classification (NCBI taxonomy): domain Eukaryota; kingdom Metazoa; phylum Chordata; class Mammalia; order Rodentia; family Heteromyidae; genus Dipodomys; species Dipodomys ordii. The sequence continues at coordinate 31,512,948 of NW_012267219.1, read as the reverse complement.
CTAGCAGGTTTTGCAGGAAAAATAATGCTCTGTGGTTATTTTGTATTTCAGGACAATGGTACTAAACCATTCTTCCCAGCAGTACTCTCAAGCAGGCAGGGATGGGATGAGGGGAGGGCACGAAGAAACGCTAGAAAGGAAAAATGAGATTCTTTTAGACTAGAAAGGGAGAGTAGAATTGACGAACAGCATTAAAGTACTTTTGAAAGAGCCTGATTTCTGCAGATGATCTCAGACTTCAGCCCTAGCTGCACACTTGACCTGCAAAAGTCACTGCAAGCAAGGCTTATCTTCTCACCTGTAAGATGAAGGCAGTAACAGCAAACCACATCCCATCATACACACCGAGGGATGAGGGAAGGAGAGATGATCATACAGCCAAGTCCCGAATATTGCAATATGGTGCCCCTGGTCCTGACCCTGTGTCTTAGTTGGCACAGAATTCTGAAGAGAGAGAGACCACCTGAGGCTGTGTCTGCCTTGGATCTGGGGGACAGGGTGGGTCACAAGAAGAGGGCAGAGGTTGGAGGTGTGGTTCCATGATGGGGCGCATGTTCCCTGGCATAAATGAGCCCCTGGTTTCCATTCTCAGCACCTCAAAAAAAAAGGAAAAAGAACAGGGAAAGCATAATGGCAAGGGAATTGGACACCTACTTGGGTCACTGTTGAGTGACAAATGATCCTCCCTGGGCAGAAGTAGCAGGAGGCAGGGCTGCATATCAACAGCTGGACGTGGGGAGTGGAAATGGTGAAATGCTGCGTAATTACAGCCTCTTGCAAAAGCGTCTGCCACCCAGCTTTTCTCAGACGCGTCTGCAGTGCCTGCTTCCGTGCACAGCACCTGGTGGGAGCCGCCGCTCCAGGATATGACTATTTTAAGTTGTTTTTCATTAAATGAAAACATCTCTTCCAGACCCAGAGTACATTTTGCCCACAGATAGTGTGCTGAATCACTTTGAATGTTGCTAGTCTAGAACATTCTAGAAAAGAAAGCACCTGCTCCCCAGGTTACTTGCCTTGGTCCTAAAATGTGCTGTTTTGCCTAGGAAAGCAATGGTTATTTATGTCTTATTTCTTCCCCCAGAACATAATTGCTGAGCATGAAATTCGTAATATTTCCTGTGCTGCCCAAGACCCCGAAGACCTCTCAACGTTTGCTTATATCACAAAAGATTTGAAGTCCAATCACCACTACTGTCACGTGTTTACTGCCTTCGATGTGGTGAGTCTCACCTTCTTTGGACAGATTATTTCCCAAAGTATGCCTGGATTTTATTGAAGGCCCAACTTGTAATTCACCTGTCATCTTGGCTTGTTTGCTGTGGATTAAGGTAGAGCAAGCAAATTGGTTGGTTCATGTGGCCATAACAACATACCACATCCTGAGTAGTTAAAACAACAGAATTCATTTGATCACATTTCTGGAGGCCAGAAGTCCAAGATCAAGGAACTGGCAGGTTGGTTTGTTGTGAGAGTGCTGAAAAGAAGGCTACCTTCCTCTCTGGTCCTCACATGGCCATTCCGTTGTCCATGAATGTTTATGTCCAGAGTTTCTTGTCTTGCAAGGACATCAGTCAGATGTCCCTAGTGAGTTCCTTTTAACTCGGTGATCTCTTTAAAGGCCCTGTCTTCAAATACCAGCACATCCTGAGATATCAGGGGTTAGAATTTCAACCTAATGGTGAGAAGTGGGGCGTGGGTCACAATTTAACCCATAACACCAAGTATAAAGTACTTTGGCATCCTCAACTTTTGGCTTTTTCATAATTTATGCAGGCTCAGCATTTCTTCAGCCCCACCCCCATATTATACTTCTCCATTCAACTCAGCACTGTACTCCTATCTTGGTATCTCAGCTGTCAACTCAGCGCTATACTCCTATCTTTGTATCTCAGCTGTCTGCACTCAACTACCAGCTTCACTTTTCAACTTGAGAAATTTCTTTCTGCCTCTGGTACCCAAGTACAGTGAAGAGCCTCTAGCCTCCTTATTTCCTTAATATACCTGTCAGTTGTTTAGCAGCCATTTCTAAGTCCAGGCATAATAGATGGGTTTGCCGCCACAATATTTACAGTTTTCTGTTTTGCATAGCCATCAAATTAGACACTTAAAAAAATAATAATTGAGAGCTCCAAGCCCTGGCCCATATGCTCATTCACAAGTGAGTCTTAAGACTTCCTTGTGATATTACACCACTGATTCTATACTTGTCATTAAGCCTAAACACTAATTTATATGTTACAAATTTAGCAAATGAAAACAGTTCAAGAAAACAACAAATGTTCCTTTAGGTATCATATGCCCTCAAGATAGCACAAATTGCCTGATGATGTTTCTAATATAGAATACCCGGCATTATACAGGTGGACCAAACAAAACAGATATGACTGTGTGTGAAATAACGTATAATCAGAAGAATCAGAAAATGCCACATTAACTTGGTCATTCTGCTCTGATCCCAGGGTGTGAAGCACAGATTTAGAGAATTAGAGAGAAGTAACAGTCATATATATTTTAGGAGTCGGCCTACAGTTCAGTGTTAGGAATAAAAGGCCATTTGGAGCAATCTCTTCTGGTTCTGACATATACACCATGGACCAAAGCCAGCGCCTTCCAAATTTACACCATCCTGAGGTCTGTCGCTCACATTCACCTTATAACCTTTTTATCCTGCTGCACATTGATCAGCGCTTTAGGTTTCTAGTGATTGGAAACGAGAAAGAATGCTCATGGGCCGTTAGAAATATTCCTTCTATTTTTGGAAGCATGAGGAAAATAATGTAAAAGCAGTAGGTGGTAACAGTAAGGATGGCAAAGCAGAGCCTCCAAGGCTGCTCTGAATACTTCTGGATGTGGTTATTTGTACCAGATTGAAGTGTTGATTAAAGTCATTTCATTTAGGGTTTGTGAGACGCATTAGAATTCTGACACCTGGCACAGAATCTGCCATTCTTGTAAATGTTTCTTAAACAAATTTCATTCTATCCACATGTATTTTGGGTCACGGGGTTGGTGTCATAGAACATACAGTCCACATTCACATTCTAGATTAGCTGCCGCCTCACTCCCAGATGGGAGCAAATTTGAAGACTTTTTCTGAATCAAGTTTTCTTACCTATAAAACAAAGATAAGATTTGTGCCCCCCACAGGTTTTTACCAGGATTGAAATGAAAGAACATGCTTGGAGAACCTAGTAAATAATAAGAGTCCCTTCTCCTTCTCTCTTCTCCTTGCCGACTGACATCAACTGGCAGCCTGTCCCTTTTATTACTAAAGAAAAAGATAGGCTTGCCAGAAGTATATTTATCATGTAGAGTTTCCCCGATGCTATTGTAAAACCTTCAAGTGAAAGTACTAAATAAGAGTAAAGTAGGCTGCTGGGCATGACACTGGTGGCTCACACCTATAATCTTAGCTACTGAGGAGGCTGAGATCTAAGGATCATAGTTTGAAGCCAGCCTGGGCCAGCTGAAAGTGGAGCTCAAGTGGTAGTGTACTAGTCTTCCCCAGGCCCTGAGTTCAAGCCCCAGGATTAGAAAGAAAAAAAATATGAGGCATAGTGACAACATGCCTATAATCGCAGCATTCAAGAGGCTAAAGCAGGAAATTGGCTTACAGGAGCAAGCCTTGCTGCTTGTTAATTAAAAGAGAAACAATAGCAAGAAAGCACTGATTCTTCAGACCCTGCTGCCTCTCAGCAGTGTTTTCACCATCATCACCATTAGTATTCCAGTGCTTTTCAGGATGATCCCCAGCATTTCCTTGCACAACACAGCATTTCTTTGCATACAATTGGTTTTTAAGGTAATACATCATTTGCTTTCATGAACGTATCCAAAGTATTATTCTGTATTCAAGGTAAAAGTGTAGCCATCTGCCCTATTGGTCTAATGAAAGAAGGGAGAAGAGCAAAGAAAGAAAGATGCAGGGGGAATAGTAACTCAAACTGTTTATCTTACAATCAGCATAGGTGTCCCTGATACATGTGGAAACGTGGAGACTTGCTTCAGCTTTTATCTTTTCATCCAGATGTTTGATTTAATGTAGACACTCCAGTTGAGCATTCTCATATCTGCTCTGAAGGATTTTCGTCTTACACAAATCTGCCATTTTAATCCTCTCTAGGTGAACACCGTTTGTCTAACTTCAAAAATAGCAACAAAGGCCACCAGGCTTGACCTGGGCCTTTGAGCAATTCCGAATGCAACAAGCTTTCCTTGTACTTAAAAAAATATTTTTTAAAAACTCTTTGAACAGGGATTTTATATGTATATATAGGGCAGTTCAATATTTCAGTCCAATCTTAAAGCCTTAAACTTCTTTTGATGAATGTCAGTCTCCTGGGACACAAAAAAGGAAATATTTTGGAAGGATGGAGGAAGGGAAGGATGGAAGGAGGAAGGGAGGGACCTTTGAGCTGATAGAGATGAGTATGAATACATTTCTAATTGCAAGCTTATTGCTTCTTCAGTCCTGTAAACCTTTTATCATCTGTGTGATTTTCATTTGTCGGGTTTTGTTTGTATGTTGCCAGTCCTGGGGCTGGAACTCAGGGCCTGGACACTGTCCCTGAGCTTTTTTAACCCAAGGCTAGCATTCTACCACTTGAGCCACACCTCTGCTTTTGGCTTTTTGGTGGTTAATTGGAGTTAAAGATCTCACAGACTTTCCTGCTCAGGCTGGCTTCAAGCCACGATCCTGAGATCTCAGCCTCCTGAGTAGCTAGGATTTCAGGCGTGAGCCTCTGGCGCTCAGTGACCTGTGTTTTTAAGTACTGCCGTCATGTGGTGTGTTTTCATGTGTTCCCACCAAGAGCATTCAGTGTCCAGCAAGCTTTAAGGTTATGGACAGTTAGATTGGAAACTTAGCGTTTTCCTGTGGAAATTCTGTGATCTAGGAAGAACCACAAAGCTAGAATGAGTTTTAACATCGTTTTATGTACAGTGCACACTGACGCCTTGAACATGCACAGATGCAAGGAAGGCATTGGAGAGTGCTGTCTCCACGTTTACCTGGCCCCAGGAGCCTTTTTCAGAGCACTTTTTGCAAGGTTGGCCTTCTGCAGAACACAATTGGCAAAATATTACACCGGATAATTCCTATACCCGTTTCCATTACTTTAGAATCTACAATAAGTTCAACTTATGATAATTTCAGTTTTAGATGACAGGAGGATGAAAATAATTCTAAAGTGAAACAGAATTGGGAATGGCAAAAACAGAATCCAGTCTGTTCCTACAGGTGAATCAAGGCTACCTTGCAATTCTAGAATCTGTGGCCGCACTATGGTCATAGCTAATTTCAATTCACATCACTCACTAGGTAAGCCTGTAGGACAAAAGGTTTCCAAGCTCCAGTGGTGTCTTGGGAGAAGAGGAAGCAGTGGGGATGATGGTAAAGAAAAATATGTTATTACCAGACCAGAAGTTACCAACGGTAAGAGTAGATTCAGCTTCCACTCCCGCACTCCTTCCTTAAATGGAAGTCAGGAGATTCTGTCCAAATAGGACTGGGAGAGTGAGGGGCGCCCAGACTGTCATCATCTTCCTAAGACGCTAAGGGTGAGCCACACATACAACCAAGGCAGCCTGAAAACTTGTCTTCCGTACTGTATTCACTCAGTTGTTCTAGATTACTCAGTAGTAAAGTTTCTCAGTGATAAGTATTTTTAATTGCATTTTATTGTAAAGATGCTGTACAGAGGGGTTACAGTTATGTGAGTAATGAGTACCTTTCTTGCCAATCGTTGTTACTCCCTCCTTTGTTTTTCTCCTACTATTCCTTCCTTCCCCCCCCCAATGTTGTAGAGTTCATTTCCAACCTCGTGTCTTATGAGTATCATTGTTGCAATGGGTCATCCTGTATCCTTGTTTCAGCATTTTGTTATTCCCCTTCCCCTCCCCAAATTAGCTAAATGTATATACAAGATGTAAGGTGCCAAAAATCAAATACTGTCACAACAGGAGATATACCAGAGGGGTAAGAACATACAATAGAAACAAAAAAAATCACATAGTTCATTAAAAACAACAATAACAAAGAAAAACCTCTTTTGTCCATATCTTGGGGTTCATTTCGCTTAGCATCATCTTATCTGGTCATTATTTTTAGCTTTTCTGCTCATCTGCTAAGATTATCCTAGGTTATACTAATTATTGCAAATGAGGGAAACCATGGGACCTATATTTCTTTGTGTCTGGCTTACTTCCCTTAATACGATTTTTACATAGGTTTATGAGAAGGATTTCGGTGGGTTCTCTGTGGGAGCATCAGATGTGCTTTAGAATCTGGAGAGGTCATTGAAATGGTTTGCATTTGAAAGATTTCCTCTTTCTGTTTTCTCTTTTAAGTAGCATTGAAAGCCATGCCTCTGCTGCTACAGTAGCTCCTTGCTAATTCGAACTTCATAAAGAAAGTGCTCGCAGCCTCTGGTATTTTTAACCACGCTCATTTTTCTCTTACTTACAACTCCCCAGTTCTGTCCTCCTCAGTGTGCACTGCACGGCCAGGCGGAGGCTGGCTCAGCCAAAAATGTTACCGCCGTGGTGCTGGGGGGTGGGCGCACGTGTCCCTATGCTTTCTTAACGGAGTGTGGGCCATGAAAGGATCCAAACGGGAAAGACAAAAATGACAGCATGCAGGAAAACATGGTCAGCCCACTGGGCTAGCATGCAGTAGTACTCCACCAGCCACTGATGCTGAGCAAGCCAAAGCATCTTGGAGAAAAGGCAGCAGTAGGGATGGAAGCATTAGGAAATGTGAATGTTTAAAATGACTTCTCTTCCACTCCTTCCTCAGATGAGGGGCACCTACACCAGCCTTACTCTGGGTCTGCTATGAATTGGTTTCTTAGTGTTCTCATCAGGTTAATGAACTGTAAATTCCTAAACCCTTTCTTAAGCTCTCAGTGAAGTATTCAGGTTCCTGGGGGGGGGGGAGGGGGAGGGGGAATGGGAGAGGAGAGGGGGGGGCGGACAAAAAGTATTCATGGCTTACATTGCAGCGGTTGTGAGAAATATAAAGTTTAAAAGAAATGTTGGCTATGAAGGTAGTAGTGGTGTTGGTTTTCTTCTGACAACTAAATATTGTTTGTAGAAGCAGGTTGTCTTTTTCATTCCCTTCCTCGTTTTGTTTTTTTATATATAAATAAAAATGATCTCAATCTGTTTGACAAAAGTAGACAGAAGGCAACAGGTAGGAGGATCACCTTGGATTCAAGCCTAGGGAAATTGTGAGATCCTACCCAAAAAACTAACTGAAGAACAGTGAGTGTGGCTCAAGTGGTACCACACTTGCCTAGCAAGTGGGAGGCCCTGAGTTTAATTCACACTACTCAAAAAATAATAATAATAATAAACGGAAAAAATATGGTTAGTTTCCCACCAATAAGCAGAGGTGCTACTCCACCTTGCATGTAGAGTAGAAGCCATTCCCCAACTTGTCCAGCCAGCTGAAATTTAGCAAGTCAGGAGGGATTACATGGAGCAATGACTCTTAACTGAATTAAGGAAAAAAAAGGAAGACAGCACTTCCAGCCTGTGGTCCTTCTACAGCATGTATACTACTCCTTCAACACTATCTAATAAAAGAATAGAGGGCTGAGAATGTCGCTTCGGAGTAGAGTGGATGAAGCCCTGGGTTTGATTCCTCAGTACCACATAAGCAGAAAAAGCCGGAAGTGATGCTGTGGCTCAAGTGGTAGAGTGCTAGCCTTGAGCAAAAGAAGCTCAGGGACAGTGCCCAGGCCCAGAGTTCAAGCCCCAAGACTGCGGGGGGGGGGGGGGGGAATTAGCATTGCTAGATTTCATTCTTCTCTCCACTAAGAATTAGTGAAGCCATTAAGTCCAAAGTGAATGGGTAGAGATATCTTTTCTCATTTTTTGTTGTTATTGTTGAATATTACCAGTGAGTTAACAATCTGTTTTTTGTAAAGTTTAAAAAAATTAAGTATTCTGATTTCTTTATAGTTAGATTGCTTTACGCACTTATATATGGATAATCACCCATCAGTATCTGAGGAGGACTGGTTCCAGTACCCTGTGCATACCAAAAAACACAGATGCTCTAATCTTTCATATAAAATGATGGAATGTTTGCTTAAAACCTACACACACCTGTATGTTTTACATCACTTCTAGATTACTTAAAATGTCAATGTTATGTAAATACTTCTCATCCTATATTGTTTACTGGATAAAAAGAAAAAAAAGACATCTGTACACGTTCCACACAGATATATTTGTTTGCTACAGATAATGATCCACTAACACAGAGAGATGAGTATATTCATGACACCACCCTCCAAAATATTTTAAAATCAAGTGTCACACTTACGGATGAGGTCTTTAGAATCAGGATGATTTTGAATGCCAGATTGGCTCTTCCCAGCTGCATTGTTTGGGCAAGGATACCTCTCCTCAGTTTCCTCATCCATAAAATAGAGATAACAATAGTAGCCACCTTTGGATACTATAAGGATTGAATATGGTAGCACATACCCATTTTCTAAAACATAGTGCTTTAGCCAATGAAGATGGGGAGGGAACAGGAAGAGGAGATAGAATGATGTTTATTTTCATCATCAGACCCTGGGTGAAGATTTATGCCCTAGGCTTTTATTTACAACGTATTTGCTGCTGGCGGAAAGAGTGAAAATCCATATAAATACAGCATTCCTTTATTTATTGTGTCTACCATGAGTCAGACAAAGGTCTGCGCTCCCCAGAGCTCATAGTACTGTTGTAAAAGCAGGATCGTAAACAAATAATTATAATAAAGTCATAGCCTTGCCATCCTGGAGTTATGGCAGCACACGGCGGGACAAGATCTCCCAGAGGAGGGATGCTCCGGCTGGAAACCGGACGTTCAGTTGGTGTGAGCATGTGGTAAATTTGGAGGCATGACAGTTCATTAATTCACTTCAGAATGCTGAGCTCGGGGCATTAGGTAGACATCCGCAATGAGCAAAGAAAAAGTCACTTCAGTTTACAGTCAGCCTCCATATCCACAGGCTCTGCATCCCTGAATTCAACCGACCATGGATTTAAAAGACTTAGAAAAAAAATGCATTTATATTGAACCCATGCAAACTCTTTTTTTCCTAGTCATTATTCCCTTTAAAAATGTAATATGACAATAGTTACATAAAAGTTCCTAGATATTATAAATAAACTAGAGAAGATGGAAGAGACACAAGAGGATATATATCTAAGTTGTATGCTGTAAATGCAGCACACTTTGGGGTATCCCAAGAGAGGTCTTGGAAATCAATCAAGGAAATAGGCATGTCCATTGGAGAAATATTTTCCACAAGGTTTAAGCTAAGGGCTTAAATTTGCTGAGTGCTCCCTTTCTCCAGGCTTCCTAAATTAGTAGAGTTTATGGCAGCTTACTCACACCAGGAACTTTCACTGAAGAGGAAGGAGAGGTTGAAATACTCCAAATCTCTCCTTTCTGCCTTTTTGTCAGGTCCTTGCCAATCAGCTTGATTACATGTGACCCTCAGGGGGGTGTGAGGGGCCTACTGGCCATCCACTTTGGATAGAGGTTCCATAAAGACAAGTAACCTCCATGGAAAGTCTGGACCATTCTAAGAAAAAGTCATGACTTAGCAAGTAGATCCAACCGAAACTTGGGATGAGGCATGATGCTGAACCTTAGCAGGCAGCAGAATGCTCTACCATCCTCAAAAGTATGATTTATATAAAGTCATCCCAGGGCTAGGACACAGCTCAGTACTAGAGTGCATGTCTAGTATGTGGGAAATCCTGGCTTCAAAATGCCCAGTAGTACAAAGAAAGGTTACACACACACACACACACACACACACACACTCTGATGGCACTGGGGGTTTGAACTCAAAGCCCTTGTGCTCTCCAACCTGAGCTATACCCCACCTACTCTAAAAATCTAAAAATAAAACAAGTAAACCTACCCTGAAAAAAAAAAGTATGGTTTGTGAAGAATATGTAATGGCAGGCAAAAACTGTGATATAACCTTCTGTGAACAAAAACAGCTTATGAAACTGCACATTAAGTATAATTCTAATTTTGTATGTAAATTCACATATATAAATTTGCATATAGTATATAAAAGTATATGTGTGTACACAAATAAAAAATTCAATAAAATGTTTGCAGTAGCTGGGTACTGGTGGCTCATGCCTGTAATTCTAGCTACTCAGGAGACTGAGATCCAAGAATCATGGTTTGAAGCCAACCCAAGCAGGAAAGTCCATGAGTTGCTTACCTACCTACAATTAACCACCAGAAAACCAGAAGTGGAGCTGTGGCTCAAAGTGGTAGAGCACTGGCCTTGAACAAAAAAAGCTCAGGGATAGAGTCCAGGCCCTGAATTCAAGCCCCATAACCAACCAAAAAGAAAAAGGAAAGAAAAAAAGAAAAATGTTAGCAGTAGCTTTATCTCAACAGTGCAATTCTATAGATGAATTTAATTTTTGTCTTTTATTCATTGTATTTTCAGTATTGTTTACATGCACCCTATCATTATTGACAGTAGGAGAAATTTCATAACTTTTATTAGATAGCTGAAATTAGCCCTAAAGAAAGAATCTAGCCAGGTGCCAGTCAATCATTCCTACAATCTTAGCTACTTGGGAGGCTGAGATCAGTTCACAGTTCAAAGACAACTAGGGTAGATAAGTCCTTAAGACTCTTAACCAGCAAAATACCAGACTGGAGGTGTGGCTCAAATGATAAAGAGCCAGATATGAGTGAAAAGGCTGAGCAGGAGCACAAGGTCCTAAGTTTAAGCCCTGGTGCTGGCACAAAAAAAAAGAGAGAGAGAGAGAGAAAAGGAATTTGCATGTTAGCCAGTTGTCAGTCCTCATCTAGACAGGCTTAACAACATTCCCCATATTTATCTTTAAATATTTAGACCCAGAATTGGAAGTATCTCTCTTTTTGTACGTTATCCAGATTACTTTCTGGCTGGTACATGAGAGAATTAGCTCTAAGGAGAACTAAAGAGATGAATTCTATGAAGATAGCCAGAATATTCTCAATTATTTTAGCCTCAGGATGAAGGTTCAGAAAGTTGTAGCTCTTAAAGAAAAAAGAAGTAGGAACAGAGTCTAAAGCAAAGAGAAATAGAACATCTCTTGGGAGATCCCACCCTGGACCCAAACTAAAGATACCTTCCTCTGTCTTCGAGCCTTCCCACGTTGCTGGTATTCGTTCAGCATGTACCCGTGAGGAGAGAAGATAGAAGAAAGGGATTGGCTCTGGCCATCCACATTCACCCTTGTCTCTGAAGTGCAGGTCTCCTATGTTAAGGGCCAGGCAGGTTTTGTCATGTGATATAATGAATGCTCACTGGCCACCTGTCACACATCAAGCCCTAGACTTGCACAGCCCTTGGAGACTTGAGCCCTCGAGGCAGTCAGTCACCTGGGGGGGGGGAGGTAGGGGGGGAGTTATATGATAGAGTAGGTGGAAACATGCCAAAAATGTGTGGGCTACCAAGAAGAGGCATCTGTTTAGCCTGGGGTGACATGAAGAGGAATTCAGAGACACCTGGAGGTTCAACCGCCTAAGGTGATTCTTAAAGGATAAGCAGTAGCTTCGCCCAGCAAAGGTGGGATCTTAGAAAAGGGTGTATTTATTACCAGTAACAAAAGTCAGTTCATAATAGATAGAATGCCCAGCCATTTGGAATAGTTTGAGGGTAGTATTGTGATGTTTTCTAAGATGACATCCAGTCCCTTGGTCATGGCCTCTTGAAGCACTGGCTAGTAAATTGTTGAGTCCTATGGTCTGGGCTGTGTAGCATAGCACCAACTCTGCATGCCCCTCTTAAACAGCTCATGTCTTTTTTTTGGGGGGGGGCAGTCGTGGCGCTTGAACTCAGGGCCTAGGCACTGTCCCTGAGCTTTTTTGCTCAAGGCTAGTACTCTACCTTGAGCTGTAGTGTCACTTCTGGCTTTTTCTATTTGTGTAGTACTGAGTAGTCGAACCCAGGGCTTCACGCATGATAGGCAAGCACTCTACCACTAAGCCACCTTCCCAGCCCCCAGCTCATGTCTTCAATGTCCCAACTATATCTGCAGTTGACCAGGCAAAAGCCTGGCAATAGCTTCTGTCATTAGAAGATTCTAGAGCTCCCAATATAGAAGGAGACCAAAAAGTCACCTGGACCACACTGACTGTACTGCCTCTCCTCACTGGCAGTGATGGGGGCCGTAGAGAGGCGGCCTCTGATGGATTTAGCCCAGGCAGCTGATTCGGCACTCTGCCCATAGTCTCTGTCACCGATGTGCACCTCCATCCTGGGCTTCCAGGTACAGATGTGGCCTTTGCCTTGCATATGTCAGGTCTGTAGCTCTTCCTGAGCTCAGGAAGTGCTCTGGAGGCATAGAACAGCCAGGTCCTGGTTGCCACTTTGGATGCTTTGGAGCCAACACCTTCTGTGTCCATTCTAGTCAAGGAACTGCAGCCATTGTTTTCCCACTGCTAATGGAAAGTACTGTCAGTCAGAGCTGAATGGACCACTGGCAAAGAGCAGCTTCACAGTCTGGACCCAGAGAGCCCCCTCTGCCTGCGGTGTTCCTCCCCACTCAGCTTGCTTCCTCTGTGTACACTCACCAGAGGATGAGCAGTCTGTGCTGTGTCTGTGTCTCATGTACTGGCTCAGCCATTTTGTCAGTCCTGGGGTAAACAAAAGTAAGCTCTTGATAAATGTCTAAGTGAATGCATAATTGTAAGTCTATACAGGATTTCAGGCAGCCTTTAGAGATAGGTATGATAAGTCTAAAAATGTAGATCCACACAAATCTGAATTACAGTAAAAGGAAGATCCGTACCAATGGCAGGACCGCCCAGGTCTGAAATTAGCCCTGGTTTGAATCTTGGCTTTGACACCAAGTCATTGTGTGAACTTGGCCAACTTAGTCAATGGCACTGATGCTGAGTCTCTTACATGTGGAAAGTGGCACTGTGGCTTGAAAGGGGGATGCTAATTCCTCCCCTGTATGGTGTTGTGAAGGCTCTACAGTCCACAGAAAACCAAGACCTGAGCCGGGTGTGCACACCAAGCAGAATCAGGCGTGAGCGGCTGAGATGCCCTTTCATCTTCCGTGCAGAAGTCTCAACTCTGTGGTTCAGATCCACAGCTAGGAGGGTAGGTTGGCTCATGCCCACATACCAGCATCTTTCAGTTGGGCTTGATGGAAGCTAGGCTATAAAACATTAACTCTTTTTAATGGGCTTGGAGAAGAGGCTTGGGGGTTGCAGTTGAAGGAAGAACTAGGCATTTTTAAATTCAAAGCAGATGTAAGAATTGTCATCCAATATGAAAAACGAAAGAATCTAAACAAGATTCATGGCCAAATGGATGGCCAGCCTGTTGGCACATGGAGGTGGGCCACGCTAACACCTGCACACAGATCCTAGATCTTGGTGGAATACCGTTCCCAGCCAAAGAAAGAGACACATGGGTTCCCACATGTGACCCATAAAGAATGAATAAGACCATTTGAATTCAAAAGCTTTCACTTATTTACACTTGCTATCAAAACATAAATAAAATAGAAAATTGTGTAATTAGGATTGCAGGAAATTCACATTTTTATTTGAGCAAAGATGAGCACAAAAAACATTTAAAGAAAAGTCATCCAGGGGCTGGGAAGGTGGCTCAGTGGTAGAGCGCTTGCCTTGCATGCCTGAGGCCCTGGGTTCGATTCCCCAGCACCACATAAGCAAAAAGAAAAAA
>NW_012267219.1:31490047-31497972 GCF_000151885.1 Dipodomys ordii | reverse complement strand
TTTTTTCTTTTTGCTTATGTGGTGCTGAGGAATCGAACCCAGGGCCTCAGGCATGCAAGGCAAGCGCTCTACCACTGAGCCACCTTCCCAGCCCCTATTAGAGCAATTCTTAACACGTACATTGAAATCCCTGTAGAAGAGGGGAGATGGTGATGTGCATTGATCCCATTGAATCAGGATACTCCCTGCCTTTATCCAAGTTGTTGCTGGAGCCGGGAATGTTGACTGTTCATAGTCAAGTCACAAAAGACAGACATCCTATGTCTGAAGGATGTCCCCTAACTGGTCCTCTCATGAGACCCTAACCGGTTTCATCTGAAAATGGAGCAAACATCCAACAACTTTAACTTTGCTACAAGTATGCTTTCAAGTGGTCAAAAATAAAACATATCAGCATGGATTCAAATACCAGCCCAGGCAGGTGCTAGAATCTGAAGCAAATTAACCTTTCTAAGCTTAATTATATCTCACATGTAAAAGGAAAATATAATAGACCTATGGGCACAGAGATGTTCTGTGAACTACATACTACGGCCGACATAGGGCACGTACATGGTGCACGGCACAGTAAATGATGAAGGCTAGCCAGTGTGGTCATTACATGAAACAATGCCCTTCGTGAGACTCAACACGATCCAGTAAGGTGGGTACTGTGAGTAGCATCATCTCCCATTTTGTGATGAGAAAAGCAAAGCTCCAAGTAGGCAGCGTACAGTAATTATTCCCCAGGCCCCACCAATCCATGTGCATTCCTGTTTCCTTTTTTCACTGGTGGTCGGAGTAAGATGGAAAAAAAAACTTACTCAAAGCCACAATGCATCTCAAGAAACTCATATTGGAAAAGTCACGGCAAGGAATATGTTTCTATTAATGAGCTCCAGGAGGAAGGAGCCCATCAGAGACCGGCGGCGGCAGGGGTGCAACATTTAAGAGGTAATATGTGCCAAACGAAGAGTTCGAATTCATACCCAACAGAGTAACCAGGATGAGAGTGTGGCCTTGCTGGCTTAAAAGGACACTGCAGCTCTGCAGTCTGAACTATCAAATGGAAAGAAAGCTCGGTGCTCGCCGGGCTCCTGTGACCAGGATGGACCAGCAGCTGGGAGGCGGGTGGCTCCAGGTTGGGCTCCAGTGCTACTCAGAGCAGCCACTCGTGCTGCCCAACAAGGGAGGATGCAGTTAGTGACAGACTGTACCTAACACCCCAGTGGGCAGCAGCATGGGACAGCATAGCCACTTTATTATGGTGACATTCCTGTCGGTCAGGATTTGGGGTGTCACTGTGGTTCTCTGCTCCATACAGCATCTGGAGCCTCAGCTCAGATCGCTCCTCCAGGGCCTCATGCCTGGCGGGGAGGGGGGTCCTCTACAAGCGGTCTACTGGATAGCCCCGTTGCATGAACCAGATGAACCAGTGCTCCAAGAAAGCCCCAGCAGAGTACAGGGCCACTCCCCATTTGCATGACAATTGAATTGTCATTATGTTATAACTAATATGCTAATATAACTGATGCATTCTTCTTTTTTAAAGAAAACATCTTTTATCATTGTATTGATCCATTAAGTTAATTGACATACAGTATTTTTTTTTCATTTACAAGGTAGTAGCTTATCAAGCAATACAAATGCTGTGTTTACCTCAAAATGTAATACTAATCCCATAGTAAACAGAATCTTTTTCCTCCTTTTTTTTTTTTTTTTTGGCCAGTCCTAGAGCTTGAACTCAGGGCCTTGGGCACTTTTCCTGGGCCTCTTTGTGTTCAAGGCTAGCCTCTACCACTTGAGCCACAGTGCCACTTCCAGCTTTTTCTGAGAGGTTTATTGGCGATAACAGTCTCACAGGCTTTCCTGCCCTGGCTGGCTTCAAACCACGATCCTCAAATCTCATCCTCCAGAGTAGCTAGGATTACAGGCATGAGCCAAACCCGGCTTGAACAGAATTTTTATACAGATAGATGAGAACCAGAAGTAGACAAAAATCTCATGCTGGCATCAAAATTAAGCAACATTTTTTTCTACACTTTATAATCTCTAGCTTCTAAAACAAAGATTAATGTGTCTTTAATGTACAATTAATTAAATACTATTGCAATAGAATTTTTATTCTTATCTCAGCAATATGGGCCTTCTGGATAACAGTCATCTTCCTATTGCACATAGTAGGATATTAACCGAAGAATCCACAAGAATGATTGGGCAAATGGGGCTTCTTGCCCCATTGGAGTATGTGCCTGCCTCTAGCATTCGAAAGGCCCCAGGTTTAAACCTAAGAAAGATCACCTGCACCTGCACCGAGGGCTGGTGCAGAGGGCTCTGTGCCAGCCTCAGTGCCTATGGGCCACCCTGGTATCCAGTATCCATACTTCAAACATTAAGACTGGGGCGGGGAAGGTGGCTCAGTGGTAGAGCACTTACCTCACATGCATGAGGCCCTAGGTTCGATTCCTCAGCACCACATAAACAGAAAAAGCTGGAAGTGGCACTGTGGCTCAAGTGGTAGAGCACTAGCCTTGAGCTGAATTGCTGAGGGACAGTGCCCAGGCCCAGAGTTCAAGCCCCATGACTGACAAAAAGAAATAAGACCGCAGAAAAAATAGAAAAATGTAACAAGATCCAACTCTTTATTAAAAAAAAACACTATAAAGCATTATAAAACAAAACCAAAGCAAGAGGTCAAGGAGAACTCAAGCCAAACCAGGAGGGGTGGATTGGCAGAAAATTGGCTGCAGTCCTGTCTCTGTGTCTTCTTGGAGTAGTTTCTTAATAGCAGAAACAAAGTTAAAACAAAAGAGCAAAACCTCTAGCCCATTACCCTGCAGAACTTCTCAGCTTCCCATAATAGTCATGTGAAAAATCTCACTTGCTCAAATGAGCAGCTCCAGCTTCCAGTCGATGACAGCCGGGCATGAACTACTCTCACTTTCAGGAACTTATTTTAGGCTAATGACAAAGGAATTCACACTTTAAGCTCTCTGGCTCTGCCTTGTAAAGGTCGCATATAATACGGCCACTAGGTCTCATAGCTGCCATGAGTATCTGCCACAATGTCCCCACGGATGGACACTGACCCTCTTGCCCAATAGCAGTGAGCCAGACTAAGGGCTGCAGCCTCTGTGAGTCAGGAAATCGGGAGCCTCGTCCACCTTTCCCAGCATCCCATGCAGCACTGAGAGGCAACGCTGACAGTGTAGGCAGTGGGAAGTGATGGTCAGAGCTGTCTCCCAGTCCTCCTCCACTATCATTTGTTGGTTTGTTACTAATTTACTAGTCTGACTCATTCCTGGAGGCAAAGACTGGCTGCGTGCGCTGCAGGGAAGGGCCCAGCTGCTGTGCAAGATGCACTCTTGGCATCATGTGTCATGTAGGCCCACTGTTACCTAGCAAACGGCTCGGGGGTGCCAGGTTCATCCTCTGTCAGACCAACTCTGCAGCTCAGAGGTGTTTTCCTACTTAGTTCTGTGACCATGACATTGACCTAAAGTCTGATGGGTCTACAACCCCCAGGATTCTTCCTCATGGTCTCAGAAAATTACCCAGTGTCTCTGTATCCATGTTCAGCAGGCCCTAGGACAGTCTCCAGACTTCTCTCCAGAAAGCTTACAGTGTGGCGAGTAAGGGTGGAGGTGGGCGGGGACAGGAAGGCACAGTTGCATCTCGGCAAAGGCAGAATGCTGTCTGCGATTTGGAGAAACCATGCCGAGACATTCTAGGGTCATTTATAGGATAAAAATTTAGGATCCATGGTGCCTCTGCTCAGCTAGTGCAGTGACCTCGAGAACATTCTCAGGCTGAGCTGTGGTTTGATTGGCAAAGTGTTTGCCTAGCAGGCCTGAGACCATAGGTTCAGTCCCCAGGCATACATCGACTTTGCTGTACTGGGACCTCAGGGTTCTGAAGACCCTGCATCTCTGGGGCCCCGTGTCATGTTCTCTCAGTGGGAGAAGACAGGGTAGAGCTACACAGAGAAGAAAAGACGAAAGCCCAAGATAAGCTGTTGAGAGAGAAGGAAGGTTAGAGATGGACTGATGGTCTGATGGAAAGTCAAAAACAAAGAGAAGAACCTTGCTCCCGGTGTTGCATGGCACGGCATTCTGGCCCGACAGACTCTCCTGTCTCTGGCTGGTTTGATGATGAAATATAGACTGGACCCACAGGGAGAGATGCAGCCTTAAGAAATAGACGGGTAATTGGCTCCGTTCGCGCACTGTTTGCACGCTCGCTGCTGCCACTGTGAGACTCCACACCAGCATGACTAATGCCTCTCCCCTCCGCCGAAATTAGATTTTGATTGTGTTTCGTAGACGTTCACTGAATCACAGATGTTTGAGGTAAAAAAGACCCAAACTTCTCAGGAACGCCTCCCCTGGAGCCAGTGGGCAGGGCCTCACAGCCTGGTGGAGGCACGCTTGTGCTCCCCTCCCGCCCATCTATCCATGCCGAGGATGGGCCAGGGGCGCTGAGGGGCCGCGTGCAGACCCTGCACGGAGATGGATAGCTAAAGCCTTGTGTCCAGGCTCCACAGATGTGTGTGAGTCACTGCGGCCTCGTGCGGTAGAGCGAGGTTGCCCCCAAACCGTGTCCTTCAGCCTGGCAGCTCCTTCAGACCTGCCATGTGCCCCCCCGCCCCAGGGTTAATGCTTTCTCCTTTCTCTTGCAGAATCTAGCTTACGAAATCATCCTCACACTGGGCCAGGCATTTGAGGTGGCTTACCAGCTGGCGCTGCAAGCAAGAAAAGGGGGACATTCCTCCACACTCCCGGAAAGCTTTGAAAACAAGCCCTCCAAGCCCATCCCCAAGCCCCGCGTCAGCATTCGCAAGTCCGTGGTAAGTAGAAGAGAGGTGTCCTGCAGTCCTGAGCTAGGAGGGGGGAGAGGGTCTGTGAGCCTTGCCCAGCGGGTTGTGGCTGCCATTTAGAATCCAGCTTTGCCCTACTCCCTAGGGCAAAGTCTTGGGGGGGGAGGGGGATTCCATCTTCTCTCTCACCTGTGGCAGCAACAGTGGGAGGCAGGGGTGGAGACAGGGCACTTCCAGGCCTCCGTGCCAGTCATCACAGGGCAAAGCCTCTCCCAAGCCTCTGGGCTCCAGAGAGATTCACAGAGGCTCAGGGAAGAGCGTCCCTGTGCCCCAGTTGGTAGAAGCTGCTTGTTGCGTGAGGCCCCAGAGCCAGCCTTGCGAGGCTGATGTCCACGGTCGTCCCGGTCCGGGGGGCCTTCCCTCCTGCAGCTGAGTTTTCCCTCAGCGTGGCGACTGTCAGAGGTACAGCCCTTCCTCCTCATCATCATCTGCCTTCCTTTAGGAACTTCCTTTCCTTCCTCCCTCCCACAGGCTCTGCAGACATCCTGTCCCAACAGGCTGCATGACTTCCAAAGCGGCCTCCTCTGCTAGTAGAGACACCCCAAAGCTGGAAGGTTCCCAACCCACCTCCCATCTGCTTTCTGCTCCAGCTGCCATCCTGCGCTCTAGAAACCCTGGCACTGGCACCAGGCAGCCCCCCCCGGAGTGCATTGCCCTCTCTCCCCAATCCTTCCATCTGTCTCCTCCTCCCCAGGGGAGCCCCCCCACCCCCTGTCATGGACATAGGTATTCCTAACATTTGCAGAGCGGCACCTCCTTGGTGACCATGTGGCTTCTGATGTACAAACTTTCTCTTGGGGGGGACACGCATGTCTCACTTTTGGCAACTCTGGCACCCACAGGAGCGGTCCCTCCACCCCTGGCCTCTCCATCCTTATAGCTTTCTTCTCTACCCTAGGGGAGAGCTTTTCCCCCACCCCGCCCTCACTTCTGACTGCTCATCAGTGACCTCATCCCTCTGAAGACCTTCACTCCACCCCTGGCCCTCCTGCCTCTGCCCTCTCTACCCCATGGCTCCCAGTTCTCTCTCCCTCCTCCTCCCCCTCCTTCCCCCCCCTTCTCTCTCCCCTGCCCCGCCCTTCCTTCAGAACTCTAGAGGCACACATCAGAGTTATTTTTTTTCCCTGATGAACTTCAGGCCCAGGCACTATCCCTGAGCTTTGTTGCTCATGCTGACGCACTACCACTTGAGCCATAGCACCACTTCCGACTTTTTGGTGGTCAGTTTGGTAGGCAGACCTTCCTGCCTAGGCTGACTTTGAACCTCTGCCTCCTGAGTAGCTAGGATTAAAGGCATGAACTACCAGAACCTGGCTTAATTAAGATTCATTCATTCTTAACCATTTCTACCGTAAGATTTAGTACACATCTAAAACTTGGTGTATCAAGCATAGACTTTTCCCCCAGAACTGCCTCCCTCTCCATCTCCCCAGATCACTAGGTGACAATGTCTGTGCACCATGCTAAAAATGGCTCATCAGGCTAAAAATGTATAAATCGCCTTGATTCTCGTCCTCCGTCCACCCTCTGCCCACATCTGTATCCAACCCAGAAACAAAGCCCCTTCACTGCCACCTAGAACACTCCTCTCACAAAGCCCACATCCTCTCCTCCACACTGCAGAAACCACACCATGGTACCCAGACCCCAAATACCCACGCCTAGTTTCTCATTACAGTCCCCGATGCTCAGGCCTGCCCATTCTTTTGACTATAAAACTCACTCCTACCTGATGCCTTTGCTTCACCTGTTTGCTCCACCTGGAATGTTTTCTCCCTGATTTCTTTATGATTGCTCTGTCTTGTCATCTATGAAGAGGCTTCTGACCACCCAGCCCAGGCACACTGAAGTTTTATTGCCTGCTTTTAATTTAGTGTAGCATCTATTAACTGAGGTTGCTGTTACCTGTCTTCTTCCACACACATAAAAATAATAATAAAATAAAAATAAGCTTCATGTATGCAGGAATCTGTGTTGTCACAGCAGGGCCATAACGGGCCTTCAGTGCATGTGAAAAAAAAAAAAAAGATGGGGCTAAACAAATGAGGGCTTGAGAGTAGCGTTACCACATGAGTCTCTGAGAATGAGTGGCCTGCTGCAGTCTATAATGTCTTTGGAAGTATTGCATTTCTTCTTAGCCGGGATGAATGTGTTGGTAGCAGGTATCCCCCTCCCCGGCTTCACTGCGGTCCCCATGGACTTCTCCCAGGAGAGCACAAAGGGCTGAGTACCATGCAGGCTCCTAGAATATTTATCCAGACACTTGCACTGGAAAACTGGGGAAAAAAAAAAAAAGTCCAGTGACTGCTGCTGCTGGCCTTGCCTGCTTCGGGATCTGTCCCTTCAGTTGGCATGCTGGCTCTGCCCCCGCCCCGGTTTAGTCGCTAAGACCATCAGAAGGCCCACACCGCCTTGTGGAGACGATGGGAACAGCCAGCCTCCGTGGGCACCGATCCCGCAGCTTTGCGGGGGGGGGGGGGGGGCTGCAGTGCCAGGCTGGGTGAGAATGGGCCAGGGTGGCCAGGCGGGGCAGACTGGGCATCGGAGCCACCTAAGGATGAGGCTGCAGTGGGGGGGGGGGTCTTCCTTATCAGGCCCCTCCTCGGAGCTCAGAGCTCAGCCCCTCCAGGGCCAGCCACACACGCACACAGCAGCAGTGACCGGGCCGGTCCTGCCTACCTGCTCCCCTCTCCCCCCGGCCGTGTCCCCCGCCCCGCACAGTGCGCCAGCAGCCACGGCCTTCTAGTAAGATCCGCACCTGCTCTCCCTCCCTCCCTCACCAGGCCGACACCTGCGGGGGCCCCCACTTCTCCCTTAAGCACAGCCTCATTCCCTCCACACCGTGTTGACTCCACCAGAGCCGCTCCGCGCCCACCGGAGCGTGGCCGGGGTCCGGGAGCGCGGCAGGCAGAATGTCCGGTGTGGCGGAGGAGGGGCAGACGGGGGTGTCCGGCCAGGGCAGGAGGCGAGCCCACGAGCGAGCGGGGTGCGCTTCTGTCCCGAGTGTCACGGGCGCGGCCTCTGGGGGAGGCGGTGGCGTCGAGGCCTGCGGGCCGGCGTGAGCGCTGCG
>NW_012267219.1:31482558-31489242 GCF_000151885.1 Dipodomys ordii | reverse complement strand
CACCATCATCACCACCATCATCATCATCAGTCAAATCGTCCCGCTGAGCCGGGTGGAGCGCAGCGGGACCGAACCACCTCCACGGCTGCCAGCAAGCCCTCGCCCCCCTCTCCATGGGTGCGTTTTCTGTGTGATCAGGTCTGTGGGGATAAAGAAGAAAGAAAAACCCTTTCACTCATCCTTGGTCCCGAATTTAAAACACGCCAGCACCGAGGAGCGGGGGGAGCCTGTGTCCTGTATGACTTCCTCCTCTTAAACGAATGTTTCCACCACGCATGGGTAAGAAAACCAGGTTCGCCGTGCGGGGTGCTTCCATACAGGTCTCCCGCGACCAGCGAGAAGGACGGAGCCCCGTGACGGGGGAGGCCCCGCGCGGCCCCCAGCGCCCGTCCCGCGCCCGCCACCGGCGGAGAGCGTTTTTATAATCTTGTGTTGTAAAAGAACATATTTAAGAAGCATCATCATCGTCATCATCATCATCATCATCATCATCTTGGTCCAGGGCTCCTGCTCTCTCAAGATTCCTGCCATTTGGAAGCCTTGTATGAGAAAGGTGTTAATAAGATTCTATCACAGAGGTTTTTTTTTTTCTACAAAATATAAATACACACAAAAAAAGATTTAATTCCAAAGTAATAAAACTTTTCTTGAAACAAAAATAATAATAAATGTTTGCTTACTATTTGACTAAATAAAATTTACTTACATTTCTTTAAGGTATTTTAATTTTTTAATGTCTCTGTGGAGTATTTGTATGATACCATAATGTATATTTGTGTAGAATCAAATTATATAAACAGTACCAATATCATTATAGAAAAAAATGACATTTTAATGTATATTGTTCTAACCAACCATATATTGTGACTCATTTTGAAGTTCATATAGCGATATTGATAAATTGTGGAATTGTCTTATTAATGTTTTTTTATTAACCAATATTATTTTAAACCTGAGATGATCACATCAGTTGGTGAGTTTTGAAGACTGACTAAATTTTATTTCAAACTGAGGAATATATATGGTTTTAGTTCAGTGTTGAGGAATTTTAATACAATATTAAATTACTTGAACTGAACGGTTCCTTGTACATATTTTGCCTATTCACTGTTGATATGTATGTAGAGTAAATGGAGAGTAACACTAAAATATGGAACCAAAAGGATATTGTATAGGAGCAAAGTAAATGGTAGCTCTGCTGAAACAGAAGCATATGTGTAAATAAGCTTGGGCTTCCAGTTATAAATTTTGTAATTTTTGTCATTATTTATATCCTATAAAAAGCACACAAAATAAAAGAGAGAAGTTGTACAGCTGCCGCAGCATGGCTTGGTTCTGTGAGCCCTCCCCTGCCCCCTTCCCGGCCCGGCCTCTTTTCTTCCCCAGAGCAGAGCTGAAGGTCTAAATGTGGAGAAAATGCACTCATTTCCAACCTCAGGCAAACTGAGGAAGAAACACTGGTCTTTAATGCTTGAATTTCAGCTCAAAGCCTCCACTCTTTGTTTAATTACTAGAGTGATTTCTAAGGAGGAACTGACAAAACTCAGAACGGGAGAAAAGCACCCTCAAACTAGATCATTCCTGTGGTATCACGTAGGTGACATGCTTGGAACATCATTGGTCTTTTCCATTTCCCTGCAACACAGGTGCTGGTTCTAAAGTGACTGGGGTCAGAGTCCCTCTATTCTATGGTCGGTGACGGTTAGCATGTCATATCCTGTGAGCTGTCTTACTCTGTTACCCTCAGAAACCCATGCCAAAGCAATCTTGGAGTGCTCTGCATATAACATGCAGAGGCCCTGAGCTTGGAACCCCCAAGAGTTAAAGCAGTTCCCCCCTCACCCCCCTACTCCCTCTCCCTTCGCCCCCCGGGCAGCTTTCCTAAGGAGGTGGTAGTTTTCAGTTGTAATGCTTTCTCTTGGCTGGTTTGGTCCCTTCCTTCGCTTGCTTACTCGTGAAGCAGCAATCCCCTCATTATCTCTGTGCATCAGATGTGTATTTGCAGCTGCGTAGGTCCCCATACGAAGCATATAGCACACTGTAATTGGGGAGAATTTATGAATTTAATAAGCAGACGTCTTGCATAGGTCTGGGATGCTGTGGCAGGGCTGGTATCAGCCTGACGGGCACAGTCCGAGCTGCCCCCTAAGTGGGGGCATGACCAGCTACGGGACCCTCAGAGGAAATCTGTTACCCTCTCACCTGCCTAACAGGAACGCACTGGAAGCCACAGAGGCACATGGGCACCCCACAGATGAGGACGCAGCAGGGAAGAGGAAGGAATAGAGGAACAGAAGAGCCAGCTAGAGATTGGAAAGGAATGTGGGCTCCTCTCAGGACAGTTTGACGCCTTGACAAACGGCAATGCTAACATTATTCAAACAGGACTTGAATTAACTTTAAAATTAAAACGTAATTGAGTTCACTTACTCCATTTGATTTTTTTTTCTGACTTAAATTGTGTTTGATGATAAATCGGGGTGAATGAATCCTATGAAACTGGTGCCTACCCCGTACATTAATAAGTCATAGAAGTGATTTTTCTCAAGACACACCAGATTTTCTCAAATTGGAGTGCTTTGGAATATTGCCAGCACATCCTCTCTAATATTGCCAGTACATCTAATCTAATATTGCTGGCACAATCTGAGATGGCATAGAAGATAGACTTACAAAGGACATGTGGCTGCATTCTCAAAAATCAATAAAAAAAAAAAAGCCACGCTTGGACTCCAAGTAACTTAGCTCCTGGTTCTGAGAAGAAATGAATTTTTGGTAAGTGATATCGCTTCCAGAGGACTAGAATATAATGGCTTTCACAAATCTATATGGAATAAAAATCCTTTTGTGAAGCTTGTTACAGTTCTAAGCCCTCTTCTTATATAAGCTTTTCAGTAAGAACATCCCCTATGAAAAAGCAATTTGAGATTGTAAATACATTCTCTCAGAATTAGGAGCCAGGCGCTGGTGGCTCATACCTATAATTCTAGCTACTCAGGAGGCTGAGATTTGAGGAGGAGGAGGATTTGAAGCCAGTCCCGGCAGGGAAGTTCAAATACCCATTACTACTACCAAAAAGCCAGAAGTGGGGCTGTGGTTCAAGTGGTAGAGCACTAACAGCAAAAAAAGCTCAGGTGCAACATCCAGGCTCTGAGTTCAAGCCTCAGGACTGGTACAGACAACAAAAGAATTAGGTGACCAGTCAACACAGTCCAATACAGCCTACCTGCAGCAAGGCTGGGTCAAATTACCCACCCCCACCACGGGGCTCCATCCCAGCTCCCCACGGTCAGCCCCACCAACATTGCTCCTCTAGCAATGGTAGCCACCTGCCCAGCAGAGATCCTGCTTCCCAGTTCAAAAGCAGGCAGAGGCAGAGCGGCGAGCTTGCTCAGGCTGCTACCCAGTCACCTTCCTGCCTGTAGCAGCTTCCATTAGTACCCAGGAGCTAGAACTTTTCTCTGCTGTTGAATTAACCGTTAAGACCTTAGTGGTAACCTGGAGAGTTCTAGTTCCACGTCACCGTTTCTTGTCTTCATCTCAAGTCAAGGTGCTTACTGCCAATCCATTCTGCGTAGCTGCTGTGATGTTCCCCATTCGACCTCTCAATATGTGGCTTCTCTTGTTTCTCACAACTGAGTTCCCATACAAGTGTGTGCCTCGAATCATAACTACAGCTTACCCGTCATCCAGTGTTTGTTTCTCCCTGAGACCTGCGTGTGTGCAAGCGGCCTGGGCGCTTAACATCCTGAGAATAGTGCTCTGGTGGAGCAGCCCAGCCCACAGCCCCCGCTGGGCTCTCATCAGGGGGCCTGGGTTGGTTCCAGCCGACGATCCTGGGGTCCCAGGACAGCAGCCTGGAGCGCTGGAGTAGGCTGTCTTGCCTGTGGCAAAGCCTGCCCCAAGAAATCCCTTACATCACCTCTACCCACCCCCACGAGAGCAAGCTGAGCTGGAGCCCACTGTACAACCAGAGTCAGCACACAACGTGGTAAAAAAGAAAGAAAAACAAAAGTCATTTTGAGCAATACCCAATGTAAATGTCCTCTGGATTTCTTGGAAGCTCAGTCAAGCGTCCTCGGCTGCTCTCCGGGGAGCCTGTGTTCAGCCTGCAGCTTTCCCTTAGGAATGGCAACCAGGCAAGCAAGGAGAGTCGTCCCCAGGAAGAGGCTACATCAGCTGTTTCCTGACATTTGAGAGGCTGATTTCTCCCCCAGGTATTTGCTTGGTTTTGGGTTTTGGAGAGACAACAAAATAAAAGCCCCATGAATTAGGCACTGAGTCAGGGGAGGCTGGGAGAGAAAGCCGCAGGGGCTTCAGCCAGCCCCTCTTAGCAGGGATGGGGAGCATGCAAACTCAGATGCCTTCAGAGCCACAAGTGGTATGGGGACAAAGTGACCCCACAGGAGCTGAATGACCCTCGGCCAACCCTGCAAAGGAAAGACCCGGGGTCAACAGATTTCTGAGAAATTAAGATGTTGCTATGGAATCGATGGATTTCAGGGATTGAAAATGAAGTGTATGTATCTGATTCCAGTGTCCTGCATCTTGTATATACATTTTTATAATTTGGGGAGGGGAAGGACTAGAACAAAATGCTTACATAAGGATACAGGAAGAAAAAAATAATGAAGTGTGGCCAGGTGCTGGTGGCTCATGCCTGTAATCCCTGCTACTCCCAGGAGGCTGAGATCTGAGGATCGCACTACAGAGCCAGCTCGGGCAGGAAAGTCCATGAGACTTTAACCACCAGAAAACCAGAAGTGGAGCTGTGGCTCAAAAGTGGTTGAGCACCAACCTTGAGCAAAAGAGCTCACGGACCGAGCCCGGGCCCTGAGTTCCAGCCCCAGGGGGGAGGGGTGGGAGAAATGAAGTGTAAAGATAAAACTCACCTGTGGACAAGAGTCACCAGCATTTGCTGAACTGCTTTTAACACACCAGGTTAAAGAATTCAGGAACTAGCAACGAAGACCTAAGACGGGAAATAGCAATGCTTCAAGCAAGGGAGTGGTTGAATTTTCAGAGCTAAGAAGTGACAGGGCTAAGAATGGTAGCTGTATGAAATCACCAAAACCCCAAGATCCTTCTTACATTTCCACAAGGCCTCCTCCTTATCCCTAAGTGTCTGAACCATTCAAACCATGCCCATTCCAGGCAGGAGAAAAGCTGTTGAAGGACAGAAGATAGCAAGGTTCCCGCCAGAACTTTCCAGAACGCTGCATGCCACAGAGTCTGCTTATTGCACGCTAGTGTGAGTGCTGGAAAACATGGCTGTTTTAGCAGAGCCTATACAAGGGCGGTTAGTAAGGAAAAGGGGGAGATTGGGTATTGGGGTGCACAGCATTGATAGGATCAGATGAATACAAGTGGACAGCAGTGCACACAGGTGAGCCACGTGCACAGAGAACTCAAGCACTGCAAAGGAGGGATTAATGATGGCCCTGACAGAGTTGCTCTCTAAATCAGCCACCAAATGAGCCTGGAAAGAACCTACTGATGTGCTCACGTGCACGCCGTGCTGAGGATGGTATGGAAGAGCGCTTGTGGTGGATGGAGCACATGGCTTAGCAGCCCTCACAGGCCCAACCTGCTGCCATGCAGGAGGGATGCGCAATGGCTTCATCAAGCAATGGCTCCCTGGATCCTAACTCCAGAGTGGAGCAATGCCTGGGTTTGGGGAGGATTTTCAAGGCCCCGACATAATTCTAGACATTGCAAAGGAAGAGAAGCATTGTCCCTGTGATGTGCTGAGAAGCGTGGCACCCCTCCCCCACCAGCCTCCACTCCAAAGACTCCTTAAGAAGCAGATTCTTAAGAGTAAACCTTGTAGACTGGACATGGCTCAGTGCGTGAAACCCTGGGTTTGATTCCTCAGTATCACGTAAACAGAGAAATTTGGAAGTGGTGCTGTGGCACAAGTGGTAGAGTGCTAGCCTTGAGCAAATGCAGCTCAGGAACAGTGCCCAGGCCCTGAGTTCAAGCCCCAGGACTAGCAAAATAAATAAATAAATAAACCTTGTACTGATGTCACAGACTAGAAAGTAATGCGTCCGAGACTTGAACGTAGTTCCAGTTAATGGCCAAAGCCACTGGCCCAAGCAAGGAGCCCAAGGTTTTACACCCCCCATTCCCAGTCCTCACCCCCATTCTGCAGGCATGCATACAGCCCAAAAAAAAGGAGGCCGAGGTACAGGCTGCCCAGAGAGAGGCATGGTCCCCAGAACACAAGCAGCCAGTCATAGCGGGCAGACTATGGAGTTCGAAACAGCACAGAAATGGGATTTGTAATGAAGCAAAAGGTTATTTGCCAGGTGCCAGTGGTTCACACCTATAATCCTAGCTACTCAGAAAGCTAAGATCTGAGGAGTTTCGAAGCCAGCCTGGGCAGAAAAGTCAGTGAGCCTCTGAAGTGGAGCTATGACTTAAGTAGTAGAACACTAGCCTTGAGCAAAAAAAAAGTTAAAGGTCAGTGCCCAGCCCTGACTTCAGGCACCAGTACCGCACATAAAAGTATTGCTATCCAGGACTGGGAAGGTGGTTCAGTGGTAGAGCGCTTGCCTTGCATGCCTGAGGCCCTGGGTTCGATTCCTCAGCACCATATAAGCAAAAAGAAAAAAGCCAGAAGTGGTGCTGTGGCTCAAGTGGTAGAGTGCTAGCCTTGAGCTGAAGAGCTGAGGGACAGTG
>NW_012267219.1:31479108-31481003 GCF_000151885.1 Dipodomys ordii | reverse complement strand
ACACACACACACACACACACACACACACACACACACACACACATTCTTTCCTTCTTTCTAAACAGGATGTGTTATATCTGAATATGAGTTAACTGGCAGCGAGCAGGGCACATGTACAAAGGTGAAGGGGTGAAAACTACTGCCAACTGGGAATCAGAAATAAGAATTACATCACAAAACCCCTCACATAAGGAAACCAATGCCCGGCCCTACTTGCTGCAACCCACACCTGAGGCGTCCGGACCTGTGTTCAGAGTCACAAAGCCCAGGCATTCAGTCCCACTGACGTCTGTAACTGATGCCACTCAGCCCGGCAGGCCTGAGCCTCTCCATAGCAGAAATCAGGTTTGAATTTCAGCTCAGCTTCTTCACTGGTTAGCTGGGGATGTCTAGACTGCACATCTCAGCACTGAGAAGGTAGAAGGAAGGCAGAGCTGTGGCTGGCATGGGCCGGCAGTCGGAGTGCGCACCCACCAATGGGCCCCGAGCACACGACCTCCCCCTTTCTGCTCAGGGGTGCACACCACATCTTACAGCTTCTGGTCCTGGGAGTTGGGAAACGACAAAGGCAGATTCTCTATTCATTGCTTGTGATAAGCAGTGTTCTCAGTCCTGACTTCAGAAATTAATTTCCAATACGTGATTCCTGAATCATAACCAAAGTGAAAATGTCCCGAGTTTTAGTGTTTTTCATAGCATCATGTGACACAGGAGCAGTGCATCTTTAATGCCAAATGACTTCAAGGCCCCGGTCAGAGCTGATTCTATGACTTCCTTATACACGTGTACACACACACACACACACACACGGAAGAACAATTCTTCATGGTGAAATTCAGAGCCCAGGAGAACCTGCCTTCGCACTCAGGTGCCTTAATAACTGCACAGCACACGCATCGTCCTAAGGGCTGTGAGCAAGGCATGCATTCCAGCGACAATCTTCAGAGACTGAGAATTATTAGAAAATCATTTTCTCCCTCTCTAAAGGTCGCTAAGTAAATTATAATATAAAGCGATTGTGGAATATAGACGGGCATACTTGCTGACTTAAACACTCCAGAGATATGTTTATTCATTTCCTATAATTTGGGAGCAGAGTCTCCTTCATCTAAGTAACGTTTTACTTTCCTCTAATGATGCTTCACAGGAAAATGCCAACATAAAAGAGGAAGATAAGGAAAACGCAGTTGAGAGGCTACAACTGCCTTCGCCAGCCTCGTGATACCCTTGTAGCGTGTTACCCTTGTAGCAGGGGAGAGCGGAGTGTGCCAGGCACATGTGGACACAGATATTTCATTTCACAAGCACTTATTGGGCTCTCTGCGGATCAGGCTATGTTTGATTCCGGTATTAAAAAATAGGTTTGGCTTTCAAGTAGCTTAGGATCAAATGGCGGGCTCTAATAGATAAGTAATTTAACCCAGAGCAACAAAAGCCAAGATAGAGAGAACGAGACAGAGACAGAGCGTAGAGGGCATAGCAGACTTCCAGTCCTTCAGGGTCATTGTGATGAATATACGAAACATCAGTGAGGAAAGAAAAATAAAATTAGGAAGAGAGGCAGTGTAGAAGAGGAAAGCGGGAGCGGTACCTACAAAGCCACAGAAGCAAGAAGCAAGAGCGCCTAGCAAGCCAGGCCGGAGCCTTGCACAGGGGAGCCACCACGTGACAAGCTGAAGAAGAGTAAGCTGAGTACTGCGGAAAGACCACGGAGAAGGGCCTGAATGGAGAGGGAGGTGGCGGTGGGGGAGCTGTGGAAGATGAGGCCTAACTATCACAATGGCATGTTCAATGAGCATTTTCTGGATGCAGCCTGTGAGGTGTACACTGCAGGAGCACCATCTTAGAATATGCACACAGCTCTGCCCACTGAATTTTTTTTTTTGGGGGGGGGG
>NW_012267219.1:31468927-31477203 GCF_000151885.1 Dipodomys ordii | reverse complement strand
GCAAGGCAAGTGCTCTACCACTGAGCCACCTTCCCAGCCCCTGGACTTCATTTTCCCAACACCTTTTGTTGAAAAGTTTATCTTTTTTCCAATATATTTTTTGACTCTTGCCAAAACTCAGATGACTCTTCTAGTGAGTCCCATTAGCCTTCGGGTCTATTTTTGTGTCAGAGACCAAGCTGGTTTTGAGACTATGACTCAGTAGTATATAGCTTGATATCTGGAATTGGGAGACAGCCAACACTGCTTGTTTTGTTTGGGTTGCTTTGGCTATTCAGGGCTGTGTGTGTGTGTGTGTGTGTGTGTGTGTGTGTTCTTGCACACACACATACATGCAGTCAGAATGGCCATCATCAAGAACACAAACAAAATAAATACTGGTGAGGATGGAGGGGGAAAAGAAATCCTAATGTACTGTTGATAAGTGCAGTCACTATGGAAGTCAAAAAATTAAAAGCAGAACTACGCTATGATCCAGTGAAAATGGAATGAGAAAACATGATGACACTGGAATGGAAAAGAATAGGGATGGGAGAATGGTGGAAGGGTTGATGCCTTGTACACATAAACGGACGTGTTAAACTGAAGCCCCTTACATTGTCCAAAAAGAAACGCACTCATTATGAACAGGAAACGTCTCTCTATATCACCTTTATAATAATACAAAAATTTTAATTAAAAACTTGAACCAACCACCCTGTACAATTATTTGACGGTAACAATAAAAAAGCATACCTTACATACTTCCAAGATACAATGGCATACAGTAAACATTTCCATTCCAAAAGGGAAGAATAGAAACAGAAAGGACTGGATCAACACGAGACTAAAACCCAATAGAGCAAACATTAAGCCTTCAGAAGCCCTGCCCAGCACCTGAGACATGTGAGCTCCAAAGGGCTTGGGCTAGCTCTGCTCGCTTCCTGAAGGTTCCCTCCACAGGCATTCCTCATTCTGGCATCTCTAGCTTCCCAGGATTTCTACCGCAGCTCCAGGTTCACTTTCGCAGGTTCACACATCTTCCTGTAGGGGCTACCTACAGAGACTCCCACGCTGGAGTCCCAGGCTTTCCCTTGGCATCTCGGTAGCAGCTCCATATTCCTGTAACTCTTACATTCTGCCTGCTTCAAAAACCAGCACTGCATGGATGATGCCAGGTCTGCTGCAAGAACAAACTGGAAAAGGGCCCACTCGAACCACAACTCCCGCAGCCTCCAAGGGTCTCAAAGACTAAGCACATCATCTCAACCTCCCTGAAAACCGGATCCTTTACACCACCCAATTCACCAAAGACTGTCCTCTTCTTGTCCCAGGCCCCCAACTGTAGCAGTGTAGAGAATTATCTTTGTTCTGCTAACTCCTGTATCCCCCTGATCTACACCAAGGCCAAGTCCACACTAGATCTCCATGTTTATTGAATAAACAATGAGAATGAATGAATAAGTAAATTCTATTTTTACTGGATCTTCCCCATGCCAGCCTCAGAAGGTGGCAACCGTCACAGGCATACAATGAAACACATGAAGAATTTCAACTGATCTACATACCGCTGACAAAACCTAGACAGAACCGGGCACTGGTGGCTGATGCTTGTAATCCTTCTCAGGAGGCTGAGATCTGAGGATCTCGGATGGAAGCCAGCCCAGGCAGGAAGGTCCGTGAGACTCTTATCTCCAATAAGCTACTCAGAAAAGGCCAGAAGTGGCACTGTGGCTCAAGTGGCAGAGAGCTAGCCTTGAGTAAAGGGAGACTGGGAAGGTGATTTAGTGGTAGAGTGCTTGCCTAGCATGCATTGAGCCCTGGGTTCAATTCCTCAGTACCACATAACAGAAAAACCCAAAGTGGCGCCTCAAGTGGTAGAGTGCTAGCCTTGAGCAAAAGAAGCTCAGGCACAGTGCCCAGGCCCTGAGTTCTAGCCCCATGACTGGAAAAAAAAATAAAACAAAAACCTAGATGGAAATGTTGGTGGATTTAGCTTGAATCCTTCTCATCAGGCTTTTAAAAAACAAAAGACAAGCAAAGAATGTGAAACAATCCAAAAATGTTGCTTACAAATATCTGGGAATTTTATTTTTATAAATTTTTTAAAATTCATGTTTTAAAATGTATTTCAAGGTAAATAAAATCATGTTACATTATAAATACAAAACTAACGATTTTCAAAACATACACGACACATACAATGAAAAAGCATCTTTACATATACAAGGTCCAATGTAATTTCTCATACAAAAAAGAAAGTAGAGAAAATGCTTTACAAAGCTCATTGGTATCAGGTGTGATGGCACGCACATGTAATCTCCACATTTATGAGGTTGAAGCATGAGGATCATGAGTTCAAAGCCAGCCTGGGAAACAAATCAAGACTTTGTCTCAGGAAAGAAGGGCGGGGGGAAGCAGCAACAGCAGTTCACCTGCAAGCTACAAGCAATGCTCCCTCCATCAGTCCGGTGATGTGTCTTCTTTCCTTGGGCTGCCTCATCATTATTACTTTTCTTTTAAGACAAAGCCCACCCAAGACTTTTTAAAAGATGATGTCTGTTGCTATTTTACCAGTCAGGTGGTTTTTAATTCCAAAAGTCAATGCTTTTATTCTGAGTGATCGAGTAGATGAACCCTAAACACTAAAGGAAAACAAGATTTTTGACTTGGCTAGCTGAGTGAAGCAGTTTTTACAGAAATCTGTTTGTAGGGGCTGGGAAGGTGGCTCAGTGGTAGAGTAATTGGCTTGTATGCATGAGGCCCTGGTTTCAATTCCTCAGCACCGCATAAACAGAAAAAGCCGGAAGTGGCGCTGTGGCTCAAGTGGTAGAGTGTTAGCCTTGAGCTGAAGAGCTGAGGGACAGCGCCCAGGCCCAGAGTTCAAGCCCCACGACCGACAAAAAAAAAAAAAAAAAAAATAGAAATATTTGTATAAAATTAAGATTTCCATGATCACATGTGAATAAATCACAGCCTGTAAATTAGTTCCTCAACCTATCAAAACAAAAACAAAACACTTTCTTAACAATATGAAAGATCTTACTCACTGCATTCCCAGTTGCTGCTACACAGAAATAGCTAAACTACATTTTAGTGGTTGATTCCCACTGAATCTACTAATGTGCACCAACAACAGAAATGGGGTCACTGCTTATCTACTATTAATACTAATACTTATTTATTAGTTCTTATTGCAGAAACAAGAATCTCTGCATCTTGATTTTATATGAAAACCACATATATTATTCATTTATCTCTAGTATCCTTAACATTTCAGAAAAATATCTAAATTTAAACTTCAATTAAAGTTCCTAATCAGGAAATGAAAAAATAACTGGTGATGATACTGCTGAGCTTTTTCTTTGCCGAAGCCATCTTGCCCAGCAATGTGGCAGTCTGAGACATGAGGGTCAAAGTTCAAGGCCAACCTAGGTAATACAGTAAGACCGCATTTCCAAGAAAAAAAAAGTTATCATTCCTAATTAACCCTGAAGGGAAGAGGTAGAAGAGGAAAAAGGACACAGAAAAAGAGGGAAGTGAACAAAGACAGGGCGCGGAACAAAACAGATTGTTCAGAAGATTAAAGTTAACATCTCCCAGAGTCACAATGACTTCTGGAACTGCACAAAAAAAAAAGAGAATTCTCTTGAAATTCACTAAGAGAACAACACTGACAATAACATTTACCAAAAAGTAAATGGAATTAGAAGGGAACAATGTTTTACCATTTCACATTTCTTAGAAAGTCATTATTAAGATGTATGATTAAAATTGACCCTTCCCAATTATTCTGACTAACATTTAACTATGGAGTGACTGCTCCATTAAAAAAAAAAAAAAGTCAGGAACAGTGACTCATGCCTGTAATCACAGCTACTTAGGAAATGGAGACAGGAGAATTGACATTTTGAGGCCAGATAAAACTCATCATCTTAAAAACAAACTAGCCGGGTGTTGGTGGCTGTAATCCTAGCTACTCAAGCGGCTAAGATCTGAGGGTTACAGTTTGAGGCCAGCCTAGCCAGAAAGTCATCCTGAGACTCATCTTCAATTAACCACTAAAAACGGAAGAGGTACTGTGGCTCAAAGTGGTAAAGCACTAGCCTTGAGCAAAAGAGCGCAGGGACAGCGCCCAGGCCCTGGGTTCAAGCTCCATGACCAACAAAAAAATAAAATAAAATACTAAAAACAGACAGATACAGGTGGCTCACGCCTATAGTACTAGCTACTCAGGAAGCTGAGGTCTGAGGATTGCTGCTCCTAGCCCAGGCAGGAAAGACTCTTACCCAATAAACTACTCAGAAAAAGTTGGAAGTGATGCTGTGGCTTGAGTGATAAGAGCACTAGCCTTGAGCACAAGAGAGGCTCAGGGACAGCGCCCGCTCTAAATTCAAGCCCCAGGACCAGCAAAAATCAAAACTGAAACAAATAAACAAAAAAGAAAGAAAAACAAAAAGGACTAAGAATGTAGCTCAAGTAGTTAAAAAAAAAGTTAAAAAGGAAAAAGTGAGGATGAAGAAAAATTAAGTTCAGCTGACTAAGAAGCAAACAATCAGCCAGGCTCCATGGCTCACACCTGTGAGCCTAGCTACTCAGTAAGCCAAGATCTGAGAATGATGGTTCAAAGCCAGCCCAAACAGGAAAGTCTATGAGCCCCCTATCTCTAACCACCAAAAAGCAGACATGAAGCTGTGGCTCAAGTAGCAGAACACTAGTCTTGAGTGAAAAAGTTAAGGAGTAGCACCCAGGCCCTGAGTTCAAGCTCTAGTACCAGCCCAAGAAAGAGAGTGAGAAAGAAAAGGGAGGGAGGGAGAGAAGGACAAAGGGAGAGAGAGGGAGGGAGGGAGGAAGGGAGAGAGGGAGGAAGGAAGGAAGGAAGGAAGGAAGGAAGGAAGGAAGGAAGGAAGGAAGGATAGAGGAGAATAGTGCCCAACTCAGGTACTGACAACTAAAATCTAGTTATGGCACAGGGCTGCCAGGAACTCCAGGGAAGCCTCTGTACACATAATTTTGGCTTCATAGAAAGAGCTGCTAAAATCCAATGTTCACTTACTGAGTTAATTAAAGGAAATATTGAAGGCTGTGTACCCAGACTTTAACAGTTTCAGAAAAATTTAAGGAGTACAAATAAGCTCCAAGATTGTATTTGGGAGAACTAGCATTATCTTATATTGGGGTAACACTGTTCCCTCGAGCACGGCCTACACAATGATATAAAATATAGATTCCCTTCGACTTATTCTAATTATGTCAACCAATTTGAATGCATCAAGAAAATTTACCAACAGTATAACAAGGTCCATATTTACATTTTCATTTGCATCTTAAGGACAAGTAGTTAATGAAGATGATGAATATAAAAACCAAGATTAAAGGTCTGTCCACTTGGGGAAAAGCTACATTAATAGTACTCACCCAACCATAAACACTTGTAATGAATGCAATACTGGAAAATAATTCACAGTTTTTAAAAAGTTGATATACAGTTTCATTATTTTTTTCCAATTCAACATTAAGGAAGTCAACTATATTAATGCCTAATCATTTTACTCTAAAATCTGTAAAATATATAAAATCCCAAGATTATCAACAGTCACGTATGTTTTGAAGTCAGGGGACACATGTATTTTCTTAAGATTAGTTCCATTTGTGTAGAAGGTCTGAGAGGATTCTCCGGTAACAACATTCCACCACTGTTCAAGAAAAAAAAATTCTCATTAGGCTAAAGATTATACTGCATGATAATTTGTAGTTTGTCCTATCACCTCCCCATTTCTAAATGCAAGGAAAGCAGGAAAAAAAACACCTTTACATTTACTGAAGACTTTATCAATCTAATCGGTTTTTGTTGATTAACTCTCCTGAAAACTTCACAGCAAGGCTGCATCCAATGCCACCTGCAAGGCATGCTGGGAGTTACAGGCACCAGACCACATAGAGTTCACTATGGAGGGGCTTGGCTGACCTCTAGCATCTGCAAATCTCAGTGGATGGACAGACAAGCACTTCTCTCCTCATATTGGTGCCTCTACAGACCATGAACGTTTTCTGACAGACATTTGGCATCCAGTCTGTGGGACAGGCGTGCTTTACTGAACAGTCACCAGACATAATGGTAAAGTCCATGACCTGGTTTGTTTAAGCAACAGTCTACACATTCATTTATTATATAAACACAGAACACCTCAAATGAAGCAGGTGCTCTCACCAAGTCTTCCCTTTTCCTCACCATTATGATTATAACATTTATGTCAATTTGACATTTAAAAAGCTCATATAAAGCTCATCAATGAATCTCACAGCTAAAATGAAGGCAAGAAACAATGTACATGAATATTTTTTAAAAGCCTCATGTACAAAAGGAGTGTTTTGAACTGAGTGTCACTGGCCTTCACGACCATGATACAGCCTAGCGCTCTGCCTTGCACATGTGCCTGGGTTGACTATTCCTGTTCACTCTTAGGAATATGCGAAATATCACTCAGGCAAAAGTTTAGTGATATTATTTTCTCATTTGTAAATAAGAGAAATTTTGAAAGATTATTAGGGGGGGAGCTGGTGGTTAGAGACCTTCCCATCCAGACTGGCTTTGATCTCATCCTCCTGAGTGGCTAGGATTACAGGCATAATCCATTAGAACCCAGCGGAAGTTGGGAAGTTAAGAACTTTTTTGGCTACTGGATACCTACTTTATCTTTCTGACATTCAATTTATAATGCTGGACTCTAAAGTAAACAGACTCCAAAGGCCTAATTTCTTGGTCACTATAGCAGCTGTTCCTTTTTACTTCTAATTCGTTCCATGCTTTTGGATGATCTCATTAGCATGCCGGGTGAACGCAGTCCTGGCTGTAACATAATTAGCTTAACCATGCTGGTAATCAAACCAGAAGGGAAAGGCAGCCTGATTTGTCACTTAAATATACAGACTAAATATAAGGCAATAGTTTCTCCTAGCTTTCAGATACAACCTCTACAGTACCCAGATGTACTCTGCTACTTTATTTCAAGTCACTGATCTTTATACCATCTTAGAAGTCAGACTAACAATTATGTGCCAGTGTTCTATGTAGCCCAGAGAATCAAATGACATGGTCTTGAGAAACCTGGTGTCAAAGCTGAGCAGTTAAGTTTTTCAGCAGCTAATATAGCTGAAGACTCGGATTCCCACATAAACAATAATGTCAGAGCCAAATAAGAGTTAGCATTTATCTTTACACAGTGGCACTCAGGGCTCAGCAGCTCTAGAGACTGCATAAAAATGTGTTTAAAAGGTGTAGGTTAATGCAACATTAACATAATTGTATCTCCAATGCAACTAAAAAGGGGCAGCCAACAGGCAGTCCCTTTCATCATATAAGCCAGATTTTTATGCTGAATAAAATTTCAATAATGTGGGGACCAATTAACCAAAAACTTCATTCACTACACAGTTTTCAGCAAAAAATGGCAGTTTCATAACATTTTATGGATCTATTTTCTTTTATAATATTATAAATGAAGTTTAATATAGATTCTAAACCTTGTGGTTTCGTTTAAATGAGAAAGCTTACAGGATGGCCACATGGTCAGCATAATATATGGTATCCACTTATGGCCCTCTTACAAATGAACTGCTTTTCAAAAGATATTCCTCTTTGTTCCTTCCACTCTCCTCATACACACATGTCTCAGACTCTCCTATAATTACATACATACCTACACACAAACGAAAATATACACACACAAACACACCTGTACATAAACACACACACACACACACACACACAAACACACCTGTACATAAACACACACACACACACAAACACACCTGTACATACATAAACACACACACACACACACCTGTACATACATAAACACACACACACACACACACACACTATACTTGGGGAAATTATTTGCCACCTGCTTCCTGTAGACAGTGCACTGCCATTGGGCAGCTATGCACACAGAAGCATCTCAGCACACAGTGGACACTAACCACAGTTTTACTAAATGGACAAATAAATGCATGCACCAAAAAAAAAAAAAGGACCTTGAAACGTCAATACACTTCTTGGCCTCCATTCTCACTAGTAAGTCTACAGAAAGCAACTTGCTAAGCCGGGCGCTGGTGGCTCACGCCTGTAATCCTAGCTACTCAGGAGGCTGAGATCTGAGGATCGCGGTTCAAAGCCAGCCCAGGCAGGAGAGACCGTGAGACTCCTATCTCCAATAAACCATCAGAAAACCGGAAGTGGCGCTGTAGCTCAAGTGGTAGAGCGCTCGCCTTGAGCTGAAGAGCTGAGGGACAGC
>NW_012267219.1:31454736-31468877 GCF_000151885.1 Dipodomys ordii | reverse complement strand
TCAAGTGGTAGAGCGCTCGCCTTGAGCTGAAGAGCTGAGGGACAGCGCCCAGGCCCAGAGTTCAAGCCCCACGACTGACCAAAAAAAAAAAAAAGAAAGCAACTTGCTAGAGAAAATTGAGAGGGAATGGAATCTGGGTGTGAGTGCTGGCCCCTTACTAAGTTTGTCCTTTTAGCCAATTGCCAACATTCACAACTTATCAGCCTGCTCAGGGTAACCAAAGGATAATGAAATTTACAGGTCACAAAGCTGGCTAGTGAAATTATGGGAGTAAAGCATTCGATAACCAGAGCGCAATATGCTGTGGTTATTATTAATAATTGAAGGAAGAAAATTTCACAAATATTTTTTAAAGAATATTGACCAGAATATTAAAGAGAAACACGAAAAATAAAATGAAATTAGCCAAGTGCCAGTGGTTCACATCTGTACACCTAGCTACTCAGGAGGCTGAGATCTGAGGATTGCAGTCCAAAGCCACACAGGTCTGGAGATTCATCTCCAATTAACCAACAGAAAAGCAGAAGTGGTGCTGTGGCTCAAAGTGGTAGTGTTAGCCTTGAGCAAAAAGAACTCAGGGACAGGGCCCACGCTCCAAGTTCAAGCTGCATGACTATCCAAAAATAATTACATTAAAAAAAAATTAAATTACTAGTCATTCTGATCATGTACGTTCTTATAGGTACATGAGCTCCGGGTTGAGAATAGCACAAACCCGCCAAGAGAAAGGGGCTTTCACACCTGTCTCTGCCCTTTGTTCTGCTGAGTTACAGGAAGTCCAACTGAGAAACGGGAAGTGAAACCAGTTCTTTCTTTCCTAGTCCTTGAGTGACTCTTACCTTAATATATCCTCCAGCAGAGACAAGCATTTTGCTATCTGGAGAAAAGCAAAGGTCGGTCACCCAGCCCCCATGGGTAGCAGCTGCTTCTTCTACAGAAATCGGAGCACATAAATGAAGAAGCTCACCGTTTGAAACATTCCATATCTACATAAACATGATACAAAATTTGTTAACAGGGTTACCCAGCTTCTCTGGTTTTAATATAGAGAGATAATTCTAAGCACGTGTTTTCTAAAATTATTTTACTAGACATCTAAACATCCGATGACTTGCAGATTCTATGTCAGACAAGCAAGAGATATACAAGAGAATAAGAAAAATAGAAGTACACATAGCTCAATAGTTAAACCCATCATTGCAAATAAACGTCTCCCCACAAAAATCAAGTGAACAAACAGGAAAAACTCAGAAAGAATTCAGTAAAAAAACAAGATGTAACTCATATACACAAACACAACAGCTTTCCTACATTCTGAATAACCAAATAGAAAAACATTTTTTTCTTTCAGAATATGTACCAAAGAAAAAATTTTAAATAACACTCAAGATTTTGAGAGTGTTTTTTTTTTTTTCCTGTAGGGGCCTCTGAAAAATGAAGCACTGCCACCTGACTGCAAAGGAGCCTTTTCACTGGAAGACAGGGCCTCGGCCCACCGTGGCTCGGCCACTTCAGCTAGCACTGCATTTATGTCATAGGACGGAGACAGCTGGCTCTCAGTCCTCAAGGAGAACTTCATCTTCCTAGAATAAGACCTGTGTTCCTGCAAAATACCTACTCTCCTATTCCTCTGTGCTACATACCTAATTCCTTGAATTTTATATTCTGTTTAAAAACAAAAACAAAACAAAAAATACCTCATGGATATTGGTCATCAAAACAGATATCTAATGCCCCAACTTTTTCCCATGTATGTCCAATTCTTCTACTATCACCAAACTATCTGACTGTTTTGCCATTATTTCTGCTCTTCCAGTGTACAGTATTTTCCATACTGCACTACATTTCCGCAGACACAGGTGAGAGCAGTCTCCCACACCTCCCAGAAAGACTTTTGCCAAATAAAATTGTCATGGCTTACATTATATTTAAAGCACTGCAGGATGATAAAAACTGACCTATCATGTAGACTGCAGTTTAGTGAGGAGCCTTTCCATGCCCACATAATGAGGGAAAGGGAGCTTTTGAACTATTAACAGACAATCCAAAGAGGATTTGCAATAAACTACACATTGCCTAATGAGTGCTAAAGCTCTTTTCTTGGGGGGGTGGGAATGAAAAACAGCATAATCTGCAACTCATTTATAACCTAGACAATGATTTGCAAATTTACTTTCCTGAAATTCTGACACTAAAAACAACCTTTGTGTCACATCCAAAAATTAAGATGAATCATTCTCAACTAAGAGCAGAGAACCAACTGCAAATAACTAGGGCACTTGTTCTTCACATACATAAGGAAATGCCTTAGTCTAACTCTAAAATGAATCCTTTCCTGCAGTGGAAGGTAGCTATGAATACAGTCAGTATGCAAAAGAAACAAAGCAAAGAACGTCTCACCTAACCAAAACCTCAGGACCTATGCTGCCCTGCCCCATTACTGTGGTCCCCAATATGATGAAGAGTGCAGGAGAAACAGTGCTCATGTCAGCATACACCCTACCCTGATTTCTCCATTGTCATCACCGGTAGCCAGCAAGGTACTGTCCACAGAGAAGGTAGAGCAGCGCACACAGGCATCGTGGCCCTTCAACTCATGAAGAGGTGAGAGGTGTTCAAAACTCCAAATCTGTAAGGCAATTAGGATTGCTTAGGAATGGTCAATACACTCAAAATAAGCCTGCCAAAGTGCTATCCAACCATTCAATTCAATCACATGCAAGTTCTAACATTTGACAGCGCATAAATTTTCATGAGATGCCCAAGCTCTAACCTATGTTAAATTTCCAAGTTTCTCTTTAAAATTAGGTGAAAAACGAAAGTCACACCTTCTTTCTTCACACTCAGGAAGAACAACACAGAATCAGTTAAAAACAAGCTGAAGAAGAAAAACACACCTGAGGCTAAGTCCTGGTTCCATTCTTAGCTAGCTCCTAGTGACCTAGCATAATAAGGTTCTCTAGCATTTTCTTCATCTGTAAAATGAGGGCAATAGTAGCCATGGCATAAAGATTAAACTAGGTCAAAGGAGGGTAAACAAGAGCATGTGGCAAGTGCTCTTCAAAGGCTGGTTCCTATACTGCCCTGCTATTTGGGATCAAAATGCTGCCCTTTTCCTTCCACTGTTCTCTCTGTGGTTCCCTAACCACTGAACAAGTTCCCAATGGAAACTACCAGGCACTGTGAACCAAGAGCTTGTGAAACTAGAAACAATATCTTTCCTTGAGGTTTATATTTTAATAAGAAACATAGCTCGAGAACAGTCAGTAAACATTTACATAAATATATCCGCCAACAAATATAAATAAAATACAACGGAAACACTGAATGCAGAACAGCCAACTGCCTGATGGTCAAGAAATGCTTCACTAAAAAAAGCAGCTATCAAGCCGGGCACTGGTTGCTCACGCCTGTACCCCTAGCTACTCAGGAGGCTGAGACCTGAGGATCATGGTTCAAAGCCAGCCCGGGCAGAAAAGGCTGTGAAATTCTTGTCTCCGATAAACCACCAGAAAACCAGAAGTGATGCTGTGGCTCAAAGTGGTAGAGCACTAGCCTTGAGTGAAAGGGCTCAAGAACACTGCCAAGTCCATGAGTTCAGGTCCCATGACTCCCTGCCCCCCAAAAAAATTCCTTTCAATGATTTTTATTGCAACAAAACAAAGTAGAGAGTCTGTAAGATTAGTTATAGATAAAAGGTAATCCAAAGGAAAAAATTTAAAGTTTT
Organism: Dipodomys ordii; assembly: GCF_000151885.1. NCBI lineage: Eukaryota > Metazoa > Chordata > Mammalia > Rodentia > Heteromyidae > Dipodomys > Dipodomys ordii. Next base: position 31,465,150 of record NW_012267219.1, on the reverse strand, counting down.
CAGTGTTACTCATTTAATCAATGTGACATTAAGCAAGTGCCAATGGGCAACCTCAAAAAGCGTATGTCCTAAGTCAACTCACATAAACTTGTCTAGCTTCAATTTTTGCATCTGTATAACAGGGACAGTGGCACCTATGGTGTAGAGATTAGTAAGATTATAGGGTATGAAATTCTTAGCATAAGGCAAGTACTCTTTATAGGTTAGCCACTATCCTATCCTATGAGCCCAAACATGTAAACAGAAACTTAGTTTTTTATACATAACTATCATTCAAAATATATAAACATAGTCATTACAATTGAATGACCTACCTTTGCAGACTTATCGGCAGAGGTAGAAGAAAACTTGGTAGTATCAGAAGAAACATCACAAGAAAGTACTGTACCCTGGTGACACACAAAGTCCTTTTCTATTCTACCAGTGATAATATTCCATACCTTAAAAGGAAAAAAGAATGCTTAGAAGTTTATACTTTTGCTGGGTGCTGATGGCTCATGTCTATAACCTTCCTCTACTCAAGTGGCTGAGATTGAAGTGTCACAGTTCAAAGCCATCCAGGGCAGAAAAGTCCAAGAAACTAGTAAGTCTAATTAACTAGTAAAGAAGTCAGGTTAGAGGCCTGGCTCAAGTGTAGAGTGATAGCTATGAGCAGGTAAACAGAGAAAGAGTGCAAGGCCCTGAACTGATGGCTCCATGATGGCAAAGAGGTTGAGATATTCAGAAACATTTTGTATTAAAGCATGTGATTAACCACAAAATAGATCTATAAAAAAGGTTTTATTTAGCACAGCCAAGAGTGTTTGGCTCCTCTGGTCTTCTTACTTTAGTATCTCTTATGTACGATTTTAGTATAAATGTTGATGAACATATAAAAAAGGCTTGACTTAAATAACTCCTCTGTATATCACTCTTATAATAACAAAAAATACAACTTTAAAAAATATATTATGAAAAATTTAAAAAGTTATGTGAAGATAAGGAAACACAGGCAGAATAAATTTTTTAACTTAATTACTATCTATGTGCTTGTCGCTATTTCAATATCAGAATATTTTTTCTTTCTCATTCTAGGCTTTTTCTTATTTTTTGTAAAGGTGATATACAAAGGGGTTGCAGTTACAGATCAATTTTCTTAAAAAGACAAATCTGAGATTCAAATTACCTTTACTGTTCCATCAAATGACCAAGAAAGCAATCTTGAATTTGTTAAAAGTCGGAAGTCTTTCACTGTTTCCTGGTGGGCTTGCAGAAAGACATATTCCTCTGACTGCCAATTCCAAACCTGAATACCAAAGAAATAAATCCATTACAACCTTTCCCCAACAATATCCTACTGGAAAGGGAAAGCCCACATTCTCTTGATATGAAGTTGTCATCCTCATGGCATTTCAGAGAAGAGTAACAAAGAAAATGGTATCCACATTTTAAAATGACAAAATAAGATGGGGTTAATTAACTTGACTAGAAGAAAAATGAAATACTTTTCCCCCTAAATAAAATTTGTTTTCTTCGGTTGCTTATTGAACAATTAATTTTACCAGAAGAGAAAAGCTACAATAAGTGAGTGATCTCACCATCTGATTAAATCTTCCAGAGAAAATTATCCCAAATACATATTCACTGATTTCTGAACCTACAAGATAGGCAAGTGTGCAGATTCTGGCTCCACTGAAGCTGGTCCAGGAGGGTAAGGCAGCCAAAGTGCTTAAAACCAGATCACAGAATTTCCAAGCTTCACAGGCACAGGTCTTAGCTAGCTCCTAATGTAATCCTCAAAAATCACATACTAAAGCTACCAGCACAATCATGCTTATTGCAGCATAGTTTACCAACTGAGATGTCCTTCGGTAGATGAACAGATCAAGAAAATGTGGTATAGTGGGCACCAGTGGCTCATGCCTGAAATCCTAGCTATTCAGGAGGATGAAATCTAAGGATCAAGGTTCAAAGCCAGCCTGGGCAGGAAAGTCAGTGAGACTATTATCTCCAATAAACCACTCAGAAACCCAGAAGTGGTGCTATGGCTCAAGTGGTAGAGGGTTAGCCTTGAGCTGAAGAGCTGAGGTACAGAGTTCAGGCCCAGAGTTCAAGCCCCATTACCAAAAAAAAAAAAAAGTGGGGGGCTGGGGGTTTAGCCCAGCAGAAGGGTGCCCACCTGGCGCGCGCAAGGCCCTGGGTTCGGTTCTCAGCCCTGGAAAAAAAAAAAAGTGGTACACACACAAAATGGAGTTCTATGATTCCATTAAAAGAATTAAATTGTCCCATTTATAAGGACATGAAAAGACCTGGAAAAAAATTATATGAAGCAAAGCAAGCCAGGCCCAAAGAAATGCAGATTGCATGGTTTCCCTCATTTGTAATAACTAGATCATGTCCATGACATCCTTAGCAGAGGATCACAATAGCCCAATCCCTAGGTGCACATGACCATAAATAATGAAGCATATCACAATGAACTTCAGCAATTGGAAACAAGAGATTTCTATAATATACTGTTTGCAATTATTTCTTTTTTTCTTTCCTTCTCTTTTTTTTTGTATTTGGTTTTTGTGTGTTTGTTTTTCTCTTTTTTTTTGTTTGCTGTACCCTTTGTCTTGTATGTAACATTCATCTGATTCACAGAAGGAAAAGGGAACCACAAAAACACCAGGACAAGGATGAACTAATGCAACAATGATACTCAGTAGACACTAAGTTAGAATGAACTTTACAACTTGGAAGGAAGGGGATTGGGGAGGGGAAAGTGGGAGAAAATGAATAAAAGGGGTAACAGTGTCCAAAAAGAAATGTACTCATCACCTTACTTATGTAACTGTAACCCCTCTGCCCATCACCTTTACAATAAATAAGGAAAAGAAATCACAGAATATAGGGTTAGGGTTAGAAAAAAAAATTTTTTTTAATGAAAAAAAGAAAAGAAATCACAGAATAATAGGGCATTATTTTTCACATCAAACTTCAGAAGAGATCCAGCCATAACAGGAGAAGGAAAAAGTGAAATAATGCCAGCAACTGGCACAAAATAAACACATGAGCATATCTGAGGCACAGCAGTGAACAGAAGGGACACTGAAAGCCACATCCATGTACAGAACATCCTTTCCTCACTAAATCAATGCATCTGTATTCAGAATCTTGATAATTCCTGACTTCAAACTAACCTAGTTAATAAACATTAATTACTCACCTATGTGTGAATCAAACAAGAACCTATCAGAAAGAAACCCAAGAGTCAAGCCAGATGTAGTTCATACTTGTTAATTCCAGCACTTGGGATGTGAAGGAAGAAAGACTGCAAGTCCAAACCAAGGCTCAACTACATAATGAATTCCAAGCTAATTTGGTAACATAACAAGTCTCTGTTTCAAAGAAAAAAAAGCAAAAACAAAAGAGAAAATCAAAAGAAATGAGGCAGCAAAAAAAGTAAATAAAAATTCTAGATAGAAGCTACTAATGATGGAAAAGAAAGTTCTATGGAATTGAAAAAAGCAATTCCTAGGACAGGCATAGTAGTTCAAGTCTATAATCACAGCTACTTGGGAGGCAGAGTAGGAGGAACACAGTCCAACGCTGGTCTTCAAAAAGCAGAAGACCCACTGGACCCTGGTGGCTCACGCCTGTAATCCTAGCTACTCAGGAGGCTGAGATCTGAGGATCACAGTTCAAAGCCAGCCCAGACAGGAAAGTCCGTGAGACTCTTATCTCCAATAAACCACTAGAAAACTGGAAGTGGCACTGTGGCTCAAGCGGTAGAGCGCTCGCCTTGAGCTGAAGAGCCCAGGACAGCGCCCAAGCCCAAAGTTCAAGCCCCACAACCAACCAAGAAAAAAGCAGACAACCCTATCTGAAACAAAACAAAATATACCCTAAATGCAAAGGACTGAGGGTGTGGTTCAAGTAACAGTACTTGCCTAGGGATCTGAGGCCCTGAGTTCAAACCTCAATACCATCAAAAAAAAAAAAAAAGCATTCCAAGTAAAAGCATAATTCACAAACTGAGAGGCAGGTTTTATGCTTTGCACCACAGCAGATTTTTTTTTCTGTTGAGATGAGGATTCTCACAAACTTACTTTTTCTTTTATGGCCCAGGCTGGCCTAGAACCACAATCCTCGCAATTGATGGCTCATAAGTAAGTAGGATTACAGGCCTGAGCCACCAGTGCCCAGCTGAAAGGGGCTTTTCAAATATGGGGTATGAAAAGTACAACAGGAAAACATGAAAAGATTATAGGGACTTACTTATAGCTCAATCTAGCTAAAACATAGGACAAACAGAAAAAAACAGCAGAGAAAAAAAAGACTGGAAAGGTATTAAAAGAAACAGCCTAAGAGCTGAAAAGCTTAAAAACCATGTGCAAATAACCATATAAGATGATGCTAAGTGAAATGAATGCCAAGATATGGACACAAGAGGTCTGTCTTTATTGTTATTGTTTTAAATGTACCATGTGATTTTATTTTTTGTTGTTGTGGTTGTTTCCTTTGTATGTTCTTTCCCCTATGGCATATCCCCTGTTCTCAATGTACTTGATTTTGATACCCTGCATCTTATATATACACGTATGTCTAATCTGGGGAGGGGAAGGAGAATAACAAAACGCTGAAATCAAGGACCCAGGATGAACCATTGCAACAAGGATACCCACAGGACAGTATGTTGAAAACAAACTTTGCAATTTTGAATGGTGGGGGGTGGTAGGGAAGGAATAATGGGACAACAACAAGGAAGGGCAGGGTAACAATGATCAACAAGAAATGTACTCATTGCCTTACTCATGTAACTATAACCCCTCTGTACAGCATCTTAACAATAAAATAAAATTTTAAAAAATTTCATTAGCTCGACACCTGTGGCTCACGCCTATAATCCTAGCTACTCAGTAGGCTGAGATCTGAGGATGACAGTTCAAAGCCAGCCCAGGCAGGAAAGTCTGTGAAACTCTTATCTCCAATTAACCACTAGAAAACTGGAAGTGGCGCTGTGGCTCAAGCGGTAGAGCACTTGCCTTGAGATGAAGAGCACAGGGACAGCACCTAAGCCCAGAGTTCAAGCCCCAGGACCGACCAAAAGGAAAAAAATTTCACTATACCATTTACATAATGAATAAAATACAATTGGTAAACTCAAAAAAATAAAAGAAGAAGAAAAGGAACAGCATGGAGGACCCAACAAGGTGTAGACAAGTCCAGAAGAATAAAAACATAAGGGAAATTCACCCACACAAGTATGCAGATTAGTAATATTCTGGTATAGTTTTTTGACTGGTGAAAGTAAAATAATAAAATGATCTTTTTGTGTATGAGGCTTGAACTCAGTGCCTGGGCCCCATCCCTGAGCCTTTTTTGCTCGAGGCTGGCATTGTACCACATGAGCCACAGCCTCACTTCTGGTTTTTTTGGTGGTTAGTTGAAGCTAAGAGTCTCATGGACATTCTGGCCCAGGCTAGCTTTGAGCATTGATCCTTAGATCACAGCTTCCTGAGTTGCTAGGATTATAGGTGTGAGTCACCAACATTTGGCCAAAAATCTTTTTTTTCAATTAACTTATTTTTTTAATTTTAAATGTTTTATTATCTTTAATCGTTTTTCAAAGGAGCTTAAATTTAGTATAGATATGTGAGTACAATGCTCCTTGATCAATGACACCCCTTCCATCATTCTCTCCAAACTACACTCATCCCTTCAAGTTACCTTGTTAAAACATTAAAAATGGATGAAGTATTCTGAGCAGAATAGAAAAAGAAAATAAAACCCAACATATTTCTAAAAATAATATTTTTCTAAAAATATTTCTAGAAATTATTCTCCTGGTAGCTGAGAATATTTTCAAGCAGGTCATAAAAATCTTATGAGTTTAACTTCATATAGTATACAATGTCTCAACAGAATTTCATCAGATGAAGTTTAGTTTTATCCATTTCCAAGACATATGGAGAAGAAAAAAATGTGACTATTCCACTGAGTTTCACAGCTAATAAAGGAGCATCATGGGAGCCTACAAAAGAAGTTGCTGTACAGAAACCAAATTTCATTTCAGTCATATTCCTTCACAGGACTCAAAAAGATAAAAACACCTTTTTTCCAAAACAGCTTTTAAAAGCATACTTAATTACTGCCATTGTAAGAAATATATATACTAAGTAAAAGCTGAGTAAGAATCTGAGGCCCTAAATTTAAGCCCTGGATTGGGGGTAGGCGAGTGATAGCACTTTATAAGCATGCCATATGAAGGTAAGTATCAAAAGAAACATCTAGGACTGGGAATGTGGCTTTGTGGTGAAGTGCTCGTCTAGCATGCATGAAGCCCTGGGTTCCATTCCTCAGTATCACATACACAGAAAAAAAGTGGTGCTGTGGCTCAAGTGGTAGAGGGCTAGCTAGCCTTGAGCACATGAGGTTCAGGGACAGTGCCCAGGGCCTGAGTTCAAGCTTCAGGACTGTCACAAAAAAAAAATCTAAAAGCTAAAAGTGGTGTTTCTGAAAAAAATAAGAAATGGGAGAAAGATCTGTTTTGTTTTGTTTTTAATAATAAGCCTTGTAATACTGTTTGCATTTTGAAGTGTGTATATCAGAACTTCAACAAAAAATCAAGTGAACTGGGCATAGTGGCTGACTCTGACAGCCTAACTACTTGGGAGAGGAAGAGGAGGAGGATGGTTTGAGGCCAACTGGGGCAACAATTTCATCAGATGGCCATCAACCAATAAAAGCCAGGTATGGTGAGGCATCTATCATTACTGCTAGGCAAGTAGTATAAACTGGAGGATCACAATCCAGGCTAGCCTGGGTATATACATAAAACACCATTCCAAAAAAATGTCAAAAGTAAGAAGAGCTAGGAGAGTGGCTCAAGGGAGGGACAGTCTGCCTAGCTAGTGTTAAGACCCTGAATTTAAACCTCAGTATTGCCCCCCCCAAAAAAAAGGAAGGAGGGAAGGGGAAAAGAAAGAGAGAAAAGGGGAGGGACAAGAGGAGATGGAGGGGAAGGAGAAAGGAAAAGGGGAGGGAAGGAGGGAAGGAGAAAAGGAAGGAGGGAAGGCGGGCAGGCGGGGGCGGGGGCAGGGGCAGGCAGGCAATTAAGTGAATTTTAAAAGACTAATAAGTTTACAAACTCCTTCATTACGGCAAATTATTTTTTTCTCAGATTTTTATCCCTGTAATAAGTGTTACTATTAAAAGAGAATGAAATTTTTCAAATTAGATTAAGGTAAAAAGAAAATACATAAATATGGCAACAAATACATTTATTAATGCAAATACAAGGAAGGCAAGAGAATTTAAATGAAGCCTTAATTTTCACATTGTCTGTCATCCACCCCACCTTCCCATACACACACAAATATGCAACACGAATGTGTTTCCTCTAAGCTGGTGTACATTATCTAAATGTGTATCCAAAAGTGTATTTAAGAAGTACGTCAATTTTAGGCACAATCAGGTGTTCTATTGCAAGAGAAGTCTCCTTGCATTCCTTTCTACAATAGTACCTAGGTTAGAAATGCATCTGCCCGCTTACCTGAATTACAGAATCATCAGAACTTGAAATAAGGGCCTTCTCATCAGCTGTGAACTGGATGTGCCGTAGTGCTTTCTTGCGCTCAGTTCTGGATTGGAACACTCTTCTGTTCAGAAGTTCTAAAATCTTCAAAGTAGAAAAACCACAGAAAATTAATGCAAAGAAGTTCAATAATGTCAAAGTATTAAAAGCAAACATTATCAAACAGAAAGGGCATGGAATTTCCATCTCTTATTGTCTTTAATTTAAATACACACCAATACGTGTGTATACACACATAGATACATGTATACACATATGCACGTATCTGAAAATCAAGCATTTTCTGGAAGGGCTAGATGGCAGAGCAGGAACCCATGATCAGTCCTTCTGAATATTCAACTACCCAATTCATCAAACAAGTGGCAGTCTGGGCTTAGTCTCCTAAAAGAAAATGACATTTGTGATGAATAAGAAAGAAAAAAAGAAATAATCCTGGATGAGACAAGCAAGCTCTTCAAAAGTCAACACAGAGAAAAGCAAGATAAAGGATGATGAGGAAGACAGGTGTGGGAATAAAAATATATAAGTGGGAGGACAATACAATGGCGAGATTTAGGGAGCTAAGCTGGGTACCGGTGGCTCACGCCTGTAATCCTAGCTACTCAGGAGGCTGACATCTGAGGACTGCAGTTCAAAGCCAGCCCGGGCAGGAAAGTCCGTGAAATTCTTATCTCCAATTAACCACCAGAAAATCAGAGTGGTGCTGTGGCTCAAGTGGTAGAGCACTTGCCTTTAGCTGAAGAGTACAGGGACAGTGCCCAGGCCCAGAGTTCAAGCCGACCAAAAAAAAAAAAAAAAAAGATTTAGGAGGGCTGAAGATGAATATGCCAAACTGAGATTGAAAAATAACACACATTTTAAAAAAGACAATCAAAATGCTTTTAAATGAACTCGTACCACAAAGAGTAAACATGCTTCTTTGCCCAAATTAAAATATATTTAAGAACACTTAAGGAAAATATAGATGATACAGTAACGAAAGATTCCAGAAGTTTAAACCTAAGCCACATGTCTGAAAAAAAGGCTGCTTAGCAAGCAAAGGGGGAATTCTGTGAATGGGAGTCTTCCTAAATGAACAGATGGACTTTTTCAATCCCTCAGGGCAAGGCAGAGTAGTATAATATTGAAAACATAGGCTTGGAGACCTGGGCTGGAATATTAGATCTGCATACCAAAAAGTTGTAGAAATTAAGAGTTTAGGTATCTGTGAAACACGATTAATAATAGCTAATATCCAGGATGTAGTAAGACTTCAATGAAAGCATCTGGCTCAATTACACAGCCAAGTGTATGGGTATCTTGGTTAACCCATATGAAATCTCCTTTTTTTCTTCTTTTTTTTTTAATGTGTCAGTCTGGGGCTCAATCTCAAGGCCTGTGTGCTACCCTTAAGCTTTTTAGCTTAAGGCTAGAAGCTACCACTTGAGTCACAGCTCCACTTCCAGCTTTTTAGTGGAAAATTAAAGATAAGTATCTCATACTTTCCTGCCTGAGCTGATTTCAAATGTGTGATCTTCAAATCTCAGCCTCTTGAGCAGCTAATAATGATAGGTGGGGGCAAACTAATTTCCATTTTATAGGTGAAAAATAGATTATAATTAGCTAGGCGCTGGTGGCTCATGTCTGTTATCCTAGCTACTCAGGGAGCTAAGATCTTAGGGTCAAGGTTCAAAACTAGCATAGGTAAGAAAGTCTATGAGATTCTCATTTCCAATAAACCACCAGAAAGCTGGAGGTAGAGCTATGGCTCAAGTACTATAGCACCATCCTTGAGGGATAATGTTACTACTACTAGACAGTATCCAGACTCTGAGTTCAAGCCCCACAACTAGCAAATTTTAAAAAAGAAGAAAGAAAAGGGGCTGGGAAGGTGGCTCAGTGGTAGAGTACTTGCCTTGCAAGCAAGAGGCCCTGGTTCGATTCCTCAGCACCACATAAGCAGAAAAAGCCAGAAGTGGCTCTGTGGCTCATGTGGTAGAGCACTAGCCTTGAGCTGAAGAGCTGAGTAACAGTGCCCAGGCCCAAAGTTCAAGCCCCATGACCAACAAAAAAAAAGGAAGAAAGAAAAAGGGAAAAGCACAACAAAGCAACAACAACAAAAACAATGTGGTGCTGAGTTGGTGCCAAGGTACAGGAAAAAGGAAGCAAAAACCCTTTCAAAGTAATTATGCACAACACTCTGAGAGATGAGCCTGCAAGGAAGACAAAGGTCTACGTGTGAATGTATAATCATCCTCACTCAACAAACAACCATAATATACCCTCTCAGAAAATCACCCATCTTGTTAATAAATTTTTCACAATAATGAAAATGTAAGCTCTTTTTCATGGGGGAGGGGGGTGTCCGGTCATGGGGCCTGAACTCTGGGCCTGGGCGCTGTCCCTCAGCAGTTCAGCTCAAGGCTAGCGCTCTACCACTTGAGCCACAGCGCCACTTCTGGTTTTTTCTTTTTGCTTACGTGGTGCTGAAGAATCGAACCCAGGGCCTCATGCATGCAAGGCAAGCGCTCTACCACTGAGCCACCTTCCCAGTACAACCCCTGCTTTCACTGTATTTGATGTTGGTATAATTTGTGGAGGGGAAGGGGAAAAACAAATCGTTTAAATACAGATACAGGTGGACCCATTGCAACAATGAGATATACAAGTCGTTATGTTGAAAACGAACTTTACAACTGTGGTGTGGGGGGGAGAGGGAGGGAGGATTGGGGGGGCGGGGGAGGATGGGAAAGATGGGAAGGAGAGGCTACAATGCTTAATAAGAAATGTATTCATTGGGCTGGGAAGGTGGCTCAGTGGTAGAGCACATGCCTTGCATGCCAGAGGCCCTGGGTTCGATTCCTCAGCACCATA